>NC_135724.1:72050444-72657017 GCF_964656455.1 Halichoerus grypus
CCTGCATCCGCACAGTACTCACCTGCGGCGGGAGGCGACGAGGTTGAGGGACCGCACACAACCCCCGCCCTGCTGTGCGCTTTCCCCCAGTCTCCTCCATCCTCCTATTTCGCGGACCCAGCAACAGAGGTCCAGCAGGCCCCACAGTGAATCAACGCAGAGCTGGGGCCGGGAATCCAGGGGGCTCCACCCCTCCAGGGGCTGAGGGAGACGTTACCAGCACGAAGTTGAAGGGTGCCAGCGCGTCCATGAAGAGCTCGCTCCACTGGTCTGTGAAGAGCGCGTCCTTGAGCCGCTTGTTGATCATGGAGTTCACTTCCTGCAACCTGGGGGTGGGGGTGAGGCGGCTGCCGGGTTGGGGGTGTCCTAGAAGCCCTTCCCATGGGCAAGGGTCTGGGAGGCACGAGGGATCCAGAGTGGGGTCCACCCGCCCGGCCCCCTCACCCTATGGCAATCATGTCTGCCCCATCACTGTCATCACCACTGCTGCCCAGGTGGAGGAGGGATGTGACGTCGTCAGGGGGCATGGCCGTGCCCACATTCCACGTGACCACAGTGATCCTGGGGGTGGGGGTATAGGAGGGGTTACCACTGGGCACCACTCCCTCCTCCTCCCTCCCTCCCACAGGGCTCTTTCTGGGGAAATAAACTGAGGCAGGTGTGGGTGTAAGCTCTCGGAAGGAGGACAGTGGGCCCAGGATCCCTCCTACCAGACTCTCCCAGAGGAGATCGATTGAGGCAGGGGTGGGCAAGTCCCTTAGGAGAAGATGCTGTCTCCTGAGGGTCCCAGAGTAGGCCCAGTACCCCCAAAGAATCTTCCTCAGGGAAGTAAACTGGGGTAGTGTAGGGTAAGCCACCCTGGAAAGATGGCTAGTTTCAGAGCTCGAGCCCCACCAATCTTTCTTGGGAGAAGGCCCCCTCACCAGAAGCCAGGGTCGCTCTTGCAGGTAGGCTGAGCTGACCAACAGGATGATGAGGTGGAGGTAGAAGGGGAGGTGGTGACCGGAGCTGGAGTTTCTCGGGGCTGAAGACTGGGGCTCAAGTGCCCACTAGGCCCTGCACCCTGGGTGCCAGGCCTGGAGAGGGCCGTCTCAGGGGCTGGTGGCACACAGGGGGAGCGGTTGGGGGAGCGGCTGGGGGAACGGCTGGGAGACCGGGGTGGCTTGGGCAGAGGTGGGGGCACAGTCTGGGCCGAGGAGGCCCCTGGCCGGAAGGTGGGGGACAGAAGTCCTGGGGAACGGGAAGCAGGCTCTGGAGGGCCCTGGCCCACATCCAGGGGCAGGGTCTGGGGTGGCCGGGGCAGGACAGGATCCTCGGGGCTGCTGCGGGGGGCCTCAGGCCGGGCTCTGAAGGAGGGGGAGATCCAGGGGTCTGGGGGGGTTTGGATTAAGGATGTGGAGCCCGCAGGACCAGATGCCTGAGCTGAAGGCTGGAGATGCTCTTCGGAAGAGGGGAGAGGTTTAGGGGCTGGGGCATCCCTCTCTTTAGCTGGTGTCCATCCGACAGAGGCCGAGGCTGACGTCACAGAAGCTGGAGCCAGGGCCTGGTCCTGAGAGGACGACAAAACTGGACTGGGCACTAGGGAAGAGTTGGAAGGGGGTTGTGGGGGCTGCTCCTCAGATGCCAGGGCCAGGCTCAGGCCTGAGGCAGCCAGTGCTGGCTTGGGTCCCACGGAGGCAGGTGGCACCTGCTTTTGGTCCCTGGACGTTGGAGACAGCCTGGGCCTCAGGGTGGCTGGGGGAGGCCTCGGCCTTGCCGAGGCGGACATCACCACCTGCCCCAGGGGTGCTGGAGCCAGGACTGAGCCTGAGGTCACCGGAGGCGGCTTCGGCCCAGCTGAGGCAGACATGACTAACTGGCCCACGGGTGTTGGAGCCAGGCTGGAACTGCGGCGGCCAAGAGCTGTCTTCTGCCCTCCAGGGGTAGACAGTGGAGCCAGGGTGGGTCGAGGAGACGCCAGAGCCAACCTCGGCCCCTCTGTGGAAGGTGCCATAGCTGCTCGTGGCCCCGCAGCTGCTAGAGCCAACCTTGGTTCCGAGGGCACTGGGGCCGCATTCTCCTTCACCGGGAGCTGAAAACTTGAGTCCACCTTGCAGAAGACAAGTCAAAGACTCAGGGTAACCCTAACCAGGGGCTTGGGCCCCAACTTCCATAGAGACCCCAGCAGACTCCATCTAGCTAAGAAAGGCATATCTTTGCAAGGAAGTTCTTCCTAATTTCTCACTGCAATCTATTCTGTTGCAAATCAGCTTCTCTTTTGGAGGAAAGAGGATGCAGAACCTTATCCCCTCCCTCAAGTCTGACACCTCTCATAGATGGGGAACCTAAGACCCCACCTCAAATGAGGCAGGGTGTGAGCCTGAACCCGAGGGTTCTCTCCTTGCCTTCCTGGTTGACACCAACTCCCTGGCCATGCTGGAGTTTGGGCGCCTGGAGCCAGCTTCCCTGGGCAGCCCTCCCTGCATTTCCTCCTGCTCCCCTGGCTAAGGGCTAACACCCCAGATCTGCCCTCTCTGGACACCCTGGGTCTAGCCTATTCCTCTCCTTTCCTCCACAGTTCCTCCAGGAACCGTCAGCTTCTTCCCTGCCCAGCATCGTGAACTCCTTGGTCACGGTCCTCTCTGTCCTCCTCACCCACTCCCAGGGTTCCATATAGGAGCAAGAGCAGGGCTAAGACTAGCCATGTCAATTCCAAGCCCAGCTCCATGTCCCCTTAGGCAAGCACCCCTCTGCCCAGGGCCTCAGTTTTTGTCTGTAAAATGAAGAAATCTGGTAAAGGGTCCCTAGCCACACCTTGCTCCTGAGAAGCCTGGGTCTCCCATTCTCTGCATTTATGAGCCAAACATTTGCTAGGATTCCATTCGAGCCCCATGGAATAGTCTGTCCTCATCAAGTGTGATTCTAACATTCAGAGCAAGTGCAGGATTCTGTTGATCCTGGCATTCACTTCTCTGTGCCCAATTGCACTGTCTCCCCTGTCTCCCCCACTTTTGAGGACAAGCAAGCAGGTATCCTCCTTTTGTCTGGTAGGCGGAGTGGGGGGACATGAGGCCCTGTGGGGACCTCCTCTCTCTTTCCCATCTGTCCTCTGTTTCTGATGCCCCTGTCTCCAGAAGACAGGATAAAACGTCCTCCGCCAGGGAGGGCAGAAGGTTTACACCCGCCCTGAGGTGGCCCCATCCCTGCCTCCAGACGTGCAGCTCTGTCTGTGTCCCGTGTCCTTCTCGTTTCAGAGAACCTGAAACTCTGCCTCCACCTTCCTCCTCAAACTTAGCTCTTTGAGGCTGCATTTTGGGCATCCTCCTTGGCTCCAAGTGTCCCCCCAACCACCACACCGCCTCCAGCACTAACAACTTAGACATCCCAGATGTCACCATTTTAGTCTTCAGGGACAAGCCTCCTCATTTTGCATTGGTTCAGAGAGGACAAGCAACTTGCCCAAGGTCACACAGCAAACCTGGAGCACAGCTGGATCCCCTGACACCCAGTCCAGGGCTCTCCTGGGGGCTCCTGGAGATGGCTAACTCCATCTCTCTCTGGGTGTCCCATCACTGCCCCCTCAGCCCCCAGAGTGCCCTGTTTGCCTAGCCCCTGCTAGTGGGCAGAGGAGAGTGCCCGCCCCTCAGCCAGGGGCACCAGAGTGCCTGCGGTGCGTGGGGCTGTGTGGGACCAAGGATCAGGGATGGGGGTTTAGGTTTCAGGGGTCTTACCTTGGAGGGTGCCCCAGTTTGGGAAACCCCATGGGGCCCAGGCATGGGCAGGGGTCCCAGGCCAGCCCGGGTGCCTGGCCTCCTGCTACTGCTGCTGCTCTGGCCCTCCATGTCTGCAGCCCCGAGCAGCCCGGGCTCCCTGGGCTCCGGCTCCTGCTCCTCCGCTCCCGGGAACCAGTGATGTCATCAGCCGTTTCAACCTGCTGAGAATTTAAAGACACAGGCACCTACTTCCCAACCTAGAGGTGGCCAAGGCAAGGTGGCCTACACTCTGGGAACCCTTCAAGCTGACTGCTGAGGCTGAAATGGCCATGGGGCGGGGTGGAGAATGTGCCCGTTGGCCTGGCTTGGGTCCCAACTGGCGACATGGAGGAGGCTGCCTGTCTGCCCCCGCCCTCCTGCCGTAGGCCTGGCTGGTCCTTACTCAAAGGTGGGGTATTGACACACCTGAGGGACAACGTAGAGACAGGTAGCTCGGAGGTCAGCACCCTCTCCAGGGCCGCAGAGACAACTGAGAGGGAGACCCTGCCATGATCCTGTGAGCTTCCTGACTCTCTGCCAGCCCAGGGTTTGCTTTGGCCCCCACCTTTGCCCCATTTTCGGTCCTTGGTGCCCGCCCCCTGCCTGGCTCTATCCTTCCCATCCCAGAGCCATACACTCAGGCTCCAGCCACTGGAATCCCCTCCCATCCCAGCCTCACCACCGTCCCCTGCTATTCTGCAGACACCTGGCCACCTGTCCTGGATGTCTTCACAGCCCAGCCCCTCTCAGCTTTTCTCTCTCCAGTATTCACTGGGTGTGGTTCGGGTGAGGGACTAGCTCAAGTTCACCGGGTGAGCTGGGGAGGTCTCAAGAGTTTCAGTGAGGAAAGGGAGGTTTCTCAGTGACCCAAGACCCATAGGAGCCAATTGGGGTGTCTGAGGGGAGGGAACTAAGGTGGAGAAAGTCCCAGCAGTGGGGGAACAGACTGGCAGGAAGGTGAAAAACAGGCCCGGGAAACTTCGATGGCCAGGACCCAGCACAGGGTCCAGGGAAATATTTGCTGAATGAACCGATGACTCAATGAGTGAGTGAGGAGAGTGAATGAGTGACGGGGCTCAGATGTGGCCAGGGATGACTGTGGGCCCTCTGATTCTGCCTCCTTCCCTCTCTCACTCTTACCTGCTAAGTAGTCCCTGAGATCCTGATTTCTCCAGAATTGCTGGATTGCTTCGAGAGGAATGATCACACTCAGTGTAGCCAGAAAATGTCCAGAGTTTTGTACCCAGAGCTCTCTGGTGGTCCACGGTCACCACTGTAGCCTCATGGGCCTGTGTGGTCCCCTGCATGAAAGCTGCATGGACAGATACCTCGTCTCCTTCTCCTGGATGGGATTCCCCCCTCTGCTAGACTGTCTCGGGGTCTAGTCTGTGTTTTCCAGCCAGCAGCTCTGTGAGGCTGGAATTTGCAGGGGCGGAGCCCCAGACCATGTTAGGGCCCTGGAGTAGAAAGGATTTGGGGTGATGAAGGATGGTGGAAGTGATGAGTGGCTACAGGGGAGGTGACTGTGGTGGAGATAATGATGTACGGAATTCTGATAATGGAAGTGGAGGACCGACACTGATGATGGAGGTGCTGGTGATGTTTCGGGTAAATGGAGGTCGTGGAGGTGATAACAAAGGTACAGCCGTTGGTGATGGTCGAGGTAGTAGAGTGAAGCGATGGTGGTCACTGGGATGAGGGTGACAGTAACGGTGGAGGAGAGATGGGGGCAGGGAGGCACCTGGGCTGTTCCGTTGATAGAAGAAGAGGTGGTGGTGGAACGGGACATGGTGGTGGGACTCAGGCCACCAGAGAGGGAAGGAAAATTTGGACTTACCCTGCCCAGTCGTCTGACTCCTATTGTATAGATGAGAAAATGGAGGAAGGAGCCCCCCCGCCTCCCCCGCCCCCCCCCCCCCCCCCCCCCCCGCCTCGTGAGTACTGGCCTCCAGTGCAACCCTGGAAGTGGGGGAGGGGGCAGATCCCAGTCCCTGGGGCCTGTCGCAGAGCTCAGCCATCCACAGCTCAGACAGGGACATCAGTGTCCTTTGGAAGCCAGGCAAATGTCATGCAAATGAGCATGCAGAGGGTTGCTGCACCCTGCAGGGCAGCCCAGGATTTCCCGTCATCGTCCCTCCCTGAAGTCAGATCCCACAGGGGACTTTGTTTCTGGCCTTGCCACTGGCTTACCTGGGGAGGTCGCTCAGATTCCTGATTTGTGTAGGGAGATAAAAACAGTAGATACCTCCTAAGGTTGCTGTGAAGATTCAACAAGAGGATATATCTGAAGTGTTTAGCACAGAGCGGGGCACAAGCGAGCTCTCGGCGAGGGCAGCAGCTCTGCAGTTGGCATCACCACCATCATCATCTGCTCCAACCTGCCCATTTAGTGGATGCTGAAACTGAGGCCAGTGTCAGTTGCATTCCTGGGGGGAAGGGACAGGGGCTCTGAGACCCAGACTTGGCTTTACCAGGAGAAGGGGGCGGGGGGGGGGCGGACCCTGGTTGAGAAGGGAGCAGGGTAAGAGCTATATTTGAGCTCCTGGTGTGATGACTAAGGAGGTTGATAACAGGCTCTCGGGCTCTGGGCGGCAGGCTGGGGGCAGCTGCCAGGGAGAACCGCCCCCCTGGAGACGGCTGTCTCCAAAGGCCCCTCCTGGCTCCCTCCCTGTCCTCACTCCAGGGAGTAGGGGGGTGGTGTGCTGAGGCAAAGGGTACATCTTGTCCAATCCCCCCCCCTTGGAAACTCTTAGTGCTACCCTTCAGGCTGTTTAGGTCAGGAATAGGAAAGGAGGGAGCTGGTGATTGACAAATTATCTCACTCTCCATAGTAACCCTGGGAGGCTGGTAATAAGATCCCCATTCGACAGAGGAAGAAACTGAGCTCTAGGGATTACACAGCCATTAGGGGACAGAGCATGGGGTTCCCAGGGAGAGAGTGGATAATTCTCCCCCATAGAAGTGACTGTTGAACTCCTCCTTTGAAGGAGAGTCAGTGTTGCCAAATTGAAAAAAAGGAGAAATGCCCTGGGAAGCAGAGGGAGGAGCAGGGGCAAAAGAATGGAGCATGAAAGGTCCAGGCTATGTATGACAGGATGCAAAATCTGGATATGTGCCCTCGTGGTCCTTTGGCTCAGAGTAAACCCATCATAAGCAGGGAAGGGAGAGAGACTTTCTCTTTCCTCCTCCTCTTCCTTGAGCCACCTGAGGATGGTAATGATACAGAAGGGCCTGTCCTCCTTCCTTTTGCTCCCTGGTCACCCTGACCCAGGCCCACAGAGAGGGAGGTCACACTGTGGCCACTAGCCGATAAATAAATCTCTTGAGATTGTAGAGTGTGCCATAGGGTCCTGTAGGAAGGTAGAAGAGGGAAGCATTAAGGAGGGCTTCTGTGAGGAGGAAGCATACAGGGCACGGAGGAACACTTCTCCCTTCGCTCCAGGGTTCTTTATTGCTCCGAGTACCACATGTTACGTCATTGTATCCTCATTCTCCCTCTCTGGGGCAGGTGTCATCCTCAGCTCCCATTCTGCCCCATAGGAAATGGGTTCAAGCAGGAGTGACTTTCCCAAGGTCACACAGCTGGGGCTGCGCTCAGGCATCCCTCCTCCCTCTCCTCAGCTCCCCCTCCTCCCAGGCAGCCCAGCACCCGCTGTCAGCTGCTCTGAAGTGAGTGGCTATTTTTATTCTGGTGCGAGGGGATCTTGGGCAGCAGAGCCATGTAGGTTAGAAGACTCTAGGACACCGGCTTCGGCAGGAAAGGCGAGGCTTACTGCAAGAACATAAGCTTGCCGGGGGGTTCTCATTTCCTGCATGCCAACCTGCCCTGGGCGCTCATGTACCAGAAATTGCTTTTCAGGAGCTCAGAACAGAGCATAGAACCAAACTAAACCCTGGCCCTGATCCCAGATCCAATCTGAGCCCCAATTTTGGTGTTAACTGAGGCCTTATCCCATGCCAAGACTGACCCTATACCCTACCCTGACCGTAGTCTTAGATCAAGCCCTGACTCTACCCATGTACAGAGCCTGATCCAAGTCTGACTAAGGCTGATCCCAACTGAGACCTTGATTCTGGACCCAGATTGAGCCCTGGTTCTCTGTCTAAGCCTGAGCCATAGTCATTGACCGAATTCTAACCCCAGTCCAGACTAACCCTTGATTTTAGACTGAGCCCCAACCCCAGGTCTAGACTGAGCTCAGAGTCTAGTCATTAACTAAATCCTGAACATGATGGCAGATTGAGCAATGATTTTGGTCACAGACCGAGCCCTGAGCCAAATCACTGATAGAATCCTGTCTTCAAAATGAGCTCTAACCCTGGGTCACACAACACTGGTCCCACACTGAGCCCTCGTTTCAGACTGTGCACTGACCAAATCTGGTCAAAGCCTGAGCCTTGAATGTAGTCATAGACTGAGCCTTGATCTTGGTCACAGACTGAGGTCCAAGCCCAATTATTGACTGAGCCCTGAACTGACTCCAGCCCGAGACTCAGTTCTAAATCTGGCTTTAGGCCAAGGGCTGACCCTGACCCCAATCCCATTACAGACTAAACCCCAAACCCAGCCCCACCCGAGGAAGGCTGCTAGCCTAGATTACAAAATGCCACATAAGGGCATGGATTAAAAGTAGAGATCTGTTCAGGGACAACCTGGGCCTCCCATGAGTGCTGATGCCAGAATGTTCCTGGTACTCTTGTGGCTAGTGTCTCTACCACTGGTTCCACTCACTGGCTAGTCAACCCCCAGCAGCCCAGGCTGTGGCCCCTCTAGGCCACAGCATCTAGGTTAATGCAATGAGAGTGGTTTGGTGGCATCTGTCCAGTGAACAATGTGGGTCCATGAGGCACTGAGGTTTGGCTCTGTCAGCAGAAAGGCCACAGGCTCCATGGGGCCTCTGGCTTCCGCCACTCTGAGGCTCTTGCCTTGCTGGGGTATGGGCTAGGGTTGAGGGAATCCATGGCATTTGACCCATTATTTCTGTAAACAAAGTTTACTGTTTGTATTTAGATAATACATAATTATTATAGAAAATACAGAAAAAAAGTATAAAGGAGAAAAGCTTCACCCTATAACTTCATCTACCAAGAGATGACTATTTTGACTTCTTGGGTTGTTTCCATCTAGATTTTGTGATTTGGGCTAGGCATATATGTCTATATATACATATTTTATAAAATTGGTTGGCTACTCTGTTGATGCTACAACATCTGTTGAAGCCCATATCCTAGACGGGCTCCTGGAATGGGTCTCAGCTGGTTAAGCCAATGAGCTATTTCCATTCCCTTAGCCACATGATTGGATCATGGATGGATTAGTGAGATATAAAGAGATTTTTTGAAAGAAAGCTTGCTTTCTCTTCTGAGAAGGTTACCAAAAAAGATCATCTCCCCTTCATTAGATATGAATGAAGAAGTCTGTGGTCCTGGTCACTGTTGGCAGCCATCTTGATACCATCTAGGTAACTGGCTTAATGACCAGCTGACACTATGGAAGGCAGAATGGAGAGAAATCAGGTCTTGGGGACTTTATCAACCAGATCAAACCTGACCTGAAGGCCTCCCTGCCATTGAACTTTTTTGTTATTTGAGCCAACAGATTTCCTTTATTGTTTAAGCCAGTTAACTTGGGGTATCTGTGACTTGCAGCCCAGAGCATCACAACTCCCAACTGATATTACTGTTTTATAGCCTAAAAAAAATTTTAATACCATAACTATGAACATTCTCCATGTTGTTCAACACAATGCTGCATCATTTAAAACAATTGCATGATTTTCTATCCTTTGGAGGTACCATCATTTATTTAACTCATTCCCTGAGGAGACATGCTTAGGTTGTGTCTCCAGTTTTTCACCATTGTAAACAGTATTTTTAAAAAATTTATTTTAGTTTATTTTTTTAATATTTTGATGTTCTTTTGGAACTGCTCACATAACTTTTTTTTTTTTAAAGACTTTATTTATTTATTGTCAGAGAGAATGAGAGAGAGAGAGCACAAGCATGGGGAGCAGCAGAGGCAGAGGGAAAGGAGACTCCCCACTGAGCAAGGAGCCCAATGTGGGGCTCCATCCCAGGACCCTTGGATCATGACCTGAACCGAAGGCAGACACTTAATTGACTGAGCCACCCAGGCATCCCTTTTTTTTTTTTTTTTAATGTATAAAGAGATTTATTGCAAAAAATGGTTTATGCAACTGTGGAGGCCAGTAAGGCATGTCTGAAATCTGTGGGGCAGGCCAGCTGTCTGGAAACTCCTAGGCAGGAAGGGATGCTGCAGTCCACAGGTGGAATTTTCTCTTCCTCAGAGAAACTCCAGTTTTGCCTTATCTTCCACAGATCTACACCTCAAAACGTGAAATCCAGAAGGCCCAGGGAGTCCAGTGCCCAGCAACTGCTCAGCAGCTCCTCCTGTGGATGCAGCGCATGCCTTGGGCGCTAAAGATTGAGCCAGGGCAGGCGCCCTACAACCATGGCTGGGTAAACAGTGTTTTGATAAACTTAACCTAAAAATTGGTCCCTTCTCTGATGGTTACTTTGAGCCAAATCCTGACAAGTGAAATGACTGGGTGGAAGAAATGTTTTTAGGGTTTTGATTTATTGAGTTAAATTGCCCCTCAGAAAGCTTGGATGAATTCACACTTCCATAGCAGTAAATAGAGTGTTAGACATTGTTTATCATGTCAATAGTCTGGACAAAACCAGTTATACTTACAGCGCCCTGATGTATTTACAAAGAATGGGTATTAAATAACAACTCTAAGCCCATTATTATTTTATCTTTACAATCAAGTCAATGAATGTGAGGTAGCAAGGTATAAGCAAAGGGCTCTGTGCAAACCTGACTTAATCCATTAGGCTTAGTGTCCAGGACCCATGATACTTTTAGAGGTCATGAACATGTTTTAATTTTCATTTCTTTTAAAATTGAAAGAAAAAATAAACCTATAATAATGAATCCAGCCAGGATTATATTCACTTTTTTTTTTTTTTTTTAAATTAAGGCAGTTGTAAAATGCCTTAATGGAGGAAAAGGCCCAGGAAGGCAAAAATACCTAAGGGTCCATGAAAGTCATAATGCAGCTTTGGCTTGATGTTAAGAAGGATTCTGATTCCCAGTTTAGATTCAATAGCAAAGAGCACTGTGATCAATTTGCTGTGTCTGCCTCAGGCTTAAAGAGGGAACGTGGCGTCCTTATTTAGTCATCTTTGGTTTGATGAGACGAGCACAGGGACGTTTCAGGTTCAATTCCCAGATCCACAATGTCATCGGTCTACCTTTCTGATCCTGTCTCTTAACTTGCAAAACGGAGTTCATGGGGCTTTTATGAGGTAAGAAATGAAATAATGAAAGCTAACACTGTGCCAGGTACTGTTCTAAAGGGCTTTATGTGTATTAACCCTTTTATCCTTCCAGCCCCTACAGAGTACGTAATATCCCACATTCCGCCATAATGTGTGCTCCAGGGATTTGAAACCCAGATCGGAATTTCATCCAAAGAAATAAAAGACACAAACAAGAATTCCCAGCCTCAATTTCCCTATCTTCAAGTCAAGTGGCTGGCCCAGAAACTCCCTGGTCCGTCCGCATCCCTCCCGCGCCCCCTGCCGGCGTAAGGGGACACTGTCTGGCCGCATCCCGCCGTAGCGTCTGCGCTCTCGGTCGGCGTGGACACTCTCGCGGCTGGGAATATAAAGGCCTAAGGGCCAGAGAAGATCCCGAACCAGAAAAGATTCCAAACCCTGCCGGAAGAGAGCTGAAGGCCCCAGAGCCGGCCCTGGGGCGGAGACTGACAGCTCGGGGCGTGGTCCCCTAGGGGGCGGGGGCTCGGGCGGGGCGGGGCGGGGCCAGCCGGCGGACCCAGACGTGGCGCAGTGGCCCGGCCGTTCGCCTCTAGCTTGCGGGATCATCTTCGGCCCGGTTTCGATGCACCTCCCGCTGCCTCCACCGCCCCTGCTGCTGCTTCTCGCGGCACTCGCGGCCGCCGTCACTACCTTCCGGCCCAACTGGAACCGTCTGCACGGCCTGGCCCGAGCCCGGGTAGAGGTAAGTGCTCTGGTCCCTAGCTCAGGGACCACTGCCCCCAACCCTCTGGCCCCTTAGCTTTGGAATCACCGCTCACTTTGGCCCCGGGACCCTCCTGACTCCCAAGTCCCCCTCAGGGCCGGGACCATCCCTCCCGCTCCCCAGCCTCAGGACGCCCCAGCACCCACCACCGTGGAAGCCTGAGACACCCGATCTTGCGGCCTGGAAACCCGAACTCCTCCCTAGTTTCCCATCCGGCTGGACAGCGGGCCCCCAGACACACTGGCCCTGTCCCCTAACTCTACTCCCGGCCTGTGACTCTTCCAAACCTGTCCTCTGGAGCCTAACTTTACATCCTCCCATCACCACTTTTTCCTGGACTTCCTCCCCCACCACAGTTCCGGTTTGTGTCTCCCTTCCCCGAGGGAGGGAAGACTTTCTGGGCGCTTGCCCCACTATGCAAAAGCCAACTGCATTACCAACACTTACTCCGCAGCAGGCCCCCATCCTCCTCTGTGGGGAAATTACCCGTCAGAGCCCCTGTTTGGTTGTGTGACTTGAATCATCACAGATCCTCTATGGGCCTTAGTTTTGTCTGACAGAAGGAGGGGGAGGAGGAAGGAGGACTAGAAGAGTCCTGGGGTCTGGACTCCTGCTGGGAGGTGTCTCTCCCCTCTGGGAGTGCAGGGAGGGGCCCACACATCCTCCCATGTTGCGGAAGCAACCAGATGGAGGCCCAGCTCTGCATGGGGCTAGGTAGGGACCAGATGGCAGGTATCTCTAACGGGGTCTCCCAGGGCAATTCAGAGCTGTTTCCTTCTGGCCTGCCTCCACCCTGAGGTTCTAGGGGCCAAAGTCCAGGCCCAGGTCTCTACTGCCTGAGAGAAGTAGAGTAATCATTTCTTTTGGGCATTGGGAGTGAGTCAACAGTCAGTAAGGTGTGCAGGCAAGAGCCCCAAGGCTGGTAAGTGCCTTTGGGTCACTGGTCTTGCTCCTCTTTTACCTGATGTTTGTAAGCCCCTGTACAGAGTTCCCCCCTTCTGTCATAAGGGAACTTCTGTTTCAAAGGTAATCCACAGCCTCGTCCAACTCTGGGAGGAGGGTGAAATGGTCTTGAGGGTGTTATTGGGCAGATATGAAGGATTCCTGACCTATCTGATTTTGTCCCCCTCCAGACCTGTGGGGGATGACAGCTGAATCGCCTGAAGGAGGTAAGTTTGTGTGTGTGTGTGTGTTTTGTGTTTTGTGTTTTTAAGAGATGGGGGGGCAGAGGGAGAGGGAGAGAGAGAATCTTAAGCAGGCTCCACGCCTAGCACAGAGTCCGACTCAGGGCTCCATCTCACAACCCTGAGATCATGACTTGAGCCAAAATCAAGAGCCAGATGCTTAACTGACTGAGCCAGCCAGGTGCTCCTGAAGGAGGTAAGTTTGAAGAAAGGGGTCTCCAGCTCTGTCTCCACTGAGCCCCTTGGGGGATGGGTAACATAGTCCTACAGATTGGCTGGAGGGGAAGTTCCCTGGGGTGGGAGTCAAGAGTGTGTGACCTCAGCAGGTTTCAGTTTCCTGTCGGTATCTGGAGGGGGTCGGGGTCTGATTCTCTGGTTCTTTCCCAGGTGAAGGCCTTCGTCACCCAGGACATCCCTTTATAGTATCCTTTTTCTGTTGTGGGGGAGGGAGGATGGCGAGGAGCATCTGGGAGAATCTCCTTCCACTTAACTTCACAGATAGGGATGACAAATGGTTTTCATCTGACAAGTGGAATTGATAGTGACTGCCCAGAGAATTCCTAGGTGGTAGGCAAGAGAAATTGACTACTGATGACTGCCACAGACACGGGAACGGAGAAGAGAGCACTTTACTTCTCTGAACTCTAATTTCCTCACGTGTAAATGGGGGATCCCTGCCCTACCTGGGCAAAAGAGGCAGTGCTGTTCACCTGCTGTTCATAGGTGGGAGACCCCACCAGCCTCGGGCCACCACTACATGCCTTAACAACTCCAGTCACAACCTGGTAATGAAACACCTTCCAGGGGCCGATCCAGAGCTCGTCCTGCTGGGCCACCGCTACGAAGAACTGGAGGTGAGGCTTGGAAGCCGGGCGGGGGCGGGGTGGGGGGGTTGTCGGGGCGAGGCGCACTGACCCCACCCCTCCTCTACTTCAGCGAATCCCACTCAGCGAAATGACCCGCGAGGAGATCAATGAGCTGGTGCAGGAGCTCGGCTTCTACCGCAAGGCGGCGCCCGACGAACCTGTTCCCCCTGAGTACCTACGGGCGCCCGCCAAGCCCGCCGAAGGCGCTCCGGACCGCCCTGACCTTTAGGTCCGGGGACGCGGGCCCACCTCCTCCCCCGCCCGAGCCCTGGGGACAGAATGAAGCGCTCAGCGTCCCGGGAGCATCTCCCTCGCTGAGGGCCGACGCCTCGTCCCTGAGCCGGCAGAGATGGAGTTGGGTTTCCTCCTAACCCCTCTTTCTTCCCTACCCAGCTCAATTAAATCCTCTTCCGCCTAAACTGAGACTCGACTCCTTCCTTGCTGCGGGAGGGTGGGGAATAGGAGCCCCCCTAATACCCCCGAGAGGCCCAGCATCCCCAAATACTTGGCTGCTGGAATGGGGATGTGTGCACGCCTTGCCAAGCTGCCATAAATTTAACAACCCCAAGAGAGGCAGAGAGGAGTCAGGGTCGTTGAAAACCAATAATTTATCAAAACGCAGCGTGTGTATGCAGGGGAGGGTGTCGCGACAGACAGGGCAGCAGTGGGCAGGCGCACAGGGAGGGGATGGTGCCTGGATGGTGGGGGCAGCTTGCCGCAGGCGGGCCGTGCGGGCAGGGAGGCTAGACATTCTTGCCGCGCAGGCGCAGCTCGTGGCGCCGCAGGTGGTTGTAGAGCGACTGAACATAGGTGAAGACGCACTTGGGGTCGGGCTTCTTGCCCATGATCATCATGTCCTCCACCTCCACCAGAGGCACGCAGTCCACCAGCATCCTGCAGGGAGGGGGCACGGGGTGGTTGTCAGCGCCGACCCCGCCTCCTGCGGCTACCCTCTACCTGGAGGTCTTTTCACTGCTTGCAGCCTGTTGGTCTTCCATAAACTCCAGATTCTTGATTGACTGAAGGGGTAAAAGCTTTCGGGGAAGACAGGAAACTCCAGGCCCCACTCACCGAAGCCTAGAAGCATCACTATGGGGAGCCAGGCCAGGAAGGCAGAGGTGGAGATGGGAGAGGAGCACCATGCTCCATTCCAACTCTGGGCAGGTCCATGTCTCTACTCCTAGCCCGGGGGGGAGGGGGGGGGTTCCTGCCTCCAGACTTCACCCATGTTCTGTCTGGAGGGCCACCTCCTACACACCCTCAATGGCACACTCCAGCTGGCACAAGCCTCTGGGTTGGGCCATTGGATCCAGTGGGGCCTTACCAATGGGAAATCTTTCTCTGCAGTCAGGACCCGCCCCTGTAACCCTCTGTGCCCTGGATTATCTCTCAGATGCCTGGCCTGGTACCTCCTGCAGAGAGGCCCGGGAACTCCTGTCCTTGCACCAGGGGACAATCCCACTACATGAGATGGAGGACAGCGAGTGTGTGTGTGTGTGGGGGGGGTAGTTCTTTAACCCTTACCACCTGCCTTGGCTAGAGCAGGGGAGGCAGACGAGGGTCCCAACCAAAACAGCCAGGACCATCTACAACATGCTCAAGGGTGGGACCGCCCTTCTGTCACCCTCCAGAGTGCTAGCTGTACTTTACAGATAGGGAAACTGAGTCACAGACCAGGAGTTATGTTTCAAGCCCCATAGCTTAGTAGGTGCAGGGCTGGGCCTCCTGGGACTCAAGCACCCCAGTCCTGGCTGCTGACACCTGCCTGGAGCCCCCTCTTCCCTATTGCAGGAGCCATCTCCCCACTCTGGAGTCAATGGGCGGCAGCATCTGACAGCCCCAGAGCTCTAAAGCTGGAGTGTGCTCCTTGGCTCCATTTCCCCTCCTCTCCCAAAGCAAGACCTTTTCTGCCTTGCTCCCTCCCATGACCATGTTAACTGAATTTCCTTTGGCAGGGAAGGCATAAGGGCAGGAATTGTTCCTATTGCCAACACACCAAAGGGCCCAGGACTACCTCCTCCCATCTTGTGCCCTCAAGGTCAAACCTTGGGACCATGGTAGGGCTGGGGCCTACTCCCAGCTCACCTGGACTCCTTCATTGAAGCAGCTTGGGAGGCAGGAGACCTCTGTTTCAGTCCAGGCTGTACCCCTGATCAGCTGTGTGTGCTAGATAAAGCTCTCCCCTGTTCTGTGACTCAGTTTCTCCACCTCTATAGCAACAAGTTCTCTGCCTCATTGGAGACCTTGAGAGCACTTAGGATGAATGAGGGGGTTTCTGACTCTGTTGCTGATGTGCTATGTGCCCTTGGGATCATGTCTGCCCCAGGCTGGATTCATTTCCCCGGCTACACTAGGGGGAAAGAGGCAGCCTCTCTCTGCATCTTCTTCAAGCTGTGGCTATCACCCCAGGGATCCCGGGCTCCCCAGTGTGGAGCTCCCTCCCACCTCTGGTGTCTTCCCTGGAGACCTTATAAAGCCATTGTTTACACTGGGGCTCACAGCTCAGGGCTCCAGCTGCCCCAGTGACAGGCCAAACACAGGGCAATTCGAGCAACAGCACGGCTGAGTCACACTTTCCAACTGGATCAGGGCTGGGTTGGCCCCTCTCCTTCCAGGCCAGCCTGCTGGGCAGCAGCTCCTAAGTCCATATATGACCTGGAGACAGAACCAAGCCCATCCTCCCCTCACCTGCATGGCTTCTCTGGGTATATGTGTACACATGTGGGCTGCCCCCCACATGGCTCCAGGCCCCGTGGGGCATTTGAGTGCACGGCTAGCTCTGTCCCTGACTCACATTACTTTGGGCAATCCCCTTGCTCCCTCTGAGCCTTTGTCTTTTCTTCTCTCTACACAACAGGTGGGAAAAGTGATGGGGTAAGGAAAACAGCTGCTAAGTGGGGAGTCTGGAGTTCCGGTTTCTGGCCCTGTCTCTGACCTAAAACCTCCAGGACGCCGAGCCACCTTTCTCCTTCTCTGAGCAGCTCGTCTGGAATGGATAGTTAGCTCAGGACCTGAATTCTGTGGCCCTGAGGTGAGGTGACTAGAGAGAAAATGCCAGAGCTGGTGTAGAGATCCAGATCCAGATCCAGATCCAGAAACATCTTCCTGTTACACTGGCCCCACTCCTGAGCTCTCCAATGAGTGTGGCACCACCAGATCCCCAGTGCCCAAACTGGAGGCCTGGCAGATTCCTTGAGCCTCCTTCTCTCTCCCTAACTGGATACATCAGGAAGCCTGTCCTACTTCTTATTAAGCTGCTTCAGCTATCTAGCCCATTCCTTCCCTCCCCATCCCTCATCCAGGCATTGTTCTAGAATGCTAACCAGACCACATACATTCCTTCTCTGTTTGGAAATCTTTTATGACTCTTGTCCTCAGGAGGAAGTTCAAACTCCTGTGGCTCCTTCTCCCCTTCATACCCAGACTAAACTTCCTTCCCTTCCCAAGTGTGCCATGCTCTCTCTCCCTATCAACCCCAGCCCTGTGCATAAGCTCATCCCTCTGCCTGGGACTCCCTTTCCCTCCTTTATCCTGAACTTGTCGTTCAGATCCCAGCTCGGTTTGCACTTTTTTCAGATAGCCGTCCTGGGCCTGCAGGCCGGGTCAGGTGCCTCCTCTGGGGTTCCCTCCTGGGCTTGCTCCATCTCAGTCCTACTCATGTGGGTCATCACTGCCCCTTTAGAAGAATGGTCTTGCCTGCTAGGCCCCAAACTACCAGAAGATAGGGCCATGTCTGGCTCCTTCCGGCTCTTCTCAGGGTCCGGTTGCTTCCCCCACCCACCTCCCGGGTCTCTCTCTGTGCCCCTCTGAGCAGATTCCAGCGTACAGCACAGGTGGGCGAGGCGGCGTTTCTCACCGTGGGGCCCCTGAGCAGGGGTTAGGACTTTTTGGTTTTTACCAGCCCCTTCTGGACCAGACAGCGGTAGAACTCCTGGATGTACGTGTACACGCACTTCCAGTCAGGCTCTCGAAGCCGCACCATGTCCTCTGTGTCCAGGAGCTGCGGGCAGTCCGCATGGGTCCTGGGGAGGGTAGGGGGCCGGGAAGGGGCAGGGAGGGAGGCAGGGCCCGGGAGAGGAAGAGGGGGAAGAGGCAGAGAAGAGAAAGGGGAGGAGAACAGAGAGACACACACATACACACACACACAGAGACAAGAGTTCAGTTACGTTCTCAGTGCTGCAGTCGGCCGGCCCCCCCGCATGCCCCTTCCCCATTGTGGACGTGCCGCTCACTACCCATCACTAATGGTGTGCGATGCAGACAGGGGTGGGGGGCCAGACCAGTCACAGGTGCAGAGAACTCTTGGGGCAAGCGGGAACGGGGTGTGGGGCAATGGCGTTGGCACTGAGGTTGGAGAGGAGGGCTGTGCCCCAGGGAGGGGGGGTGAGGGAGGCGTGAGAGGAGGTGGGGGAGGGGAAAGAGGAAGAAATCTGGGGGAACCAGAAAGAGAAAAGGAGAAAAGGAAAGACAGATGGAGGGTGCTGAGGGTGAGGTGAGCAGACGGGGTAACGATTCCAAAGTGGAGGGCTTGCTGATGTCCTATATAAGCCTTTGGCAGCACCTATATAGGCCGGGCGGGCACGGTGCCCGGGCCAGGAGCCTCCTTTTGGAATCTCCAGCCGGGATCCCGTGGGAGCAGGAAGCTCTGGTGATAGTGGGAGGAGAGCAGGACAGAGAAAGGGAGAGAGAGAGAGGGAGGAGGGGGCAGAGGGAGGATGGAGGGGATATGGACAGGGCCACCTGGTGGGCCTTGGCCGGGGCTGGTAGGCGGGCCGGCGGCTCCTTCGTTCCGGCGGGCACCTGGCACGCTCAGCGGCGGGTGGGCAGGGTGGAGAGGACAGGGGCTTTCTGGGGAAGGGGGGATCTCAGCCGCTGTCTGACAGTGCAGCTGGCCAGCTCTAAGGGGCCTTGGGGCAGCTGGGCCTGGCCCAGATGCGCAGCCCCGGATGCCCAGCTGACACCAGCAGGGCTGGGGCCCACACTTACTCTGCAGATGAGAAGGCCACCTCGAAGTTCTGGCGCCGGTTCTGCGGGCTGAGCTGCCCATAGTCGAAGGCCTCGGGGAAGAAGTTGTGCACCAGGGCACAGAAGGCCATCCCATCACTCCAACTTGAGGAGAAGTTCTGGATGTCCACGTGCTATGTATGGGTGGTGGAAGGACTGGTCAGCTTCCCCATAACTTCTATGCCCCCAGCGTTTGGCATTCCAGACGTAGGGCAACTGGGGTCAGAGAGGCCCTGTAGCTTTCCCAAGGCTGCACAGCAAGTTGGGCAGTGGGAACATGAGCATCCTTCAATTGAGTTTGTCAACTCCCACGTCTGCTACGTATAGGCACAGAGCAACCAGGAGGCCCAGCACCACCCGGCTAAGACCATGGTCATGCCTCCCTCACTCCTTCCCTTACTTATAGAAATTTACCCAGCTCCCCCACTCCCATTTCCAAGAGCAATGAGGGGGGACTCCAAGAGTGAGGTCTGACCCTGAACTGGGCCCCTCATGAGGCCCTGCCACTTAATCACTTATTCTGGAATCTAGGGCACGTTGTGTGTCCTCTTTGAGCCTGTTTCCTCATCCCCAAAGAGGGCTTCCATCCTCCCTGCCAGGCACGGGGGCTGTGAAAAGCACAGGGTGTGAGAAGGAGTTCTGCCAAGAGGGAGGTGCAGAGCGGCGGGGTGGGGGTTGTGGGGAGAAGAAAGAAGCTAGGCTGCCTGGCCTCATAGAGCTCACCTCATAGCCACGTGTCTTGGCTCGGCACCAGTCCAGCAACATCTGCTTGATGCTGGTAGCGTTGGGGACCCCAAAGCTGGTGGAGCGCTGCACGGCTGCGCGGGGTCCACCAGGGCTGCTGCAGGGGCGCGTGGGGGCGGGGGGGTGGTGGTGAGGCGGGGCCGGGTCACACCACCATAGGGGACGCTGCCTCCGCCCGCCCATCCAGCCGGTCCCAGGCCCCGCCTTCCCCGTCCTTCAGGCCCCTCCCAGCACAGCTCCCACAGCGCCTTCCCGTTTCTGGCCCCGCCCAGCCACGCCCGCTGCTACTCACCCCGCGGCGCCTTCCTTCTCCAGCTTCTCAATCATGGCCTTGCGCGCCTGGGAGGCCGAGGTCTTGGGCAGGCTCTGCGCCTTCATCAGCTCTTTCTTCTTCTCTGCTTGGCGTTTCTCGAGTGCCGCCAGGCTGCCGGGCCGCGGGCTGGCCTCATCCTCGCGGTCAAAGATGCTGGGGGGGGTGGGGGTAGGGAGGCGACTGTTAGGCTCCTCCCGAGCCTCGACCCCCACTTGCCAAGGGAGGGGTCCTGTTGTACCCTACACCCTGCCGTATATCCACCACCGGCAACACAGGTCAGCAGGGGAGGCGCCCTTATCACACCCATTTTGCAGAGTAGACTGAAGCTCAAAGGACAAGAAGGTGGGAGCCACTCTTTTCAACAGACTTGGCCCCTGGGGAGTTCTCTGAGAACGCTCACTCTCTGATCAAGTTACTAGGTGAGTTCAGATTCTGGGCACTATCAACTAATAATGCCCACCAGCATAATCAGAATGATGGTAATAATAATAGCTCATATCTATTGAGCCTTTGCTATGTGCCATTTTAAACTTCACAAGGGGAGGGGCACCTGGGTGGCTCAGTCGTTAAGCATCTGCCTTGGGCTCGGGTCATGATCCCAGGGTCCTGGAATCAAGCCTACATCAGGCTCCCTGCTTGACGGGAAGCCTGCTTCTCTCTCTCCCACTCCCCCCCGCTTGTGCTTCGTTTCGCTGTGCTCTGTCAAATTAAAAAAAAAAAAAAATCTTAAACTTCACAAGGGGAGGGAGGCCTCTGGCCTCAGGTTTCAGAGGGCTTGGGGGGCAGTGCAAGAACTTGAACACAGGTCTTTCTGACTCAGAGTTCTTGAACCCCTCTGGTTCCCAGCCTGAATTCTGATCCTACCAGCCCTGATATACTCTGTGGGATAGAGGTGTACTCCTCCCTCACGGAATAAGGTGCAAAAGTGCTCTGTGACATGGGACGTGGTCTGCAGACACAGGGAAGGGGCAGGGCCATCAGGAAGCTCAGTGGCAGGCAGTCCTCTCTACGGGCTCAGTGTTATCGCTGCCACTCAGAGCTGGGAGACCCTGAGCAAGTCTCTGGCCTCCCCAGTGGTGTGGTTGAGGATTAGGTGAGATCACAAGGGGACCAGGAGTGGCCTGATTCCTGCTCTGATTCTCCCTGCCTGTATGCTTATCACCTTCCAGCACCATGGTCTACCCCTCTGTAGAATGGGTGTGCAGTGAGGTCCCATGTGGCACTGACTCCATGTGGTCTGGGGATGGGTACCTGTGCTCACCTGCCCATCTTCTTGGATGATGACGAGGAGAAGGTCTTGGTTTGCACCATGGTGCTGCTGCCACCATCTACAAGAAAGGGGAAGAGGAGCAGGGTGAGGGCTTCAGCTGGACGTCAGGACATAGGGCAGGGGGCTGTTGAGGGGGGGATGGTGGTAGCCACAGGCAGAGAAGAGAAAGTGACTGCTGGACAGAGAGACACACAGATGAAGGTACGGAGAGAGAGCTTGAGGAAGAGTCTGAGGAGGTGGGCAGGCAGGCAGGCACAGGGCGACACCAGGCGGCCTTACTCTCCGAGCGCCTCACAAAACTGGACTCCACTGTGGTGGTGCGGGCCGTCCGTGTGCCATCATCTGGAGGGGCAGGGGACGAGAGGAAGAATGTGAGGCATGGGGCCAGCGGGTGGCTATATTCCCACGTGGAGCCCCGAGCCCTGCTTGGCCCCCTTACTGGAGTGGACGAGCCGCTCAGTCTTGGTGACAGTGCTGACAGCTGAGCCATCGGCTGTCCTCTGGCTGTGCTGCGTGGTGGTCTCAGTGGCTGTGTTGCCACGGCCCTCCCCTGGCCGGGCCCGTGCCTCTTGCAGCCGCCGTTCCCGTTCCTTGTCCCGCTGGTCTGGGCGGGGGTGGGGGGATGCCCCATGCATGCCCAGAAGGGCCACCCATCACCCACACAGCACATATGCATGGGCACACAGGGCACACAAGATGGGGTGGAGGGCAACTTGTTAGAAATACTGAAGACACAGGGGACAAGGGCCCTCTCTAGGAGTAGCTGAGGGTGAGGGGAAAGCTATAACTTGGCGGGGGTGGGGGGCGGGGTGTGGGGTGTGGCAATGGACTCAGGCAGAAACGGGGAATATGGACTAGCTAAACTCAAAGGGGAAGTATTTGGATCCAAGAAGGGAGTTTCTGTGGGAATGAGTAGCTTATTCCAGAGTGAATATGCAGATCTAGGGAGGAAGTAGCAGAGTTCAGGGAAGAAGCTGAGTGAGGCTAGTAGCTGAGTGGGTCTTTAAATGGGTCTTAGGTGGGAAAAGAGCAGCTGGAGGAAGAAATATCTAGATGCAAGGAGGGAGTAATTGGAGGTACCTGAGAAGTAATTCAATACAGGGAAAGAGTGGTCAGGAGAGAAACTGGCAAAAGGGGTAAGTGGGCCTAAAGAAGTAGGTGGGTGGGCATAGGGGCTAGGTGGTCATCAGTGGGGCCTGGAGGAAGCAGTCAGATTCAGAGAGTATCTAGAGCAGCAAATGAATCTAGAATCTGAGGGAAAGAATAGCTGGGTCTAGGAAGTGCTCAGGGAAGGGGAAGCTGGGTGGGGGGCAGAGGCTATGGTGGTCATCAGTGGCTCTCAAGGAGAGAAAAGCAGCTGGGGGAAGGAGTATTTGGATTCAGGGTAGGAGTAGTCGGCAGCACTTGGGGAAGCAATGGTATCCAAGGGGGAGTAGCTAGGAAAGGGAGTAACTAGGTCTAGGAAGGAGAGGAGAAGCTGGTTGGGGATGGTATAACTGGGGTAGCCAAGGGGGAAAGAAGGGGCTAGGGAAGGGAGAAGCTGGATCCAGGGGGAAGGAGGCAAGGGAACATCTGGGGCTAGAGAAGAAGCTGGGTAGGGCAGTTTACTGAACTAGAGTGTCCATGAATGGACCCCAGCGTAAGGGGAGCAGCTGGGCGATGGAGCAGCTGAATCTGGAGTGGGGCAAGTGGCTCTCTACCTCTCTTCTTTTGTCGGAGCTCACGTAGTGCAGCCCGGATGAGCTTCCGTTCCTCATAGTCTGTCGTCTGATCCAGCTGCAGATAGAACCCGTCATTACCCACCTGCTGGCTGCTGGTTCCTGCCCCCTGCCGACCCCTAGTCCACCAGATCTGGCCATACCATCTTGTCCAGGATGCTTTCGTCCTCGATGGCCATCAGCTCCTCAGCGCTCAGCGCAGCCCGCCTCTCTGGTGCTTTGTCCACCCGGGTTTGCTCGGCGCCATTAGCCACTTCCACTGCTGCAGCGGGGGGCTCTGCTGGCTCTGGCTCCATCTGCAGGGTGGGGACAGGGCATGGACTTTAAGGAGGGCTGTAGAGGAAACCAACCATGCCCCCAGCGGACAGGGGACCGGGCCCTGGGTCTGCGGGCACAGCCTTGGAAATATCCACCAACTGGTCAGACTGCCCGCGCAAGGATGGTCATAGTGTGGTCAGACTCGGGGAGGAGGCACCGACAGCCTTGCCATAGGGCTTCCCATCTACCCGGGATGGTGTTAATACAATTAGCAGTGCCAATACTGGTGATTTTCATTTGGTATTAAGCATTGTATAAACACTAGGGATTTTACTGTCCCTATTTAGCATAAGGGAAAACTGAGGCTCAGGGTAGCTGCATGACTTGCCCACAGTCCTTCCGTAAGTGTGATGTAGCCTGGGGTCTGAGCTGAAGGTAGCTTAACTCCTGAACCTGAGTTCTTTCTGCTGCTTCATTCCCAGCCCCCTCCCAGGCAGACTGTGCTCTGTCCTGGCAGTTCCCAAGGCCTGGGTCCTCCTGGGCCAGTGCCCAGGCAGCACGTGCCCCACACACACACCCACACACACCCACACACACACTCACACACACACCCACACACACACACACCCCAACGGGGCTGGACCAGGGCCCTTGGGCTCCTGACCAGGTGTCTGACTGGCACTGCTCAGAGCCAAGTCCTCTCTGAAGCCTGCCCCCGCTCCCTCTAAGGGGCCTGCAGCCCCAGCCTAGCACCCTACCCCTCCCAGGCCACCTTCCAACCACTTGCGGACAAGCCCCCAGCCCAATTATCACAGCCCCTCCCCTCCTGGCAGGGCCTCTCGGTCTGTTGTGAGGGTAAGGAGAGCCAAAGTAGCAGCTGCTTTAGGGAGACTCAGCCTGGCTGGGGCAGAGTAGGGGTGGGGGTGGGGGCTGGGCCCTGGCCAGGGGCCGCTGGGGCAGCCACCAGGCATGCCTCAGGGCCAGGAGCCTGGCACCCTCTCGCCTGAGTGTTGGAGCACTGGCATCCCAGTCCCTCTGCAGATAGGTAAACTGAGGCTCAGAGGAGGTAGTGGCATCACTTAAGGCCCCTCAGCAGAGGCAGAACCCACTCAAACCCCCCCCCTTCCCCAGCCCACGGGGACTTACGAGACTGCTGCTGCGGGCGGGGCCGGCAGAGGAGCGGCGGCGGGTGCTGAAGGCAGGCGGGTGGGCCACGGGGGTCCCGGCATCCTCAGCCGCCTGGAAGAGGGCCTCGGGATCGGCAGCGGCCAGGAGCAGCTCACTGGGCTCCAGCTCGGGCTCAAGGTCAGGCGCAAGTGGGACCCCCAGCCGCAGGCTCAGCACCTCCACCTGCCTGCCCAGTGCATCCAGCCGCCGGCTCAGTGCTGCCGTCTCCACCCGCAGCTCTTCAGCTGCCCGGGCCACTGGCTCCATGGCCGAGGCTGCCGCCTCAGCCGCCTGGGTCACTGCCGCCCGGCCTGCCTCAGCCACTGCCCGCAGCTCCTCCAGCGCCAAGCCCAATCGCTCCTCAAGGGCTGCAGCCAGCTCAGACCCAGGCCCCGGTACCCCCGGCATGGTGATGGCAGGGGCTCTATGGTGGGGTGACGAGGGGCACAGTGGTAGGGACAGTTGCCTCTGGCTGGCAGTGTCAGAGTCTTTGCAGCTGGCCTGAGGGCGAAGGCAAGGGCAGTGGGCCTGCCCCGCCCCTGCTGGCCTCCCGGCCTCCCAGCCTGCTGCCCGCCAGCTGGGGCTGGGGCCCAAATAGAAACCTATTCTGGGCTCCCTGTGGAGGGGGCTGTGGGGGAGGGGTGGCCTGCCCGAGCAGGCAGACCGCCAGGCCTGGCCCTGGCCCTGCAGAGATCACAGACTGGCAGTACAGAAACTCTGCACGGGTCCTGAAGGACTACCTAGGCCACAGCCCCATGCCCCACAGATGGGGAAATCAAGGCAGGGAGCAAGGAATGGGTCTGCCTGGGCCACCATTTGCATTAACTGCGAGGATCCAGTCTGCCAGACTCCAGAGCCTGCACTCCTTTGCCTTTAGGCCATGCAGTTTTAGAAAGCCCTGAACAAATGGGGGAAATGGAGGCACAGAGAGGCGGGACTTTGAGCAATCTGCTATAAGAAGTGTCTCGTCCCTGACATAAATATTCTCTGGCCTGCCTGTGGCCCTGGGATCCAACCACAGATTTTGAGCACGTTTTAGGCACTTTTCTGCTTTCCCTTGATTCTAGATGGGGAAACTGAGGTGAGTTGGTGGTATCAGATGCAGAGCTCACGATTGTACCTCCCACCCACCCCAAGGGCCTCAGCCACCATCCCCTCACTCTCTTGGCAGAGAGCAGTTAGGTCCTGCTCTGCAGGGGAAAGGGTGCTTTCTTGCCCCCACCCTCTCCCAGTCACCCCCGAGAAGGCCCAAGTCTGGCTCTAGCCATCTCACCTCAACCAAAGTCCCATTCAGTCCCCAGTGCAGCCCAGAGGACATTACCTGGGCAGCCGGACGGCCCACTGGGGATCCCTTCCCCAGCTGAGCTCCCAGCCAGCTGATCCCAGGCTCGGGAATGAATAATGGAAGGGTGCAGCGTATTCAGTTCTCGTGGCACCTGCTAGGCTGCGGCCTCACCTGACCGGCAGCCCCTGCCTGTCCCCCCATCAGTGCTTCTGCTCAGCCCCGCAGAGATGTTGACACAGATGGTAATCACTAATCTCCAATCTCCTAAGAGGCCAGGCTGATCTTCGATGAGAAGATCAGCAGCTTTGCTTCTTGGGGCTGAGGCTCAGTTTGGAGTAGGAACAGGAGCACTGGGACTATCACAGGAAGAGGGGCAAGCCCTCACCACCCTCTCTGAACTTCCATTTTCCCATCTGTTCATTAGGAATGAACCAACCAATTTTGGAGTAAGGACCAGAGATCAGCATGTGGGAAGCCTGAGGCCAGTACAGAGTAAGCTTCTGACACACCTAGTGGGCGATACAGATCCTAGTCTGCCCTTAGCTCTGCCACCAACTGGCTCTGGACTGTAGGTAGCCACCTGCTCTGTCTGGGCCTCAGTTTCCCTGTTTGTGCAATGGGGGAGGAGCGGAGCCAGAGGAACCCCGCTAGCCTACAGCCTGAAGCAGTCTATATAAGACTGATGGATCGTGAGGCTGGTGGGGTAAGGAGGGGCTCACCTTAATGCTGCAGCCTCCCCGGCTAGCAGGGGAGGCATGGCTGAAGCTGGTGACGTGAGTGACGCTACCCAGCTGGGCCAGGGTCCCAGGGCTGCTGATATGGGTGATGGTGCTCTTGCCCCCACTGCTGGTGCTGAGGAGGGTGGGAGGCGCCCGTAGCCCCAGCGTCAGTTCTGGAGGGGGAGAAGGGCTACTGTCAGATCAGCTGCGGTGAGGGCGATGCCAGCCAAGGTAATGGTGCCCCTTGCTCCCAGCACACCCTTTGGAGAAACCCTGAACCCTGGGCACAGCACTTGCCCTATGTGCAGAGCTGGGTGGCTGGCTGCAGGCACTCATCCCCAGCAGTGGGGAGACAGCAGGGAGGCCTACCTGCCCTCTGGTTGCCTGTGGGCAGCAGCACTCGGCTCGTGGATGCCTGGCCACGGCCATCCTTGATCTCGATGGTGAATGTGGTCTTCATACCGGCCCCTGGCTCGGCAGTGCCGACAGGCACGGGAAGCGGGGCACTGGGCTCCTCTGAGCGGGCCACGGGCCCCCCTGCTCTGTTTTCAAGGGGCCTGGCAGCCAAGCCCCGCCCCCTGGGGCCCTCCTCCCGGGGGCAGCTCTGAAGCTGGGCCAGGGGCCTGGCTGTTCCTCGTGGCTCCTTGCTGAAGCGGGAGGAGGTGGCACTGGGGCCCCGTGAGGAGGAGCCACTGGAAGAGGAGGCAGGGGTAGTGCTGATGTGGGAGGGGCCCAAGAGTCTTGTGGGGGTCGAGGGACCCAGGGCCAACCGGGGTGGACCATCCTGGAGCCCAGCAGCCATAGGAGAATCAGATGTGAACTTGCGCACACGATCCCGCACGGAGCTGGCCCGCTGGAATGGGGAAGGTCCACTGGCAGGGGTCGGGGGTTCTAGAAGGCATAAGAGGGCTATCAGTGACTTGGTGGGACAGGGACTGCCCTGAGTCTACAGTAGTGGGAACAGGTAGTACCTCGGTTCTGGGCTGGCTGGCGGGGGCTGAGCACGGACAGGGAGCGTTGGCAGGGACGGGGTCCAGCCAGGTCTGGCAGTTTGGAGAAATGGTGGTGGCCAGGTGGGGGAAGATAAAGGAGACGTGGATATGGGGGTTCCACCCCTCAGAGTTCTCTCCTCCATACCACCTCAGCCTCCCAACCCCTTCCTGTACCCCAGCCTCCCCATCCCGTCTTGTACCTCCTTAGCTCCTGGCCTCCCCACTCAGCTTTATCTATCTTATAGGCTCCTCCTTCTCCTCCCACACTGACCCTAGGATGACTTGGACACTCCTGGGGGCTGGGGCTAGGGCTTGGGCTGGAGGAAGGGTGCCCAGATCCTCCCTGCCGATGGAGATGGGGGACACCCCCCCGGCCAGGACTGCCCCATGGCCTCAGCTGGGAGATGGGCGCACTCCCTTATTGGGGAAAAGAATGTGCTTGAGGCCCGTTGCCTTTCAAGGCTGCGGGGAGGCCTCTGGCCATGGGTTGGGGGGGGGGCGGGCCAGGCTGGGGGTGGGGACACTTCAGGGCAGGAGGAGGAGTATCAGGGACTGCCTAGCCTTGAAGAAGCTGAAGCTGTCTAGGCACTAGAGCCCATTTTCCAGACACGGAAGGGGAGGCCTGTAGCTACCCCTGCTGGGACCCTCACCTGCTCTCTTTGTGTTGGAAGGACCTTTGGTGGGGCCTTGGACAGCTGGGGGCTCTGTGGGGCCAGGCAGGAGCTGCAGGGGAGACATAGCATAGGCAGGGCCTGACTCCCAAACCAAGGAGCTCACCTGCCTGGCATCCCTGTCCCTCATCCACACTCACCTTGCTGACCACCTGCCTCTCAGTGCTGGGGGTGGCTGGAGCTTCCTGGGGCTCAGGACTGGTGGCCCTGGGTGGGCTGGAGGGTGGCTCGGGGCTGCCCACAGCCTCAGCAGCAGGACACTGGGCCTCAGCAGGCTCTAGTGGAGGCTCAGGAGAAGCAGTGGTGGGTGAACTGACGGGCGAGGCAGGTAAGCTGGGTGTGCCCCCAGGTGGGGCCCGCAGCAGGAGTGTCACCGTGGTCACATCCCGGCTGGTGCCCTGGGGGGTTGGGGTTGGCTCTGGGACCTCTGCCTGCTGCTCCTGTTTCTCTGGCTCTGGCACCTGTGGGTGACCCACGGGATGCAGCCAAGGCTCCCCAGGCTGTCCGGTGCCCAGGGCAGGGCAGGCAAAGCAGAGGGGCTAGGCATAGCTTCCTGTGGGCACACCCGCACATGCATGGACGCTGATCCTCACTTCCCAACCTCCTGGCACTACCTAGTGGAGGGTGGTTCAGAGAGGACCAGATCCTATGCCAGGGGTTGGGGATGAAAGGAGACCTGCTGGGGACTCCCGGCCTTAACAGATCCCTGGAGCTGAGGCCCCAGAGCCCTGATCCTAGCCTGGCTAATCAGTGGGTGTGTCTGTGGGGGTAGTCCTTCAGGGACTGGGACCCAGCGGCCTCTGCTGGCCACTTAAGGAATCTACACAGCGTGACCACACTCCCCGGAGAACAGTCAACTCTGTGAACAGTGCTCCACCCGTCAGCTGGGGTGTGATAGGTAGGCCCTGATAAGCCAAAGTCAGGATGTGGGCTGTTTGGACAGGGAGGGACAGCCCTCAGGATGGGTTTAAGCTGGGGAGGTACCAGGGTCAGATTTACATTTCAGGGAGATTGCATTGGCTACTGAGTGGAGGCTGGATGGCCATGGTGGGTCAGAGGGGGGCATGGAAGTAGGGAGGCCAGCAGGGTGGTAATGGGGAGACATACTCGGGAGCAGTATAGACAAGATGGCTTTGAGGGGAAGGCCTGGGTAGATGCAAAGTCTAGACTGGGGGACATGTGGCCAGAAGTTGCCCAAGAGAGGAGGCAGGGGCCTGAGATAGAGCCCTAGTGTCCCCCCCGCCCCCCCCCCGGGTCAAGTACCAGCCTAGCAAAGACACACAGGTGCTCTTTGCTGCTGGCATCCATGGGCACAGGACACTGGGCTACGCTCCCACCGTGCTCACCTTCCTTACCTCACACCGTTCCAGCCTCTGTGCTGCCCGCCCCTTGCTCTCCTCTCTTGAGCCACTGTTGGGACGCCCGCTGCACAACCTCCCAGCCAACGTGGCAGCTGGAAGGGAAGGACAAAATATCAGTGGGTGGCCCGGAGGTGCTGTGGGGAGCACGCAGCAGGGCACAGGGCAGGGCCAGGGCAGGGCACCTACCCTCAATCTCCTGGGCCCTTATGCGGCGGATGGCAGCTCGGATCAGCTTGCGTTCTTCATACTCACCGGCACCTCGCAGCTGTGGATGAGAAGCAGGCCACAGGTGCTGGACCGCGGAGGCCGGCTCCTCACCTGCCCCGCCCCGTCCCCTGCCCTGGCCTGGGCCTCACCAGCGCGGTCAGCTCTTCCACATCATTCATGGACTCCAGCCGCCCTGCCAGCCGCGCCAGAGCAGCTCGCTGCTCCGCCTCCTGCTGCTGAGAGCTGCAGGGACATCAGGACCATAACCGCCACTGCCACAGCCAAGTCATGGAGGATGTGGGCTGAGGGGCGGGGCCCGGACAGGGTACCCAGAACCTTGGCAGAGGGGCAGGGAGCGGCGCACCCCCTCTGGCTCCCCACTGGCACACGCCTGCCCATGTCCGTGAGCACTCAAACCACAGGCTCCGACGTGCTGTGGACATGCGTGTGTCCAGGGCCCCGTGACCGGCGAGTGGTCCGGGCCCGCATTCATCCCGGTGTATTCCAAATGCCGGCCGGTACCGCCATCTGCACCCAGACGGGCAGCAGACACAGCTGTGCTCATGCCTGCCTGCGCAACGCCAGCCTCCTCCCACCTGCATGACCACCGCCCTGGCCACTCACTGCAGCCAGTTCTCCTTGTTGTCCTGCCGCTCGGCACGGAAGCGCTTGGATGCCAGGGCCTCCTCCTCACGCTGCAGCTCCTGCCGCTGCAGCTCCCGGATGGCTGAGCGGATGCGCCGCCGCTCTGCCAGATCCGCTGTGACCTCCAACTGTGGGGTGGGCGGGGGTGAGGGGCGAGTCATTTTGGCTGCCGGGGTGGAGGGCGGGCACCAGCTGCCCACAGCTTGGCCTGGGCCACAATGAGTGGTCTGTCTCTCCTCTCTCTGCCACATGCCTGTCACGAGCCTGCCCTCCAACCCACCCGGGGTCTCAGGGAGACCCGGCCCATGGAACCAGAGCTCCTGGACAGGCCGCTGTGCACTGTGGTTTACAGAGTGGGCGGCCAGCAACTGCCCACCTGGGCCAGTTGCCAAGCCAGGCACCGCTTCCTGAGATTTGACTCCTGTCTCAGAGTCCTTCATCAAACCCCAAAGAGCCTGGGAGTCAGGAGGAGGGAGGCCACCCTATGGGCTCCTAACAGGGTCCCTGGGGGAGGAAAGGGTGATTAGGGCAGCCGGAGTCCACCCTGTGAGCAAGGAAGATTCTCATGTTCTGGTCCCAAAGCACTACAGCCTTGCTGGGGGTAGCAGCCTCATCCACTCTGGACTGATGGGAAAACTGAGGCAGAAGCAGGTGCTCAGGAGTCCTAGTTTCTTGCCCGGCTGGGGGCTATTTTTTTCCCCCTGTACTGACCCAGTCCTAACCACCATCAAAGGGGCCAGGGCCCAGAGTAGCAGGGTCAGTTCCCCAGATAGATAATGCAGCTGCACTAGGGTCTACCCAGGGCCCTAGAGAGGGTATCAATGGGGGAACAGGTGCTCCCACCAGCTTCTGGGCCTCTCAATCCCTGGGAAATTGGAGGCGGCTGGTCTAACCAGGTTCAGGAAAGGGCACCTTCGCTGGGCAGAGTCAGCCGATTCTGTTGTGCCCTCCCCCCCCCCACCGGTACCTCTCCCCCCTACAGTCTGTGGCTCAAGAAAGAGAGGACTGACCTGGAGAAATCATTCAGGGGTAGGGGCCAGGAACCCTCTACCTCCTTCCTTATAGCCTCCTCCCCCATCATTCCTTCCTACTCTAGGATAGGGGGCCAAGTGGTGATGGGGATAGGTTTCAGCAGGGTGTATGGGCTGGCCCAATCTGCCATCAGGTCACTTGTCCTAGTCTGAAAAGAGTAGGGAGAGCTCTGGGGGACAGATCCCTCCATGGTTCCTTCAGGCTCCACATTTCTGAGGAGCTATGGGAGGGTCCCTTGAGGCTCAGGCCAGAACCCCCAGCTTGCTCCAGCCTCAGTCCACGCCTGGCTGGGTGGTCAGGAATATGTCCTTAACCTCTCTGTGTCTCGGTTTTCTCATTTGCCAAATGGAACAATGGCTCCCACCTCAGGGCAGTGGGTGGGGATGGGGGCAGTGACTTGGGGTGCCCCTGCATAGCTGTGCATGCAGTAAACATCACCCTGTCCTTGGTTCCAGCCGCTTAGGAGGAGAGAAAGGCAAGGGTAAATGAGTTCAAGATACGAGACATCAGTAACATTTATTGAGAGCCTATATGACAGATCCTGCACTGAGCCCCCAGTCTGTCCTAATCTCACAGAAACCCTAGGTACTTTATTACTCCTATTTGACAGATGAGGAAACTGTGGTTCAAGGGGGAGAAGTCATTTGCTTACAGCCAAACGACCGGAGCCAACATTTGGACCCATGTCTCTCTGACTCCAGGGTCAGCCTTGAGCTGAAGATAGCTCTGTTGCTAGGGCCTGTCTGCCATGGTGGGTACCTTAAGGACCTTGGCACCACTGTGTAAGGAACCCTCTCTAGCCTGGACTAGAGAGAACTATAAAGAGGGCCTATTACAGCAGAGGAGGGAGAATGAGACTCACCTTCCCACTCTCCAGTCCTGGCCTCAGAACTAGAGCCTTCTGTGGTACACTTGGAGATTGTGGACAGTGTGTGGTACACTTGGTGATTGAGGGGTCAACTGGCTCAGTCCCCCTGTCCAGAGGGTAAAGAGGCTAAGAGATGCAATGACTAGCCCTCTGTCTCCTGGGTACCCCTTCTGAATGCCCTGGATTCCAGAGATGGGGTTCTTGTCCCTGAAAACAGCCTGATGTGGAACCTTGGCTACCTCTGTAATCCCTAGGAGCCTCACTGTCCCCATCTGGAAAATAGGATCCTCCGTCTGATCCTCCCACCAAATGAGTGAAGCGGAGCTGGGGGAAGGACAGCCTCATTCCACTGGTCATCCCCAGCATGACCCTACCCTTTGGGCCTGGGTATACTGTCTGCCCACAGTAGCCCTGCTGTGTGGCCTATGTTCCCCGCCCTCTCAAGCCCCACCGTTGTGTGTGGAGGGGGCTGTGGGAGGGAGGGAAGGAAGTACAAAGCGCCATTGTCCACTAGAAGGAAGGGGAAGGGGATAGGGCGGTTTCCGAAACTGCCCAGTGAAATTCTCCCGGGAGGAAAGAGGGCACTTCCTCCTCCTTGGGGGCCGGGTCTCCCGGCCTTTCTGTCCTCGCTGCTGGGGAGCGGGGGGTGGGGTCTGGCAGGCCCCGGCATCTCTCTGGTACTCGGTCTCCCCACCAGCACAACACAAGACTTTCCGGGCATTTCCTCAGTCCCAGCTCCCCCAGCCACCCTGGGAGACCGGCCGGCAGTGGAGCGAGGCCTCGCCAGGGGGCGCCGAAGGCCCGCAGGCTCCGGAACGGCCCGCCCTCCCAGGGCACCGCCTCTCCCGGGCCGCCCCGAACTGGGCGCCCGGTGGGGAGCCAGACAGGAAGCCCCCCGCCACCGCCTGCTTTAATGTCTCCGGCTACGGAGAGGAAATCAAAGTTCATAGCACTTAAGCAGCTTCCCTAGGTCACCCAGCTAGTGAGCGTCGGAGCTTGAACTCGAACCCGGGACCCAGGCGGAGGGCGTCCGGGTATGTGGCGGAGGGACACGCGGCGTGCCTGTCCCCCAGCGCCCCCATCCCGCGCAGGCACCCCGCCCCGTCCTCAGGAATGTGCGGGAGCGTAGGCCGGAAGCGGCTGCCCGGGTCCCCGAATCGGCCCGAAGCTGGGGCGCGGGCCAGCTTTCCCTTATAAGGCCCGGCCCCGCGGGGAGGAGCCCGGCTTGGGACGCCCCCGTTCTTGCCACGAGGCCGGCGGGAGCCAGGCCGGCGCTCGGGGCGGGGACCCTCGGCAGTGCCGGGGCGAAGTAATGGCGGGCGCCGGCCGTGGAGGAACCGGTCTGGGGGTGGGAAAGACCTCGCGCCGCTTCGCGGTCCAGGGACGAGGGGCCGCGTCTAGTTAGTCCTTTCCCGGGGAGGAGGCGGGGCTGGGCCGACAACAGCTACTGCTTTGGCTCCTTCTCTGAAATCCCACATGGGGTGGGGGTTGGCGACTGGAGAACCCCGAGCCTCAGAGTGGACCCCTCAACATGGAGATGCCCGGAGACCTGGCTTTCTTTCTGGAACGCTCTGCCTCTACTACCCCCAGCTGACTTCCTGAGGGGAGGTCGAGCTGACGTGGTGGGAACCGCTGAAAAACCAACGGGACACACAGCCGGCTGTGGCGGTGGCAGACCCCCAGAGAGTCTAAGGGGTTGGTCTGAGGGCACACAGGCTGCCTGCCTTGGGTAGGTCATGGCGGTACTGGCCCCTGCCCAGTGACCCCTGCCTCCAGAAGAATGGTATGGGGGTGGGTAGGTCACTAGCCTTCTCCTAGGGAAGGTAAATCTTTAATCCCCATCCCTCCGCTGCCCACCCTCGCAAAGGTAAAGGGCTGGTGGGGGGCAGGGCTCTGGCCCCTCCTCCAGTTCAGTAGCTCCCTGCCCTCGATAGTGGGCACATGCCTGCCCTGTGGTGTTGCCCTGCAGCCTTTCTGTGCATGGGGATGGGTGGGCTATGGTTAGATAGGGTGCTCAAGAAGCTGGGAAAAGAGTAGGCCTATTCTTCCACTCTAAGATCTGGGCCCATGCCTCATCCTATCCCCATGTCAGCTCTAGGGCCTAGACATATGTTTGCACAGATCTCCACCTCCCATTTTACAGGTAAAGAAACTGAGGCTCAGAGAGGGAAAAATGACAGAGCTTACAAGGGCCCCCAAGGCCTTTCCCTCTTTACTGGCTCTTCTGGCTTTGAGTTACTCAAGACTTGGTCCCCCATGGCCCTCTTTGGGGTTTGTTTGGATCCTGGCACATCCTCTTTGTAGCTGGGTGCCCTCGGGGAGGTGATTTCACCTCTCTGAGCCACAGTGCCCTCCTGGCTTTTGGAGCTGCTGTGGTCACAGCTTCTGTGAGATGGTCTACCACCCAGCCTGACCCCTGCTGTGCCCTGGCACTTTTTTTTTTTTAAGATTTATTTATTGATTTTAGAGAGAGAGTGTGGGAGCAGGGTGAGGGGCAGAGGGAGAGAGAGAATCCTCAAGCAGACATCCCGCTGAGCTGGGGGCCACATGCGGGGCTCAATCCCAGGACCCTGAGATCACGACCTGAGCCGTGGCCACCCAGGCGCCCCTGTGCCCTGGCATTTTTAATCATTGCTGCTACTATTATCCTTATGGCCAGCCTCCAGGGGCGGGCACTGCCCAGGCTGTTGCTTGGAAGAGCAAATCTAGCCTCCCCACACCTGTAGCTACACATGGGCGAGTCCTCAGCAGTTACTGTTTAAACAGGTGGTGGCAGTGGGGGGCTGGGAGGGACCAGGCCTTAGCACCTGGCACGGACAGGCACATGCTACTAGGTCCTCTGCATCAGCCATGCATAACAGGCTTAGTCCTGTCCCCCTAGCCTTCCTCCTGCCCTCCTTTCACCCCTCCTCTTGTCAGCTGAGAGGTAGCCTGGACAGGCCCTGCCTCTGACCTGGCTTGCCTGTCATCACAGCAGGGATGAACAGGCCACTTACCAGCTTTCGCAGGGCTCCCTCGTCCAGCCCGGCTAAGGCCTCATCCGCCATCTCGCTGGCCCCTACCTCTGTCCGTCCCCTCCTGGTGAGATCTCCAGTGCCTGTGGCACCTGACACCAGCTCAGGGAATTCTGCAGGAGACAGACATGAATTAGGCCTGCTGGGGCCTCTGGAAACCACAGGTACCTGGGCTCTGTGCCTCAGTTTCCCTCTCTAACCCATGATCATCTGTTGGTGTCCCATCCTTGCTACCTGTGGCTCCCGGCTGGGAGTTCCCCTCTGTCCTAGGCTGGCATGTTGAAAACTTAACAAACCAAGGGTGGGAGTCTCTGGTTCCTGCCCGGCTAACTTGATGCCAGCAGGCTGTGTGGCCTAAACTGGGCTCTCTCCCTGTCTTAAGCATCAAACAGGGAGAATAGAGACCTGGATTAAGAAGGCCCACCACAGCCTGATCACCACCAGGGGGTGCCCGCCAGAGTCCAGTTTCCTGCCCCACCCACCTATCCCCAGGGCCTGCCCAGCTCCTCCCGGACCAAAAGCTGAGTCTCTGGCTGTGGGCTGTGCCCATATCCAAATCCATGCTGCCACTACCCTTCATTTCCCCAGGTGATTTAATCCACTGAAGGTAACATCCTGTCTTCCAGTTCTTGACCACAGCCGTCTATACACACCCCTCCCTTCTCCCCTTCCTACCCTCCCCCTGATGCCAATTGTCTAGACCTCATGAAGCCAGGTGTCCAGACACCCAGCTCCTCCTGCCAATTTACAAACTTAGAACTGAATTTCCCAGCTAGAATGGCTTTCAGAACCTGATCCGTCCAACCTCTGGATAGGCAAAGTGAGGATTGAAGAGGGCCAGGGATTTGTCAGAGGGGTAAGGAGGATCCCAAAGACCCAGAGGGCAGGGATGGATTTAATCAAAATCTTGGCCACCTCTGGCTCCTGAAGCCCCCTTCCAAAGTGCCCCTAGGGGCTCAGGTCACTCCCTCTTGCCCCATCACTGCCCATCATGGCCCTCTAAATCCTGGCCCAACCTTCCAGCTCCTTTCTTCTTTTTTCAGCCCTCATGTCTTTATGGAATTTGAGGGCCCACAGCCTGACACACCGTAGGTGCTTAATGTATGGGGACTAAAATGGCCCCAGGATTGCCCCCCCACCCCGCGTTGATTCATCCCTCAGTCATGCCTTCCCCCTCCCCAGAACAGTCACTTGTCGAGTCACCCCATCCGGTGAAGGGGTCTGGTGGGGTGAAGGGCGTCCCTAAGCCACAGTTGGGGTTCTTCGGACCCTGCCTGTTCAAGTGGCTGCTTGCCTTTCCCATCCCCTTAGGCTTGGATGGGTGTTAACCACCCATCTTCCCTCTGTTGGGGTCCTTGCCTCTATCTACCTACTTTGGGGTAATCCCCCCGAAGTGCCACTCAGCAATCACCAGACTTTAGGTTCTGTGGACACTCTGAGTTCCCCCATGTCTCCTGAGGGGCAGGGGTCCCTAATGCGAAAGTCAGAACGCTGGGGGGACTATAGGAAGTGTCTTTCTCCTTAGGGACTCCCGCCGCTGCCCCACTTCAGTTCCAGGGCTCCCTGTCACACACACAGTCTGCGGCCCCCGGGGATTGAGAGAGATCTTAGAGTAATGTGGGACGTTCCCCAAGGTGTGTGCCCCCACAGACCAGGGTCCCTGGGGGTCGTGGAGCCTCCTGGAGGTCCGTGGGTGGTATCCTTTCCCGCGGTCTAGAACCTTATCCCATGGCTTAGAGCCTCAGTGGATGGGGGGAAGCTCCCAAGCCTGGGAGTCCCAGAACCCCTGTCCAGATATCCGCGTTCCACCCCCAGGACCCGTCGGGGGTCCCGGTGCCTCCCAGAGGCCTGCACACCCACCTCTCAGTCCGGCCCACCGTTCGGCGCGGGCTCAGGCTAGGTCTCTCGGGATCCGACAGAGACTAGGAACGGTCAGGCGGAAGGCGCCGCGACCGGGATCCCAGTCGCCCTCAGCAACCGTCCCCGAGATTCTGCAAGCGCCGCCCGTCCAGCCGCGCCAGCAGCCCTGCCAGCCCCGCCCCGCGCCGCCGCGCCAGCCAATCCTTAGGAGGGTCCCGCCCATTCTCGTGCCCCATTGGGGAAATTCAATTTGACGGCCACGCCCCCAGGTCAGGTCCCGCCCCACGCGGGCCGGGTTGTAGGGGATCGTAGTCTTGGGGCCACTGCTGCCGCGACCTTGGCTGGTTGGGCAGGCATCGGCAGGAGGACGCAGCTTCGCACCAAAGTCGGGGAGGGCGCCCAAAGCCGGAGTAAGTGGCCCGGGCTCGTCCGACTCGTGGAGTCTTCAGAACAGCCCCTCTCCGCCCTCCTCTTTGTTCCTGAGACCTTGTCCCTTCCCCCGACTCCGCCCCCTTCTCGCGTTAGCGTGTGGGCTTGGCTGCCGCCCAGGCTGCTTTCGGGACACCTGGTCCCGGCCACCTCAGAGCAGGGACTGTGACCGGCAGCACGTCGACCCTATGTTGGTGCATCTCAAGGAGCATCTCAGGTGGAGCAGGATCAATCACAACAACCCTTTCCCAGTCGACACACCTTTGGACTGACGTTGCCTTCATCTGTCATGCTTTTCCTTCCGAGCCCCTCAGGGTCCGCCTCTGGTTGCGCTAGAGGGAATACGGAGTACAGGCTCTCATTCAATAAATGGGGAAAATTGAGGCCCAGAGAAGGCCAACATGCCCAAGACAACACCAGGAGTTAGCCAGGGGACCCAAGAGCTCAGATCCACTGGGGAGGACGGCCCCACAGTATCTCGTGCTGGAGGCCCAGGACCCTCCCACCGACTCACAGTTCCAGGGTCATTGGACCCTACCTGTTCAAGGAGCCCGGGAGGTGGGGTCTGGAGTCCTGTCTGTCAAATAAAAACAATACCAACTCATTTATTTTGTACTTGCCATGTACCAGGTATAAAATCCCTATAACGACCATTTGAGCCCAGGGTTACTGTCCCATTTTACAGTTGAGGACAACAGCTGATAGGTAATAGAACTGTAATTCATCCCAGCATCTTTTGAGCCCAGAATTTGCTTTTACCCACTGTGATGTGGGGTAATGGGGAAGTGGTTTCAGCCTATTGCCCCAGCAGAGCCCCGCAGCCCTGCTGTCCAGATCCTCTGTGACCGACCGCCCAGCCACCCCACCCCACCCGCATCTAGAGAGAGGGCCAGTACACTCCCAGACTCTTTTAAAAGGTGTCATCTTATTTCATCCCCACATCCCTGAGGCGTGGTTCCACTTTACACAGGAGAAAATCAAGGCACAGAGAGGGAAGAGACTTGTGAAGGTCACACAGGAGGAGGAGCAAACAGATCCCAATTTTGGAGGCCATGGTTCCAGGTCCCCTTCTTCTGGGAGGGCCCCATCTAGGCCCTCTCTACTTGACCTAGATGCCATCTTATTTACCAGAACGAGGGGCAGCGCTCTCCAAGGCTAACTCGGTCCCACTTCAAACCTCGTGCTGCCCTGGGAACGGTCGATTGGGGTGGGGCACACCTAGGTTACCTGGGATTCTCAGGGCCTGCCTGTGTGGCGGCTGGCGGCTCCAATGAATAGCTTGCTTCGTGCTAGCCCGCCCCCTGGCCCCGCAGGCTGGGAGGAACCACACGGGTGAGTCTGTGCCTGCGGACTTAATATGTCGCACACGCGCTCACCAGGTCTTGACGGTACGGAAGAGGTGCGTAGGTCCCTCCCCGCTGTCAAGCCCTCAGGGCTGGGATCCTCCTCCAGACCTACCGGCCTGACTTTTTCTTCTTCCCTGCAAAGGGTGGGGCGGGATGACGGTGGTGGCAAAACAAAGATCAAAGGGTAGCCGGGTACAGTGCCGGGGGAAGCTTTCAGCTACAGCCCAGGAAGGAGTAAACATCCCACGAGGAGGGCCTGCCTCCATCTTGCTGCCTCTAGGATGGGGGAAATCTTGGAAGACTTCTCAGAGGAGGTGATTTGCAAACTGATTCTTGAGAAAGGGTGTGAAGAAATCCATCACACAGAGAAGATGGGGAAAGGCATGGAAAGGAATTTGTGGCAGGGGAATGGTATGAGTTAAGGCCGGGAGGTTTGTAAGTAGGAAAAGGAGGAGAGATGGGTTTGGGATGAAGCAGGAAATGGAGACGGGGGTGGGCCCTGAATCCCAGGTGAGCAAAGTGCACATTATCTTGGAGGCACTGGGGAGACCAGGCCTCAGTCTATCCATCTGTAAAATGAGGGGATTTGACTGGCCTGTTTCAGGCCTTCCCGAGGCAAGGGGCTATAACAAAAAGGGTCCAGATTCCTCCAGGTCCAGTCCTGGACTGGCAGAGCGGGGAGTGGCTGGAGCAGCTCAGGGGCCAAGGGTAATATTTTGCTCCAGTGCCTGAGTCTGAGAATAAATATTTTACCAAGCTGGCAGCGCTAGATCCCTGAATCACCCTGGCTTCCCCTCCCTCCAGCTAGGGTCCTGCCAAAAGGCAAGAGGGGTGATGGGTCTTAGCGCTGGCTCTGCCCCAGGCAAAGTTTTGGTTCCTTCAAAGCCTCAGTTTCCTTATCTGCACAATTATGGCCTGAGCTCCCTAATCCCTTTCCCCCCTAGACTACGCAACATAAAATCCCAAGACTTTCAGGGAGACCCCACCTTGGGGTATGCTCACAAGTGGCTGTGAGACCAGCCAAGGCCTGAACCTGGGGCCTATGAGGGAGTCCAGGGGCTGCTGGGCGCGGGGCGGAGCGGAGGGTTAGACATAGGTTGGAGCTGGGCCTGCTGTTGGGGTCTCACAGCCTAGTCAGAGTAGGGAGAGACACGGTATCTGGACTCTTCCCTTTGCAGGGAAGAAGAAAAAGTTGTACAGAACGAAGCCCTCACTTGCTGTTTGGCATGCTGAGGGAATGGGAAGGGCAATCTGGAGAAGGGAACAGCATGAACACAGGAAGGGAGGTAGGACTATGAGGATTTTGTTGGGGAAAAGTCAAGCAGGTGAAGCTGGAGCATGAGGTCCTTGAGGAGAACTGGTCCTTACTGGGGTTGGTGGGATCCAAGGGCTGTAACCTTCTTCCTCATGGGCAGAACTGGAGGTTCCCATGGTCATGGCCAGCAGCCCCAGGAATAGGACTGGGGACCTGTTTGGCAAACCAGTTTGGCAAGGCTGTCTCCTCTATGATGTCATCCAGCCGCTGTGTTCTCTGAGCGACAGTGCCAGACAAACTTCCGGCCTTGGAGGAGAAGGGGGCCTGGCCTTAAGTGCTGAAGGATGGGAAAGGAGGACTCTTCCTTGGAAACTTGGAGGCAAGTGGGCTCTGGGAAGGAGAAAGGGCCCTGAGATGCCTCATGGAAAAAGGAGAGGATTCAGAGTGGGCTGGCCTGGACCTCTTGTGACTTCTGGGGGGTCCCTGATGCCTGACATCTATCTAAGTTCATGACAGAGGCTCTATGCAGTTGCTGCTCAGTGGGTTGGAGCCTGGCTCCAGATCCCCCTTATAATACATGAGTGGCAATTTTGTTATTACCAAGACCTTCATAGCTCTCTAGTCCTGTGAGGTAGGACCATCATTATACAGAAGAGGAGACAGACCCAGTGAGGCCAGGCCATGCCCACACCTCACACAGGATTTGAACCTGGAATCCTCATTCTTAACCACAGGACCCTGCTGTCTGCCATTTGGGATCTGCCATCTGTCCACATGGGCTCTTGTTCTGTTTCTTAACTATTCAGCCTAGCAGCTGAATCTTGGCATTGTAGAGTCCTAGATGCCTACCTTGTGATCCAAATAGGTAATCTGAGTCCCAGAGAGGGCAGGGAACAGGCTTCGTGTCATATAGCAACTTGGAGGGGGAGCCACTCTGCACCCCAGATCCCCAGCCTCCCAAATCCCTTGTTTCCCCCTTGGCCTGGCACACCCAGGCATGAAATAACAACACCTGGCACATACTGAGTGCCCATTACATGCCATTCACTCATTTAATCATTACCACGGCCCGTGAGGTAGATGCTCAGATTATATCCATTTGATAAAGACACTGAAGCTCAGAGAGGGAAGGTCACTTGTTCAAGTTGACACAGCATGTTGGTGATAGGGCTGGGCTCTGAACCCCGTTGTGTGGCCCTTTCCCCTTGAGGGACCCAATAACCCTCACAGGAGGCACAGAAGGACCTCTAGGCGGGAGGGGAGAGGGCCCCTTTTCAGGCTCCAGAGGCGAGCAGGGTCCAGTTGGTAGTTTCCACGCAGGCCTGGCCTCTCTGGGTGGGGTAGAAAAGTGCTGAGGCTGTGGAAATGCTCTGAACCTTCCCAGAGGAGGCGGCCACGGTGGGAGGGAGTGCTCGGTGCAGACCTCAGAGCCAAGTGGAGACGTGGCGGCTGGACCCGCTGCAGGCGAGGGAGGGCAGGCGGGGTGGGGCCTAAACCCAAACCGGCCTCCGGAGCAGCTTTCCCAACCATCCGCCAGCCAGGCCCGGCCCTGCCTGCCCTTGTAGCTCCCCATCTGGATTTGAGATGAGGACTCTGGGCCTAATAATAGCTGAGTGGCAGCAAAGGCAGCGCCTGAAGCTGCAGCCCGCGGAGGGCTGGGGTCCCCCATTGTCTCGTGCTGGCCTGGAACAGGTTTCAGAACTTTAAAAATAACGGCAAGTGCTTATGAAGCGCATACAGGTGCCAAGCTTTGTGCTAAGGCATAGCCCGCAGGAACTCATTCATTCCTCACGGCCACCCCAGTGAGTTAAGACTGTTATTAGCCCTATTTGAGGGATAGAGAAACTGAGGCACAGAGCGTTAAGCAACTTGCCTTTGATGGTTATGGCATCCTCCAACTGCTGAGCACATACGTGTCTGTCCTGGATGCTGTGCTAAGCACTTTCGTGTACTTTCCCATTTGAGGAAACAACAGGAGGCTTTAGGGGCAGATTGTCATTTACTGAGATGAGGAAAAAAAAAAACCCCAGAGAGAAAAGGGACTTGCACAAGGTCACATGGCTCAAGAGACAGAGTCGAGACTCAAACCCAGGACTCCCAAACTCTAAGGAAGTTAAGACCTTGGCTTCTGGAATCAGACAAACCTGAGTATGCTGGGGACATCACTACCCCTTAGCTGTGTGGCCTTGGCAAATTGCATCCCCTGCCCAAGCGTCTGTTTTCTCCTCTTAAAATGGGGATTTGGCTGAGATGATACTATACCACCTGCCAGATAGTAAGCCCACCTTGGGGGTAGTAGGTCATTTATAGTGTGCATTTACATGATGCATTCATTCATTCAATTCTCATAACAGCCCCCAATGTGGGGACTCCTCTTGCACCCATTTTATAGAAGAGAGGGAAATAGGAGGCTCGGAGAGGAAAAGGGACTTGCCCAGGACAGATAGCAAGTGAGTCAGGATTGGAACCCATTACTGTGATTCCAGAGGCTGAGCTCTTATCTCTTTACACCTTGCCCTCTGATACTGAGGCACAGAGAGGGTGTGGGCTATGCCTGGGTCACACAGCAAGGTAGGTCTTTAGGGACATCTGATGTATGAAGGCCAGGAGGGGAAGACCTGTCTGCTAGCCCCAGCTCGCTGAAGTCACAGCTGCTTCAGGTTTGGAGCTCAAGATGTCCCCCAGCCTCAAATTTCTCTAAAGATGCCCTGTTCTTCCAAAGGCTAGAGCAAGATCCAGATTTGGGGGCCTCTTCCCCAGGAGGCTACGATGCTGGATTCTCGGTTCAGCTAGCAGAGGTGGAGAGGTTCCTTCTGGCCAAAGAGGACCAGTCCTCAGAGTCACCAGCGAAGCTTAGGGCATGAAGAGATCTTCAGGTTTTGCTTAAATCCCGATTCTTCCATTTACTATCTACTTCATCTTCCTGGGCCTCAGTTTCCTCGTCTTTCAGATGGGGGGCACTAATACCTTCTGTGGTAGATTGTTTGCAAAAGTAACTGCAATGCTTTGCTCCCTCTAAGCAAGACCCTTTGCAATGTGACCTTGAAACCCCCCCCCCATCAGGAGATAGAATCTGTTTCCTCACCCCTTGAATCAGGGCTCAGCCATATGACTTATGTTGGCCAACAGAATGCAGGGGATGTGACGCTGCTGGTTCTGAGCCTGGACTCTTAAGAGCTCTTGTAGCTTCTGTTTGTTCTCTTGGAACCTTCTCAGCTGGCATGTGAACAAAGCTGGGTCTCCTGCATGAGGATGACAGACCACCGGAACAGGAACGAGTTGTCCTGGCTAAGGCTATGCTCGTCAGCCACCAGCTGATCCCACAGCAGACCACAGATGAATGCGCAAGCCGGACTGAGACCAGAAGAACCTCTAGCTGAGCCCAGCCCAAATTGCCCATTGGTGAAATCATGAGCTAAATAAATGGTTGCTGTTTTAAGGCACTAAGTTTGGGGTGATCTGTTATGCAGCATTGCTGTGGCAATTAATAACTGGAATACAGTTTAAAGTTTATTTATTTATTTAAGTCATCTCTATACCCAACATGGGGCTTGAACTCATGACCCCGAGCTCAAGATTCGCATGCTCTTCCAACTGAGCCAGCCAAGTGCCCCTGGTATACAGTTTTATTCAGTGTAATTAATGTAACAAACCAAAAATCTCAGTGGCTTAACACAATCGGAGTTTATTTCTCCCTCACACAAAGTCTGATAAGGGGCAGGGCTCTCGTAACTCACCTCTCTTGGAAGGCACCTCTCTTCCAAGCAATGACTCCCTCACACCCTCCCTGGAATCCATTTTTGAGTCTTCTGTATGTGGAAAGGGAGCCTAGAAATCAAAAGAGGCTCACCCACTCTTAATTGCTTTGCCCAGGGGTGGTGTGTAATTTCATTGGCCAGAATGTAGCCATATGACTCTACTAACTGCAAGGGAAGATGAGGCTGTGCCCTTCTTGTGTGCCAGGAAGAGGGAATAGGTTGGAGAACACAAAGCCTTGTTTCTGCCACATTCTCTCCCTCACCAGGCTGTCATGAGGGGGCCAAGCAGAGAATTAACACCTATAAAGAATTAATTCTAGCACCTAGCACAGGGTGGTTTGAATAGGGGACAATTTATAGGTGAAGAATCTGAGGCTCAGAGAGGTAGAGGAATTTGCCCCAAATTATACAGCGAGCCAGCTGAGTAGCTGTTTTGTGGTAGTGAAGGGTTCAGGACAGATCTGGGTATATAAGTCTCAACTCTGTCACTTCGTCACTGTGTGACATTAGGCGAGTTCCTCAGTTTCTCTGGGCTTCAGTTTCCTCATCCACAGAATGGGGAGAGGAATAGTTCCAACCTCATAAGGTTGGGGTGAGCATTCAGGAACTGGTGAGTGTCAAGAGCTCAGCTTGGAGTCTGGTAGTGGGCACTGCTTAGTAAATATGAGCCCCCTGTGCAGATGTGATGCTGTTTCTGACCTTATCTTGCCAGGGTCAACAAATTTATTATGTTTTGCAAATTCTGTCTCTTCTCTCTACGTCTTGTGGTGTGAATGGTCTTATTTACTTGGTTAAGAGAAGAAAACTTTTCCTTGCTTGGATATTAGTCACTCAACAAACCTTTATAAGCACTAAGCCCCCAAACACCCATGGCTGTTCTGCTGGCAGAGGTCTGAAATGCCCTCATTATTGCTTCCTTTAGACTAAAGCATGGCCCTGTGAAATGCGTCCCCTTCCCAATCCACCCCTAGGATCGTCCCATCACTGAGAAAGGGGCAGGGCGAGAGGGTCTGGAGCTAATGGGCTCCAGCTGGGGAAAGGCCAGAGCCAGCGCAGACCCTGCTGGGTGTGTGGTCCGGGCATTCTGCAAATGTCTGCCCACACAGAAGGAAAGGTCCAAGATGGGTAAGAAGAGGCTTCCCCTCCTTTTTTCCCCATGTAAGCCATCTCTGAGCCTCCTCTTGCAGCCCGCCAGACAGAGGTTCATGAGCATATGCTGAAACTTGGCAGGTCTCACAGAGCTGACAGTCTGGATGGGGAGACAGACTCGGCAGACAGAGCACCATATAAAGTTATCATCACAGATTCGGGTGAGCTCTGTGAAGGAGGGGCCACATGACACCATGGGAGCACATCCTGGGGACCTACTTTTTTTTTTTTTTTTTAAAGATTTTATTTATTCATTTGAGACACAGAGATACAGAGAGAGAGAGAGAAAGCATCAGCAGGGAGAGAGGCAGAGGGAGAGGGAGAAGCAGGCTCCTCGCTGAGCCAGGAGCCCGATGTGGGGCTCGATCCCAGGACCCTGGGATCATGACCTGAGTTGAAGGCAGACGCTTAACCATCTGAGCCACCCAGGCGCCCCCTGGGGACCTACTTTAAATAAAGTTGTGTTTTGAATGGATAATCCTAGGAGGTCAGAGAAGGTCTCTCTCAGGAGATAATTATGCTCAGATCTGGAGGCTAAGAAGAAACAAAGAACTGAGTTGGTCTTGGGGTGAGGGGTGGTGTCACAGGCAGGGGTAATAAGTGCAAATGCAGGAACAACCTCCAGGAACTGCTGGAGGACCAATGTGACTGCAGTTTGAAGGGTAAGGGAGGAGTCGGGTGGGAATAAGAAGGGAAAGGGGAGCGGGAGCCAGGCCAAAGTGTCCCAGTAGGTGGTGTTGGCTGTATAATTTGTGGGGTCTGGTACAAAATGAAAACAGGAAGGCCCCTGTTCAAAAATTATTAAGAATTTCAACATGGTGACAGTAGAGCATTAAACCAAGCATGGGGCCCTGTGGAACTGCACAGATCATACACCTGTGAAGTTGGTCCTGCCTGTGGACCATGGTAAGAAGGAAGGACTTCACTGAGGGCTGGAGGGAGCCACTGAAGGCTTTTGAGCTAGGAGTGATAAGCTCTGATTTGCATAAGCTTTAGTTGCTATCTCACTACCCCACACCTGGGTGGTATGTGACCCTCTTCTCTGCACAGGTGGCCTGATTCACTTTCCTGAAATACTTTACTCAGAAGGTCATTCTCCTGCTCAAGACCCTGCAATGGCTTCCACCCCCTAATCAGATCCAACCCAAATTCCCAACACGGACGCTCAAGGTCCTTCATGATCTGCCCTCCCACGATTTAGTTAACCTGTTGCCAACCCAGGCTGTGTGCTGAATCCCAGAGATGATGAACTAACTCGAGGACACGAAGCAATTACAGGAGGGCAAGCCGGGACTAGAACCCAGGTCTCCTGTTGTTTTCCCACCCGGCCTTGGAGGAGTGTGAAGCCTCACAGTGTGCTCTGTGCCCACCGCCCCCCAATCTAGCACAGAACCCTGCTTGATATGTGTCTGTGGAGTACAACTTTGCCAGGGTAATCGTGTTCCAGGGTCCAGGATGTAGTTAGTGTCCTTTCTGACTCCTCTCCATCCCTGCTACCCCTAGGCATTCACCAAGCCCCACTGCACCCCGGGGGTGCCTGGTGGGCCAGGTCCTGCCCACAGACATGTGTCTGGCCCACATAGCTTTTTATTTTATTTTTTAAAGATTTTATTTATTTATTTGACAGAGAGAGAGCACAAACAGGGGGAGGAGCAGAGGGAGAGGGAAAAGCAGGCTCCCCACTGAGCAAGGAGCCCAGATGCAGGCTCCATCCCAGGACCCCGGGATCATGACCTGAGCTGAAGGCAGACGCTTAACCGACTGAGCCACCCAGGCGCCCTACACAGCTTTTTAAAAGCTTTTTAAATTTGTCATTGACATTTAAAAATCAGGAAATTTCACAGGGAAATCTGCATTTTTGTTTCTCTGTAGTCTCCAGCCTGGGTCTGGATTCCCCCAGGGTAGCTGCTCCCTTCTGAGGTGAAGTCAGTCTTCCAAAGGGGTTCTACCCTAAGCCCCCACTGGGCCTGTGGAATTTTGGACCTTGAAGAAAGAATGCCATACTTTTCACCAAGGAGCAATCAGGATTCTGGAATCTGACCAATCAGGTGAATGATTCCTCCTTTGGGAGGCGGGGCCAGGAAAAGTAAACCCCGCCCCCAGTCTCTGCTGACAGGAAGAGGGAGGGATGCCCCTGACCCGTGTTGCTGGTGTGGGTGAGAGCCCCTATATAATGGGTAAATTTGTTTGCAATTAGGGAGTAATTAGTTACCAGCTAATTAATGCACAATATAGCTAAGGGGCTGGGAGGAGAAAAAGGGACTGAAGCTCTGAAAGAAACCTCAGGTCTCTTTCTGGAAAAATATTAAGAGAGGGCAATGAGGAATCCCCAAGGTAATGTTTGAAAACCTCTTTTATGTTGCTGAAGGAGATTTAAATGTTCAGAAGCCCCCCCACAAAGGATTTGGTTAGAGAAGCAGTTGGGTCTAACCAGGCTGTGGTGGTTGGGGCTGGAAGGTATGGAGTGGGACGGAGGAAGAGTAACCCTTTCTTACTTTGCGGGGCAAAATGCTTTTGGGTATTAGGAAAGGTTCTTTGCAAAAACTAGAAACCTCCCTGGATCACCCTGAGCAAAAGGGGACTCTATTAGAAGGCCATCAGAAGTGGTATGAAGATTATAAAAATCTCAAGGTAGGAACAAAAACTCATTGTTTTAGTCCAAATTGGTTTCTGGTGTCCAGACTTCCTTGTGATCAGCCTGTTGGCAAGAAGTACACACCTTTTGCATTCGAAGTGTGGTCCGTGGACCAGCCTTGTTGGAAATGCAGAGTCTCAGGCCTCCCCCCAGACCTACTAAACCAGAATCTGTATTTCAACAAGATTTTCAGGGAGATTCATGTGCACATTATAGTTTGGGTCTGTGGCCACAAGAATCAACTGAGTGCTGAGAAGCAGGATGTTTCATAAACCTGAAGGTTCCTAGGCCTTCGAGAAGAGCCGTTGCCTCAGTGGTCTACAGGAGATGGGTGTTTTCCAGGATACACTGGGGAGAGGTCAATAAAATAGGCAAATAGTCTTGAGCTGCAGCCACCAATTCCCACCCAGGTGCTAGTAGGGCAGGAGTCTGGCTTAAACCAGCTGGCTCCTCCGGTGGGAGATGGGCTGGAGAAACCCGGGCATGTGACTTGTCAAGGAGGAAACTGCTCCAGACCCTAGAGGGAATGCCCTGTATGCTGCTGGGTCTCTCCTTAGGGGACTCTATTTTGAGGCACTCATCTGCTTGGTTGAAGGAAGGCAGAGGGTGGTCTGGGCTGATGTCAGAGCTGGGACCTTTAACGTTTCTGCTTTGCTCTGGGCAGGCAGTTCCTAAAAGCTGCCCCTGGGGCACAGAATGGGAGTAGCAATATTGACTTGGCCCTATAGGGAGTTTCAAAGCCCCTTCACCCTTTATTATATTTGATCTTCATAACAATCTCATACAAAGAACCAAAAAGAAACAGCCAAGTATGATGGCTTCTGCCTCTAAAAAGGGTTGAATTCAACCCCAGGAGTTACTGTAACAGCTAAGTTTAGTGAGAGCTGCTACTTGACTTGTACCCTCTTGGTTTGTTGAAGTCCTGTTCTCAAATTAGAAGTGCTGTTGAGTTAGGAGGTTGGGTCAGGGGTGAGCTCATCCTTTCACATTATTCATTTAAAGTATGAAAGTATGAAAAAAAGTTGTTCATTTAAAGTATGCCCCTGTTAGAGCTCTCTGTAAGAGACAAGTATCCATCCAAGCTTGTTCAATACTTGGTGGGGTGTGAGTTTCCTTTTCAGGGCCAACGCATTATTGGAGGAAGGCAATTCCTACTTCTCCCCCTTATTTCTGTCATGAGAGAAAAGATTTCCCACCTGCCACCTACAGGTTCCAGGTATCACTTGGCACCTCGAGGCAGCTCCCAAAATTGCAGACAGATTCCAGAAGGAAACGGGGCTCACCTTATGTCTCCAAAACTTATTAAATGACATCACAAGTAAGGCTTGGCAAATAGGATGAGGGAGTCTGGCTGGTGAGGACAGACAGAAGCCCGCGGGCATGGATGCACACAGGATGGAAATGGAGACCTGACAGCAGGTGGCGGTGACGACAGAGCTGAGATCCCCGGAAGAAGAATGAGTAGTCCCAGTTGGCCCTGCAGAACAGTTCTGCGAGCAGGATTCCCCTTTATCCTTGGCAGCCCTGAGTGGTAAGATCGAATTATACCCATTTTACAGATAAGGATCCTAAGGTCTAGCAAGCTCATGGAGCTACACATAACCAAGCCAGTGCTTAGTGGGTGTACAGCTGATGTTTGTGGAATACAAGTAGAGAGTGTGCATTTGATAGCACTTTGTAAATGATGAGAAATTTATATTTTTGTGTAGCTTTGAGTATCTCCCCACAAGAAGCTTGCTAATTACAAAGGGACCCTTTACAACAGGGAAACTTGGCAGACGCCTCCTTAACCAAGTGATCGAAGTTAACATCACCAGTAATAATCATGTTGACAGAATGTAGCCCCTGAATGATGTACTAAGAAGGGTACAACATCGCTTGGTGGTATTCTTGCCAAAAATGCATAATCTTGATCTAATCATGAGAAAACATCAGGCATCCAAATTGAGGGATATTTTATAAAATGACTTACCAGCACTCTTCAGTGTCCGGGTTATAAGAGAAAAGAGAGTTGAGGAACTGTCACAGATTGGAGGAGACTAAAAAGACATAACAAGTAAATGCGGTGTGGGATTCTGGCTTTGATCAAAAGGAAAACTGGCAAAATTCAAACAAGGTCTGTAGGTTAGTTAGTAGTATTATTATATTAGTGTTAATTTCCTGGTTCTGATCACTGTACGAGGGTTGTGTAAGATGTTAATATTAGGGGAAGCTAGGCGAGAGGTACAGAACGTGAAGATTTTAGCAGAACTCTGAACTACTTTTGCAACTTTCTGTAAGTCTAAAATTATTTCATAATAAAACTTTGTAAATTTGATGATATATGAATTATATCTCAATTTTTAAAAATAATACAAATCTTGACAAAGTAAAGCATTAATATGTAGTTTCTTCAGATGATAACTTCTCCTCTACCAGTGCTTATTTTTCTCTTCTAATTTGAGATGGCATTTAGAATCTCTGTATGTTCCACATATTCTCAGCTCAAAAGTCATGTCTTCCAAGAAGGTCTTCTCGATCTCCACAGCTAGAAGATATGTCTTCTCCCCCTGAACTCCCGTAATACTTTATCTGCACCTTTATTAGAGCATTTATCATCTTCATAATGGACAGTTATGGTATTTCCCACCTAGTGCTCTTGCCTAGCTCTTCTTTCCCCTTCTGACTCCAACCACGACTTTCTCATGGGAGCCGCCATATTTTTACAGACCCATCCCGAGCCACAGCTGATTGGTCCAGGGGTGGACATCTGACTCAGTTGGGCCAATCAGACACCTTTCCGGATCTCTCCCTCCCCCACTGGAAGTGAGAAGTTGATTGGTCTGTCTGTGGTGGCTGGTGCCGGGTGTTATGAAACATGGAAGTTGTTAGCCATCAGCTTGTCTGCTACATGGGGGAACCCTGTCCGCCACTAGCGAGGGAGGATAGGTAACACAGAGAGAAGCAGAGAGTGAGAGTGAGAGTGAGAGAGACCGGATTCTATTTGTTTTTGGAGTTTCCTGTCTTTGCCTGGTGTACGTTGGTTGGTTGTCCCTACTGTCTACTACATAATCCCCAGAATCCAATCTCCCAGTAAAATCTCCTTCCAATAAATCTTTATTAAGGTAGCCAGGATAGTTTTATGTAGCTCTCAACCCGAAGACACTCAAAGAATATAGCTACTCTGGATTATTTCCCTAAATGTTTTCGCTTTCCCACGCATCTGGAGATTGCCAAATGCCCACTTAGATACAGTTTTCACTGGCCTGCGGCTAGGGAGAAAACTAGAACAATGTGGTGAGTTATAAAGGTAATTTTTTTTAATTGCTGAATTCTGAGATTAGTCCTTATTAAATTTTATGGTGACAGTAGAAAGCAATGCTTTATTTTTCCTTTTCTTTAGTGTTCTTTGACAAATAACAAAATGTTGCCGCATATGGGGAGAACACTTCACTGGGATGTAAAATCGCAGAGTCTGGGAAGCACCGGCCAGGTAGTGATTCCTCTGGGGCAGAGCCCTCGCCTAGCTCTGTGCACAGGCTCCTGATACGTGGTAGGGCAGGAGGTACCTCGGGAACGAGTGAGATGAGCTAATGGGCTTAGAGGGCTGTTCTGGTCTTCTGCCTGTCACGCGGAGATGATCTGATTCAGAACTGTTATAACTTGTTCATTAACTTCATTCTTTTATGATTTTCAAATCAGGCCAGATTTCTTTATCTATTTGCAAAATACCCTTCTCGTCCCGCCTGACCTTTCCTTTCAAGTGGACCTCAGATTAATTTTCTCTTTTATCCTTACATCCAATGAGGGGTGGCTTGACTGGGAGGAGAGTTGACAGCTCTCCTCTCAGAACATGGAGGGTCGGCTCACTGTGGTGGGGAGAGAGCACTGGAAGGGGAGTCAGATAACATTGCAGTCCAACTCTGCTTTTCCCTCTGGCTGGTTGCTAACTCTCAGGCAACCCGTTTTATTTCTCCAAGCCTCAGTTTTCCCATCTGTAAAATGGGAGGTGCTGTCTAGCCTACCTTCTGCATGGGGCTCTTATGAGGGGCTGAGTAAAGCTTTGGCAGCAATTTGGAAACTGAAAGCAGGGAGAGAGGGGGGGCCAGGAGTTGTTTTACAGGGGCATTTGGGGGTATCTGAGTAGGAAATGATGAAATCCTCGAAATGGGAAATTAGGGAGGTTGCTAAGTACTTCCTAGCTCTTCCTGGTTATGTCTCTTACTTGCACGTGACCTCACTTCTCTGTGCCTCAGTTTCCTCGTCTGGAGAGAGCCACGTCCCACAGTCAGGATGTCATACTGGACACTGAAGCACACAGAGAGCTGGTTAGGGAAAGAGAGGCACTCCGTGTAGAGGGGACTGCAGCAAAGGCTCTTGGGATTAGGAATTACTGCGGATTGCATGAGAAACACTGGTCTCACATGATGTTTCCCGGGTACAGTGATAATACTTGTCTGTCATGATATGAATGAAACAAGGTAGAGCCCTCAGCTCTACTGGCACATAGTAAACTCAGTCATGGTGCTTGTCCTTACTGCTGCTGTTTTATTTTACCTGTAAAGGAAACAGAGTCTCTGAGAGGTGATGTGGCTGGCCTAGTCACACAGTTATTGGAGTCAGGCAGGATTTGAACCCACATCTTCACTCTAGAGGCCAGGCTCTGAACAACTGTGTTCCATACAGTCACCCCTTTGTGGGGCCACTGCTCCCGACCCCAGCTGCCTGCCTGACTCAGCAGCTGTGGGTGGCCTTGCTCCTGTGTGTGGGCAGCAGAGCCTGTAAGAAGCTTCCCGGTTCCTTGAAAACCAAATATGGCCAGACCGGGCCCTCTGAGGCCCGACCCCCAGGCTGGGCTTGCTCCTGCCTGCTCATCTGGGCCGTGGGGCCCTATTCCCTATACAACCTCTTGGCTCTGCCCCAGAGGACTCTGGGAGAGCCTCTGTTCAGATTCCCCTTCCTCATGGGATCTTGTTGAGCAAGTTACTGAAGGAGAACATGTGAGACCAGTGTCTCATCCACACTGCAGTAATTCCTAACCCCAAGCCTTTGCTCATGCAGTCCCCTTCACCTGGACCAGCTTACCAGCTCTTGTGCAATCTTTGGTGCCCAGTGTGAGGTATGAGGAAGAGGTACTTCGGGACTGTGTGACCTGGAGCAAGATACTCATCAAACCCATCCATCAATCCCTCCCTCCCTTCCTTCTTTCCTTCCTTTTGTCCTTCCTTCTTTCCTTCCTTCCATCCACTGGGTACCTACCTGTGCCAGCCACTTTATGTACAGTCTCTCCTTGCAGACTAGAAGCCTCTTGAGGATTGCAGACCAGGTGCCAGAAGATAATTATTCAACCACTATCCATGGCCCAAGGCTTGTCTTCACTACGGTCCTGGTGAAGCTTTTAGAGACGGGAAGTCCAAAGGATGCACAGCAGAGAGGAGTGGAACTGAGACTTGTCCCTGATCTGTTGGACTCCAGAGGCAGTATGGAGGGACAGACCGTGGTGAGGGTCAGGTCCTGGGGGGAGGACTGGGACCACTTCTCCTTCAGTTCTTTTTTTTTTTTTTAACATCTTTTAAAAAGATTTTATTTGACAGAGAGAGAGAGAGAGAGAGCACAAGCAGGGAGTAGCGGCAGGCAGAGGGAGAAGGAGAAGCATGCTTCCCTCTGAGCAAGGAGCCCGATGCGGGACTCGATCCCAGCACCCTGGGATCATGACCTGAGCCGAGGGCAGATGCTTAACTGACTGAGCCACCCCCGTGTCCCTCTCCTACAGTTCTTAGCTTCTGAGCAGTCCCCATAACCCAGAGTCTTTCTGAGGCAGCTGTCCCTCACTTACTTTCCCTGCTCCAGCCCCTCTGCGACTGGAGCTGAAACTTGCCCGGGTGGCTAGAGAGGGTTAATTCTTTCCTGTGTCTCCCTCTTTCTGAGCCTTTGAGAGTGTCTGTCCCATCTCATAACCTGCAAAGTCCTTTTCAAGGTCACCAGCATCCTCACCTCAGCCTTGCGGGGGACAGCAGAGCAGGGAGGATCTTCCCCATGGTTCAAATGGGGGAACTGAGGCCCCTGCACTGGTCATATGCCACCTCAGGGGGTGGCCTTGCTTCAAGGAGCTGAGCATGGAATTAGCTCCTAGATCTTTCTTGAAACCATGGTATGAAGTGTTTAGAGTGCAGCAGATCCCAGCTCTGCCACTCGCTAGCTGTGCAGCCTTGGGAGAGTCACTTCACCTTTCTGAACCTCATCTTCTCCTCCGACAAATGGGGACAGTGCTAGGACCCATTTGAGAGATATTGGGAGAGTGAAATAAAATAATGCTTGAGAAGCACTTAGCACAGTGCCTGGAACATACTGGGTGCTCAGACAATGAAGTTATTATTGTGCTAAGTGCCTAACATAGAACATCAGATCAGGAGGGTTATCTAGGCCAAGGCTAATTTACTAACATTCCTTTATCGCTACTGTGTGCCAAGCACAACCAGCAGGACACCGTCCCTATAACTCAGTGCCACTTTACAGATGAGGTAACTGAGGCTCAGAGAGGGAATGTGACTTGCCCTAACTCCCTTTCCAATCAGAGGAAGAGTCTGGGTCTGGACCCAGATCTGTGTCTATACCCTCAGCTCTGGTCTCCTCTGCTGGATTCTCCAACCTTACCATGCTAAGGCCCAGAGAGGAAGAGGGAATTACTCGGGGCTCCACAGCAGCTGGGAGTAAGTCAGACCACACTGCGGAGGCCTCTTCCATCCTGGCAGCTCTGCATAGGTCTGGATAATTCTCCAGTTTTAGGATTAAGACGGGAGCTGACTGACACAGTCACAGTCCTCAGAAGGGTCCCAGAGTCTGGTCCACGATCTCAGGCCAGCCAACAGATCTCAGCTTCCCCAGACACCCCTCGGCCCCCCACTCTACCCCGTGACCACCCCTTGCCCACCTCCAGCTTTCCGCATGCTCCCCCTTGTTTTCAATCCACTGAACCTTCTGCCAAAGAAAACTCGTCGATGCCCGCAAACCAGCCAGCCGGGGGAGGAGGCTGGCCTGGAATGTCAGAGGGGGGTCACCACACTGTTTGTGAGCGGGCCAGCAGAGAAATGTGAGCAGCTACCTTTTTTGGGGAAAGTCAGAACTCCTGCGGGAAAAGAGCCAGGCTTGGGCCTCAGTTTCCCCCCATGATCACCACCATAGCATTTATGGGGCTAGGAGTAACTCCGGCTGTTGATTCAACAGCTCTTGGTGACTGCTGGGTACCAGGCACTGAGCTGGCCGCTTGAGACACAGCCAGGACAGAGCTAAGCCCTGTCCTTCGGGGCTGACTTTCCAGGAGCAGGCAGTCCCTCAGCAAGTCTCCCGATGAGCTAGAGGCAGCTGCCCCCGGCCCACAACCCCTGATCAACACTCTTGGGGCTGGATGGGTTTCAGAACTCAGAATTTTGGGGGTTTTAAAAGGTGACCCAGTGGGGACTGGGCCCACCCATCTCCAGTCAGATCTATGAATACTGCTGTAGTGAGAAGTGTGAGTATTGAGTCAAAGTGGGATCAATAAATGTTCTGCCCAGGCCCCAGTCCATTCAGGTTGGGTTTTGCCTCCACACGAGTTTTCTTCAAATACCCAGAAAAGCCCTTGGTTGCCTGGGCTTTGTGGACTGTTAGAGTTGAGGACAAGGAATTGAAGCCCTGATTTATCTCCCCATTTCCTCAGATGAGAAAACTGAGACTCAGGGCAGAGGAATCACATACCCAAGACCCTGGAGCAAGCAAATGGCACCAGTGAGTAGGATTGCAGGTCCCACTGACTCCAAATTCAGAGCTTATCACCGGCAGGGACCCTGGCTGGGAGAGAAGCAGGGGCTGAGTGGAGAAGGCTCCTGAGCCAAACCTCGGCGGCCCACCAGGCAGTTCTGCCAGGAAGGGGTTAAGAGCACCCTGGGCCTCTGCCAGGCCTCCACACGGGGCTCCTCCTTGCACGGCCTGCCTGTCTGGGGCCTGTTTACCAGGAGGCGCTTGCATCACCGGCTTTGACGTGCAGTGCAAACACACTCACATTCTTGGGTCATGAGAAATGCACAATTGTGATGACATCATTCCCAAAGAGAAGATTTGCGCCAGCCTCCCTCCTGCCCACAGTCAGAGCTGTTTAATTAACACTCTTAACTGGAGGTCTTGTCTTCTTGTAAAAACCAACTGGAGAAACTTATGGGTGGGGGTGATGGGGGTTGGAGTGAGTGTGTGTGTGTGTTTTAAGGGATAAAAATAGCCCATCTGGGACTCCTTTTGGGGTGTTTGTATCAATGCACCACTGTTTATATTAAATCCATGTCACACTGGACATTTTCATCTGAATTTGGCTTGGAGACCGGACGAGAGAAACCACCCATGTCTTTTTGTTCCCTGTAGTTTTTCCTTTTGGGAGGGAGACACGTAGGCCAAGTAAAAGGGCCCTTGGAGACGATTTAGACCAAAGCTTATATAAAGCCAAGGAAAGGGAGGCCCAGAGAGGGAAGGGCCTTGCCTGAGGTCACACACCGAGGCTCCAAGTTCCCACAACACTCACATGCATTTAGCAGCACTGCCCTCAGGCCCCACTTCGGCTTTGTGAGTTGGTTTATCAGGGTATTGGGAAGAGAGATGCCTCTACTCGAGCTTCCTGGATGTCTTTTGAGATCAGAGTGGAGGCGTTGGTGGTGGTGGATATGGAGGTGGCCTGGGAGCAGAGGAGAGAGATTGGGACCACAGGAGACCTCAACCTCACTCCCCTGCACCCCCCCAAAGGAACCTACCCTAGGCAATCCCAGGCTTCCTTTAGCTCCCCCTTCCTAAGAAGTGCCACCCCCTCACTGGCCTCCTTCTCTGACGATTGAAGACTATTTCCCACAAAGGGGTGATAGACTTTTAACAAATGAAAATAGAAGATACCCCGCTAAATTTGACTTTGAGATAAACAACAAAAAATGTTTTAGTATAAATATGTCTCATGTAATACCGGGGCATCTGGCAGCCCCAATCCCCTTCATCTTTATCGTCATCATTGTGGCAGATACAATGCCTCCCATTAGCCTTCCCTCTCTTTCCTCATTAACCAAACCCTGGTGTTGTCTGGGTGGCATTGTGTCCCAGGCGATGAGTCAATCATGATTAGTCTAAGCTAGTCATGACAATCCTGTTCTCCTGTGCCTTCCCAGACTCCCTTGCAGTCAGGAATGATCTGGTAGCTTTAAAATGTGTCTGTAAATTTTTTGACACCCTCCTTTTGAAAAGGTGGAAACTCATCCCCACAACATTGAATGTAGGCTAGACTTAGTGACTCATTTCAAAGAGTAGCTTCTGAGGGTAGGTCATAAAAACCATTGTTCCTTCTGCCTGGCTCTCTTAGATTACTCACTCTGGGGGAAACTAGTGGCCATATTGTGAGGACACTCAACAGCCCTGTGGTGAGGCCCACATGGGAGGAACAAAGTCCTCCCACTAGTAGCCAGCACCAACATGTCAGGCATGTGCGTGAGATGCCTTGTAAGTGGCTTCAGCCCCAGTCAAGCCTTTGAATAACTGCAGCGTGGGACAACATTTTGACTGCTGCATGTGCCAGAGATATCTTTGCATGAATCATATTTTTTAAGATTTTATTTATTTTTAAGATTTTATTTTTACATAATCTCTACACCCAACGTGGGGCTCGAACTTACAACCCCGAGATCAAGAGTTGCATACTGTACTGACTGAGCCAGCCAGGAGCCCCTGTATTAATCATATTTTTAATTTTCTATATTTTATGATGTTTAAGTATTTTTGGAGAGCCTTGCTGGCTGGGAAAAGACTGCCCCTCCCGGTTAGGGCTAGCTAATTCCTAGAGACAGTAAACAACCTGTTGGTGAGCCCACCTTTCAAATACAAACCAACTAATCCTGAGTCCATCCCCCCAGCCACCTCCTTATCTAACTCACACACCAAGCCAATATTTCCCTTGACCTAGATCATCCTAGGGCCAAGTACTAGACAACTAGGGACAGCCCCTGTGCCCCAAAGTCCACTGGAATTATCCAAACTATCCAAACGTTACCCTGCCCTGCCCTGCCCTGCGCTGCTTTTCCCACAGAAACCCCAATGAGGGTTGTGGCCTTGGCCTTCTCTTGCTTCTTTCTGCCTCCTGGCTGACAGTGATGCTTTCTGCATCTTGTTACTCTTGTTACTAGGAGGACTGTAAGTAATGTTAAACTTTGCTCTCAGTGGCATTGAATTTTCCATGTCGTCATGTAGTCATCTTGATAAATTAAGACTCAGACACAAATCACCCCTGAGAGATCCTGATCCAGAGCCTCGTAACTACGCCATCTCTAGCTGACCCACAGTAACCAGAGATAGTAAAATGTTTATTGCAGTCTTAATAAGCAACTTAGGTTTTGGGTAATTTGTTTCCCAACAACGGGTAACTAACATGAACGGTCATGTGACCTAGTTCTGACTAGTACAACGTAAGGGAAAGTATGCTTGGGTGCTTCTAGGAAGCTTTCTTCATAAAAGGATCAGAAGGGAGAGGAGAGATGAGGGGTATCTCCCTCCTTGAACAAGGATGATACTTAAAGAACTGACAGCCATCTGGGAACCATGAGGCACTGAAAATAAGCATACAGGAGTGAAAAAGTAGAAAGTACCTGTATCTTTTATTTATTTTTATTTATTTTTAAAAAAGATTTATATTGGGATGCCTGGGTGGCTCAGTCAGTTAGACGTCTGCCTTTGGCTCAAGTCATGATCCCAGGGTCCTGGGGCTCCCTGCTCAGTTGCGGGCCTGCTTCTCCCTCTCCCTCTGCTGCTCCCCCTGCTTTGCTCTCTCTCTCTGTCAAATAAATAAATACAATCTTTAAAAAAAAAGATTTAGGGGCGCCTGAGTGGCTCAGTTGTTAAGCGTCTGCCTTCGGCTCAGGTCATGATCCCAGGGTCCTGACCTTCAGCAGGAAGCCTGCTTCTCCCTCTCCCACTCCCCCTGCTTGTGTTCCCTCTCTCACTGTGTCTGTCAAATAAAATCTTTAAAAAAAAAAAAGATTTATTTATTTATTTTGGAGAGAGAGAGTGCATGCCTGCACAAGTTGGGGGAGGGGTAGAGGGAGAGAAACCCAAGCAGACCCCATGCTGAGCACAGAGCTCAACCCAGGGCTCGATTTCAGGACCCCGAGATCATGACCTAGCAGAAATCAAGAGTCGGCTGCTCAACCGACTGAGCCACCCAGGTGCCCCACACTTGTGTCTTTTATAACATCATTAAGCAGGTGGACTAATTCCGTGACCACCTGCATCCAGTTGTATTTTTTTAAGATTTTATTTATTAATTTGACAGAGAGAGACAGTGGGAGAAGGAACACAAGCAGGGGGAGTGGGAGAGGGAGAAGCAGGCCTCCGGCCGAGCAGGGAGCCCGATGCGGGGCTCGATCCCAGGACCCCGGGATCTTGACCTGAGCTGACGGCAGACGTTTAACGACTGAGCCACCCAGGCGCCCCTGGCTGCATCCAGTTTTGCAGACAAGCAAACAGTCAATGTGCTTAAGGTTTAAGCTACCATATCCTGCAACTTGCAGCTTTAATGCGTTCCTAACCAATACAATCAGCACGCACAATAGCATCTCACTTAACTGGAGTAACTTGTGCAATGACTTCATTTATCTGAATTTCACAATCTGAAATGAAGCTGAAAGGCCAACTGAGCACCAAAACCAATAGCACAATGTCCATACCAGTCACCTTGCTCTTAGGTAAGCGGTCCCTGGCCTTCACTCACAGCCTTTTAACTTTTACTTTAGACACAATCCTAACAAGCATTCCTAAGGTATCTTCCCAGGCAGAGTAGCTTAGAAATCCAATTCAATTCAATAATCAATCATTTGCTATTGTACAAAGCACTGTGCGAGGCCTGCTTGACACCAGGTATCCATAAGTAAGTTTTAAGAGAGAGAGAAACATGATCTGATTGGTCAAACAACTTGGGCTGTAAAGTAGAGACCAGAGCAAGCCTGGAGAAAGGAAAAGAGAAAAGTTGCTAGTGAATGCCAATTTATTCAGAAAATATATATTTCAAAGTATTTTTCCATGGAAAATTCCATCAACAGGACAAACCACTCTAACTCTTCTTAATTGTTGCTAGTACTGCTTTCCAAAATACCCAAAATACTTGTATGCTTTAGCTTCCTGAATCCCTTAAAAGTTTTCACAAGTAAAATCCAGTGCCAGGCCTGGATCTAAGTTCAGAGGAGATGCAGAACGTGGCAATTCTAGGATATCCCGATGCACAGAGGGGAATCTACGGGCCAGGAACAGCCCGGAGTGACTCGGTAAACTAGTGGCAGAGTGAAGACTGGAACCCAGAGCTCTGAAATTTTCCTTTCTCCAGGCAGTGAGGGAGGGAACACCAGTCCCCTCAAACCACCCAAACATTTCCTCTCATGAGGAGGAGGTTCTTCACCCAGTGCTGCAAGCTTCCCCCACCCCGGGTCAGGAAGCTCTGCCTGCCCAGGATTTCCTGTGTGTGGGAAAGAAACAGAAAGAGCAGATAAATCCTCCAACACTTATTTTCAAGTGCATGAGGCCCTCTCCCTGGCCTCGATGCCCTGGCCAAGAGGACCAATCCATTGACATGTGTTTTGTGTGTTTCTAAAAGTAATTTAGAAGGATGACTGTGCGCCCATGAAGCACGAGGCTGGACACAATAGCGGAGGAGAGTATGGGTCATTGTTCCTATGCTTGGGGGGGATGCCTTGGTTTGGGTCCTCCCAGAAGCAGACCCTAAGACAAATATCTAAGTGTCAGTCATCTCTCTGGGGAGTGAATCCCTGCAGGGGAGTGGGGGAGTGAGACAGGGAGTGGAAGTCAGCCAGTAAGGGAAGCATAATCAAGGTATCACTGGGGTGGACAACTAGAGATCAGCCCTACTAGGGAGCCCTCAGAGGCAGTGTTGGGCGTACATCAGTCATCCCAACCAAAGGGTTAGGGGGCTCGGGTGTCTATCCACCAATTTTCTTTTTTTTTCAGACTTTATTTATTTATTTGTCAGAGAGAGAGCACAAGCAGAGGGAGCAGCAGGCCAAGGGACAAGCAGACTCCCCAGTGAGCAGGAAGCCTGATGCAGGGCTCGATCCTGGGACGCCAGGACCTGAGCCAAAGGCAGATACTTAACCAACTGAGCCACCCAGGCGCCCTATCCACTAATTTTCCACCCTTTGATGGTCAAGGGCTCTTCTGGGGGGGCCATGTCTTGGCACTCCCAGCTTACCCGCAGGTAGGCACAAGCATGCTCCTGAGACTCAAGCTGTCAGGCAGATTATAGGATTCACAGTGAGCGGCTTGTCGTGGGTAGAGGTGATTGTCAGTCGGACATGGGCAGTGTCTGGTCCCGGAGTTGACCACTAATTGGTTTTCCATTCACAGGAAAATGTGGACACAGGCCCAGGAGACGTGTCTCCTCCTCCCTGGGGGAGGATGGGAAGGGTGTGTACGCTGCAACAGCAGGGGCTTTTTCCTGTCCGGGCCTCCGTCGCCCCTTTCTTCTCATGTTGGGGAGCCACTCTTCTGTGCCCGTCAGCTCGTATATCCATGCCTTCTTCTTTGACACTCAGCTAGACCACACTTCCCAGCCTCCCTTGTAGTTAGGAGGAGCCGTGTGCTGATCCCAGAAAATGAATTGTGAGCAGAAGGGATGTATGCCTCCTCCAGACTTGGGCAAAAAACAAAACAAAACAAACAAACAAAAAAACCCCTCCACATACTGGGCTTTTTCTTACTTTCACCACATGGGCAAAGGCCATGGGGCAGGAAAGAGGAACCCAAAGCAAGTTAGTGCAACTGGAGGTAACAAGCGAGGGAGAGTGGCATGGGAGGAAGGTGCATGATCCTGATACAGGATTCCTGGGTTTGTGGGAGGTATTTGATGGGTTTGGGCCAACACAGCCTTGGCACTCTCCCCCGTCTCCCGGGGGCAAAGCATCAGTTTAAGAAACCAGATTGTAACGAGGAGGGGCTGAACCTAGATACTCAGCATTTGTAAAGTGTGGCTTGGATAGTCGTGGAGTGCAGTGGACCCCATTCCTGGAGTCCTCTGTTCCAGAGTCAGGGCCCTCTGCCCCTCCCAGTGGAGGAGGGGCTTTTCTGTGTCCCAGTCACAGCCCAGCCTCACCTCAGAGGATCATTCCCAGGTCACCTAGCCTGAATTTGGTGAGTCTTGAAATCAGGTGGCCCAGACACTCTCTTGGGCTGAGTTCCTCTTATCCTATACAAATGACTCTCCAATACCAGAGCCACAGGCTCTTCTTGTGGGCTAGCCTGGGAACCTCACCCCATGGTTTTGTTAAACCTCAAGTAACTGACTTAACTAATGAAGTGTTGGGGCCAGAGCTGCTTGCTTGACCTCCGGGGCTGCTTTTTGCCTGCCCCATCCCCTCCCCCAGAGCAGTGTCCTCTCGGGAAATGCAGCTGACCCAGCTGCATCCGTGGGAAGGCCTGGCCCCCACACCTCACCCTCCTAGCCCTGCTGAGGCCTCAGGAAATGACCCTCTTAGCAGGCACGAGCTGTGATCCAGAGGACAATGACAGAGGGACGGAAGCCTGTTTGTCTCAGCTAACATGTCCCCTTGGGTGGATGCCAGGTGCTGGAAACACAAAATTGAAGATTCAGTGGGAAAACATATTTTTTTAAAAAAAACAAACAATCCTGTGGGCTTTAGCCAACTTCTGAGGATGCGAGGGGTTTTGTTTTCTTTAATTGTGTGTGTGTGTGTGAGTTTAAAACATAGATAGGGTCAGAGAATCAAAGAATCTAAGGTTTGGGAAGATCAGCTGTGCCACCCAAGCTGCAGGCCCTGCTATGGCATCTGTCTTTATGTGGCTGGGCTCAAACGCCTCCAAGGGGCTTCCTGACCACCCTCTCTGAAACAGCACTTCTCAGTTGTTCTCTCTCGAAACACTCATCATAACACTTAACCCCATCTGGACGGATCTGGCTTGTTTACACGTGCCAGGTGGATGGTAGGTACTCAGTAAATGTTGACTGGATGTTTTTCAGTGGTAGTTGCATTCAGGTCAGAGTTGGCTCAGAGAATCTGGTTTTTATTGAATTGCAACACACATCATCATTCTTGGCTACAAACCGTGTGCCTGGGCCAGGAGGTAAAGCAGTCAGGAACTCCACTCATTCACTCGTTCATTTGGAGGGTAGAGCCCTGAGTAGATAGTGATTCGGTCCTGGGCGGGGTGGGGTGGGGGGTGGGGAGCAGTGCAGAGAACAGAAAGAAAGGTTCATGGCAGAGGGGATGTGAGGTGGGTTTTCCATCAAAAGAGAAGCCAGATGGGACCGAGGACTGTCCAACTTGAAGGAACTGTCTGGCTTGGAAAGCGTGAACATGAATGTGTTTAGGAAAGGAAGAGAGCCATGGAGTGTGGAATTTAATTTATTCCCACTTGGGACTGCCAGGGAAAGCAGAGACGTGGTTTTATCTGGGGCTGCAGCGGGGACACTCCACCTTGTTTGCTGCAGCAACGGAGGGATGAATGTGAAGGGCTGAGGTGGGGTCGGGGTGAAGCTCTTCTGTCGCCCTGGGGGCCTTGAAGGGCATGCTAGGCAGTCTGGGTTTTCATCTAGAGGCAACGGAGTCGAGGAAAAAATAATGATTTTGAGAAGCCTGTTTTAAGATCCTGGATGTCACTGGCCCCAGAATTCAGTCTCCAGTGATGCAGACGTCTGTGAGGCAGAGGCTTCTGGAAAATACAGTCACCTGGGACCCATCCTGGGAGAGTCTGATTCTCTGTAAGTTAGAGTTGGGGCCTGGTCACCTGCATTTTTACAACCTTCCCAAACGTTCTCATCATTTGCCAGGTTTGGTGACCACGGGGCCTCCGAGAGGCAAAGGCAGCCAGACAGGGGCACAGGCAGAGGGGGCCTTTGAACCAGGTCCATGTGGCCCTCCGTGTTTACCCGCTTCATCTGCAGCCTCCCACTGGACCAGCTCTTTTCTCCAGTTTTCTTTTCCCCTGGATGCAAGCAAGCATCTGGGCCACGGCTGAGGCTGCTGGCCCTGTTCTCCCTTCCCCTCCCCACCCCCAGCCTCAAAGGTCAGGTACCTCCCAGCCTCCCGCGGGCATGTCCATTTATGGCTCTGTTGTTCCAAAATGTGGCCAAATTTATAAACTCCCCCTTCCCGGAGACACGAAACAATTTGCGCAGAGTACAGTGCGGGGGCAGAACTGGGAGCTCCAACCGGGGCCTGGACTTCAGCCCGGGCCCAGGCCCAATGAGCTCTGGCGTTGGACAGGCCCCAGTCCCTCCCTGGGCCTCAGTTTCTCCACCTACCGGGCGGAGGAACTGGACTAGATCATTCCCGAAGTCTTTCTTAAGTTTGGACACATGCAATTTACTGCTTACAAATGCCAATTTCCTAAATCCATGGGCCCAATCGTTGTAAAAGGGTGGGAGGATGGACTGCAGCCTCTATGCTCATCTGCATTGCTTCTTTTCTTTCTTGCTGGCTTGTTTTTTTTTTAATTAAAAAAATTACCCAAGGAATCAATTTCCATGGTAAAATAAAAGTCCCCCTCACCTGCTTCCCATTCCTACGCTCCTCCCCAGAAATATCGGTTGTCAAAAGTTTGGAGTGGTGCTTTGAAGACAGGATTCTCTGCCTTTCTTTATACATGTATTTGTGTTCATATGGGAGGGTTTTAATGGCATTTATTTCTTACCTACCTGAGAATTGTATAGATGGGCATCTCACTCTTTTTTACTTAATGTCTTATATCCCTCTTGCTATATCAACTTCCTTTTTTTAAAAAAAAAAAACAGTTTGGTTGAGGGGCGCCTGGGTGGATCAGTCATTGGGTGTCTGCCTTCGGCTCGGGTCATGATCCCAGGGTCCTGGGATCGAGCCCTGCGTCGGGCTCCCTGCTCAGCGGGAAGCCTGCTTCTCCCTCTCCCACTCCCCCTGCTTGTGTTCCCTCTCTCACTGTGTCTCTCTCTGTCAAATAAATAAATAAAATCTTTAAAAAAAAAACCAGTTTGATTGAGGTATAATTTACATACTATAAAATTCACCTGTTGTTAGGGTATAGCTCAATGACTTTTGCAAATGTCTAGGGCCATGCCATTTGGTAATGAGCTCTCTGTCACTGGGGGTATTCAACTAGAGTCTGGCCAGCCATTTGGCAGAGGCTATAAAGGAGCTCTCAAAATCTGATGGGAAATGTCTGTGTGGCTTCCGAGCAGCAGTTTGGCTAAGGGGTTAGAACATTTCCACACACTCCCCATCCCCCAACAAGTGCCCTTAGGCCCATTTGCCAGTCCATCCTTCAGCCACAGGCAACCACTGATCTTTCTGTCTCCACAGATTTGCTTCTTCTGGACATTTCATATAAATGGAATAATACAATTTGCTCTTTTGCATCTGACTTCTTTGCTTAGCATAACTGTTTGGAGGTTCATCCATGCTATATGGTGTATCATCCTTTTTCTTGCTAATATTCCATTGTCTAGATATGCTGCATTTTGCTTAGCTGTTTGCCCGTTGGTGGACTCTAGAGCGTATCCAGTTTGGGGCTATTAGGAATGATATTCTTATGAATGTTTGCATACAAGTCTTTGTGTGTTCTCATTTCTCTTGGGTGGACAACCTCAATCCCAAACTTTGAAACTGCTGTGGTATCCTCCACTGGAAGGATGAACTCTGATGTAAGTAGTCCTCTATCAACGGACATTTAGATTCCTTTTGAGGTTTTATTCTCACAAACCTACTGTTTGGAGCTTGTTCACCCATCCACCTTTAGGTGTGCGTGCAAGAAGAGAAATGGCTGGGTCATAGAATATGTACATTTTACATTTGCTGAATTGTTGCCAAATCATCCTCCGTGATACTCTTGCCTTCTCTTCAAAGAGAATGGTAAGAGAGAGAATCCATTACAAAGATATCACCATTACCCCTACCCTGCCCACTGAGCTTGAGGGACTGGACAAGGAGGAGAAAAGCTACTTCTGGATACAAGTCCCCAGGGTGGGCAGTCACAAGATAGCTGAGGTCAAGCAGGAGAAAGCAGAGGCTGGTATAGGGACTAGAACCCTTCCTCCCAACCTTCTCCTTTGCAAGCCTATAGGTAATGAGCTCTCTGTCACTGGAGGTATGCAAGTGGAGCCTGGCTAGCCATTTGGCAGGGGCTACAACAGAGCTCGAAAAATCTGATGGGAAACTGGGCTATGTGGCTTCTGAGCAGCAGTTTGGCTAAGGGGTTAAGAATGTGGGCTTAGGGGGCACCTGGGTGGCTCAGTCGTTAAGCGTCTGCCTTCGGCTCAGGTCATGATCCCGGGGTCCTGGGATCAGGCCCCACATTGGGTTCCCTGCTCAGCGGGAAGCCTGCTTCTCCCTCTCCCACTCCCCCTGCTTGTGTTCCCTCTCTCACTGCCTCTCTGTCAAATAAATAAATAAAATCTTAAAAAAAAAAAGAATGCGGGCTTGGAGGGGCACCTGGGTGGCTCAGTCAGTTAAGCATCCGATCCTTGGTTTCAGCTCAGGTCATGCTCTCAGGGTTGTGGGATCGAACCCTGTATTGGGCTCCATGCTCAGTGCAGAGTCTGCTTGAGATTCTCTCCCTCTCCCTCCGCCCCTCCCCACTCTCATGCTTTGTCTCTCTCCCTAAAATAAATAAACAAATCTTTAAAAAATAAAAAGAATGTGGGCTTAGCTGGTGGGAGCCCCTAGTTCAAACCCCAGCTCTGCCATTTTCTCTTCCTTCCAGCCTCCAGGTAACCATGATGCTGACTCCTATTATCATAGCTTTATCTTGCCCATTCTAGAACTTCATACAAATGTCATCACACAGAACATTCTCTTGTATCTGGCTTATTTCTTTTTAAATATTTTATTTATTTATTTGACAGAGAGAGACACAGCGAGAGAGGGAACACAAGCCGGGGGAGTGGGAGAGGGAGAAGCAGGCTTCCCGCCGAGCAGGGAGCTCGATGTGGGGCTCGATCCCAGGACCCTGGGATCATGACCTGAGCCGAAGGCAGACACTTAACGACTGAGCCACCCAGGCGCACCATGTGTCTGGCTTATTTCATTCAACATTATGTTCATGAATTCCTGAGTTGTTTTTTTTTTTTACTCTCCCTCCATCCAGTAGGATATATTCATCAACATTCGGTCTTTCATTAATTTCTTCCATCACTGAGTCACTCATTCAACAAATATTTCTTGAGCCCTTACTGTGTGGGGAGGACTGGCCAAACACAGTAACCCATGGGAAAGACTGGTGAACTCTGAGTCTCCCAGGATGTTCTGATTCCAAACTATTTTGGCTCCGAATTACAATGGTGACAGCCCTACTCTGAACTACCCCAGTATCAGGTAGAATCCCCAATAGAGGCCACACAGCTCAGTGGTGAGGGGCTCGGGCTCTTGCATCAATACACGTGTACGTAGCAGGTGCTTAATAAACAGTGGCTATGACTATTTCCTTGGCACAGAAGCATTGTAAGGAGGAGAGCCCTCCCCTTTTTCTAATCCTTCACTGGCCCTAAAAGGTAGGTACCATTACAATCTACATTTTACCAATGAGGAAAGGATGCTCAGAGAGGTGAGGTAACTCTCCTGAGGTTGCACAGCTGGTGAGTGGCTGAGCCAGGATTCAAACCCAGAACTGCTGAGTATCGAGTTTGAGCTTTCACCTCTGCTACGGGGAATCAGCTGATGCCTCCTCCCACTTCCTTTAAGCCAGAATCGCTCTGGACAAAGGTTGTACACTTTGCCATTTCTTGTCTTTTTCTACTTTGAGAGGGTCAGCCCAGGATGTTTTCCTGGCTTTGGATTTTGTCTGTTTCAGCTTAAAATCATAGTGGAGGGGGTGGGGAGAAGCACAACTCACTAGCACCAGCTCCTGCCCCTGTCCGGTGCCCTGGGCCTGGCTTCTAGATGGTCTCACAGCAATTTGTCCCCCTCCGCCCTGCTTCCTGGGGACTATCCACCTTCGGGCCCTCCTGGACCCTCACTCTAAGGTTTTATCAAGTGATCCCTAATGGCAGCATTTTCCTAAGTGATAGGCATGAGATTATACATCTGGGCTAGTTGTTACCAACACCCTGACTCACCGGGCTCAGAGAGTGAATGAGCCTTTCATTTTAACTGCTGGCTTTTAAAGGGCCATGCACCCATTTTGTCCATGCACCCATTTTGTCCAACCATGTACAGTCTATTAGAGAAGGAAAAATGTGGTTCAAAGAAGTAGTTAAGTTTTCTCCATGGGAGCACATTTTCCAGGGAAGAAAATATGTCAATCTTATGATATAATTGAGTGGCTTTCAAAAAATGTTTTTTCAGCACATGAACCCTTTCGCAGAGGCTCCTTAAGCTGAAGCTCAATGTACAAATGCTAAAAGTGGAGCTTCTGTGACAGGAGGAGGAGGGATGGGATTCCCTCTCACTTCCTAGCCACTCACTCCTCTGTGAAACTGGCCGTTGGGTGTGGAACCCAGTTTGAGAACCTCTGAGAGCACCCTGGCCCAGGAGTTGAACCCTGGGTCTGAGCCCCAGGGTCATCCTTTACTAGTGTGTGACCTCAGAAAAGGGAGTGGGCTTCCCCAGACTCAGCTTTCCCATCTGGGAAATAGCACAGTTGTAACTAAATATAAACTGCTTTCTAGTTCCAAGATTCTGTGTTACTGGGGAAAATTTAGTTGAAGCGTCAACTGTTGGAAATACAGACTTTTGGAAAAAAGAAACAAAGTTCTCTTGTTCGAGGACATCCGGTAACAAACCAAGGGCTATAAAAGTGTTTTCTAAGTAGAGGTACTGTGGGCCTCCTTGCATGAACTGATAGAAGAAGACCAAGAGGTTCATTTACTTCATTATTAGAAAGTAAGTGAAGTCAAATCATTATGTTGTACAGCTTAAATTTATACAGTGCTGTATGTCAATTACATCTCCATAAAACTGGAAAAAAATGGGGATAATATTAAAGTGTCGAAAAAAATACTCTCCAGGAAAATCACTCCCATAAATCAATGCAAAAAGTCATTAATGTATTACCATATGCGGCAAGGATTTTTTTTTTTTTTAATTTGACATAGGGGCACCTGGGTGGCTCAATCGTTAAGCATCTGCCTTTGGCTCAGGTCATGGTCCCAGGGTCCTGGGATCGAGCCCCGCGTCGGGCTCCCTGTTCCACAGGAAGCCTGCTTCTCCCTCTCCCACTCCCCCTGCTTGTGTTCCCTCTCTCGCTGTGTCTCTCTCTGTCAAATAAATAAATAAAATCTTAATAAATAAATAAATAAATAAATTTGACACAGAGAGAGAGCACAAGTAGGTAGAACTAGCAGGCAGAGGGAGAGGGAGAAGCAGGCTCCCCAGTGAGCAGAGGGTCCAACAGGGGGCTCAATCCCAGGAACCCAGATCATGACCTGAGCCAAAGGCAGGTGCTTACCTGACTGAGCCACCCAGGCGTCCCTCTCTGTGTAATATTGAGGAGCTACTAGCTTCTCTGGATCCCGGCTTCCAGCTTGGTGAAATAAGGGGGCTGGTCTGGAACAATTTTTTTAAGCAGTGGAACTTGTCAGATAGTCAGGACCCCAATATATAAAACAGACCATAGTCACAACATTTACATTGTCAGCATTTAGCTGGAAATTCTTCATGGTGTACAGAATTCCTGAGACTCTGTTCCATAGGCTGAGGCTTCCAGAAGCAGAGTGTGAAAACATGTGGTTTAATTGCTCTCTAAGGACTTTTGGGGCTTTAAAATTAAATCCAACATTTAATTCAAACATTTCATTTGTTTATCCCACAAAAATGTTTGAACTGCATAAGATTTACGAGGTGCTGGTCCAGGCACTGGGGTATCAGAGATGAGCTAGACCAGGATCTCTCCACCCTGGCACTGTTGTTATTTGGGGCCAGACGAGTCTTTGTATTGTCTTGTGCCTTGCAGAATGTTTAGCAGCGTTCCTGGTATCTACTCCCTAGATACTCCCTACTCCTGCCCAATGTGACAGACCCAAATTGACCTTGAGGGGTAAAAATCAACCCTGGTTAAGAATTACTGAGCTAAACTTATAAAGATCTCTCATCTCGTGAGCTTATGTTCCCTGGGGAGAGACAGACAAGAAACATCTCTTTTTAAAGAAATATGTGATAAAGGGAAAAATGGGGTGATGAGGCAGGTATTACTGGGGGACTTCTTCAGTTGGGTGGGCAGAGAAGGTGTCTCTGAGAGGATATTTGATCTAGAACAGGAATGTCCAGCAGGGAGGAGCCAGTCATGCAAAGATCTGAAGGAAGAGTGCTTCGGTCAGAGGAAGCACTGAGAGCAAAGGCTGAGAGGCTAGACAAAACTTGGCTTGATTAAGGTATAGAATGAAGGCCAGTGTGCTAGGAACATCAAGGATCAGGGCATGGACAGGAGAGATGAGCTGAGGGGGTGTGGAAGGCAGGTAGAATTGGGAAGTGTAAGATCATTGAGGGCCTCATAGGCCAGGGGAGGGAAGCTATTTTTAATTATTAGCATCTGCTATGTGCTCCTGGGCTAGGTGTTGGGGACACAAATGTGAATAAGATAGTGAACCCACAGAGGATGGTACAGTTAATTCTCTCTGGGGTGAGTCTAGGCAGGCTTCATTGTGGAGATGACATTGGTGTTCACTTGAAGGATGAACAAGAATCCACTACATGGAGAAAAGGGAGCAGCGGAAATTGTTTCCCACACACTATGCATGTGATTCTCTCTATGCACGTTGTTAAATTGCTGACTCCTGGGTCCTATCCCCAGAGGTGGCAGGGCCTAGGAATCTGTATTTAACACAGCATTGTAATGATTCTGATACAGGTTGGGGTGGGGACCTCATTTTGAGAATAGTGCTCCATGGCTTTCCTGTCACTTTTCTGGTGCTCAGTGGAGTATGAATGTCTGGGCAAGTCTTATTCCAGTTGGAAAGCATTCACTCATTTGTTGTATACCAGGACCCAGGGATAAAGGGGAAGGCAGAAGGACCTAGTCTCTGCATCTCTGTCCCCAGTTATCCTTTCTCTTGTATGAGGAAACAGAGACTCAGAGGGGATAAATGACTCCCCCAAGGTGTACAGCTTTCTTAGAAGAGGTCCATTTGGACATTAACTTCAGGCCTAGGGGCCCCGGGTCCTGTTCTCTTTCCCCTTCCCAGCTATACTCAAGCTGTTCTTCCCCGGAGATCCCTGCATACACCATCCATGAAGCCAGTGTCCACTGATTTGAAAATCAACTCTGACTCACACCAGAGGGAGCCACATGAAGCCGAGCAGGCCAGCTGCCAAAAGACTGGGGAGGAGGATGTACACGGGGTGCTCCACACAAAGCTCTGAATCTGCAAGTGCCCCAAATGCTGCTTGTTTTTCTTCCAACGGACACACATGGAGACGGAGGGAAAAAATCCCACAAAAATGTTCAGACCACAGGAAATATGTTGGCAACTGTCAGAGCTGTGGACAGGGACCTGCAAGAACAGGCTGGCATGAGGCAGGCGTCAGAAATGAGAGTGGGCCTGACTGCCGGGAGTGTGACTAAGAGCCTTCCTTCCCTGAAATACAGCCTCCTCTCCTTGTTAAACTGGGTGTCTATGCAGTTGCGATCACACCAGATCTGGAGCTGGGGCTGTAGAAGTGGGTGATAAGCATGTAGTTGTAGAAGCTTGCAATCACATAAGTGTGTCATTGTATAAGTGACTAGGCAGGTAAAAGGGTAACCCTGGAGGAGGGCAAGCAGATCAGCGAGTAAGTGTGCAATTGTGTTAGCACACGAGAGTGCAAGCATGTAAAAGGTCCAGGTGCAAGGAGATAAGCATGTGGCATGTCTGGAGGTAAACATGTAAGCTGGTAAGCGGGTAAGAACGTAATTGAGCAGCTAAGTCAGGGAGGAAGCATATAATTGTGTGGGCAGGAAGTTTGTAAGTAAGTAAACATGAGCGAGCAGGCAATCACATATGTGGATGAGCGTGTAAGTAGATAAATGTGGAAGCACGTGAGCATTTGGCTTGCTGCTGGAGGTGAGATGTGTGGCTTCCACACACTGTACTGATGTGTACTGAGCTGTTTTCAGAACTTCAACCAGGGGGGCGCCTGGGTGGCTCAGATGGTTGGGCGTCTGCCTTCGGCTCAGGTCATGATCCCAGGGTCCTGGGATCGGGCCCCGCATCGGGCCCCGCATCGGGCTCCCTGCTCTGCGGGAAGCCTGCTTCTCCCTCTCCCACTCCCCCTGCTTGTGTTCCCTCTCTTGCTGTGTCTCTCTGTCAAATAATAAATAAAATCTTAAAAAAAAAAAAGAAAAAGAAATTAAATGACACCCTTTAATATAATTCATAGCTTAAAGAAGAAATAGCACAGGAAATTTTTTTTTTTTTTTTTTTTTTTTTTTTTAAAGATTTTATTTATTTATTTGACAGAGAGACACAGCGAGAGAGGGAACACAAGCAGGGGGAGTGGGAGAGAGAGAAGCAGACTCCCCGCTGAGCAGGGAGCCCGATGTGGGGCTCGATCCCAGGACCCTGGGATCATGACCTGAGCCGAAGGCAGACGCTTAACGACTGAGCCACCCAGGCGCCCCGAGGAAATTTTTTTAAAATATACAACTGGTGTGCCTGGGTGGCTCTGTCGGTTAAGCATCTGCCTTCGGCTTAGGTCATGATCTCAGGGTCCTGGGATCGAGTTCCACGTCAGGCTCCCTGCTCAGTGGAAAGTCTACTCCTCCCTCTTCCTCTGCTCCCCTCACCCCAGGCCCCAGCTCATGCTCTCGCTCAAATAAATAAATAAATAAATAAATAAAATCTTTAAAAAATACAGAAATGAATGAAAATACATTTGTGGGATGCAGTTAATGCAGTGCTGAGAGGGAAATTGATAGCACTAATATCTTTACATTAAAAAGTAGTAAAGATATTAAATTAGTAATCTAACTTTCCACCTCAAGAAACTAGAAAAAGAAGAGAAAAATAAACCCAAAGCAGAGAGAATAAAGAAAATAATAAATATAAGAGCAGAGGGAAATGAAATTGAAAACAGAAAAACAATGGAGAAAATTAATAAAACAAAAAGCTATTTCTTTGGGAAAAAACTAATAAATTGACAAACTTCTTGCAAGACTGACAAAAAAGAGATCAATATCAGGATGAAATGGGAGATATCACGACAAATTATGCAGCTATTAAAAGGATAATAAAAGAATACTACAGGGGCACCTGGGTGGCTCAGTCGTTAAGCGTCTGCCTTCAGCTCAGGTCATGACCTCAGGGTCCTGGGATCGAGCCCCACATCAGGTTCTCTGCTCAGCAGAAAGCCTGCTTCTCCCTCTCCCACTCCCCCTGCTTGTGTTCCCTCTCTCACTGTGTCTCTCTCTGTTAAATAAATAAAATCTTACAAAAAAAAAAAGAATACTACAAACAACTTCACACTACTGGACTTGAAAGAGATGAACCAATTCTTCAAAAACCATAAATTTCCAAAGCTCAGTCAAGGTGAAATAGATAATTTTAATAATGCTATAATTACTGAAGAAATTGAAGTTTTAATTTAAATGCTCTCAAAAGAAAAAAAAAACCCAACCCTCTAGGCCCTGATGGTTTACTGGGGAATGTTACCTAATAGTCAAAGATTTAATGCCAATTTTACATACTCTCTTCTAGAATATAGAAGAGGAAGTTTCACTTCTTAACTCATTTTCTGAAGCTAGTACTTTCGCTATAACAAACACAAAGGCAGCTCAAAAAGAAAAAAAAATCAACAAATCAGTATCTCTCATAAATTTAGACACAAAAAATCTTTTCAATAAGTGGTGCCTAAATGGCAAAATGAAAAAAGAAAAAAAGGAAGAAAACCTCACACCTTATAAAACCTAACTCTAAATGAATTGCAGACTGAAGTGTGAAACATAAAACTATAAAACATCTAGGAAAAATAAAATATAGGAGAAAATATTTGGAACCCAGGACTAGGTAAAAAGTTTTTTAGATTTGATACCAAGAGGCACTGGGTGGCTCAGTAGGTTAAGCATCTGACTCTTGATTTTGGCTCAGGTCATGATCTCAGGGTTGTGTGATTGATCCCAGCGTGGGGCTCCAAGCTTAGCATGGAGTCTGCTCGAGATTCTCTCCCCCTCCCTCCCCCTCCTCTTTGCCCCTCCCCCCTGCTTGTGCGCTCTCAAATAAATAAATAAATAAATAAAATCTTAAAAAAAGATTTGATACTAAAAGCATGGTCCATACAGGGGCGCCTGGGTGGCTCAGTTGGTTAAGCGACTGCCTTCGGCTCAGGTCATGATCCTGGAGTCCCGGGATCAAGTCCCGCATCGGGCTCCCTGCTCAGCAGGGAGTCTGCTTCTCCCTCTGACCCTCCTCCCTCTCATGCTCTCTGTCTCTCATTCTCTCTCTCTCAAATAAATAAATAAAAAATCTTTAAAAAAAATAAAAATAAAAAAAAAATAAAAGCATGGTCCATACAGTATGTTAAGGAAATAAACCATTCACAGAAAGAAAAAAACAACAACTGCTTGATCACACTTACATGTGGAATCTAAAAGAGTCAAACTCAGAGAAGCAGAGAGTAGAACAGTGGTTATTAGGGGTTGGGGTGATGGGGTGAGTAGGGGGATGGGAAGTTGCTGTTATGTAGGATGAATAAGTCTAAAGATTCAATGTACAGCATGATGACTATTGTTAATAATACTGTATCAAATACTGGAAATTTGCTAAGAAAGTAGATTTTATGTGCTTTCATCATCAAAAAAAGTACTAACTATGCGAGGAGATGATGTTAATTAGCTTCACTATAGTAATTGTTTCACTATATATGCACACCAAAGCATCATGTTGTACACCTTAAATATATATAATTTTTATTTTTATTTTTTTAAAGATTTTGTTTATTTATTTGACAGAAAGCACGCACAAGCAGGGGAAGCAGTAGAGGGAGAGGGAGAAGCAGGCTCTCTGCTGAGCAGGGAGCTCGATGCAGGGCTTGATCCCAGGACCCCGGGATCATGACCTGAGCCGAAGGCAGACACTTAACCCACTGAGCCACCCGGGCACCGCTACAGTTTTCATTTTTAAAAAGCATGGTCCATAAAGGAAAATTGATAAATTGGAGCTTGTCAACATTAAAAACTTTTGCTCTACAGAAAAACAATCAGTTAGGATGAAAAGACAAATGACAGATTGGGAGAAAATGTTTACAAACCACATATCAGACAAAAGAAGAGTATCTTGAATATATAAAGAACTCTCAAAACTCTACATTTAAGAAAACCAAACATTCTGATTAGAAAACAGGGAGAGGAGATGTACAGACATTTCACTGAAGAGGATATATACAGATGGCAAAAAGGCATATGAGAAGATGTTCAACATCATTAGCCATTAGAAAAATGCAAATAAAATCACCACACACTTATATGAATAAAATAATAAATAGTTATAACACTAAATGCTGGTGAGGATGTGGAGAAACTGGATCACTCATATTGCTGGTGGGAATATAAAATGATACAGTGTCTCTGGAAAATAATTTCTTTTTAAAACTAAAAATGGACTTACCATATGACCCAACAATGAAAACTTATTTTCTTACAGAAACATGTACACAAATATTCATAGTAGCTTTGTTCATAATATCCTTAAACTAGAACTACCCAAATGTCCTTTAGTGGGTGAATGGTTAAAGAAACTATGCTACATCCAGGGGCGCCTGGGAGGCTCAGTCAGTTAAGCCTCTGACCTTGATTTTGGCTCAGGTCATGATCTCAGGGTCATGGGATTGAGCTCCACGTCAGGTTCCGCACTGGGTGTGGAGCCTACTTAAGGTTCTCTCTCTCCCTCTGCCCCTCCCCACTTGTTTGCTGCTCTCTCTCTTTAAAAAAAAAAAGAAAAGAAAAGAAAAGAAAAAAAAAAAGAAGAAAAGAAACTATGTTACATCCATTCCATGGAATACTACTCAGCAAAGACAAAAATAAAAACTACTGATACAGGAAATCATTTGGGTGAAAGTATGCTGAGTGAAAAAAGCCAGTCTCAAAGGAAGTATACTGCACAATTCTGTTTAAGTGACATTCATTAAATAACTATAGAGATGGAGCCTAGATTAGCCGTTGCTGGGGGTTAAGAATGGATGGGGAGTGGAGTGGGTGTGGCTACAAAGGAAGGCAGGAGGGAGTCTTGTGATGGTTCAGCTACACATGCAATAGAATTACACAGAGCTACACACACACGCACTCACACACACACACAGACACAGTGCATATCCGAATGTGTTCTAAGGATTGTACCACAATCAGTTTCCTGTTTGTTTTTTTTAAGATTTATTTATTTGAGAGAGAGAGAGAGAGCACGAGAGAGCGCATGCGTATGCACACTTGGAGGCAGGGGAGGAGGGGCAGGGGGGAGGGAGACAATCACAAGCAGACTCCCCACTGAGTGCGGAACCCCACATGGGTTTGACCTCATGACCCTGAAATCATGACCTCATGACCCTGAAATCATGAGCTGAAATCAAGAGTTGGAGGCTTAACTGATGGAGCCACCCAGGCGCCTCAGTTTTCTGGTTTTGGTATCAAAAGCATGGTCCACGGGGCGCCTGGGTGGCTCAGTCGTTAAGCGTCTGCGTTTGGCTCAGGTCATGATCCCAGGGTCCTAGGATCGAACCCCACATCAGGCTCCCTGCTCTGGGAAGCCTGCTTCTCCCTCTCCCACTCCCCCTGCTTGTGTTCCCTCTCTCACTGTCTCTCTCTCTCTGTCAAATAAATAAATAAAATCTTAAAAAAAAAAAAAAAACATGGTCCATGAATTAAGTTATACAAGATGTTGCCACTGGGGGCTGCTGGGTGAGACCTCCCTGTACATTTCTTGTTCTTTCCAGTGAATCCATAATTATTTCAAAATAAAACATCTTAAAGTGAGTTGATTTAAAGAAAAATTTTAAGTAAACAATAAGGGACATAGATGTGGCAAAAATCATTTGGACATTGTACCAATGGAAAGGACATGGGGTTTTGGGATCCTGGGTTCAAATCTTCATCACTTACAAGCTGTGTGACTTTGGGGTCAGTCTTTGCTTCAGTTTTCTTATCTGTGAAGTGGGGAGAATCAGGCCCACTTGAGGGGATTGGATGAGGCTCAGAGGTGGGTGCGTATCCTGAAAGGGCAGGTGGCTTCTGATACAGGTTTATAAGGTGAAAGAGCCAGAACCATCCTTCTTGGGTGGAATTCTCTGCCTCACCCATATGTAGGATAAGCCCCTAGATTTATTCGACCCCAGTGAGGGAGCTGGCTCTGAGTGATGGATCTGAGGTGGATGGCAGGTATTCCCAGAGGTTGGGGTTAAGCATGGGGCAGCCTGAGAGAGAAGGAGCAGCATGACTGTCCTGCCCTTGGGTCCAGCATCCCCTCAGGCCATTGTGAGGTAACTGAGAATGAGTTTGGCTGAGTAGGCCCCGGGCAGATGAAGGGAAGCGAGAAGCTCCCCCAACCCAGCTAATAACCAATGCCCCTTTCCTACATTTTAGGAAACTGGTGAGTTCACAGGCTGGCCTTGCCTTCTGCCCTCGTATCTCCAGCAAGCCACAGAAGGGAGGAAAGGGCAGCGGGTGTGGCAGCCTGGCCAGCAGACTCCTCTTGCTCAGTGGAGAATGGATCTGAAATCCAAGAAGGTTTTGGCCTCCTGCCACACGGGCAGGCCAAGAGTGCTTCATCCAGAACCTGCTCAACACAGAGGAACAGGCTCCAGGCCCCAGGGGAAAAGTTTACCGGCAAAAACAGCAGACTTCTGCTTCTGCAATGAGTTTACCAGGAGGAGCTGAGAGATAACACTGTGAAGTGACATTGACATGCTCAGGCTAGAGAAGAAAGGTCACCTTCCTTTCTTAAGTGAACACAAGGCTGACTCTTGGCCATGACTTGGGTGATGCAAATACCTACAGGTGCCAAGATGCCAACATAAATGGAAGAAGCCCATTGGGCATAAAAAAGTAAAATAAAAACCAATAAAGGGACAAAACCCACATGATCATCTTAATAGGCACAGAAAAATCTTCTGACAAAGTCCAATACCTACTAATAATAAAACTTCTCAATAAACTTAGAATAGAAGGTTATTTCCTTAATTTGATGAAAAGCCTACAGCTACCATCATTATAGTGAAAGACTGCAATGCCTTTCTGCTAAGATCAGAAACAAGGCAAGGGTGTCCATGTTTGCCAATTGTATTCAACATTGTACTGGAGGCTCTTGATATGTAACAAAGCAAAAAAATAAAAAATAAATAAATAAAGGCACCTACTTGGGAATAAAGAAGTAAAACCGTCTTTATTCAAATATAACATGGTCATGCATATAGAAAATCCTAAGGAGGGGGAGCACCTGGCTGGCCTAGTCAGTGGAGCATGCAGCTCTTGATCTCAGGGTCATGAGTTTGAGCCCCATGTTGGGTGTAGGAATTGTGTAAAATAAATAAATAAAAATTTAAAAAAAGAAAATTCTAAGGAATCTCTCTCCTATTACACACACAAGCTGCTAAAACTAATAAATGAGGTTCAGTAAAGTCACAAGACACAAAGTTTAAAAATGGAACTTAAAGGAATTAGAAAAATCATTCCATCCACAGTAGCATCAAAATGAATAAAATACTAGGAATAAATTTATAAAACATTGCTGAGAGAAATTTAAGAATATCTAAATATATGGAGAGATATTCATGTTCATGACTCATTATTGTTAAGATGGCAATTTTCCCCAAATTGATCTATACTTTTGATACAATCCCGATAAAAATCCTAGCAGGATTTTTGTAGAAATTGTCAAACTTACCCTAAAATTCATATGGAAATGCAAGGTTCTAAAAGAGACAAAAAATTTTGGAAAATAAAGAACAGTTGGAGGACTTACACTACCCAAGTATAAACCCACTTGGCAAATGGCTAGATATATATCAATAGGACAGAATGAAGAGCCCAGAAATAAACCCTTATGTTTAGGGTCAATTGATTTCCCACAAACCGTCAAGGCAATTTGATAAGGAAAAGGTAGCCTTTTCAGCAAATTGTTTTGGTACAACTGGATATCAAAATGATGAATTTACAACCTTTCCTCACACCATACAGAAAAATGAACCGAAAATGGGTCACAGACATAAATTTAAGAACGACAGCTATAAACCTTATAGAAGAAAACATGGGAGAAAAGCTTTGCGTTCTCGAGTTAGGCAAAGATTTCTTAGATATGACACTAAAATGATGATCCACAAAAGAAAAAAAATAAGTTGGGCTTTAATAAAATGAGAAACTTGGGGCACCTGGGTGGGTCAGTCAGTTAAGCATCTGCCTTCAGCTCAGGTCATGATCCCAGGGTTCTGGGATGGAGCCCCTCATCAGGCTCCCTGATCAGTGGGGAGTCTGCTTCTCCCTCTCCTTCTGTCACTCTCCCTGCTCATTCTCTTTCTCTCACTCTCTCTCTCCAATGAATAAATAAAATCTTTAAAAAATTTTTAAAATAAAATGAAAAACTTTTATTTTGTGAAAGACACACTTATAGAAAGACAAAAAGACAAATTATAGACTGGGGAAAATATTTTCTTTTTTTTTTTTTTTTAAAGATTTTATTTATTTATTTGAGAGAGAGAGAATGAGAGACAGAGAGCATGAGAGGGAGGAGGGTCAGAGGGAGAAGCAGACTCCCTGCCGAGCAGGGAGCCTGATGCGGGACTCGATCCTGGGACTCCAGGATCATGACCTGAGCCGAAGGCAGTCGCTTAACCAACTGAGCCACCCAGGCACCCAAAATATTTTCTTTTTTAAAAATATTTTATTTATTTATTTGAGAGAGAGAGAGATAGCAAGTGAGAGCATGAGCGGGGGCAAGGGATAGGGAGAAGCAGGCTTCCACTGAGCAGGGACCCCGAAGCAGGGCTCAATACCAGGACCCTGAGATCATGGCCCAAGCCAAAGGCAGATGCTTAACTGACTGAGCCACCCAGATGCCCCTGGGGAAAATATTTTCAAACCATATGTTTGATAAAGAACTTGTATCCATAATATATAAATAACTCTTACAACTCAATAATAATAACACAATACAATTTTTAAAAATGAACTAGAATCCAACAAAATATAATAAGAACTATACACCATGACCAAGTGGGATCTATCCCAGGAATACAAAGTTGGTTTAGTACCCAAAAGTTAATTAATGTAATACACAATATCAATAGAATAAATAACAAAAACCCACATGATTATCTCAATAGATGCAGAAAAAGCATTTGACAAAATCCAACACCTTTTCATGATGAAAACAATCAACAAAATAGGAATAGAAGGGAACTTCAGCATGATAAGATGTAACTATGAAAAACTTACAGCTACCATCATACTTAACGCTGAAAGTGTGGGTGCTTTCCCCTTAAGACTAGAAAGAAGACAAGTTGTCCACTCTTGTCACTTCTCTTCAACCTTGTGTTAAAGGTTCTAACCAGAAAAATCAGGCAAGAAAAAGAATTGAATTGGAAAGGACAAAATAAATCTGAATTTGCCAATGACATGATTTCTATATAGAAAATCCAAAAGAATACATTAAAAAAGCTAATAGTACTAGTAAATGAGTTCAGCAAAGTTGCAGGATACAAGATCAATATGCAAAATTATCAACTGTATTTCTATAAAGTTGCAATGAACAATCTTAAAATGAAATTAAGAGAACAATTCTATTTACAATAGCATAAAATAGAATAAAATACTTAGGAACCATTTAACAAAAGATGTGCAAAACATACCCTGAAAACAAAACATGGTTGAAAGAAATGGAAGAGAATCTAAATATATGCAAAAAGATGTCATGTTCATGAATTGGAAAGTCTGTATTGTTAAATGGTAATAAACTTCAAGTTGATCTACAGATTCAACACAATCTCTATCAGAATTCCAGATGGCTTCTTTGTAGAAATTGATAAGGTGATTCTAGATTTCACATGGAATTGCAAAGGACCCAGAATAACCAAAATAATCTTGAAAAAGAACAAAGTTAGAGGACTCACACTTCCTAATTTTAAAACTTACTAAAAAGCGACAATAATCAAGACAGTGTGTTACCGGCTTAAGGGAGAACATATGGATGAATGAAATAGGATTGAGTCCAGAAGTAAGCCCATGTGTCTGTGGTCAACTGATTTTTGACACAGATGCCAAGGTCATTTAACAGGAAAATAATAGTCTTCAATAAATAGTGCTGGGACAACTGGAGAGCCATATGCAAAAGAAGGAAGTTTGATTCTTACCTCACATCATATATAAAAATTAGTGAAAAATAGATCAAAGACTTAAATGTAAGAGCTAAAAATATAAAACTCTTAGAAGAAAATGTAGCCTTGTAGCTCATGACCTCAGATTTGGCAATGGATTCTTAGATATGACACCAAAAGCATGAAGAACAACAAGAAAAAAGAGATAGAGTAATTGGACTTCACCAAAATTAAAAAATTTTATGCTTCAAAGTGAAACCGCTTAAAAGCATCAAGTTGAACAAAAATCAAAATGGCTGCACTGTTGCTTCAGTGAAGCTTGATTTTTTTTTTTTTTTAAGATTTTTTTTTTTTTGAGAGCACTTGAGCTTGGCTGGGGGGGGTGGGATGGTAGAGGGATCGTGACCTGAGCCAAAGGCAGGTACTTAATGGACTGAGCCACCCAGGCGCCGCAAAGCTTGATTTTAAAGTAACCTTTTTCCTCTCTTCCACAAACCTCCCTTCCTCTCTTCTTAGCCTTTTGTTTCAGGAACCCGGTAACACCCTAAAGACATGACAAAGAAGGCTGGCAGCAAGTACACAATTCCTGTCAAAACCAGCTAGATCCTGTTTTTCCCTCTAACCCCCCACCCCCACCCCAGCCCCTTCCTCTGGGCAGGTTTGCCGTTCTTTGAAGGCCATATCCTGCGGCAGCCTCCTTTGCCTGGCAAAGCAATAAAGCTTTTGTTCCTCTTTATCCCAAACTTTATCTTCACGTTATATTTTGGCTCTGACGCACAGAGGTTGGTTTTTGGACAACAAATTGACAGTGTCAAGAAAGTGAAATGATTGGGCGCCTGGGTGGCTCAGTTGGTTAAGCAACTGCCTTCGGCTCAGGTCATGATCCTGGAGTCCCGGGATCGAGTCCCACATCGGGCTCCCTGCTCAGCAGGGGGTCTGCTTCTCCCTGTGCCCTCTTCCCTCTCATGCTCTCTGTCTCTCATTCTCTCTCTCTCAAATAAATAAATAAAATCTTAAAAAAAAAAAAAAAAAAGAAAGTGAAATGATAACCCAAAGAATGGGAGAAAGTATTTTCAAATCATATATCTGATAAGGGACTGGTATCTAGAATATATAAACAACTTTTATAACTCAATACTAATGAGCAAAAAACTTGAATGAGCATTTTCTCCAAAGGAAATATACAAATAGTCAATACACACATGAAAAGATCCTCAGATTCATTAGTCATCAGATAAACGCAAATCGAAACCATGAGATAGCACTTCACACCCACTAGAATGGCTCTAATCAAAAAGTCAGTAACAAGTATCAGTGAGGGGGCCTGGCTGGCTTAGTCAGGAGAGTATGCGACTCTCAATCTCAGGGTCATGAGTTCAAGCCCCATGTTGGGCAAGGAGCCTGCTTAAAAAACAACAACAACAACAAAAAAACAAGTATTGGTGAGGATGTGAAGAAATCACATCCCTCATACGCCATTGATGGGAATGTAAAAAAATATGCTGGGAAACAGTTTGCCACTAAACAGAATTACCACATGACTCAGCAGTTATACTTCTAGGCATATACCCAAGAGAAATGAAAACATGTCCACATAAAAATTTGTACATGAATGTTCATAGCAGCTTCATATGTAATAGCCCCAAACTGGAAACAATCCAAATGTCCACCAATTGGTGAATGGATAAACCAAAATATGGTAACAATGAAAAATTATTTGGCATAGAACATTATTCAGCAATAAAAAGTAATGAAGTACTGATATAAGCTACAACATGGATGAACCTCAAAAGCGTTATGCTAAGTGAAATTAACCAGACACAAATGGTCACACATTATATAACTCTGCTTAAATGAAATGCCCAGAAGAGACATACTTGTAGAGACAGAGAGCAGGTCAATGTTTGCCCAGGGCTGAGACTGGAAGTAGAGATGAGTGCAAACACTCACAGGGCAACTTGTTAGGGTGCGGGCAATATTCTAAAATAATTGTGGTGATGGTTGTATAACTGTATAAAGTTACTAAAAGTTATTGAATTGTACCCTTATCTTTGGCCAATTTTATTGTATAAGTAAGTACCTCCATAAAGCTGGGAAAAATCCAATAACTGGCTGAAGGTAGGTGGTGGGAGGCATAGATGAAGCAAGTTTGGCAATATATAGATAATTATTGAAACTGGGTGATGGATAATGGGGAGTTGCAGTGGGTTGAATTGTGTCTCCTAAAAAGGTATGTTAAAGCCCCAACCTCCAGTACTTGTGATTGTGACCTTAATTGGAAATAGGGTCTTGGCAGGTGTAATCAAGTTAAAATGCAGTCATACTGGCTTAGAGGGACCCTCAATCCAATGATTGATGTCCTTACAAGGAGAGGGAGATTTGGAGACACATTAACACACAGGGACAGCACGTCATGTGAAGACAGAGTCAGAGATCGTTGCCAACAAGCCAAGGGACACCAAGGATTGCTGGGAATCACCAGAAGCTAGGAAGAAAGGAAAGAACGTTTTTTTTCCCTAGAGCCTTCAGAGGGAGCAGGGCTCTGCTCACATCTTGACTTTGGATTTCTAGCCTCCAGAACTGTGAAAAAATAAATTTCTAAAAAAAAAAACAACTTAAAAAATGTATATATTTCTGTTGTTTTAAGCCATCCAATCTGTGGTAATTTCTTAGGGCAGCCTTAAGAAATGAACACAGAGTTCATTATATTATTATTTCTACTTTTCTGTATGTTTGATATTTTTCACAATACAATGTTAAAAAAGAACATTGTGAGCCAGCTGCGAGGCCTCCATGTTAGGAACGTCGGGGGTGGTAGAGACTGAGCACATGCCTACAGAGGACACACATACTCTGTCTAAAGGGGACCTCTCTGCTCCCAGGATTGCTGTGCCCTAGAATATGCATCCAGTGATGCCAGGGCTTCCAGTTTGTCTAAAGAAACTGGGAATCCATATTTTTCTGGGTGATCTCCTAAATTTGAAATGTTTGTAACTAATTCAAAATCCTAAAAACTTGTGTGGCTTTTCATAGTAAGACATGGTAAACGTGTGTGTGTGTGTGTGTGTGTGTGTGTTTGTGTGTGTGTGTTTTGTGTGTGTTTTAATCTTTCAAATCTCCTCATAAAAATAAGAGTAGGATAACAAAAGAAACCCTCCCCTCCACACACACACACACACAGTCCTTGTTTGGGCCAACTAAGATTTCTGCTGGTTGGATCTGATAGTCAATTAACACTGGAAATACAGGTTTCTTAAGTGTCTATTATGTGCCAAATACTATGAAGGCATTTTATAGGCTGTATTTCTCTTAATTATCATGAGGTAGGTATTATTCATGAGGAATTGTTTTTTTTTTTAAGTAGCTCTACTCCCAATATGGGGCTTGAACTCATGACCCTGAAATCAAGAGTTGCATGCTCTACCTACTGAGCCAGCCAGGCACCCCTCATGAGAAATTCTTTTACATGAGAGTAAAATGAGGCAAAGACTTTGCCTGTGCTCTCTCTCTTCCACCATAACCCATGAATTGTTTTAAAAGGTCTGTATCAACTGATCCCAAAAGAATGGACCCCGGAATCAGATAGACCTGGATTCAAGACTCAGCTCTCAAGTTAAACACTGTATGATTGTGGGTGAGATACTAACATTCCAAGCGTCAATTTCCTCATGTGTAAAATGGGGATGATATCAGTGCTTAATTCATGGGGCTATTGAAGAAGGAAATAAGACAGTGTATGTAAAATGCTTAGTCTGGTTCCTATAAAGGCAACTGGGAACTAGTAGATGTAAGCTATCATTATTATTATTTTAAAATATTATTGCTAGGTGCAAGGATTTGTTTCTTTAACTATAACTCCCCCAGCACATTCAAAATTACTGATTACAAAAATCTGACACCAAACTTTCTAGAAGATCCCTCTGTGAAGAAATCTTTTGGTTTTCTTTTAAAGCAAATGGATTATAATTGTTGTTTGCCATGTGTACAAATAGCACACGTTCTCTTTAAAAATGCCATGTTGCTCTCCTTGCTGGGAAATCGCTGTTGCCAGAGACAGGATTCTTCCGTGTCGCCAGAGACAGGATTCTTCCGTCTCACCATGTGCTGGAAGCAGGAACTGTCTGTCCAAGAGATTCCTGGTCACTTGACTGTTTCTCCCTGCCTGCCCAGCAGGTGGCCACTGAAGTTTGGTTTTCCTTCCAGTTCAATGCTGTAGGGCTGACTTTTGAGGGAATAAGCAAGTCCCAGGGCAGAGTCTGATTTGCTCAGCTGGAATTTGATGTCCACCTCTGGGCCAATCAGCTGTGGTCTGGAAGGGTCATCTCAGTAGGGTGCTCTGGAGCACTGACTCTCTGAGAACCAGACACATGGGTTCTCCTGATCATGCAGTCAGACAAGAGTCGTTTAGACGTGCAGGTTGATTGGCAGAGATGAAAACCATGGCCCCCTGGGGCACATCCCTGGGGGAGGTTGTTAATAATTTTCTTTTTTGGATATGCACCAAGTTTATTAATTTATTAATTAACCTAATCTTTTGGAGATTAGGACTTCAGAACAGAAGAAAAAGATCTTCACTTTCCATACCTTTGTGTTGTTTAAATTTTTTTCTTTTTAATACACTTTTTTTAAAGAACCTTTTAGATTCATAGAAAAACTGACAGGATAGTAGAGTACCCTGCATCCAATTTCCCTATTATTAACATCTTCCATTAGTATGGATATATTTGCTTATAATTAGTGAATCCTATTGATACGTTATAATTAACTAAAGCCCATACTTTATTTAGATTTTCTTAGTTTTCACCTAATGTCTTTTTCTGTTCCAGGATTCCTCCAGGATACCCCATTCCATTTAGCTGTCATCTCTCCTTAGGCTCCTCTCAGCTATGAGAGTTTCTCATATTTCCTGTTGTTAATGACCTTGACAGTTTTGAGAACTACTGGTCAAGTGTCTTGTAGGCTGCTCCACTGTTAGATTTGTCTCATGTTTTTCTCATAAGCTCGGCTTATTGGGAGGGAGATCACAGAGGTCTCCATTTTCATTACACCATATTAAGCATATATACTATCAATATGATTTATGACTGTTGATACTGGCCTTGATCACCTGGCTGATGTAGTGTTTGTCATGTTTTTCCACTGTCAAGTTACTCTTTGTTCCTCTTTCTGTATTGTACACTTTGGAAGGGAGTCACTATGCACAGGTCATGCCCCAGTGGGTGAAGATTTATGCTCCCCCTCCTTGAGAGCAGAGTATCTCCATAAATTATTTAGAATTCTTTTGTGTATTAGTTTCCAAGAGCTGCCATAACAAATTACCACTGACTGGGTGGCTTAAAAAAACAGAAATGTATTCTCTCAGAGTTCTGGAGTCTAGAAGTCTGAAGTCAAAGTGTCAGCAGGGCCATGTTTCCTCTGCAGGGTCTGAGAAAGAATCCTTCCCTGCCCTTTTCAGCTTCTGGTGGCCCCAGGCATTACTTGGCTTGCAGCAGCTTAACTCCAATCTCTGTCTCTACCTTCACGTGGCTTTCTTTGTGTATCTCTGTTCTGTGTCCTCTTCTTATGAGGGCACCAATCATTGGATGTAGGGCTCATTCTAAATCCGGTAGGATAGCACAAGATCCTTAACTAATTACATTTGCAAATACGCTATTTCCTAATAAAGTCACATTCTGAGGTTCCAGTGGGCATGAGTTTTTGAGGGACACCATTCAGCCCATTCCATTCTGCATGGGAGATTTGTCCTCTCTCTCCCCTTTCTTAATTTATTCAATCATTTAGATCATTATGGACTAATGGATATTTATTTTTTACTTTGGGTTATAATCCAATACTACTTTTTTTTCCTTGCTCAAATTATTTCAGCTTTGGCCATTAGGAACTATTTTAGTTGGTTCCTGTGATATAGTCTCATTAAAAAAAAATTTTTTTTTTTTTAATATTTCCTTACTCTCTGGCACTACAAGATGCTCCAGGTTCATCTTGTATGTTTCCTGCACCTGTCCTAGAATCAGCTATTTCTCTGAGGAGTTCTGGTTCCTTTTATTGGAGAACGCCATTAGAAACCAAGATTTGGACATTAAACATTCTCCTGGCTACTGGAGTGTCATTTCTTTTAGGGCTTCTCAGCTGACAGAGCAAAAAATATTTGTTTAACTAATGAACTAACTAACTATATACACACACATGCACACACACATCTACGTTATTTTTCTATATGTAGCAATATAAAGCTGAACATGAGCTCATGTTGATGCATACCATACTACATGGATCATTCTAGCCTTCTACCCTTGGGTACCTGTAAACTATTCCAACACAGAAAATTCCCACCTCCCATTATCTGTTACCCATTTACTTAATTGTTCTATTCCAGTATTCAGGTATCAGAATTGTTAACCTGTACCCACATAGGAAAAAATGTTATCAACTAGAGCGCAGTGCTTACATGCAATTCCTTTTGCCTTTAGTCTTATAGACCCGAATTATTCCAAAGATCTGCTTAGATCAGCACCCGCATCCCCTTCAGTTCTGAAGGTGTTTCATAAACTCATACATTCATATAGTTAAATTCTCTTACCACAGCCTGCATTCCTTCCTAGGATCCCCCAACTTCCTAAATGATTTTTTAAAAATTTGCAGATATTAAGGTTCAGTCTTTGTGTGGTACCATTCTGAGTTTTGAGAAATGCAGTAATGAATTGTAACCACCATTACAGTATCATACAGAATTTCACTGATTTCAAATCCCCTGTACTTCATTGTTCATCCCTCTCCATGAATGTTTGGTCTGATGTTGTGTGCGCTTTTTCCAACACCACAGGCAGTTAACTCAATTCCGATACTATCTACCTAAAGATAGCATAAGATTAACTCAATTCCGATACTATCTACCTAAAGATAGCATAAGATCCCACAGGCTAAGGGTTCAGTCCTACAGACACAACCTCCCCGCCCGGACTCTCCAGAAGCTAATCACAAGTCCAGGTTGTCACTTGTGCTTCTGACCAATTGGTTATAGATCAGAGATTCTCATGACCCCATCCTTGGGTTTGATTAATTTGCTAGAGTAGCTCGAAGAACTCAGAGAAACATTTTACTTACCAAATGACCAGTTTATTATAAAGGAACAGCCAGATGGGAGGGAGGCATAGGGCAAGGTATATGGGAAGAGACCCAGAGCTTCCATGTCTTCTGGGTGTGTCACTCTCCATGTGTTCACCAACTTGGAAGCTCTCCAAACCCTATCCTTTTGGGGTTTTATGGAGCCTTCATAATATAGGTATGATTGAACTCAATCTCTAGCCCTTCTCCCCTCCCTGGAGGTGGGGGTGGGACTGAAAGTTCCAACTCTTGAATCCCTTGGCAACCAGCCCCACATCCAGTTATCTAGCCTGCAGATTCACCCTGAAGTCTCTTCCTTCTCTGTTTCATCACCATCGATGCTCCTTAGGAGACATCTTCCGTTTTTTGTTTTTTTTTTTAAAGATTTTATTTATTTATTTGACAGAGAGAGACACAGCGAGAGAGGGAAAACAAGCAGGGGGAGTGGGAGAGGGAGAAGCAGGCTCCCTGCGGAGCAGGGAGCCCGATGCGGGGCTCGATCCCAGGACCCTGGGATCATGACCTGAGCTGAAGGCAGCCGCTTAACTGACTGAGCCACCCAGGTGCCCCTGTATTTGGGTAATTTAAATTGAACTCTTTTTATCCCATGTCTCGAGCACACGCTACAATGCTGCCTACATGAGTTGTGTCTTTCCAGAATGTCAGCCTTATTCAGTCATGAAGCAAGGTTAACATAATTGTTAACCAGCATTCCAAACTCAATGACATTTCACCAGGCATGTGGCTTCATACACATCACACAAAGCAAAGCACAGTACAAAGTAACACAACAAACAAGATACAATAAGGGGTAAGCAGTTAATGAACCAAGCACAAAGTCAGTCCATGAGCATGTAGTTGAAATGAGGACTTAGTCTTGTCCAGGTCCATTCTCGGGGCTTACTGCTTATTATGTTGAAACAGTGGAGGATCTCTATTATGTTCAGAGACCAAACGAGCATAAACTTTGGAGGGAGTTGCCTTTCAAATGCAGTCAGACATGGAAGGTTCAGCATCTGGAGTGTCTGACAGTTTGCTGCAAAAGTCCTCCCTTCTTTTTAAATTTTATTTTATTATGTTATGTTGATCACCATACATTACATCATTAGTTTTTGATGTAGTGTTCCATGATTCATTGTTTGCATATAACACCCAGTGCTCCATTCAATATGTGCCCTCTTTATTTTTTGTTTTTTAAAGATTTTATTTATTTATTTGACAGAGAGATACACAGCAGGAGAGGGAACACAAGCAGGGGGAGTGGGAGAGGGAGAAGCAGGCTTCCTGCTGAGCAGGGAGCCCAATGCGGGGCTTGATCTCGGGACCCCGGGATCATGACCTGACCCAAAGGCAGATGCTTAACGCCTGAGCCACCCGGGCACCCGACGTGCCCTCTTTAATACCCATCACCAGGCTAACCCATCCCCCCACCACCCTCCCCTCTAGAACCCTCAGTTTGTTTCTCAGAGTCCATGTCTCTCATGGTTCATCTCCCCCTCCGATTTCCCCCCCTTCATTCTTCCCCTCCTGCTATCTTCTTCTTCTTCTTTTTTTTTAAACATATAAGGTATTATTTGTTTCAGAGGTACAGGTCTGTGAGTCATCAGTCTTACACAATTCACAGTGCTCACCATAGCACATACCCTCCCCAATGTCTATCACTGGCTCTGTCCATAGTTTGGCTATTGTGGACATTGCTGCTATAAACATTGGGGTGCACATACCCTTTCGGGTCACTACATTTGTATCTTTGGGGTACCATAGGACCCAGCAATTGCACTACTGAGTATTTACCCCAAAGATACAAAAGTCCTCCCTTCTTAAAGGAGTTTAATCAGTCCTGGGTCTTTGCAGGCCACTTACCAGCTCTTGGTTCTTCCAGGCTCTCTTGGCTTTACTGGTTATCAGTTTTGAGTGCCGCCAGTCTGTGCTGGTTTCAGTGTTGTCTGGTCCTACCTGCAACGCCCTTGGCTGCTTGTCACTGCTTAACATGAGTACTGCTTGACGTGAGTGGCTCCATCTTACTCTCTACACCCCACAAAAATGAGAGCATATTTTTCTGCAATTTGCTTTCCTTAATATTTTTCCAAGTCCTTTCATGTAAAACTACCTTACTATTTTCAATAGCTATATCATCACTTATGGGGGCACCATAATTTAAGCACCCTCTTCCCTTGTTGATGGACCTTTCCACTATTTGCCATTTTTTATTATTATGAACAATGTGTGAAAATTAATAAAAGGAAACCTCATTTAGAATCAAATTAGGAGGCCGGCAGGGGGCGCTCTCAAGCCCTAACTATCTTCAGTTGCAGCCCCCTACAAGAAGAGACACACCTTGCATGCGGGTATTTCTTTACTATCCCAGCAGGAGGAAGAAAGTCTTTCCTTCTGCCCTGGCAACAGCTTAGCCAATAAGAGACTGTCACAACTCAGCCAATGAAAAGCCACTGTACTTGGAGCTCCCACTTTACTCCAATGGACTTTTTGTTTATAACATCCCCTCCCATCTCCCCATTTCCTCAATAACACAGCATTCCTCTCCTTTGTTCTGTGGACTTGCCAGGATGGGTTTGCCCAAGTTTGCGTATCCCAGCTGCAATTCTGTCTTCCCTGAATAAACCATTTTTTGCTGGTAAAATACCTGCTTTTCTTTGTAAGGGGTTAAAATTGTCATGAACATTCATTAACATATGTATTTGGCTTTCTTTTATAAAATAACATTTTATGGTTTAAAAATAATGCATATTTGTGGTTACATTTTTATTTTATTATTATTTTTTTTAAAAACAGTTTATTTTTAGGGTGGAATGAGTGGGTTTTTTTTTTTAAGTAGGCTCTATGCCCAACACTGGGCTCGAACTCACAACCCCGAGATCATGAGTTGCATGCTCCACCTACTGAACCAGCTAGGCACCCTGTGGTTAAATTTTTAAAGAAAATTACAGAAAATATAACACATAAAGATGAAAATAAAAAATCATCCTTAATTCCATTACCATGGTATATTGAGTCTCAGTTTTCAAAATAAAATATTTAATTTACCTTACCAGATTTTAATAGAAGAAAAAGAACTGAAGTGAAACCAGTCTCCCTCACCCTCCAAAATCCTTCTATATTTAAAAAGAGATTGTGAAATAGTGAGAGTGGGAACCTTGTGTTTTTTATTAAACTTTGTTTCTCTTAATAGGTATAACTTTAAATTTCCATGTAGTAAAACCTCATCACCTCACAAATGAAAATCAGAAGACAACTGTCACAGTTCAGTAGACAGTAAACACACACATACGGATTTAAAAAATTTTATTGAAAGGGAAAAAGATTAAAACCTGAACCCACTAGAAGAAAATAATTGAGAAAGGCTGCTCCAAGAAAAGATCCAATAAAAGTGACAGATTGCTTATAGGGAAAAAACAATAGACATCCTGTGAAAACACTTATTCCTGCTATCTATTTTAAAACCAACAAAGTTAATTGTGGATTCAGAATCTTAATCTCACTCCTCTCTCAATTTCTTTGTCCTATAAGGGGTGGGCAGCTCATACTTGTTTAAAAAAGCAAACAACATCTTGCTAAGCTTTGACCATGTACATTCAAGCACCTCTGGCCCAGGGGAATCTTGTTTTGACATCTTGGACTTGTTTGAAAGCAGGTTCCTACCATCGGTTGACATAGAACTTAAAGGTGACCACTTTCAAACATGGTTTGACAAGCTGCTTTGTGAGCCAGCTAGAGACCATAAATCAGAATCTTGCCTTATTTGAGGCATTCTTTTTTTCCCTCCTCTTTATTTACTTTGATTTTTGCTCAGAGAGACCTATGGAACTTGCATTTGAGTGACATGACTCTCCTTTGCCAGGAAGGCAATAACGTCAACTTTGTTTTAGATGATTTGGTGATTTTTGTGTCTTACTGTTTAAGTCACAATCAGTTGTTCAAAATCACGTGCATTTTAGCCTGATCATGATTTTCCAACATAGCTTGTGTCTCCCCCAGATTTTCTAACTGCACTCTCTCTTTCTGGCAGAGAGTCTTTTTTTTTTTTTTTTTTTAAGATTTTATTTATTTGAGAGAGATCGAGAGAGAGCACAAGCGGGGTGAGGAGCAGAGGGAGAAGCAGACTCTCCGCTGAGCGGAGAGCCCGAGGTGGGGCTTGATCCCAGGACCCTGAGATCACGACCTGAGCCGAAGGCAGACACCCAACCAACTGAGCCACCCAGGTGCCCCAGTCAGAGAGTCTTTTATCTTCATTTCACTTTTTTTTTAAAAAGATTTTATTTATTTATTTGACAGAGAGAGATAGCAAGAGCAGGAACACAAGCAGGGAGAGTGGGAGAGGGAGAGGGATAAGCAGGCTTCCCACTGAACAGGGAGCCCGATGCGGGGCTCGATCCCAGGACCCTGGGGTCATGACCTGAGCCGAAGGCAGACGCCACCCAGGCGCACCCCCTTCACTTCACTTTTAAAGATTTTCAGACTTTTACTTACTCAATTTGCACAATGACATCTATTTCATCTGTGTAATTTTTGTCCCAGAAACATCTAATATCCAATTCTGGTTTTGACAGATTGTATTGTAGGTCTGCTGAATAGCTATTAGGTTGGAATTTTTTCACTTTTTCCTGCTTTAGTTTCACTATTTCTTTCTTTCTTTCTTTTTTTTTTCCTAGTCTTTTCCCTGGACTACTTTATTAGTTTGTTGGAGTACAACCTCAAGTAGTTTTTTTCAGAGAGGGTGTACAAGAGAAATTTTCAGAGTCCCAGCCTGTCTTCAGATATCTTCTTTTGTCCTCACATTTGCTTAACGGTATGGCTGGAGATGGACTTTTCATTCAAAATAATTTTCTCTATACAGAGTTTCATGTAACAGAATTTTCATTATTTTAACAATTGATATCAGAATTCATTTAAGGGAGGGGACTGTTTAAAGGATGGGAAAATATATACTGATAAGTTCTTGTGGGTAGAGGAGAAGGGTGGGAATGTTTGGGAGAAACCAGGGGGAAAAGGAAATCAGCTATACTGCTCATTAGGAGACAAGGCCGGGGACTTGAACTGGTTCCAAGAGAGCAGAGGCTTGGAGAGGGTGTCTAATGCCCAGGATGTAGTAGAATATGTGGCCGTTAAGGTGCTTTTAAAGAACTTTGTCCATAAATTCTTTAATACTCCTCTCTTCAAAAGATAGAGCTTAGTTCTCCCTCCCTTAAGTGTGGACTAGATTTGGTGATTTGCTTCTAATGAGTAGAAAACAAATAGAGGTAATGATGTATGACTTTGGCACTGTGGCTTCTGTCTTACTACCTTTAAGAAGATTTCCTCTTTCTTGGAATTCTTGCTCTGGGGAAAGCCAGCTACCAAGCAGAAGTGGTGCCTATCCTGAGACTGCCATGCTGAGGGGAAGCCCAAGCGAGGCATGTGGAAAGGGAGCATTAAGAAAGATGTCCAAACTTCCTCCAGCTATCTGACTGTCTTCAGCTCAAGTGCCATGCAGAGATGTGACCTAGGCATCTTGGTCATTCCTGTCTCAGAAGATACATCATGGAGAACAACTGAGGCCCCAGACATATGGCCCCAGATGAGCTGTCCCAGCCATTTGTAGCCATCTTAGGCATTCCAGCTGGTGTCCAGGATATCTAAGCACAGAGATGAGTCATCCATACTGTGTTCTGCCCAGTTCCGACCCTAAAGAATCATGAGTATATGAAATGGTTGTTATTTTATGCTACAAAATTTTGGTCTGTTATTTAATAATAAACAAATGGAAGAATCACAATTTATAAATGTTAAACTAACTCAGGCATTCTTTTTTTAAAAAGATTTATGTATTTTAGAGAGAGAGTGAACATGGAGGGGAGGGGCAGAGGGAGAGGGAGAGAGAATCTCAAGCAGACTCCCTGCTGAGTGGGGATCCTAACGCAGGGCTTGATCCCATGACCCTGAGATCATGACCCGAGCTGAAATCAAGAGTAGAATGCTCAACTGACTGAGCCACCCAGGCGCCCCTAACTTAGGCATTCTTGAAAAAAATCTTTACTAAACATTTTTTTTTTTTTTATTGCAAAAGTAACACCTGTTTGTTGTATCACATTCAAATACAGAAGTATTGTTTAGCGTTGGGACCTTGTGGTACTTACCTCCATGACTTCAGTACCTAGCTCAGGGCCTGGACTTCCAGAAGCTTGATAATCAAGTTTACTGGGTGAATGATTCTTTCCTTCCTTTTCCCATCTCCTTCCTTACCACATTCCCTCTCACATTTTTAAAAATAATTTTATTTATTTATTTGAGAGAGAGACAGAGAGAGTGAGAGAGAAAGAGAGCACGAGCAGGGTGAGGGGCAGAGGGAGAAGCAGACTCCCCGCTGAGCAGGGAGCCCGATGCGGGGCTCGATCCAGGGATCATGATCTGAGCCAAAAGCAGACACTTAACCCACTGAGCCACCCAGGCGCCCCTCCCTCTCACATTTAAAAGAAGGTTAAACCCTAAAAGTTCTGAAATGGTGTGCCAGGGGTCATTTTAGCTGCTCTGGGGCTCAGGGGATTATCAGGCCTCATGGATAGTGGGCTGGCCAGGTCTCAGGCAGAAGGGTGCTGGCTTCCCCTATTCCAAGCCTGCCTGAGCACCTCTCTTGATTAGAGGTTAGGTTGTGGCTTACACAACTGAACTCTGCCAATAAGTCCAAAGGTAACGACTTTGGGGGTATAGCAGCTCGACTATAATGTTATGAGGCATGGGAAGGGGGAGAAACTTCTGGGAGACAACAAGCTATCTGGCCTTCGGCATGTCATCTATTCTCTGGCCTCAGTTTCCTTTGCCAAAGCCCAGCCTGGGAAAAACCTGAGGTCATTAAAAGTGGGGTCTGGCAACATCCCAAAATCCCAGAACAAGTTCACCCCTCTGATGCTTCAAATTCTTTAGAAATTGTGGGCTGACACCGTGGAAAGGACAAGTTACAAAATAGTCCGTACAGAGTGTTCTCTGTTTGTAACTTTATCCGGTCTCTCTGCATAGAACCTAAGTTGGGGGAGGCGGTTTGCCAATATGTTATCTGTGGTTATCTGAGGGAGTAGGAGGAAATTATTCCTGCTAATTTTTATTTTCTTTTTGGTGTGCCTCCAAATGTTCTGCAGTGAATATCTATTACCTTTCATAATCAAGAAATTAAAAAATTTTTTTAAATAGGCAGTTTGGCATGTGCTCTTTGTTATGCTTGGTAGGTGCACAAGTTGCTTCTAGGTAGCGGTGAAAAAGAGAGGAATCATCCGTGCAGCCTTGTTAGTTGGAGATCGTGGGGTCTTCTAATGTATTAGCTTTCCATTGCTGTGTAACAAATGACTTAGGGGTTTAGAGCAGCACACGTTTATTATCGCACAGTTTCTGTGGGTTGGGAGTCCAAGCATAGCTTGGCTGACTTCTTTTCTCAAGGACTCACAAAGCTCCAATCAAGGTGTTGGCCAGACTGCACTCTCATCAGGTGGCACAAATGGGAAGAACCTGTTTCCAAGGTCATGCAGGTTGGCAGAATTCAGTTCCTTGTGGCTGTAAGATGGAGGGCCCCAGCTTCTTCCTTTCATTGGAAGCCACCCTTCTCTCCTAGAGGCTGCCTGCAGTTTCTTGCCATGTGGGCTTTCCCAAGATGGCCATTTACTTCAACAAATCAACAAGAGCCTCTGGAGCAACTTTGCTAGCAAGATTGAGTCTTATATAATGCAATGTAATCACAGAGGGACAGCCCATCACTTTTGCCAGATGCTATTGGTTAGAAGCAAATCACAGGTCTCACCTCAGGGGGAAGTCCAACTCTAGCAGAATGGATTACTCAAAGGTGTTGTTATGAACTCAATGTTTTTGTCCCCACAGAATTCATGTGGAAGCCTTAACTCCCAGCATGTCTATGTTTGGAGATGGGGCCTCTACAGAAGAAATTAAGGTCATATGAGATCATAAGGGTAGGACCCTCATCTGATAAGGACTACTGTCCTTATAAGAGGAGGCACCAAAGAGCTCACTCTCTCCTCTCACACACACACTGAGGAAAGGCCATGTGAGGATGGAGCGAGAAGTAGCCATCTGTAAGCCAGGAAGAGAGTCCTCACTAGAAACCAAATCGGCAGGTTACCCTGATCACAGACTTTCAGCCTCTAGAACTGTGAGAGAATAAGTTTTTGTTGAATGAACCATCCAGTCTGTGGTATTCCCTCAATGGCACCCTGAGCTAAGACAGGTGTGAGTGCCTGTAGGTACTGATCATGGTGGGGGCACCTTAGAGTTTGTCTGCCACACTTAATATTGTGAGGTTGGCTGGAATTTCAAGTAGAAATTCTGAAAGCTTCCAGGTAACACACAAGGTGTTAAAAAATGCAGATTGTCCCCACAGTTTTTCATTCTGTAGTCCAGTGCGTGGCTTGGAAAGTTTCAATGAGCTCTCCCATGGTGATTCTAGTGAGGGAGCAGGTGGCCCACAGTTGAAGGTTAGAGTCCAGCAGCTTCAAATCCCCAGCCCTGCCACTTCCTAGCTATAGAACCTTAGATCAGTGACTCCTCCTTCCAGCCAAAGTCACTTAATCTGATGTAATGTGGCAAGTTCCTAAAATTAAAAAAAACCCTCTGGTGTCAGCAGTTCCTTTCCCTAGCCAAGCCCCAGCAAAAGGAGGCTGGAATTTCTGCCTTATACCCCCATCCCCATGCCCTTAGTGTTTGGTGTTTCAAGGCCATGGAAAATTTGAAATCAGAAGGGGGACAGGATTTGGAGAATGTTCAAAATGGAGGTGACCTGGGTCTTGCTTATCCTTGCATTGCTCCTTCAGGGGGGAGCTGAAATATACCACTGGCAGTGAAGAAGGTGAAGGTCCAGGTATAGGTCTGGGGTACTGAGGTAAGAGCCAAAGTCCCTGGACACCAGAAGGAAAAGTAGTCCTTGGCCATAATGTCCACGAGCAGGTGGAGAAGCCTCCATGTGGGGCCAGTTTTCTGACATCACTGACATCTGACATCACAAGAGTCCATGGCTGGGGGTGGAGATGTGTGTGAGCAAGTTGACTTCAGGGCAGTATTAAATGACTATAGAGTGATAAAGGCAAAACTTCTTGCACTGGGGCTATGGAATAAAACTCACACCAGAAAGGTGTCAATGAGATGGTGCATGTAAATTGCACAGCATAGTGCCTGGCACATACATAAGGGTTTGTTTTTTTTTTTTAATGAAAGTTATTGTTCTATTATGTCAAAATCTCCTAGTTTGAGTGCCTATAATGCCTCTGTTGTTTATCCACCATCATGGATCCCACTGTTTTCCAGGCTGATAGAGATCTGTCATTTAGAGGATGGGGTTTTGGTTAGAAATCTGGGTAAAGACCACCTACAAACTGAGGGACTCTGGTTTTCCTCTGTAATGACTGGAATATTACTGTAATATAATGACTGAGTATTAACAGAGTTAACAGGCAGAAGGCTTAGCTCCATTCCTAGCACTAATAAATGACAATTATTAACACATATCGTAATATCGATACCAAATGCTGTCCAGAACTGGCAGACTGGGTGGCATGGATATGTTTCAGACTCTTTTTTTTTTTTTTTTTAAGATTTTATTTATTTACTTGAGAGAGAGAGACACAGCGAGAGAAGGAACACAAGCAGGGGGAGTGGGAGAGGGAGAAGGAGGCCTCCCGCGGAGCAGGGAGCCCGATGTGGGGCTCGATCCCAGGACGCTGGGATCATGACCTGAGCCGAAGGCAGACACTTAACGACTGAGCCACCCAGGCGCCCCTAAAGTTTTCAAATTTCTTACAGCCGTTTTTCTTGTAGGATTCTTTATATATCTTGGGCACCTTCCTCCATTATGAAATTTCACAAGGCAGGGGTAGAAGGTGGACGCCAAAGGATTAGAAAAAGGGGGAGGAGCCAGAGCTGTGGAGAGTATGTGAGGATCTCCTCCACATTAACGTGGTGGTACCCACAGATGTGTAAAAGGAAGTAGCTGGTTTCTTGTAAGGCCCATGTGTGGGGAACATGGAAGCTTGACTCAAATTTTCTAAGTGGAAAAAAGACCAAGGAATGAGAGAAGCAAGGGAAGGGAAACAAGTAGGTTCTGCTTCTCCTTCTTAGGCTGTTAGGCCTAAGGACAAGCACAGAAAGTAAAGCCAAAAGTATCTACTTATCATAAAACAGGTCCACATAGACAAGGCCAGGCTCTGGAGGGCAGAATATGATTAGAGCAGGGCTCTTTGCCTTAAAAGAGGGAACTGGGAGAGGTATCCAGGCAAAGAGCCATAAACATAGCCTGAGCCCTTGTTCCTTTTTTGGGTGCCCAAGGCATGAGGAAACAGCAATCCAGTTGGCGAAGTGCTAAGAACAACTTGGTATCAACTTGCTTCTCCGCCAGGGCCAAGGATGCAGGCCTGCTATTATAGACTTGAGGTTTCTTGAAAATTTTCCACATTTACTTTTGATTACTGCAAGTTTTCCTGTTATTAGAGATAATGAAACATCTCAAAGTGGTTGGGGGGGGGGGTCTTGCTTTAGGCCAGGAGGTGATGGGAAGAAGTCATGTAACTACTTAGATCCTCTGTAGGGACCGTAAGGTCTGACAGTCCCCTGTCACAGGCTGCCTGCCTCTCATGGAGACCCCAGCTGGGCCCTGCCCCTGGGGCTGGCTTCTTGGGCTGTCTCAGCTCAGTCGTGGTGCTGGCAGATGTTTGTGTGTGTAGCCTTGGACTCTGATTTCAGGCTTGTTTTGTCATTATCTCTTCAAAATTTGTGGTGTAACTTAAATGATCACATTGTAAAACGAATAGTGTAAAATACACACAAGAATATACTGCAGCGTAATTGTGCTGGTCACAAGATAACCAAAGGATTTATTTTAAAATGTTAATTCATAGTGCACTCTAGGCTATATGTTCTGAAGATGGGACAGAGGTTGAACACCATCTTGAGGACTGTCGTGTTGTCTTTGACCATGTCAGGGAATCTTTGTGGTAAGAGTGGAGTGGGCTTGATGATCCTGTCGCCCCCTCCTTCCCTCCCATCAACTCCACAGTCTTTGAAGCCCTGATCTGTGTATGTCTCCTGAGTCCTGGACCACCTAAAATAGCATCTGAACTTGAATACTTTCTCTGGGAAAACTACTTTCTCCCCAAATCCAGGTAGTCCTAGGCATCTTCTGAACTTGAGAAATCAAGAATTCCTGTCCAAAGCAGCCAGGCATTGAATCAGGCAAATGTGGCTGGGATCTTTCTGTTCTGTTGCCTCAGAAGAATGACAGTGATGAGCCTGGAGCTCCCCAAGGTCCCTCAGTGCTTGCCACTGGATGAAATACAGCTTTGGCCCATTTCCCTGACCTAATGACTAGGTCTGATTTCAGTTACTTTCCCTAAGACTCAAAGTCCTGGCAGTTCAGGATGGTGACCTGGGATAAAGCCATAGGTCTTCTGGGATATTCAGAATTACACCTTAACAGAAAGATATCCTTTATTCTTGTCGGTGTGAAGGACCAGGATTCTTAACTCTGTGACTTAAACTGGTTTTCTTTTTTAAAACAAGCAGCAGTTCAGAGTGCTGAGTCTCAATGTGATGCAGTGAAGTGGTGAGCCACTCATCTGTCTGGAGCATGCCCAGATTGGCCACCTGCTCTGACAGAGATGAGGAAGGACATGTTTCTATCAATGAGAATTGGACCTCCTTAATCCAGGCTTCCTGTCACATTTGCTAACAGGCCAGTTGGCACAGGTGGTATCCAAGGACCTCAGCCCATGAGAGAAATGGAATGTGACATGTTTTGCTGCCACCAGCACTCCCAAGGGTGATGGGGCAATAAGGAATTTATTTTCCTTATAAAAGAATATGATGGGGGCACCTGGGTGGCTCAGTTGGTTAAGCGACTGCCTTCAGCTCAGGTCATGATCCTGGAGTCCCTGGATCGAGTCCCGCATTGGGCTCCCTGCTCGGCAGGGGGTCTGCTTCTCCCTCTGACCCTAACCCCTCTCATGCTCTCTGTCTCTCATTCTCTCTCTCTCAAATAAATAAATAAAATCTTAAAAAAATAAATAAATAAATAAATAAAAAATAAAAGAATATGATGGCAAGCTGAGGTTAAAAAGATGGCAAGGGAATGGCTGGCTGGCTGAGCTAAGAGGCTTCCAGGGTATTATTGCTGTAATATTATTGCTAACAACAACTGCCATTTACTAAGGGCTTATGAGGTGCCAGGCAATGTGCTCAGTACTGTGTGTTCATTCTTTCTCCTAATCCTCACATTCTTTGACATAGGGCCTGTAGCTACTCTTCCTTTTCTGAATAAATTGGCTCAGAGAGGTTAAGTAGCATGCCAGTGTCTTCGGCTTTGCCAATGCAGAAACTTCTGTGGCTCTGTCTACTGGAGTTAACAAGTTCTAAGTTTCTTTTCTCTCTTTTTTAAAATATTTTATTTATTCATCTGAGAGAGAGCACGAGAGCGGGGAGGGCCAAAGGGAGAAGCAGGGAGCCTGATATAGGGCTCGATTCTGGTACTCTGGGATCATGACCTGAGCTGAAGGCAGACGCTTAACCAACTAAGCCACTCAGGTGCCCCAACAAGTTCTAAGTTTCTGCCTCTTACTAATTGATCTCATACTATTTTCTAACATTTACTGCGTGTCCTGTGCTGGTAATAAGTTGAAATGGGATGGTTCAGTCAGGACTCTGTCCTTTTCATGAAAAGAGAAGACAACTCGAACTGAATAGGTTTGGATTTACTGGTTTGCAGAAAATGTCCAGGGTTAGTTTAGCCTCAGGCATGGTTAGACCCAGGGGACAACAATGTCTTTCAGGATTCTCTTTCTTAGTCCCCAGTGCACGTTCCATTCTGACAGGCAATCTCCTTATGGTAGCAAGATGGTTACCTGCAGTACCAGACTTGTAGCCTTACAGTTCTAAATTCAGTGGATTAAAAACAAAAAGAAATGCCTTTCTCAGTTGTTTAAACACCCCCACCCTTTCACCTCTCAGAATTCTTAAGTTTTTATAAGATGGGTTTGGCTTAGTTCATATGCTTATCCCTTATCTAAATACCTTGACCAAGGGGCTGCAGGGCTCTGGTCAGTCAGTCTTGGTTGGAGCCAGGGATAGTTGGCATACAGACAGAAAGTGGTGGAGGGCAATTCAAAAGAAGTGGGGATGGATAGTGGGAATACAAAAGCAATAGATGTTCATAGCAGTGGTAACTCTGGGAGCATAAAGAATGGGCACCTGGCTAATAAAGCCAACTAATTGATTTATGATGGGAGAAATATGCCTGGTTCATGGCCCAACCAGTAATCTACCTAGGGCATTGCACTTCCGTCAGTCCAGCTAGGAGCAGGTTGCTTCAGTAGCATAGAATTAGAACAGATGGAATGAGATGTTCCTAAGAAATATTCCCAACACAGTATTTGTGGGCAGATTAGGTTCAGCTGTGAGGGCCAGAAAACTTCAAATACCAATTATATTAAGAGGATAGGAGTCTGTCTTATAAACAAAGTCCAGAGGTGAATACTTCAGGCCTGGTATGGTGGTTCCTTATTCATCATAAACCTCAGCTCCTTCTAACTTGTTGCTCCATGACCATTCCCACACACCTCCTTCTCCTTCATGGTCCAACTGTGACATGCTCAAGTCTCCAGCCTCCAAGCCCACATTGTACTTGGCTGAATGGAAGAAAGAGATAGGCACACACTCCTTTAAGGACAAGTTGCAGCAGTTGCTCATGCCCCATTGGCTAAAATGTACTCAGTGGGTTATACTTATATGCAAGGGAGGATGGGAAATGTGTTTATTCTGGGAAGAACAGATACAGGGAGACAACCAGTCTTTGTCAGAATGTAGCACCCTAATGTACAGCTATTTGCTGTAGACTGGCCTATCCAAAGGCTAAAGACCAGTCACCTGGAAACCAAGCACCTTCAAAAGGCAACCCTAAATATGTAAGACATAACTAATCATTACTCTTTGTTCTCCTTTTTATCACTCTTCTATTAGCATATTCTAATGAGAAAATGTCCAATGGCAATTTAATTGCTTCTTTAAAAATATTTCAATTTAGAAATGAGTAAATTTTCTCTTAAAAAAATGGCATGTGCTTCCCACTAGTGAAATAATGCCAATATGTACAAAGTACTAAGTTTCTCTAAACTCTTCAGTTTACTCCAGAACAGTCTGTGTGTCCACCTTTCTTTCATGATCATTCATTCATTGACATATTGGTAGGTTTTGTGTTTACCAAAATGGGTTCACAATATATGTTACTCTGTAACTTTGTCTTTTCACTTAAATATATCATGAACATGCCACAGGTTAAGACCCAGAGGTCTGACTCATTCTTTTCAACAGCTGCATAATACTCCAGCTTGTAGTTGTTCTACAAATGATTCAATCATTCCCTTTGACTGTCAAGTTGTTCCCATTTTTCTCCTACCACAGGCCATGTTACAGCAAACTTCTTGCACTGATGTCCTTGTATCTCAGTGCTTGTAGTTCTTTGACATACAGTTCTTCAAAGTGGGACTGCTAGGTTAAAAGATGCATCTAGAAATTGTAATTGCTACAGCCAGGTTACCTCTTAAAAAGACTAGAACAATCCACACACCAACGATGTACAAAGTTTTCATTTACCCTAATTCTTGCCAGCACTGGAGGTCATTGCTGTTTTAAATTTTGCATCTGATAGGAGACCAATGGTACCGTTTTGATTTACATCTCCCTGACCATGTGTACACTTGATCTGCTTTCATATGCTTATTGATATGCCAGAGAGGACAATGGTTTGAAGCATGGACTCAAGAGTCAAACCACTTGAGTTTGTGTCATAGCTCAAGACATGTGACCACCTATTGCAGGACTTGGACAAGTTACTTTATTCCTCTAAGCCTGTCTTCTTAGCCGTACAACAGGGATGATATTACCTGTCTCCAAGGGTAAGTTGTATTAAATAATGCTTGTAAAGTGCGTGAAACAATGTCTAGCACATAGCAAGCTCTAAGTAAGTGGTTAGTGACTATTATTGTTGGTCTTTTAATTTCTTGAGTTGCCTATCGGATGTTCTCTATTGGGATGATTGTTTTGTAGTAATCAATTTGTGGGAACTCTCTCTATATTAGGGATATTAATCATCAATCTGTCACTTGTGTTGGAAATTTTTCATGTGTCTTTTATAGAACCAAGATTTGTTTTCCCCAAATTTGTTTATGTGGTCAAGTATTTCTCTAATTTCCTTGAGAACTTCTAGATTTTGTTTTGCTTATGACCCCCATCATACGATTATAAAGTCTCCTCAAAATTCTTCCAATATTTCATTTTAACATTTGAATTTGCAGTCCCTTTGGTATCATGTATGTTGTGAGGCAGGAATCTGGTTGCTCTCTAGGCACTTACTGTAGCTCTATTTATATAGTAGTAACACATATCAGATTTAATTTAGAAACTTCATGGAAAGAGAACCTTGGAATCCTTTTTTCATATGAAATGTTACAGTAAACGCCAATATACAAAATTGAGCTATTTCTGTTTGAAGTGGTGAAAGGCTTGAGTAAGATAATGAAGAGCCTTGTAAAAAAAGTATAAAGTTTCAGAATAAAAGTTTAGATTTTATTCTGAAACAATGGGGGAACTGTTCAAAGGTTTTAGGCAGGGGAGTGACACAATCAGATCTGCTTATCAAAGATTAGCTGCTCTGCGAAGAACAGACTGTAGTAGGACAGCAGTAGAGTGACACTAGAATGGCATCACAATAGTCCTGTCAATAGATACCCTGGACAAGGCTGATAGAATGGAGATGGTTTTAAGGTATATTTACATGATACACCAGGAGAGTGTATCATTTACATGATACACCTTAATGACTAACAGGGATGTTAGGGGTGACAGAAAAAAGGAAGTGACAAGAATAATTCCTGTGTTCTAGTCTGTGGAGCATGGAGCCATTTATCAAGAAAAGAATGAGAAGAGCAGATTTTGAGGGAAAAATGATAGGGTCAGTGTGAAGGATCTGTTATCAGTACCTGGTTATCAACAGGCACATGCTTCCAAAGGACAAGGGGAAAGTATCTTTACTGGCTCCTTTGCCAATATAAATTGCTTATTTCCCCTACCCTGGGATACAGAGCAAGTTTTTGCTGCCTTTAGTGCAGACTCAATTCCAGATCTTCCATGTTCCTAAAGGTCTGAAGCCCATTTAACTCTCTGGTATCAATTTCTGTTATCATTCAGTCATTTGGTTGTAAGCAAGAGAAACCTGCTTTGGCTGACAAATGAAAAGGGAACGTATTTTAAGGATATATGGTAGTCTACAGAATCAAAGGAAAATTTGGGAACTAGGCCTTGCAACAGGAACCAGGGCACCATGGGGGAATGTCCTTGCACCAACTCTGATATAGCTTCCTTGGGACACTACCATCAGAATGACTCAATTCCTGATTTTGTTTGCATCACCTCTCTTAAGACTCGCAGTCCTGGTGAGAGGGGAATTTTGATTGGACAAGCCTTGGATCACATGATCAACTAGGGGGGCACGAGGCTGGAATACTGTAATCTACAGTTCCACTAAAACCTCAGAATGGAAAGGAACAGCATTACAAAGAAAAAGTGGGGATTTATCATTAAAGGAAAGGGAAAATGGGAGGCAAAAATCCATGGATGGCCATTACACTAATATTTAAATGATGGGGAGAAGAAAACTATCTACAATGGAGCAAAAGCCAGAAATGCAGGAAGAAAATGAGAAATGTCACAATTCCTAAGGGAAAAAGAGTGTGCCAAGATATGATGGGAGCAGACTGTGCTGCTGTAAGTTCAGGTAAGATGAGTATGTACTAGACTTAGCAATAAAAAGGTCACTATTGAACTTGACTGTGATATCAAAATACTCAAGGATTTCAAAGAAAAGACGATCTTTTTCTTCTACCTACCTACTGTGAACACTGCAATAGAGGACTTAATAGATTAATCAGTTGAGAACTGGAATAATCTTTGATGAACACTGATACTAGGATATCCTGATAATCCAAAAAAACCTCATTTAAAGAGATATACTTGAAAAATTAAGAATCAATCACTGAGTTTGAGTTCCTCAAACAAGGTACAATAACCTTGTCAGCTTCACTAATGGATGATGACTATATTTATCTAAATATTCACTAACAGAAAGATGGGTATTTTAAATTATTTGACAAACTAAGCTCAGTGGTAAGTAACTTGCCCAAGTCAAACAATAAGTACTAAATTTAATTTTTAAAATTCTTTATTTTTAAATAAAGTTTAAATGTAATATTAGTGGAAAATATTCAAATACAGAAATGTATAAAGCTGAAAGTCTCATGTAATCTACACTATTTGAAGAAAGCCATTAGTAGACTTTTCTATGCATCATAAACACAAATTTTTGAGTTCATACTATACATTTTTCTATTGTTTGTTTCACTGAATATATCATGGCCATTTTTCCATGTTCATACACAATAACTGTATTTTATTAATTTTAACAGCCATGTAATTTTATATGGCTGAGCCATGTGTTATTTAACCAATCCTTTACCTATACACATTTAGGTTTTCTTCTATATTTTTCTACCATGTAATTTTTATGCTTCTGTAGTAACTTAAACATTGTCACTTCCTGTTTCACTTTGTCTTCTGGTTTGGAAGACTTCAGTGTGGCCATGACCTCCAGTTTAATAAATACTTGAATTTGTCAAGTTTCGATGCTGGGGAGACAGTATAGTAGTCAGGAGTGACTCAATTTTAAGCAATAGAAACCCAACTCAAAGTAACTTAAAGCAAAAAAGGGTATTTATTGGCTCACATAACTGAAAAGTCCATAGGGATATACTAGCTTCAGGCACGGTTGGATCCAGGGGCACAAACATTGTCATCAGGACTCAAGTCTCTCCATCATTTGGCTCTGCACTGGCTTCATTCTCTGGCTCATTTGATATGGTGGGCCCTGTTGGTTTGAGCTTTTCATATTACAAAGCCAAGCAACCTCAGTAAAGAGAGCTTCTGAGCTTCTCCTCCACAGTTCAGTAGAACTCCTAGGGCTGAGTACCACTGGACCAACTTGGATCACACGACCATTCCAGAACCAATCTTTATGGTGAAAGAATGGACTATGCTGATTGATCAGGTCTGAATTACATGTCCACCCATGAAGCTTCAAGTTAGGCCAGACTGTCTGAATCATGTGGACTGAAGATACGGAAAAGTGGTTCCAAGAAACATCACAGAGTTGCTACAAAGAGATGGAATGGATGCTGGTCAATCAAAAACTGATGTCAATATGACCCATAATACTGAAAAAGTTTAGTATCTGTTCACTAACAGCTGGCATTTGTTACTTTCTTGACTATAAAGGTATTCTGAAAAAACATCATGAGGAGTTAAGTTTGTCCTGTACTCAGGAAGCTTGTAATCCATTTCAATGGAATAATTGTGTCCAATAGCATACTTTGGATGATCCAATAGCGTTTCAACAGAAGTAAACTCAGTGGCCTTGAATCTGAGAGCCCAACCATCTTGCAGACACAACGCAGGACAACAAGCCTCCCACTGGCAAATAGTTCTGTGAGGCTATTAAGTCAGTGTAACTTTTAAGTTCAGTGGAAAACTTTTCTTGCATTCCTTTAGTCTTTTGTCAAGGTGAACTGGTACATTTCTGTCACCTCTGTATTACTGCAGAAGAGAGGAATGGACAGTGCTTTCAATCTGTAGTCCTTCAGATCTGGTAGAAGGGGTCTCAAGTGCTGAAAATGACGAAATATATATAAGTGTAGAGGCTTACTCTGCACTTAAAAAAAAAAAAAAAGGGCTGCTGGTCAAGTAGTATATAGCACAGTCCTTCCAGTTGAACATTAAGTCCTGGGTGTGTGTGTGTGTGTGTGAGATGCAGGTTGCTTCTATTCAAAACTCCTTGGTGGAACTGAGTGTAAGATAGGCTGATACCAGTTGTAGTTCTCTCATGCACAGCCAGTCTGATTGCCAACATGTCAAAAAAGGCATACAAGGGCTGAGTCTAAAGAGACAAATAGGGTACCTTCAGCAGGGCTGGCCACACCATTAGCCAGGATGTGATCTGGAAAAATGGGTAGATTGATATCGAAGCTCTGTAAATTAGTTTTTACCCTGAGTACTCCAGGGTCATTCCTTAGGGTTTACTCTGGATATCATTTTCTGATCTTAAAGGGCCAGTCAGGTATAGCAGCTTTCATTTTTCTGTTTATCTGCCCCAGAACTTTCAGCTCAGTAGAAGGCTATATTCTCAATTCAGACTTGAGGTTCTGTTGAGGAGTCTATGCTACATCTGGGAATGACAAGGTTGGGAGAGCCAGGTTCATGAAGGTTGGCCCTACTCTCTTTGGTAATCAAGTCTCCATCTTCTGAAACTCAGCCCATCTCTGAGAATCAGCTTATAAACAAGGCCTTAGATTGGTTGGATGGTGCTGCTGAAAGACTTAGATTGAGATCTGAGGCAGGCAGATAGTAGTTAAGATCCTAGGTTTGAGTTTTAGGCTTTCTTCATTTTCAACCATCAATTCTTATACACAGCATACATTAGACTCTTGAACAGATGATCATCCTCACCTTAAGCCCCTCATTTTGACTGCATTTGACAGGATTAAAGGAAATGACTGGCAGTGTAGATCAGTGTCTTTTTCTGTAAGTACAGAAGAGAAAATCGAGCTGACATTCTGAAGGTAGTAGAAAAATGGAGTTTGTAGATAACTTCTTATTAACAAATAATAGTTGTATATACAAGCAAGCTAGTCATTAGATTTTTATTAGTTGAGGATGCGCAGGCCTTGTTTGATGATTTGTAGACAGAGTCATGTAATCAGGGTTAGTCTAGAGAATAAGAGACAAAGATACAAAGAAACCATTCCCAACATTTAACCAGTGCATTCATTAGAGTATAGTTGAGGACAGCTGGCCCTTAAGTAGATTGTGAAGTAAAGAACTCAGATTTTTCTCACGACACAAATTGAAGTCTACTTGTTTGACATGATCTGGGAGTTCACGAACTGAATCCATCCTGCAGAAACAGGTAAGTGTCTTAATGCCTGAGAGTATCTCATAGCAAGGAATGAAGTCAGCCACTCTGAATCAGTGTAAAACAACAGTACTGAGACAGATGAAATTCCATGAAAACATCCACAAAGACAAGACACTGGTCTTGTAACATTAGGAAGAAGCTGCAGGAAGCTCTTGAGTCTACTGATAAAATCTTAGCTGCAGGCTTTGTAGATTTTCAAGTCAGTCTACATTTCCAGCAAAAAGGTAGATGATATGTAACTTGAGATGCCCAGCAAGCAAGCTACCATGGCCTGGTCAAGAGGCCTACCTCCAAATATCCCTAACACCTGTAGTTGATGGTACCAGACATCAAAAGAGCCATCATAAAAGAACACCTCTCATTGGTTAGAAGAAAATTTTCCAAAAGATCACATTTAAAATCACATACATGAGAGAGGATATTCAAAAATAGTCTCTTGTGGATCAGGTGTTACATGTAGTTAGAGCAGAGTATTCATAATTGTGGAGCAGATATGCCAATGATGGAGGAAATTTTTTTAAGGTTATTAGCTCATTTATCCTGGAAACAGCAGTTAAACTGAATAATAACCAAGAAGCAGTGTAACTGCCACTGGTTGAGTCATAGTGACTTGTAGTTTTGAGAATAAGATGAATAACCAGGTACCCTTTTAGGTAATGTTGCCAGAATTTCAGTTCTACTTTCATAGTTAATGGTTATCCCTTGCACACGAAGTAAAGTACCATGGCTGATGATGGGAGGTCCAATGTACAAGTTGGTCTAATATGGCCTCAATGAGGCATCATCAACTTTAGTACCAGCTTCAATACCTGGCGATTCAGGTATCCAAGGAGGATCAAGACTTCAAAGTTACATATTTCAAGTACCGCTAGAGCATCTGGTGTTTGTTAAAGAGGCTGGGTAAGGGGGTGTGTCAGTGTGGAGTACATATGAATTGCTGACTATATTGAATCCCAGGAATCACTGACTTGAAATCCATCTGGGGGTACAGGGCTGCTAATCTAGGTCCATTTGATACCACTTTCAGCCCACATGACTACTCTGGGGGGGCAAAGATAATGCCCATCTTCTTGCACTTTTCTGATTCTGCCCACGGTAAGTATTCCTAAGAATGTGCAGCATCAACTGAACACGGACTGGGTTGGGTAGAGGTACAGATCAGAATGCCATTCAGGTTGCACATGTTGTCTAGGGCAGTGGTTTTCAAACTGTGTTCTGAAGAATTCTAGGTGTTGTAAAGAAGTCTCCTTAGGGGTCACCATGGTGGTAAAGGAAGATGCTTGTGTGGCAGGTTTCAGGCCCCCCACTCCTGCTTCATCTACAGCAGCTTCTCTTTTACTCTGGGCTTCCACACAGTTTTCATCCAAAGGGCTTCATGGTCACAAAGCCTTTGGAAAACCAATGATCTAAGAATAAGTTGTTCACAAAATGCTGAAATACAAAAAATAGGTCACAGAAACCAGAAACTGTGAGCAAAGTCTGTGGTAAGCCAAGAAGGTGTTTTCCTAGTCATTCTTTCCCTAATATGGGCCACATTACAGAATGATGTTAACATTCAAGTTTGCTGTAAATTCTGATGGCCTCAAATTGGGTTTGTGACTATCAGAGAACAGGCTATTGGTTTTAAGTGACAACAGCATTGGATTTTTGCAGTCAGCATACGTCTGCAAAATGCATTCCATTTCTTTGAAATATTATCCCAAGTCCATGGCTAGATGACTTCTCTTCAAGCACTGGTAAGATCTCAATGGGCCACAACTCAAATTCTAAGAAAATATTTCCTTCTCATCCCTCCTCCCCCTTTTTTCCATCTTTCTCCTCCGTTCCCTTCCCAATCTCCTCACCCACCTGAGATTCAATGCCTTTGAGCTAGATTTACAGCACAATTCTAAGGACAGAGAAGTATATTGCTAAATGTCATGGAACTCATCCAATTTGGGGGTCAACATTAACTTTTCCCCATTCCCTTCCCATATATCCTCACAGATCTTCTAACGGTTCCTTTAACAGAAAAACAGAGGTAATGGTCAAGATGTAGGACTCTCAGATAAAGACATACCAATTCAAGCAGTTATTGACAAAGTCAGAAATGGGGGGAGGGGCTTCAAAGATGCTGTTTACTCCTGGGTCTCCAGTACTGGCTATACTGCATTAAAGCAGTTTCCCCATTCCGTTTAAAGGAATGCTGCAACAATAACATTCTGTGTTTGATTATACTTAGGACACACTGGGCTAAACAGCTCAATGAGGCTCTTTGTTGCAAGCCTTCTGAGATCCTTTAATACACTACAATGAATCGGGAGGGAACACATATTTTACCATCTTACAGGACTATGGAAGCTCTACGTATACATGTTATGAGTATGCATCAAATATACATACACACATATATGAACAGCACTGCTCTAAAAAAATGTAGGACTCATGTCAAGTATATGTTTGGGGGTAGAGGACCATAGATAAGATCTTGGTGTCTAAGAGTTATTAGTAAGACTTAGGAAAAAAAAAAAAAAAAAAGAGGACAAAACATGAACAGGGATCTCCAATCAATTAGGCCATTTGGGAAGACCATGGGAACAACAGATCTAAACGTAGCTTTGTGTTTCATGTTACATAGTCTTATTGTCAGATGAACATGTGCCTTGTTGACTGGAATAATCTGCCACTATGGAGACAGTCCTCTCTTAAACCTTAGGGATACTGCCATGGAATTCTGGTCTAGGTGCAGCCATTACAAGATTACACTTATGACATCCTGACTGACTGAGGGTACCAGATCAGGAAGTTGAAAACTTTTCTGGGGTTACCAATCTCTAGTCATCTTAACACTGCAGGTAAAGTCAAAGCTAAGTTAATTCCATGGAGAGAACTGGACTGGGAGTCAGAAGGCCTGACCTCTACCACTTTGTAGCTGTGTCACCTTGGATAACCTTTTAAATTTCCATTTCCTCATTTGCAAAAAGGGATTATAATTTACTGTGTTATTTTGATAATTGAGATTAATGCATGTAAAAGTGCTTTGAAACTATAAAGTGCTATATAAACATAAGGGATTACCATTATAGGTTCTACCTGGATGTATCAAGATGCCTTTTCTGGAATCTGACTGCAGCTTTGTGAGATGCTGTTAGATAAAGGGATTCCTTGGTAGAATTTCTTAAATTTGTGTGAAAAGTTCTGGTTCCTGAGTAATCCCAAAGATGCTGTGAGTTCACTGTGCCTTTGTTTTAATCCCAATATCTGCTTTCTATTCAGTAGGCTACTATAGACTTGAAGTGGAAAAAGAATAAGATCCAGTGACCTGGAGAGGATCCTAGACACTTCATGAATTTCAATCATTTGAAATTGTGGGGTATGGTCCAATGCCGTTCTTGGAAAGATGTTGTCATTCTTCAGTGTTGATAACTAAAAATCCTCTGGTCCAAATTTATTATGTGTCTCTGAAGGCTTTAACTGAAGAAATGAAATGCACACTCAAGGAACAAATTGGGCCTTTGTTGTGATAAAACAGCTTCAGCTACTTGACTTAAACAGTTTGACTTCACTATAAAGGGCTGTGCTGAATCTGGGTGGAACAGGACAGGAGTGGAAGTGAAGGCCACATCGTGATGGCTGAATGCCTCTTGGATCACAGTGGTCCACTGGAATGGTGTCTTCTTCAGCAGTAAGGTGAAGGAATCACCAAGGGCAAAAATCCAGGTACCAGATCTGTAGGCTGATGGAATAGTACAAGGAAGGTGGTCAGAAGGTCCAGGTGAACACTCAGCAATCAGGAGGCACAGGACTGGAAGGGACAGGAACAAAACAGGTAAGATAACAAATGCATGGAATTACAAACACAGGACACTAACACTAGGGTGGGTGTGCTGTCAACATATCAGCTGCCTGATGGGTACTAGTTCTAGATAAGCCTAGCTAGGAAGCTGACAAATGATAAATGGGGAGTAAAAAAAGCTTTCTGATTAACAATCAGTGATAACTGTTCTCTGGCAGGGACTGCTTCCTGACTCTTGAGAACAAACTGTCCTAGGGAAGCAGCAAACAGGAACTGCCCTAAGTCTCGTAATTTGGGGGAGTAATTTGATTGTATTCAGGCTGCTGAGTAGTGCCTGATTGGGGAGAAAGAAGTGGCTCCACTGGTAGCACGAGAAGAACTGAATTTAAATTTACATACCAACACCAAAGGAGATCTTGTCCTTCTTCCTTTTCCAATGCTTTCCTCAAATTATCTTATGACCTGTACTTTTTTAGAAGCGGTCTTTAACTTTCATTTTAACAAGATCCCATCTTGTGTGGGAGAGAATAAGGTACCCCGGGAATAAGACCCTGGTATTTGCACCCTCTGTTAATACCCTATGCAATCTTTCAGTTTCTCTTCACATCTGAGGGCTCCCTAAATCTTTTTAAATTTAGAATTAAAAAAACAAAACAAAACAAAACCCACCATGAAACACAGAAAGAAACATGACCCATAACTAGTGATCTTTTTCCTAATCAAAAGTAATTAGGTTACCACACAGCAATTAAGCAAACGCTTACTGTTTATTCCGATAGCCCACTCTCTAAATTACCCCCTTCTATGAAAGGCTTCATCATATGTAGGTAGTACATGCGGGCAAAAATCCTTAAAACAAAGCCCTTGCTTTCAAGGGGCTTGCTATCTGGAAAAAGAGCAAATGCTTGCAAATGACTACTTTACAAGGTATGCTATGCAAAGATAACTAAAAGGTAAACAACAGAAAATGAAACTTAAAAAAAGATAAAGTTAAGGAGACTCATGGAAGTAGAGAGCATCTGACGTGGATATTGAGGAAATGGCAGTGTTTTGACAGGTGAAGAACCAGAGGAATACATTCCAAAGTAGAGCATGAACAAAAGTGCAGAGATGGTAAGTAAAGAATGAGGCATTTTGGAAAATGGCAAGTACCGTAGTTCACTTTTGATGGAGTGTTGCTAGAGTTTGCACTGAAGGTCTGGCAGAAACTCAGGTCTTCAAATTCCCAGTAATGGTGCTGGTGGCAGTGCTTGCTCAGTTGCTGTCTCTTCTCAAAGCAAGGTCAACAGCCCCCAAATTCAAAACCAAAAATATTCAGCTCCAGAGTTCCTGTCACATCCTGACACGCTCTTCAGGTCCCAAGTGTTGAAAATCTGGAAATCTGGAGGCCATCCCGTGGCTACACAGAAAAGCATCTGCTCCAGCTAGTGCAGAACACTGTAGTGAAACCTTTTCGGCCTCCTATCCTGGACATCTCATGTTTTGTCACAGAATTTCAAGCTTTGAGTTCCAGTTGTTTTTTTTCCTCCTTTCTCCCGAGGAAAGCATCTTATAAGATCACCACAGTCTTAAGATTCTTTTGAGGTACATCCAGATAATAACAAAAGAGCTAAAAGACCAACACATTTTTCTCCAAAACAGTCATTTCTCTGGAAGTGAGATCATTTGTCTTTGCCCTTTACGTAAAAGGAATAGTCAACTGATTTTCTCAGACATTTGTATGAAATAGCAAAACAGGTAAACACCTAACCAGACAAAATACACTTAAATGTGTTTATGTTCACTTGCTTAGAGCTGTACCACTGGTAAGCACCACTCCACAAAATGAAAATGTTTGAAATCCAACTGTTCAAACATTTCTATAGTGTTTGCTGGACAATGGCCTGGAATTTGATAAAAGCAGCTGACAATTAACAAAGAAGCAATAACTGGCATTTTGGCCATCTTAGTAACACACTTGCAAGCAAAGAGAATACAAAGCAGGCCAGGAAAAAGTTAAGCATTGAAACACTTCCAAATCTACTGATTTTGAAGTTCAGCAGAAGTCATAACAAAACTCTTCAAAGTGTTAACCTTCAATTAATAAAGATAAACCCCCAAACATCTTCAGGAATTCCAGGCCTGGTTTAGTCTGTGTACCAGTGAGCCAGCTTGCTAAAAATCCACCTGCACCATTAATTAGCTGGACTCGGCAGCACCATTTAAAAATAAGCCTGCTCACTACCAACCGCACAGACTAAGGATATAAAATGGAAGCAAGTAATGGATGGCAACCATGGTTGTGGAAAATGGTCAATGAAAGAGACAGGTAGTCAGGTACCAGTATAAGCAGCAGAACACTAAGAATTGCTGGGCCAAAGATTCAACAGGCTTCTTGATACTAGAGAACACACCCATTTCTAGTTTTAGCTGCTTTATGTTGGGTGCCATTGAACCATACCAACGTGTCAGCCACCCTTCAGGCACCCCATGGTAAAGGGAAAGGACTCAGAATAGAAGCCAAGCAGTGGAGTGTTGTTACCCCAAATATCCATTATGCATAGAAACAGCTCACATATCCCAGGGATTCAAACAGGGGCTTCAAATCGGTTGTGAAGGGTCCCAAATGACATCTAGGCCTCAATTTCCTCCCTGTGGCATAAAACAATTGTAGTTCTTAACTTTTCTGGGTTACAGCCCCCTTTGATAACTTGCTGGCGATGGATCCTCAGTCCCCAAAATGCACACTCCCACTATTTCTACATACAATTTCGGGGAGTTTGGGGGATCTCCAACTTCAATCCAAGGTTCCCAGGTTCCAAAATTCAAGAACTGGGCAATTGCTAACTTTTCTTACAACTCAAAAAAAACCCCATTACAAACAATAATCATCCCTTACGTACACCGACGCTTTATACGTTACAAAGCGCTTTCAACCCCACAAACATTGATAGGCAGAGGAGGAAACTGAGGCGCCGACAAATTACAGAGTGATTTGCCTAAGGTCACTCGGCCAGCTGGTGGCTAGGCCCGGAAGCAAACCCAGCTCTTCCGACTCCGGGGCTTGTCTCCCCACCCCGGAGCTGCCGCCAGAGCTCCCGCCCCTCACTAAGGGGGCATAAGGAGGAAAAGGCAAAGTAGAAAGCCCACCACCAACCATCCCCCAGCGCCCTCTTGCCCCCCCAATTGGGTCCTTGCAGGCCCCGAAGGGTGGCGCCAGGCCTCCAGGCCGGCCGCGGCCACCCCCGCCTCCCCGGCCGCGCCAAATCCCGCCGCCGCCGCCGCCGCCTCCCCGGGAGCGGGGCGGAGCAGTTGCCCGCCGCCGCCGACCACCCGGACGACTCCTCGTCGAATAGCAAACGCATAGGCCGCCGCCCGAGTTCTGCGTACGAGAAGAAAGACGCGGCGCGAGCGCCAACGGCCACCGGGCGCGCGCCGCGGCGGCCGGGCCTGCGCCCCAAGAGCTGGATGCCAGAGCAGGAGAAAGAGCCGCCAACCGATCGCTCGATCGACCGCGCGCCCGCTCCTTCGCCCTACCAGACCGGGGAGGGGGGGAGGGCGCGCCAGGGCTTCTTCGAGTTAGGGGCCTGACTCCCCGGCGACGAGACAAGATGGCTCCGCCGGTCCGCGCCGCAGCTACCGTCCCGGCTGCGTCGCTCGGCCCGCCCCCGGTACTGTTTCTTTAAATGGCGGAGAGGGTCATGAAAGCAGGAAGAGAGGCGCGCTCTCTCACGTGACAGGGGCGGGCCCGGCTAGCAAGATCCGGTCATGTGGAGACCCGCTACCCGCCAATCAGGAGGCGTCGCATCAGGGCGGGGGCGGGAGGACCTGCGGCTCTGTGATTGGCCGAATGCGCCGCGGAGGCCTCGGGGGCTTGGGGCGTCGGGGAGTGCGCGAGGCGGACCGGGTTGTGTGCAGTAGCGGAGACAAAGCGGTGGCTGAGGTGGCTGTGGCGGCTGCGGCAGCGGCGGCAGAGCAGCCCTAAACGCCGAATTCCGTGGTGCTGAGTCCTGTCATCATCTCATTCAGCGCGGCGCGTGGGCGGCTGGTCTCGCGGCGGCGGCGGCAGCGGCGGAGGCAGCACATGGTTCCAAGAGCGCGCTGCGGTTGTTGGGTTCCAATTCCGTGGGGAGGGACAAAGGCAGCTTTGAGCACCGGGCAACGCCCGGTCGGGTTGTGCGCTCTCCACACAGCCCTCGTCCGAGCCTTGAAAGCTGGGACTAACTCCTCTCAGTGAGGAGGCGGCGGCCTCGGAACCCAGGCCCACGAAAGGCCTGAGAGCCGGAGGCCTCTGTCTGAGGGAGTGGGGGAGGGGCGCTGCCCGCCTCAGGTGATTTGGGCGGGTCAATTCTGAGGCATTTTTGTGGGTCATTGTGAGGTAATTTGACCCACTACCCTGAGGAGATTGGGACGGGAGCACGCACTGGGTTGGGTCTGGGCTTTGGAAACAGAAATCGTCACCAGCGCTTACGAGACCATTCAGTTGGGAGGTGGTGAAGCCGGAACTAACGCCATATGCACTCCATCGACTTCATGGCCGCCAGCCTGGGGCCTATTTAAGAACCCTGGGATCATTGGTGAAGAAATGGGTGACTGTCCAGTTTCATGACAGAAGTTGGTAAATTTCCAGATTGGTAAATTTTCTGATCGGAAATTTAGAGGAGCAAAAAAACTTGAAGAACGTGAAGATGGAGCAGTAATAAAACCTCCAACTCCCAATACCATCTACTCCAAGACCATCTACATTCAACTCCTTGAACTATCGCAACTGAATGCTAAAGCTCTTTAAGACTACAGATTTATAACAGTTTTTTCCAGAATATTACATCACAGTCATTAAGAAGATAAAAAATTTAAAAGCGAAACCAATTGTAGTGTTAGACATCTCTTAGAATATATTTTGGATAGATACTAGGTAACCTTGTTTAACAGTAAGGAGCACAGACTTACCAAACCTTTACTGGAAGGAATCCTGCAAAATCTATTCCATTGTAAGGTTGTATTTCCCAGTTAGTGGGTGAAGGACTGGAGACCTCACTGCACTCATGGCTTTCACAAATTACAGCAGTCTGAATCGAGCTCAGCTAACCTTTGAATATCTGCATACAAATTCGTAAGTATCCTTTAGGTGCCACTGAGGTCACTGCTAACTCATTCCTTGATAATACAGAACTCCTTTTCCCAGAAAATTCTGCTTTTTTACTTTTGGGGATGTATCACTGGATGAGTCTTGAGCTCTGTATTGAAGAACTGAGATCAGTGAAATATTTGTTGCTAATCCAGAAGAATACGATCTTCATTTGTTGGATCAAAATATATTTGACCAAATGCAAATTTTAGTTGTTTTGAAGTCCATATTTTGAGTTGTTTCACTCAAGTGTTTGATAGGAATCCAACAAATACTCTTCTTTGGATCGCCAGAAGTTGGACTATTCTAGAATCAACTGTTTCTCTTTAGTGACAACAGCCAAAACAGTTGGGTTCTAACAAGTCTTTTTTTCCTAACAAGAAGAAGAAAAAAAAAAGACCGAAGACCTTTAAATGACAACTTGTGAGAAGAAATTATTGGTTTCTCTTTTCAGCAAACAGTTGGCCTTATCTTCCTGGGAAATTCGTCCCTACATCCAATATAGATTTTATGTGCTAAGCAGGAAATGGTAACTTGTTTAAACCCACAATTTAGCCTTTCCCCAGAATGTGTGCAAATCACAGAACACATGTGTTTATGGTTCTTGAGTTCATGAAGAGATTATCATTATCCCATGTTGACCTGGAATGTTTCAGGGTTAATTCTTATGCCCACTCTCTTGGAAGTAATTCGGTGGGATCATAACCACATAGCGTTTTAACACATTCGTTTGTCACTTTCGAGATGAAGGTAAGTATTCTACCATTTTAGTGCCTGGAGAAGTGATGAGCAGCTACATGAATGGCCCAGAGATCTGACGAACCACGCTGAGGGTTGAGGATGTAGACTTCAATCATCTAGAAATAATAAAATAATAAAAATAAATTTTAGTTTTTTATGGGAAAGGACAATATATTATTTGTGATGAGAGTAGTTTTTTGTTTGCTCTTTTTCCGATCAAGGAAATAAATTTTTTCTGGGTAGTGAAGTGAATTGCCAAATGGTGATAGCCTGGTTTTATTTTTGTTTAGGAAGCTTATTATTGAACTAGAAAGTTTTAGAGTAGAGGCCATTTAAGTGAAGTCTCATGCTATTGATGATGAATCTGAAACCCACTTAGATAAGGTTGTAGATCAAGCTTGCTTACCTAGTTGGTAACAGTCTTGGGCAAAATCTTCAGTATCCTTTTTTTATATTTGAACTGCATGTTTAAGAACAAGCATTTGAAGGCCACTTAGATGTTCACAGGTGATTGGGTTTGATAAATGGTTACTTCAGTTCTCAATTGTGGAATGAGAGTCCAAATTTGGAATGACAGACTATATGATAACGTTGGAAGACCATGAATGGGACTTGGGAAACTGGGTGGGTTGTTCTAGTTTCCCCCAAGGACTTTATTTGATGATAAAATAATAGTTACAACAGTTAATTGCTTCTTGCTGCTTCTAAAGATGTGTAAAGTAATCCTTATAGTAACCTTGCTGGAGTAAGGATTATTCCTATTTTGCAGTTGAGGAAACAGGCTCAGATTGAATAACATGCCAAAAGTTACACATCTTCTAAGTGGCAAATTTAAGGCATCAAATTATAAGGCAATAAGATTTATTTGGCCACAATGGTTAGTGTCTTTAACCATTAGGCAGTACTAACTCTGGTCAGTTTTACCTTTAAGGGCTTGTTTTGCTTCTAAAACAAACGGTTTACTTCCTACTTGGAAGATCTATTCAATTTATCAAAAACCTTTAATTTGAGGTTCTGGAATATTATGTCTTTTGCTATTTTACTAATAGGTGAACAGAACTAAGGTAAAGAATTGAGCTCTAGTTAAGTCACTTGTTTAAAGTGAAATTGGAGAATTTCTGTGAATTTGACTTACCCATATTGAATTGGAACCACCTGCTTGGATGAACATTTGAGGGTTGGATGTACCATTTTGGAAGCTTTAGATTTTCTAATCTGGGTCACACCTTTGAAGTTGTCTATTTTTGGATGTGTCCAGTCCTGCCAGAAGAAAATATGAACCCTAAAGTACCATGATAAGTTAGCTTATAACCAATTTCAAAATTTATTTATCATGGTGACATGAAGGGAAATTCATTTCTACAGGAAACTTTCATAAGATGTGACTTGTTACTCCTAGTGATGGTGGATGGATCTTCTCTGTGTTAAGTGATATGCAGTGTCACCTTTAGAAATAGGAAGATTTGTCTTATAGTACCTTCTCCTTTGGTCTAATGTTTAAAACATAAGACCATAATAGGGTGTCTGACATCTACAATATTGCCATATTGTGAATTATGAAAGGTATGGCCCTTTGCTTACCCCCCGTGTAATTTGGACTTGCAGGCTGAACCCAGGCAGGCTAGAAGAATAGAAATCAGTGTGGTGCAATGGAAGGAGCATGCATGGGCTTGGGAGCCAGCCAAGCTTGGATTTGCCTGCTTCCTGGCTGAGTCTTTGGGCAAGTTGATTTCCCTGATCCTCAGTTTCTTCATCTATAAAAGGGAGCTAATCCGACAGTTTGAGGATTATGTAAAATGTTTATAAAGTAATTAGCTCATGCATGGTACACAGTAAACATTGAATAGATGGTGATTATTTTTTCAGTGTATAATAATTTATATAAACCAGAAGTGGTCAGTGTAGCAGCTTGCTCTTTGGTGGTAGTCATTAGGCAGATACATTCTTAGTAAATTCTGGAGCATTTGTTGGAGACAGTAAACATCTGTCTTGAGGGGTTTTTTTCTTTTTTGTATGATGTCTAGGGTAATTGTTGATGGTTATTTTGGTTACATCAGCATTAAGATTTAAGGCAGGCCTGGGAGAGTCTCATGATAACATGAAAGTTTTAGGCTACTTCCTTTTAATACAGGGTGTTGCTAGTATAAAATGATAAGTTACGGTTTTTAAATAAAAACAGTTTTATGCTGTTACTGCTCTTTAGTGTTGGGTTTTGTGACTACTAGTAAAAAGTTCATGAGCAATCTACAGGTGCTAGATTCCAGATATAGTGGTGGTAATGATGTTCCTTTTTGATAAGGTGCTTATCTTACGTCACTGCAGTACTGCTAAGTGGTCTGATACAGCAGAATGCTTAAGTGTAAGATCCCTGCTCTCTGTCTATTTCTGTTGGCACTTTAATAAATTATCTTGGCAATATGATAATTTTGGCTTGTTTTATCTATATATGTAATGAATATAGAGGAACCTGCCATCTCTAGAGACTTAATATTTTTGGGGACTTAGTTGAAATGTGGGTTAACACTCTAAATATATTAAAGCCATTTGAATGTAAAATGGTTGCTCTAGTTTCTCAGCTTTATTTTCTAGCAATTAAGGCAATTAACTGTTGTCAACATCTCTTAAGAACACAGGAGAAGCTATCACTGTATGATGGACTTGTGGATAATCTGTTGGTTTAAATTCAGGTTGAATATAAATAGGGACACCATTTTCCTTATGTAATGAGTAGATTTACCCGTGTATTTGTCACTGGAAATGCTGAGCTGCAAAACTATTTTGATCATAGCGCAAATGGTATAAAAGCCAATTGAAAGTGAGCGTTTGCTAAAAATCCTTGTCTTTTTCCATATGATTGACCTTTCTTGGATTACGTGCAAAGAATCTTTACATCTGTGAAAATAATTTTCTTTGATATTTATTCAAATACCTGTTTCAAATGCTAGCAAGCAATGAATGTGTCTCTTTGAATATTTGAAAAAAGGAGGAGAAATTATGTCGGTATATTTTTGGTTCTTATGATTTTAAGAAATATTTAGAACTCTGACTTTGTTAGTAGGACCCATCGATCATTTGAAGGTCTAGAGAAGATGAGTGTTGTCTCTGACCTTCCCAACAGTTGTCACAAAAGACCCCTTTTATGATGTGTCAGTACTTATCAAAAGTATCTGTTAGCTACATTTTACAGTTATCTGTTAACTTATCTGAAATATGTATGTGTGGAACAGCATTGATACTCTGTGGAACAACGAAGGCCATTTGGAATGTTTTCTTTAAATTCTGAATTTATAAGGCACATTTCTAAACATTGTATAGAAAGCAGTGAAAACTTAGCCAGAGATACTTTGTGCTTGCCGTTTTGAGATCTTACTGAATTCTGAATGTCTCTCCTTTTCATGTGAAGCAGTCAGAAATAGGTATTGCTGAGAAGCAGTTGCCATTTGTTTTTGATTTCTTTGCCCTAATGGCAAAGGGTATCAAAATTAGTTTTCAAGATTATTTGTATTCACTATTCTCACTACCAAAGGCCAGTACTTCATTCTTAAACATACTTATTCCCAAGATTCCTGCATACAAGTTGTAGTCCCATTCTTATTATGGTTGTATTCTCTTTGTTGTTGTTACAGGAGCTATATTTCTGAGTTTCTTTGACTATAGTTAAAGTACAGGTTCTCACTGAAATGAGAACTTTTACAGTAGAATTTTTTATTTTATATTTTTATCTAACCTCAAAATTAAAAACATTTAGAGTATAGAAAGCTAACTCACTTTGTAAGTTTCTAAGCCATTTCTTTTTTTTTTTTTTTTTTAAAGATTTTATTTATTTATTTGAGAGAGAGAATGAGAGACAGAGAGCATGAGAGGGAGGAGGGTCAGAGGGAGAAGCAGACTCCCTGCCGAGCAGGGAGCCCAATGCGGGACTCGATCCGGGGACTCCAGGATCATGACCTGAGCCGAAGGCAGTTGCTTAACCAACTGAGCCACCCAGGCGCCCTAAGCCATTTCTAAGACAGGAAAATGGTTAAAAGCTTGAGAGCAAATGTTAGATTTAATTTATATTACCTTTAGCAAATCACCTTAATTTTCTAACATTTCTCCCTATTTCTTTAGTGTAGTAATCTACAGAATACTTCTCTGTTTCTTCAACTGATAATTTGAAGAATTTAAGATGATTATAGAGACGTAAATTTTTAAATTAAAGATCTGTTTTATGCAGGTTTTTCTCTTAGAAATTGTTTTTCTTTTCATGTAAAATAGTTAAGGATTGGATTTTGGTCAGAAGAATTTGAGCTCTATTTTCTAGGTAAATTGGAGATAAATTTCTACTTTTTGCTAAGACATATTTGTTGGTGCCACCTTTGGATTAGCAGCAGATAATATTCACTGATCTCATGGGAAAAAGTTATTCCTAAAATTCCAAGAACCGCTCTTTCTTCTTCTTCTTTTTTTTTTAATAACTAGTAGTTTTAATTCAGAATTTGCTATTGTAAAAATATGTAGGTTTACTTGAGGAGGGAAAACCAGTGTTCTGGACAGTTCAGTTTTGGGTGTTTATTTTATAAGCAAATATTTTACAATTTGTTTTTTGTTTTACATGATATAGTAAGTGATCAGAGATCCTAGACACTAGTTATTTAATTTTGGTATATTCTAAATTTTCAGAAATTTTCACTTTGTGTAGTGGCTGAAATGGTATACGAAAAAATCAGGAATTTATTTTTGAAAAATTGATGATGGTAATGTATTATCTAGGTTAATGATTTTATTTTATTTTTTTAACAAAAGTCAAGGTTTCTAGATGAACACATCCTAACTTTTATATTTAAAGAGGACTATTATGGGAAACAGCACAAATTAAAGAGAATGTAAATGGAGAAAGAATTTAAGGATTCATCTTCTGCATAAATATCATATTTATTGAGTTCTGAATACTTTGGTAATTGTGTATTTACCTAACCCAACTTTGAGCAGTCTCCTGGAAGAGAGATGACCTTCTTAAAGGGGCTATCAGGGACCCTAGGAAGAATACACCAAGCTGTCCTTCTAAGAGGAATATGTACAAGAGGGTCTTCGATTCCTTTCTTTAATGTGGAGAAGGTGGTTTTTAGCTAGAATTGAAATGTCAGGAAATAGATTATTCTCTCCTTTCTCCTCACTTTCATATGGAATATTTTGCTTACAAACTGCATAGAAACAAATGGGTTTTCTTTTTTCACCAATGGATAATATGCAAGTATTGGTAAAGCAAAATGTTAGCAAGTTGTCCATTAAGCATGCTTAGAGATATGCAGAAACTGATAGCTGGTTAAGGCAGTGAAAAATGAAACACAGACATTTTTCTAGGCAGAACATGAGTAGTGAAAAAAACTGCTTTTAAATCTGTAGTATACATAGAAATCTTAATGCTTCACAGTGGGTTTCTTAACATAGTAAGAATAAACATGAGTAGATAGCAGAACCTGATTAACATTTGAGGGGGCTTAGAAGGCTTTTAAAAGGCTCTAATTGTGGGGAAGTTTAAATTTCAGTAGTATAAATTGACAGCACAAATGGCAACTTTAGATTTTTTTTTCCCTAAAAACTAACATTTTATAACCTTAGTAGGTGTCATAGTTCAATTCTGTAATTCTTCTGCTGATTCTTAGTATTTATCATTTCAGAACTACTCATGAATTCTTGTTTGGTGCTCTTGCTGAACTGGTTGATAATGCAAGGTATGTAGTCTTTAGGCATACAGTCTGTGCTTGAAAACTTTCTGGGTCGTTGTGACCTTTGCTTCTGAAGACGTGGGAGGAAGACAATTCTGTAAGCAGCTGTAATTCACTCCTAAGAGGTCTCTTACCCCAAAAGTATTTTTAATAGCAAGTTAGTTGATAATTCCAGTTTACTTGATTGACTTTAATTCATCCATTGCTTTTCCTAAAAATAATGAGCTTATGACCCCCAAAGTTACCTTCCCTTGTGTATTAGAGCAAGATAATTGTAGTGAAATGCAGGGAATTGAGATAGAAACTTATGAGTCAAGTTAATGGGACAGGCAAGAGCTGATTTAATTTGTGCTGTCAGGACAGTACACCATTTAAAGTTTTTAAAATTATGCCACAGTTATGTGTGATCTCAGAATGTGTATTTTAAGGTCAGTGACTCCAATTGATCAAAGTGTCTTCTATTGTTAGCAGCTGTGCTTAGAAGAAATTCTTTAGCACTGTGTTATACTAAGTTCTTAGTGATGGAAGTCTATAAATGTTACTGTATAGGACTGGAAAGAAGTTTGGTTTGGCTCAAAGATAAATAGCAACATCCAAATTAAGATTCTGTTAATAATTATGAAAATATTATCTCAGTTTTGTTTTTGAATGCAAACATAAAATTCAGACACATTGCTTATTGACCAAGTGTTGATGAATAATGAAGGAAGAGGGTAAGAGTGGAGAGAAGTACTTTTTTTTTTGGTAGAAGTGCTTTCTAAACATCCCCAATTAACGAGCTTGCCGATAATTTTCTGTCTGTATCTATATTTTATACTATAATCCTGTACCATTATTAGTTTTATTGTTATTCACCGGACTGTTTATGGAAGTGTGCTTGTTAACAGCTGTTTAATCAGAAAACTCCCCATTTTGTTTAATCCTGGTTGACTCATAATTTTTGTATTTAATTTAAAAATGCTGTAGCTTAATGGAACTATGTTTGAATTTGCCACTTGTTAGCTTAGTGAGACCATGGTGTGCTGTGGCAGACTGCCTTTTTGTATATCATATGGTGAACTGGAGATTCCTGGGAGTATGTGTTCCTGGTCATGCACACATATTGCCCGTCTTCCTCATATTTGAAACTGTTTTTTTGTTTTTGGGAATAGGTACATGTAGAACTGTATGGATTTGAGTGGGTTTTTTGCATTTAGAACTTAAGAAACTCTCTGTGCCTCATTTTCCTTCCCTGCAGTTGGCAGAATTGGACTAGATTAGTTTCAAGCCTTTATTGATGACTGAACTTGTATTTCAGCTGGTCGTTGGAGTCTAATGGAGTGCCCCAACTTCCTTTCTAGGTTAGGGAGGATAAGATTACAGGCTTGTCAATTAGTCTGCTGACTGTAATGTATATACTATGAGACCTGATTTTTCATAGGTTTTGTGGCAGATGATGTTTTTCTTTCTTTTCAGTATCTTGTACGAAAGAAAAATGGACAAGTTATTGGAACATTTTTTTATGATGGCTATCAAATTAGTGAGAGAAACATAGTTGTGAGTCATTTTTTAGTGTGTAAAGGGGAATGTTCTTTCATTCTCTAGATATTTTTACTGTGAAATCTGAAATCCATATTAAAAAGATGTATCCAGACCCTATGTGTCGTGTGGTTATTTTAAATAATTTAGAGCTTCAGAACTGTTTCACAGACACATAAGGGAAATAGTGTTGCCAAGTATGAAAGGGTACTTTAATGGATACAGAATTTCTATGTGACTTCCTAAAAATAGACTTAAAATAGTATGCATCCCGCTTAAAATACTATGTATTTTGATGGTTGATATTTCATATTTCATTTCGATCTTGATTTCTTTTGCAGAGATGCGGATGCCACCAGAATAGATATTTACGCAGGTAAGTCAGACGTCAGTCCTTTCTTCTGATGTTCAGTTCTTTGAATGCATGTATGGCTATGCCTAAGAAGAAATGCCTAAGAGCCTGGGGAGATGGCACGATTACTCCAGGTCGTAGGGTAGATATAGGGCAGCTCTGGTCAGGCATGTAATAGAAACCAAGAATATTGGTGTAAGGAAACTAACATGTGGTTCCCAGATCTACAGATCTATCTATCTATTTATTTATTAAAGATTTTATTTACTTGAGAGAGAGAGAGAGAGCACGAGGAGGGAGGAGAAGGAGAAGCAGGCTCCCCGCTGAGCAGGGAGCCTGACTCAGTGCTCCATCCCAGGACCCTGGGATCATGACCTGAGCCACCCAGGTGCCCCTGTAGATCTATTTAGATAGCCACTGAGAGATTTATGGGATGATGGAGTAGAGTAGCGGGGAGTGAAGTGACCAAGTACTGGTGATTTTACTGGTTGGATTACTGATCGGTTGATTTTACTGGTACCTGGAGCCAAAGAGAGATCTTGTTGGAGGCCAGTTTCTCTCTCTGCAATCTCAGTGAGGACTTAGAGAGTTGCTGGTGTCAGTTGCATAAAACATTTGGATTAACTGGGTTGGCTGGGGTTTGCTAAGGAGATGTTCTCAGACAGGCGTTAGGAGGAGAGCTGCTTTGCTTGGAATTTAAAGTTTTTTTCTTTTTTTTTTTAAGATTTTATTTATTTGAGAGAGAGAGCGAGTGCATGAGTGGGGGGAGAGACAGAGAGAGAGGGACAGGCAGACTCCGTGCTGAGTAGGGAGCCTGACGCAGGGCTTGATCCCAGGACCCTGAGATCATGATGCGAGCCAAAGTCAGATGCTCAGCCAAATGAACGACCCAGGCACCCCGGAATTTAAAGATGTTATTAACAGTGTTTCCTGTTTTGCTTATTTAATTGGCTCTGCTGTTTGGTAGTAAGATTCTTTTTTTCTGGAGTGGGTGCAATAGTGGAAGAATTCTTAGTCATTATCACTGGCTTTTTAAAAATTTTAAATTACTATTTTTAGTTTGTTTTCTGCCTGTTAAGTGTATGTACCAGCATGTTTTTGGTCATTTGAATGCTAGAAATTTGGAAGCAAAATAGAGGAAGATGGCTTTTAAATCCAATTTGGCTAGCATAATACATGTCTCTGACAAACTTTTCTAAAGTCTTGAATAACATTGACTAGCTTCTAAGAAGACTGAAGTGTTTTTGTGGGAATATACACTTACCAAATAACCCATCTTTGTGGACTCATTTCATAAATGGGAACAAGCAAACAACTAAGAGGTAATTTTCAGAACCTCTAATGTTACATAATTTTATGAAGAATCTCCCAGATAGGATGACTTTCTCATCCCTGATATACTTTGGAGCAAAGAAAATTCAGAACAGCTGAAAGTCAGCTGTACTGCTTAAATTCTGAAAGCCTTCTGCTCAAAAGGCTATACCAAAGTGGTGAAAATAAGACTTCTTTTATTTTTAGAAGAAAGGAACAAAGTAAATATCAGGTGTTAGGGATACATCTCAGAGGCACAGCAAAAGAGTGTTAGAAGATTGTTACTTAAACCCTAAGGCCAAATGGAGGCACCATTCCCAAGTCACAGTGTGTATCTTACATCTCAAGTGTACTTTAATGAGGAGCAATTACAGCTACCTCTGAAAGAAATGTTGTTTTAATCGTTGCACAGATGGTAAAGCAGAGAATGGGCCTCTACTCCAAGTGATGTTGAAAGGACAAATCATCATAGCTGAGTCTGTCTACTTGAAAGAAGCATTTTAAACACAGGTCATCCCTGCCCCCTCCTACCACCTTTGGTGGGTGAATTTCACTAAGAAAATTTAATCCTTTACACTCAGAATGCAACAGAACGGTTGGATTTCAATTTAAATGAAAAAGGCCCACTGTGCATTTATTCTGTGCTCAGTGTTCTTACTCCTCTTGTGCTTTGGGAAGAGTCCAGAGAGGATGTGATGGGGCCTTTTCTAAGTTCTCATTAGAGAATTTAAGTCTTTAATTGGAGAAGACAGTTAGCACTCTGCAGATGATTAGAGAACAATAACTTGATCTTGAGGGAACTGTCAAGGCAGTTAAGGATTAAATGGTGTGTTAGAAGTACTAAGCACTACAGCATTTTATTTTTATTTTTTATTTTTTTTAAGATTTTATTTATTTATTTGACAGAGAGAGAGACAGTGAGAGAGGGAACACAAGCAGTGGGAGTGAGAGAGGGAGAAGCAGGCCTCCCGCAGAGCATGGAGCCCGATGCGGGGCTCGATCCCAGGACCCTGGGATCATGACCTGAGCCGAAGGCAGACGCTTAACGACTGCGCCACCCAGGCACCCCGCACTACAGCATTTTAGGAAAAGACTTGATTTACTCCAAATACCTCAAGATTGGGTATCTTGGCTGAGATATCTTTCCTTTTTTGCTTTCTTTTTTTTTTTTAAAGATTTTATTTATTTGACAGACACAGCGAGAGAGGGAACACAAGCAGGGAGAGTGGGAGAGGGAGAATCAGGCTTCCCACGGAGCAGGGAGCCCGATGCAGGGCTTGATCCCAGGACCCTGGGATCATGACCCGAGCTGAAGGCAGACGCTTAACGACTGAGCCACCTGGGTGCCCCAACTTCACGCTTTTCTACCTCAGAGTCTTATTAACACATTCAACAGGAGGAATAAAAGCAACCTCATTTTATGAGTACAATGATAAAATTAGTAATATCCTAATACTATAAAGTTCTTATTGTCAGTACACGGGGGAAAGTATTTTCCTGTCTCCCATTTTGAGACTAGATTGATACTGAACTTGGAAATCCCCTTAAACATCAGATTTAGTTTGAATTCACTAAAAAGTCATGTTTTATTTTTTTATTTTTTATTTTTTTAAAGATTTTATTTATTTATTTGACACAGAGAGAGCATAAGCAGGTGGAGTGGCAGACAGAGGGAGAGGGAGAAGCAGGCTCCAGGAGAAGCAGGCTCCCTCAGGAGCAGGGAGCCTGATGCGGGGCTCGATCCCAGGACCCTGGGATCATGACCTGAGCCGAAGGCAGTCGCTTAACCAACTGAGCCACCCAGGTGCCCTAAAAAGTCATGTTTTAAAAGAAGGGTGACAAAGGAGCCAGACTCTTAAAGTGTGGAGGTATTCATTTACCCAAAGCATTCCTATTAGACGGGGCCAGACAGTAATGTGCCTGTCAGAAGTAGACTCCGTATTTTTACTGACTTTCTTGACTTCCTTGGATAGGCAGTGCCATTCCTCAAAGAAAGATCCCCTTTATGATGCTAAGCCATGGTTAGTAAGTGGAAAATTAGAGCACATGTAACTGAAATGAATACTGCCCAGATTGCAAAAGAACAATGAAGAACTTGGATATCATTTTATTACAACTTCTGTTAAGGACAATATTATTTTCTCATCTCTGATTTTTGCCTTACTAGTTCCATTTTACATTTCTTCTCCTGCTTCTTTCTGTCTTCTCCCCAGTGGGAGTTGGATGATGGGATGATGTCAGGCTAATTTGGAAAAGCCAGACTTGGCCATATTGGGGGGAGTTTAGATGTGCATCCTTCCAAACTCATTCTGATAATCTTACATAGCTGCTACCAGGCACAACTGTAAAGAAGGCAGTTTGGCTTTGCCTTCCCTTTCTTGCTTCCAAGATGTATGATGGGAGTGGGAGCATACAACACCCAGCTGCTTAGACTCTCCTCTCTCTAGAACTCCCCCTCCTTCATCAAAATCCTTTGCTTGGAGGCTTCAGATAACACTCAACTGACTGATAAGTAAATATCAGGTGTTAGGAATACATCTCTAACTGGTGGGATGTCTAGGGAGATAGTTTTGAGCCGGGAAACCTTCTGGTTCTTGATTCTCTAGCTTAGTGCTTCTCACAGAGTGGTCCACTGATGGACAGCATCAGCATCCCCTGGGAGCTTGTTAGAAATGCAAATTCTCAGGTACCTCCTCAGACCCACACAGACTTTCTGGGGTAGAGCCCAAAATCTGTATTTTTAACAAGCTCTTCAACTGATTCTTAACGCACAATACATTTTGCTCTAGCTGTTACTCTTAGTCTCCTGCTTAAACCCTTCTGCTTAACTGATTTGCTACAGAGAGTAGCATCTACTGGACTGTAAGCTCCATGAAGGCAATGGTCATATCTGCATTGTTTACTACTGTCTTCATCACAGAGCCAGGAACAGAGGAAGTGCTCAGTAAATACTCATTGAATAAACAAGTGATGAGGATAAGCATTGTAGCCAGGTGATGATGCCACATTGCCTATTTCCAAAGTTGAAGAAGTGACTGCTGTGTCAGCTAGTCTCTCTTGGCCCTGAGGCAGTATTGCATATGATCATGTGGACTTGGGTACTACTAGCTGCTTACAGGCTGTTGATCACTCTGTGGCCAGGAGGATCCTCTACTGGTGGAACTTTTACCCTTGTAAACCATATGAAAAATATTTAAATGAAGTCCTTGAACAAGGAAGGGATCTCAGGCCCACTGTTAAGTGATGATTATGTACCTAACAAACACAGGGGCCTTGTAGTAATTTCCTATATAGTGTTCAAGGAATGCTAGTTGGCTTGAACCAATTTCTAGATTCCAACGCAGAATCTTCATGAATGTTTTATGGCTGAAGTGTACAACAAATGGCTCTTGGCTAGATTTAGAACACTTTTTTTTTTTTTTTTTTTACCATGCTCTGTATCTGTCCTAGTTTGAGTCTCCATGTAATACTTTGCTTCCTCCAGAAGGAAACTTTGAAGCCTTTTTGCACTTTTCTTGCACTTGCTCATGCTTACTAGATCTCACTTGGATTCTCCACACTGATAAGAGGCACTGCCATAAGGAGAAATTTTCTTATCTACCGTAAGTACTTAACAGGAAGGTCCTTGCTCTTGAACTTTTAAGAAGCACTTGTTATTAATGTTTCAGCAAAGTCAGCTTCCTGAACACTTAGTGATACTTGAAAATCTGTGGTTTATAGTACTTTTAAAATAGCGTTTTAAATTACACTAACTAGTCAATTTAACAGAAGGTGGTCATGACTCATTTGAATCTTTAGCCCAAGGGGAGGACAAAGAGTATTTTAAACTGGGATTCCTCAGCTTTGATAGTTGTATAAAGTTGGTGAACCACAGCTTGCGGGGAACAAAAAAGTACTCGGGAACTAGGCTCCAAAGCACCCTTGGGCTTATCCCTATAGTACCTTACGTAGACTTTTTCCTTTTAGTAGAAGTGATCTCCTGATTCCAAAGCCTGTGCTGTTCTCCTTTGTCAGCATAATCCTCATCATTGGTCATAGGCACCTTGGGAACTCCAATATTGCCCCCTTCCCTATTTGGGAATCTCTTCTTTAGTGTTTGTGACATGCTTAGACCCATACTACTTTGAGTAACCACCTGCTACTACAGAAGACAGCTACTGAAAGAAGAGATTCTTCCACCCACTGAAATGGCAGCCAGTTTGTTTTGTTCCCCTTCTGTCAACCAGGAAGCCCTGCCATGGCTGCACTGTCAAAGGACTTAATCCTCTTGTCAAAAGACTATTCTTCCTTCTAGTCGAGCAAGTCCAGCTGGGAGCCAGGCAGTTCTCACTGCATCTTGTGCCATCATATTCCTAGGTTAGGGAGCCATTTCAGGTACCCATTACAAGCAGAGGGTGTGGCAATGAATACAGATAACCCAGAAATTCAGGTTAGCCTGGGGATAGTCATACACAGACTTAGCAATTTCTCTGGATAGTAACTGCCACCACTGTGCCCACAGCATGTCTGGCTTGATTACATTGTCTGAAGGCTACCCCAGATTTAACCCACAAAGGAGATGCCCTGTTGAATTTGAGCAGTGTTGATAAGGTAGAGTGTGTTGTAGTTGGAGTACTTCAGTGACTTGGGGTCCATAGCAGAGGGCAGAGGTGGAAGTAATCCAGGTGGAAGAGGCAGAAGGATGATTGAGGTTTGCATTAAATACATGCATATTCAGGGGTGCCTGGGTGACTCAGACAGTAGACTCAGATCATGACCTCAGAGTCCTGGAATCGAGCCCTGAGTTGGGCTTCCTGCTTGGTGGTTAGTCTAGTGGACCAGGTATTTCCTGCCCTCAAAGATTCTGTCAATCTTTGTCATTAACTAGAAAGCATTGGAGAACCTTTGATAGTAATATCCACCCTCAAGGACCCTGACATTTACCTTCTAATAGATTATTAGAAGGAGGAGCTAGGTTTGTCCTAATCTTTTGATTAGGATCACATTGATCCACCTTTTGACCTTACCCATGTTGCTACCCTCTGGTAGGTAACTACCCAGTAATGGCAACTGCTTCTTTTACAGAAAGGCGAGAGGACCTTCGAGGAAGATTTATGCTTTGCTTTTTGGATGATGGAGCAGGAATGGATCCAAGTAAGTGATGAGATTTCTTCTTTTGGGGAGGATGTAACTCTTTTTACTAAATACTCATTGTGTTTTTCTGTTGCCTTACTATTGTGATTAGAAGATCCACCTGGAGAGAGAGAGAGGTCTGTTGCAACATCTCAGGCTTAATTCCACTAATGGATTTGCCAGGTCTTGTCCTAGCATGGGAGATAGGATCTGAATGGCAACCTGAAGTCAGTCAAATTATCTGTCTTTTGACATTGTATTTATCAGCTTGCACAACATCCTGGAGCTGGAACTACAGAGGGCTCCCTCAGCCTTCATACCATGTTCTGGTAACAGAATAAACTCATAGTGATGGTGGTACTAACAGGCCAGTCAGAGGTTGTCTCCATTTGCCTCATGGTTCTGAATTTCCTTGGGAAGTGGTTTTAGTAGACACACAGCCCTGCTTAGATTTAACAAGGCTCAGACCTTTTATTTTTGAGGATCCTGGGGAAGAAATGCAAATGCTTCACTTTCTTTTGTGCCTGTCACTTCAGGTGATGCTGCCAGTGTGATCCAGTTTGGGAAGTCGGCCAAACGAACACCTGAGTCCACCCAGATTGGGCAATATGGGAATGGGTTAAAATCGTAAGTATACTAGAAGCCTGTCGTAGGACTCAATACAGAATCAAGCAGTACTCCTGCTGTTGTCCAGTGAAAACTTTGTATTCCTTATCCTTCCATTAGTGTAACTCGGGAGCAGAAGAATTAAGTCAGAAAGAAGTAGTTTGGGGACTTAGCAACTGTCGTTCAGCCAAGTTTTCCTTACAGATTGAAAGAATGAACATCCTAAACATTTGGGGTGAGAGAAACAAGCTGTAGGTTTCTCTTGGCAATGTGCTCTGGAACCGCATTTCTCCTCCTGATGAAAATTCTTATTTTTACCCTGTGGTTTGAGGATGCAAGTGGTTGTTTTGTGGGGTTAGGATGTATCTGAGATGCTAAAGGGGTTGCTTCATGGCACAGCAGTGTGCCTTGAGCACCTGCCACATGTCATGTTTTGAGCCAGGCACTGGGGATCCAGAGTGAGTAATAGAGATCTGAACCTTCCCTCTCAGAGGACATGGTCTCCACTTCTGTGTCCTGCTAGACCCTGTAGCAGGGACCTACCTAATGTCTTCAGATCCTTTGGGACTTCTTTCTCAGCCCTTGGTTCCCACTTGTTTGGTGTTTGGAATGTGTTGTTCTGATTTTGAGCGAAGCCCCAAGAGAAAGGTTTCTATTTCTGAAATGCTCACTTCCAGCTGCACATACCTTTGGATGGAATAAGATTTAGTGGAATTGGAGTTTGTACAAATGGAATTCTGAGTCACGTTTCCAGTCTTGCTGTGGAAACATGTTGTTTTGTTAGAGGGGGTGCTTTGGTCAGTCAACAGTATCAGTTGTCCCTCACATGCAGCATGCTTTAGATGTGTGGCAGGGAAAGAGAGTACTTCCAAAGACATCGGAGACATGGTATCTGGACTTTCTGATTTGTCTTTCAGGGGAGAAACCAAATGGTAATAACAAGTACTTACCATGTGCCAGGCACTGTGCTAAAAACTTTACTTGGATGATCTTATTTAATCCTCCTATTTTCATTTTTTTTTTAAAGATTTTATTTATTTATTTGACAGAGACAAAGCAAGAGAAGGAACACAAGCAGGGGGAGTGGGAGAGGGAGAAGCAGGCTCCCTGCTGAGCAGAGAGCCCGATGCGGAGCTGATCCCAGGACCCTGGGATCATGACCTGAGCCAAAGGCAGATGCTTAATGACTGAGCCACCCAGGTGCCCCTATTCTCGTTTTTTATTCTCATTTTCCAGTGAGGAAATTGAGATTTATGGGGATGAAGTGATTTGCCCAGAGGCATACAAATATTTGCCTGAGTGTAGAGCTGAGATATGAACCAGGTCCTTTTGACTGCAAAGCCGGAGCTGTTATCCATCTCATTCAGTCATGCAAATTAAAATTCAAATCTCACCTCAGCCACTTAATTATTTCTCTGAGCCTCAGTTTCCTCCTTTGTAAATTGGGATTATAATACGTGCCAAATAAGTTAAGGATTAAATGCTGTCATTGCTTTGAGAGCCTTAGACTAGTTTCTGGATTCTTATTTTATTTCTCCTTTGTTCTTTCCATTAGCAGATTCCTTGTCTAGGGTAGGGTCTAGGAATCTATAGGTTAGGTTCCCCAAGTGATTCTGTTGCTGGTGCCCTAAATTCCAATAACTGAGGTCTCTTAGAGTCAGTGCGAAAGAAGTCCTGACTTCCCATCTGGATTGTAGGCCAGCCTCCTCCTAGCTGGTCTTCTCAGTTTTGTGGCCGCAGGCAAGCTGTTTCACGTCTCTGAATATCTGTTTTCTAATCTAGAAAATGGGGTTCTATTCTCTGACATTCTCTCTTACAGAGCAAGTTTGAGGAGCAAACTAAATATGATTCTGACAGTACTTAGAAGACCAGGAAGTTGAGAGTGTTGTCATTAGCATATTTTAGTAGAATGAGTTTTGTAAAGGATGCATTGAGTTGGAGCCATCTAGTGTTGAGAGTGTATTTATTTTGAAACCAGAAGTTGAAAAAGAGTTTCAAGAGGGAGTGATTTATGGTGAGAATAGGGCTGAGAAGCAAGGAAGCCAGCAGAGAGGTGGCATTTTTGGGGTTGTTGCTCTTTAGCCTCCAAGGTCAGGATCAAAGAGGGAAGAAAGAAGCACAAAGTGAGAGTTTTTGCCAAATTAGGGCAAGAGCAAGCTTTGACAGAAGGCAAGGTAATATGCCTCATTTTGCTATCCATAAGCTTCAGGGAAGAAGGAGGAGGGCTGTGAAATCTGTCAGAGGAAGCAGCATTGCCAGCATCTTGGGAACTGGAAGAGGAGAAAGAGAACTTGTCAGCGCCCGCTGCCAAGTGTCTCTGGATAGTGTCCTGGGCGTTTTCCTGAGCATTTGGGGAAATGGGACATGGCATTCATTTGTGTGTTTGGCATGCCAGCCTGGTTTGTATTTGTACATACAAGAGAGTAATGAGGCTTCCCACTGCCATCCCCTCCCTGGAGTATTATGAAGACTAATGAGATAATAGCCATAAAGCCCCAGAAGCTGCTCAGAAGAAAGGAGCTAAACAGCCCCATTGTTCACTGGGCAATGAACTGTTGGAACTTCTGCCCTGTTCCATGTTGCCCAGAAAGGCCTGTCCTTGCCTGTTTCTCAGATGATTTAATGTGGCCAAACAGAGGAAGGAAGCAGTTGATTCCATTCGGACTTTTGCCTTGTGGAACCCAGCCTCAAGGCACATTTCCCAGAAACCAGTTGCATCTAAAAGCAGGGACTGCCTCTGTCATAAGGAGCTTGAGGTGGCGAAACAATTTTGAGACAGAAGATGGTTGTAGTTACAGGACATGAGCCAATTATAGGTCTCTTAAAAACTATGATTAAGAATTATGTTGTGTATGGTTAGCCCCTATATTTGGCTGAGCCTTGGGATCATACTGGTTTGTTTTGTTTTGTTTTTTTTTTTTGAGAATTTATGAGTGTAGACTGTGGGCTGTGCCCTTGATGGTACTGCCATTTGATGAGTGAATGAGAATGGAGTTTGTGTCAACAAAGGAAGGATCAGATGGGAACTGGATGTGGTCAGCATGGACGATGATGTGTTGAAGGTATCGGTTCCTGGAGAGAAATCTGATGGTGGCACAAAGAGTACAGCAGTCCTTGTGTAGCTGAGATGAACCTGGTGCATGGGCAGCAGGGTTACTTACCATGTGCAGCAGGTCAGGAGTTAACTTGGGGCTGACGATCCGTGGTGAATGTGCCCTAGAAGGGTGGTGGGGAAGCCTTGTATGGTGGGTAAGTGTGGTCAGGCTGGTTGTGAGGAACGATGAAGGCTGATGGAAGAGCAGAGGGAATGAGGACTGTGGACCTCATCTCAGGGTCCTGCGAGGGAGGGAGGTCTTGAGGAGAGCCCTCCAAAGGCAGTTTCATTCATGTCCAGAGGGTGAATTTGCTCCTTTTTCAGATGAGTTTTTGAATCCCTGGGATTCAAAATCTCCCTGGGAGAATAACCCATTTCTGCTTTCCTTTCAGGGGCTCAATGCGCATTGGGAAGGATTTTATACTCTTCACCAAGAAGGAAGACACCATGACCTGCCTCTTTTTGTCTCGGACCTTTCATGAGGAGGAAGGCATTGATGAAGTAGGTCCTGTCCTCGTGGCCTAAGTCATTATTTCACTTTTCCTGGGTCTGCTTAGGTTATTTGCGATGCTGGGCTCATTGGGGTTGCAGGATTGCGGCCATGCCTCCTTATGGGATTAGCTGGTTGGATGAACTGGTTGAGGGGTTAGGCAGACCTCTTAGTGTGAGAGGAAGTAAAAATCTCAAAGCTTTAGAGAACAGTTGTCCTGTTTCTGAGAATGAGGCCATCAAAATGGCAGGAACCAAGAGTTAGATTTGCAGCTTCTCTAGACCTGCAGCCTAAATTTAGTCTGGCAGGGTGTTAGTATGAAGAGTTTTATCAAGGGGAGTGTTTTGGCTTCTTTACTGTGGGTGGAGATCACAACCTGCAGTAGTAATAGGAACTAATAATAGGAGCAGCACTGTCTTTCCCATATGATGGTGATTTTGTGGAATGTGCTATGAATGTATTTTCCTTTTGAAGAAATATGTTGCTTTAATCGTCTATATCAGAAGGAACAAGTAAGATACTTGTGGGGCCTGGGCAGGTAGTGAAGCAGGTGAGTATATGGAAAACATCATTGTAAGTTCTTTGCTAAATGACAGATGACACTTAGCCCCAGCTCATCATTGCTATGCTGGAAAGAAGTCATAATGAATTTGGAATATTCTCATTTTAAAACATTTCAGTAATTAGGTAACTATGTAAGCTAAACACATGCTCAGTTGATTCTCTTTGTGGCCTGGTGGCTCAGACATCTACGGAGTTGGTCTGGTGAGTCTGTGCTTCCTCACCAGAGGGGGTATCAGAGACAGTTTTAGTTTGCCCAGCCTCAGACTGGACTCTTCCTCCTTTCATGTGTGGGAGGTGGTGGCCAGAGCTGTAGAGAGGGGGCTGAGAGGGTGTGCAGAGAGAAATCCCCAGATAGGTGAATTTAGTCAGGGTTTCAATCTGATTAATCTCTCTTGGTTAGCTGTAATTAGATTTGTGCTGGCCCTCTTTAGATATGAGCTTAAATCATAGCAAATTAGTTCATGGTGGGAATGAAAAGCGGTCTTTTCCCACCACCTTTACTTGGCAAACCAGTGGATTTGTTTGCCTTTTTGGTGCACTGTGTCAGTTATCTATCATACATGCAGTGAGAGAAGTGCTACAGCTGGAAAGAATGCTCCTGGGAGAAGGTAGGGCAGGAGAACTTTTGCCCAGGCTGTGGTTTTCAGGAATGTTTTCTGATGGACTGTGGGTAGTGGGAGGAGGGTGGTCAAGTCCATGGAAATAGTCTGTTCAAGGCCCTGAGGGCTGGTGAGGGCTGTGGGAAGGGACTTGGCAGAGGGACTACCTGAAGAAAGGTGGTGGCCTCTGGAGAGCAGGGAGGGCTAGGTCAGGCTTGACCTCAGGGCCTTGGTGAATACAGGACTTTACTAACACCAGCCTTCAAAGGGAACTTAAGCAAGGGTGTGGCAGTATCAGATTCCCTTTTAAGATGATCAGTTTGGTGGGGCCCCTGGGTGGCTCAGTCGGTTAAGGATCTGACTCTTGATTTCACCTCAGGTCATGATCTCAGGGCGTGAGATGGAGCTCCGCATTGGGCTATGCCCAGTGCTGAGCCTGCTTTAGATTCTCTCTCTCTCCCTTTTCCCCTCCCTGCCTGCTCGCACTCTTTCTCTCTTAAAAAAAAAAAAAATCATTTTGTTATTGTGTGGTGATTGGATTGAAAAGACAGGTGTTGGAGTAAACTAGTTGAAATTCCCTAGCTGTGTGTAGCCTGGCAGGACCACAGCAGGGAGGTCCTTTAACATGTGGGACCCACAAATCTGGTGTTTGATCAGTGGAGAGGGGAAAAGGGAGGAGGGTCATGAATGATGTAGGTTCTGGTGTGGTAGCTGGGGCATGATGTGGGCTGTTTGGAGCTGGTGAAGAATGAAAGAAAATAGCATCCTCCTCTTTGGTGAAGAGTAAGTTTTCCTGGACATGGAAAGTTAAGTTTGGGTCGTGAGCTTGAGGGGAGGCCTGGGCTCTGGGATCCTTGGTAGCAGATGAGCTCACCTAAAGGAGTGTTCAGAGTGAGAAGAGTACCTGGGATCTCAGGGATGCTCTCCTCCAGGGAGAGGAGAAGGTGGCAGAAGAGACAGGAGTGACCAGATGGGTAGGAGGAAAACCAGGAGAGTGGTGACATTGAAATTAAGGAAGTGTCCTGATGGCTGGGATGGGTGCCAGTGGAAGTATATGCTGTTTAAAGCAATGCTGTTATCACCTGGGGCTGCTGTGAAGAATGGGGGTTGCAGAGTCAGGTATAGATTCACAGAACACAAATGGAATTCAGTTCCCCAGGTGAAAAAGCTAGGTTGAAATTTTTTCCTTACTTGGTGCTAGAAGGTCACTATTTTGGATTGTACTCCAGTGCAAACTCAGCCAAGATTTCAAAATAAGATCATTTTCTACTGGGTAGGAATGTGTCCAAACCAGCTCTAGGGATGAATACCATTAGGCATAAAGCTTCTTAGAAACCAGTAAAATGTCTCAGAACCCTTAACAGTTTATCACCCCGGCACTTTTTAAAATACAGAATCCCTTTATTCTTAGGGTGGGCCATTTGATTTGAGCTTTTAGGTGCCTGGACTGGTTTGCTTTACAGAGGGAATGAAGCAGTCATCTATCCACAGGGCTCCTGGGCAGCTGCCTGGGAGAGGAGCACATCTAAGCCTCTGGGTGTGGCACTTAAGGGTAGGATTTTAGAAGAAAGAGTAGGATTTTTTTTCCCCCCATTTTATTGAGGTACAATTGATAAAGATCGGACTTTTAAAAACATAAGATTAAATTCCATAATATGGAATTGTGTATTAAAATACAGGTACAGTTGAGAGAATAATTACAAAGTGAACACCTAGGTAGTTGCCATAATAGACTGATACTAGAAGCCCCCAGTGTGTCCCCTCACTAATTGTATTCCTTATTGTACCTCTGAAGGAACCGCCTTCAGGTAACTTTTGTAATGATTATTTCCTTGTTTCTCTTTATAGTTTTGGCACCTGTGTTGTGTATGCATTCTTGAATAATAGTTTAGTTTGTCTATTTTATGACGTTTATTTAAGTGGGCTCATACCATAGATTTTTTTTTTTTTTTTCTATTTTGTCTTTTTCACATAACGTTTTTTTGTTGTTTTTGTTTTAGTTAGGGGGAGGGGCAGAGGGAGAGAAAGAATCTCAAGCAGGCTCCATGCCCAGCACAGAGCCCAACGTGGGGCTTGATCTCATGACCCTGAGATCATGACCTGAGCCAAAATCAAGAGTCGGACCCTTAACTGACTGAGCCACCCGGCGCCCCTCACATAACGTTGTGTTTGAGATCCATGCATGTTGATGCTAATAGCTGTTAGTTTGTTCATCATCATTACTATACACTATTCCATTGTATAAATATATGATAGTGTAATTTATCCATTCTGTTTTGGATATTTACATTACTCTTACATGTTTGCTGGTACATATGTGCAGAAGACACTCCCAGAACCTGGGAGTGGAATTGCTGAGTTGTATGTTTATATGTATCTTCAGATTCACTAGATAAGTACAAATATCTTTTTAGTAGTAGAGAGAGAAGAATTGATATCAAATTGGGAGAATGGCCAGGGCCATCCCAAGCAGGGAACTGCTCATGCAAAGACCCCCAGGGCATAAATCAGCATATCCCAGAGGACCTTCTGCTGTGACACTGAGGCTTGGGAAGGGCAGAAGCCACAGAGCCTGTGGTGTCAGGCTGCAAAGCTTGGACCTCACCTCTGGGGCAATGTGGAGCCACTGTGGAGAAGGACAAGATGGATGCACATTTTGGGGGAAGGCTATTCTGGGTCTTCCCTCAAAGTGTCTGCCCATGCTTTCTCCAAAGGTGATAGTCCCATTGCCCACCTGGAATGCTCGGACCCGGGAACCTGTCACAGACAACGTGGAGAAGTTTGCCATCGAGACAGAACTCATCTACAAGTATTCTCCCTTCCACAATGAAGAGGAAGTTATGACTCAGTTCATGAAGATTCCTGGAGACAGTGGTAAGTAGACTTGAGCTTATAGCCCCTAGAATCCAGGAGCCATGAGTGGTGTGGGGATGATCAGGTGGTGCCTGGCAGGACAAAAGGAGGATTTGTTTCCCAGGAACACTGGTGATCATCTTCAATCTCAAACTCATGGATAATGGAGAGCCAGAGCTAGACATAATCTCAAATCCAAGAGATATCCAGATGGCAGAGACTTCCCCAGAGGGCACGTGAGTGTGGCTGGGAAGGGAGGGAAGGTTTGGAACTGGTGGTCCATTTTCTCAGGGAGAGAAAGCTCAGGAGGTGACTTTAATAGCGAAGGGGGGGTGGGGCTCATTCCCTGAATTTCCCAGTATTGGAGTTGATGAAGCTGAGCACTCCAAATTTTCTTACCACAAACAGAAGGATGAATAGGACAGCAGCTCCTCAGCTAAGCCAAAAGAAAAGATTAATGGTCCCTTGCCCCGACTCCTTGGTTCCTTGCCCCAACTCCTTGATTTGGAAACTGAGCCTAGAGACAGGATGGGTTTTGCTGGGTCTGTGGTGGGGCCAGTGGTAAGGCTGGGTCCGGTGTCTGTGGAGTGCCTGTGCTGGGGATGTGAAGGGTGTGCTCCCCACACTGAGGGAGCAGCCCTTCAGGGTGGTGAGAAAAGCCAGCATGTGAGGTGGAGGGTCTGCAGAAAGGCTGTCCTTTCATATCTTTGGTCAAGCTGGTTGTGGGGTGGGTGATAGCACTCCTCTATTCCTGCCACCTCTAGGAAGCCAGAGCGGCGCTCCTTCCGTGCCTATGCTGCCGTGCTTTATATTGATCCCCGGATGCGGATCTTCATCCATGGGCACAAGGTGCAGACCAAGAGGCTTTCCTGCTGCCTATATAAGCCCAGGTAGGGGTCTGCCCACCCTGGTCTGCTGTTCCCTTGAGCTGAGGATGGGGCCGTGGCTGTATTTCTCGGGGGCATTGTTGGAGTGATGCTAGGAGTGATGATAAGAGGCTCTGACAGTGTTGACTGCATTTGGGCCTTTAAGCTACTTGTGATTTACTGCATAGAAACTTCTAAGTCCTGAGGGAGGGACACAGATGGCTGATGAGCTGTGGAGGTTGGCTGGTGAAGCTTGTTGAGTGTGAGTGCTTTCTGTGACGTGGAGGGTACCCTGCTTGGCACAGTGAACGGTCTGAGCCTTTCAGCTTCAGGGCCAAGGGGCCTTTAGACATTACACAGGAGAGAGCAAAGGCCCTGGCTGATTGCTGAGATTTGTTTCTGCTGTGGGATTATTGATACACCTGGTGAGCAGTGGGGTTCCTTATCAAAGATGGAGCAAGGGGCAAGTGGAGTAAGGAATTGGGTATTTTGCTAAAATAAGTTTGTTTTGGGGGCGCCTGGGTGGCTTAGTCCATTAAGCATCTGCCTTTGGCTCAGGTCATGATCCCGGGGTCCTGGGATCGAGTCCTGCATAGGGCTCCCTGCTCAGCGGGGAGTCTGCTTCTGCCTCTGCCTGCTGCTCCCCCTGCTTGTGCTCTCTCTCTCTAATAAATAAATAAAATCTTAAAAAAAAAAAAAAAAAGTTTGTTTTTGACTCATCATGAGTACAGTGCAGCTTGGAAGGGAGCAGGAAGGCAGGGTGCTTCCTGAGTTGTTCAGGTTGCTGCCCAACCCTGCTGCTGCTTGGGTCTTCAGGTTGCTTTTTCCCCCTGTTCAGGATGTACAAATACACATCAAGCCGTTTCAAGACTCGTGCAGAGCAGGAGGTGAAGAAAGCTGAGCATGTAGCACGGATTGGTAATGTGCACCCCCTACCCACCCCCAGGCAGGAGGGGGGATCAGGTTGGGATTGTCTGGGGGATACTTGTCGTGGCCAAAGCCGGATCCAAAAAAAGCTCTGTCTAGCACCCAGGGGCAGGCTGTTCTCCTGAACCACGGATCTAGTTCCTTTTGCACACCTGCATGCCAATCCTCTCAGCAGTTTTTCTTCCCAGACTCTAGTTTCTCTTCATCAGCCATTTATAGGGACTTACCTAAAACAGTGTCAACTCCTTGGCTTGCTCAGAGTGAAGAATCTCACACTTTTCTTTGGCCCAAATACTTGTGAAATTGGTTTTCCTGACTCCAGGGCAAACATCTCAAGGTCTCTCATGCTGACAGGGCTTCTTGGCTGCTTGATGGAGAGTGATTGGCTGAGGACTTGGATAACTTCCAGCTCCTGCTGAGGATGTAACTCTGGTTACCCTGGGCAGTTTTTGACCTGTTCCAGTTCATTTGTAAAGTTTAAAAAAACATGTCTCAAGTATAAATAGTGCCTGTTTTGTTTGGGACCTCCAAACAAAAGGATTTTCCTTTTTGTACTGACTGCATTCCAGGCAGGGAGGTTGGAGGTTGCTCTCCCAGCTCTCCTGTTCCTTGACAGTGTACACACATCTTGCCCAGCGGGTACTACACTGGGATTCAGGAGGGATGATTAAGAGTTTTTGAACCTTTGTATTCCTTATTCATGGTTTCTTCTGGATTTCAGCTGAGGAGAAGGCACGGGAGGCAGAGAGCAAAGCTCGGACCTTAGAAGTTCGCCTAGGTGGAGACCTCACGCGGGACTCCAGGGTAAGGCCCCAGATCTGAGCAGCTACTGTCTAGCATTTCTGGCATTAGGATCCCAGAGCTGCCCTGGCTCAGCCCCAGGCTAGTCATGAACTCCTTACCCTAAAGCTGCAAAATGGATATTAAGATGTTTCCATAATCATTATTGAACACACTGTATGGTAGAATCTTAGCTAATCATTTCAACATCCTAACAACCATATGGAGTGGCCACTGTTAGTATTCTCAGTTTATAGAAAGGGAGATTGAAGTGAAGATGGTCACTTGCCCCAGGTCACACACAGTAGTGAAGGGGTCTGAGCAGTTCTCTACCCCTCTGTCTGACACTATTATTTCATTTGGGGGTGTTTCCTCCTTCATTTCAGCCTGGTCAGGTAAAGCATAGCTTTTGAGTTTGTCCCCATCAAGGCCATTTTCTGTAGAAAAGAAGTAAATCTCAGAGTGTGTTTTTGATTCCATGTGATTTAAAGTGAGAAGTTTCAGATGCTTGTTATAATATTGCCTGCTGTGGTCCAGAGCACCTCCTCCCCTCACTTGGTGCCAACGTACATTTCCAGGTGATGTTGCGGCAGGTCCAGAACACAGCCATTACCCTGCGCAGAGAAGCTGATGTCAAGAAGCGGATCAAGGAGGCCAAGCAGCGGTGAGTGCCAGGGCTGGGCTTTTTTTTTTTTTAAGATTTATTTGTCAGAGAGAGAGTGCGAGTGCACACAAGCAGGGGGAGCGGTAGGCAGGGGGAGAAGCAGGCTCCCCGCTGAGCAAGGAGCCCGATGCAGAACTCGGTCCCAGGACCCTTAACCAACTGAGCCATCCAGGTGTCCCTGGCTTTTGGTTTTTTAAAATTATGTAGCTTTTATAGTCAAAATTAAAGAGCTTAAGGAATCCCTTCCCACCCTGTGAGGTCGCTATTCTGTCACAAAGATTGCTTTGAGAGAGCCATTGATGTGATCCCAAATGCTTGTCAAATGCCCACTGCAGATTTTTTCCTGAGCTAGGAAAAGGCAGGGTGGGCCCACTCCCTGGTAGACCTCCCTTCCTGGCAACTCCCGTTCTTTCTTCCTTCCCTCTCTCCCTTTCTTCTTTTTTTTTTTTTTCTCTCTCCCCCTCTCTTCTCTCTCTTTCCTTCTTTTTTCTTTTTTCTCCTTTTCATTTAAAGGATATATAAAATGCTCATTATATAAAACTAGTAAAACAGACCATTTTTAGAAATACCATTTTAAAACTCCCTTACATTTGTACCATCTGGTAATATCTACTCTTAATACTTTATCCCTGGTTACAAATGCGGAGTAATGCTGTAGATTGAGTTTTGGACCTTTTTCATCTAGAATGGGCACTTGTCCTGACTCATTAGATTATCTCCGTGTCCCACCTTATGTCTGGAGCTTCTTGGGGCTCTGGACATTGAATTCCTGGGTTGCTGCTTCTTGGCCTTCCTGCCACAGGCGTAGGTTTTTGGATTCTTCTGAGTGAGTGTGCTGCTCATCCATCTGCTTTTCAGCTCCATGATTTTGTTACTTATCACATGAGGGTCTCTTCCCTCACATACGTGTTCATTGTTCTAGTGAATTTTTACCTTTTTAAAATTTATTACTGTCACATGAGTGGAGTAGGTATGATCTTGTTTTTAGTCCACCATGTAACTATCTTCACAGAGATTTGCAGCAGCTTCACAGTATCCCATTCATACTTAAATCTTAACGTTCCTGTTTTGTTACCAGAAGCCCGCCAAAGTCACATGCTTTTAATTAGGGATGCTTAGAGTCACTGGACAGTACCATCTCCCTACCAAGTCTGATGGGTTACACGTTGACTGGAAATGCAAAACTTACTCCTTAACATGTCTCAAGTTTAAGCTTAAGCTAACATATCTTCAAGAACATGGTGTTTGTGTATTCATGAGTTGATCTGCTTAAATTTATATTGTGTCTTCTCAGAGCACTTAAAGAACCTAAAGAACTGAATTTTGTTTTTGGGGTCAACATTGAGCACCGGGACCTGGATGGCATGTTCATCTATAACTGTAGCCGCCTGATCAAGATGTATGAAAAAGTGGGCCCACAGCTGGAAGGGGGCATGTGAGTATTGCCCAAGGAGAGCTTTTCAGCCCAAGGCAGTGGGCCAGTGGGGTGACAGAGTTGTGTCTTTTTTCTCCCTGCAGGGCATGCGGTGGGGTTGTTGGGGTTGTTGATGTGCCTTACCTGGTCCTGGAACCTACACACAACAAGCAGGACTTTGCTGATGCTAAGGAGTACCGGCACCTGCTGCGGGCGATGGGGGAGCACCTGGCACAGTATTGGAAGGACATTGCCATTGGTAATTCCTTTTCTGTTCACTTCCAACCTTAGAATACCCTTAGTGCCCAAGGATGTAAATTTAGGAAGAGCGAGAGGCTGGCTCCTAATATGTGTGGGTGTTTCCTTTCCAGCCCAGAGGGGAATCATCAAGTTCTGGGATGAGTTTGGCTACCTCTCTGCCAACTGGAACCAGCCCCCATCCAGCGATCTACGTTACAAGCGCCGGAGAGCTATGGAAATCCCAACCACCATCCAGTGTGGTGAGCTGGTGGTCGGAACCTCCTCCTGACTCTCCACCATAATCCATGACCCTCTTCTTTCTGACCCCTTGCTGGCCTCCTGACTTGACTGACATTCATGGACTTTGGGTCCCACTGGGGATGAGTCTGTTTGGTGATGGGCCTGGGAGCTCAGCCTTGGGGCTGTGTCAAGTCCCACCTGTCCCTCCTGACTGAGGCAGAAGGTGTCTAACCTGCCAGGCCTCACTTGGTTTGGTACCCCATTGTTAATGGTGTGATTGATGATTGAGCCAGGATCCTGGTGGAGGAGGGAGAGAGGCTGGGAACATTGAAAGTCCATGATATAAAGTGTCTATTCTTGCTGGAATCACTGTCCCTGAGAAGAATTACCATTGTGTAAGGAAGGCAGAGTTGTAGCCATGGAAAGTTGGGGGTATCTTTGCCTTGGGCCTGGTTGAGAGGAACCTGTTTACTAAAGATATTATGGGGCGTGGCTGATGTTTGTGGGGGTGTTTTCTGTGTCATAGATTTGTGTCTGAAGTGGCGAACCCTCCCCTTCCAGCTGAGTTCTGTGGAAAAAGATTACCCTGACACCTGGGTTTGCTCCATGAACCCTGATCCTGAGCAGGACCGGTGAGCACTTGCTCTAACAAGGAGATTGTGGGTATCTCCTCTCTCCTCCACTGTATTCTCCCTACCCTTTGGGTAAATAACTTGCTGTGCATCTTGAGGTCAGTGCTGATATTCTCACATCTCTGTCTTGCTGCAAATAGTAAGTGCCCTGGAAATAAGAATAGATGTCTGTCCTGCAGTGAGTATTAATTCTATACATTTGGGAACCCTGAGGTTGTTGCTGTGGTGAGAGACAGCATGGGTTGGCTGAAGAGGAAGGACTGTGTCCTACTTAGGGCCCTGTTTTGCCACAACCTCCCTAACACCCTCTTTTCTACAGATGTGAGGCTTCTGAACAGAAGCAGAAGGTTCCCCTGGGGACATTCAGAAAGGACCTGAAGACACAAGAAGAGAAGCAGAAGCAGCTGACAGAGAAAATTCGCCAGCAGCAGGAAAAGCTAGAAGCCCTGCAGGTGCGTGGGTCATAGGCAGTGGACAGAGCTAGCCTGTGTCAGGTCTGTCTGGGATGGGAACAGGAACCCTCAGTGGCTCCCTGGTTCTTGAGTACATTAATGATGATCATTTTTTTTTTTTAAATTTTTTTATTGTTATGTTAATCCCCATACATTACATCATTAGTTTTAGATATAGTGTTCCATGATTCATTGTTTGTGCATAACACCCAGTGCTCCATGCAGAGCGTGCCCTCCTCAATACCCATCACCAGGCTAACCCATCCTCCCACCCCCCTCCCCTCTAGAACCCTCAGTTTGTTTTTCAGAGTCCATCGTCTCTCATGGTTCTTCTCCCCCTCCGATTTCCCCCCCTTCATTCTTCCCCTCCTGCTACATTCTTCTTCTTTTTTTCTTTCTTAAGATATATAGTGATGATCATTTTAAAAAAAATCAAACTATTTTGTTTATGTGTTCCAATGTGGGCAGAAAGTAAGTATTCTACCGGAGAGGTAACCACCATTAACTAACATTTCTAATTTTTTATGGCTGCCTATGTACACATATATTTTATAATAAAAATATGGAAATCGTGTCATGACACACACTCTTTTTAGTGCATACTTCTCTTGGGATAATTTTCCAGAAGTGAATTTGAAAGAGTAAAAGCATTTGTAAAATTTTATGGCTTTTTATAACTACTTCCAAGTTATTCTCTAGAAGATATATTGATTTCTGTTTCTTTACAAGCAGTACATTTATTTTAAAGTTTTTTTGCAAATTCGACAGGCAAAGGTACACATCTTATAATTTGAATTTCTTTCATATTTTTGAGTTGGACAATTTTTTTGTCTATTTTTTCAGAATAGCTTCTTCTCATGTATTTTTTTCATAATTGATTTGTCAGGTTTTTGAGATGTATCTATGGTACATTTATCATTTTTATTATAAAAAGCTTTTTTTTTTCTGGCTTCCGTGTCTGTGCAGATGTTCACATTAACCTGGATGTCTTAGGCCTGCCTCCCTATCTACTGAATCCCACTTGTCCTTTCTGACCTTTTCTGTCAGGCTTTTCTTACCTTTCCTGGCTTCTTTTATAGGAATTTAATCCATTGACACTTTTTCCTGGTCTCTCAATTGCTAGATGAATCACATAGAATCCTGTAGTTTGCTGATGATATAGTGTCTGTATTTTTTGTCTCCTAGTGAGAATGGGAGTCTTAAAATAGTAGGACTGTGCCTAGGTTTTCTTTTTTATGTGCCCATTGTCCCAGACATGTAGTAGGGATCCAAAGAGTTTGCTTGAATGTACCAACATATGCAAACAACCTCATCATCATGTTTGCTGTGCAGAAAACCACACCTATCCGGTCCCAAGCTGACCTGAAGAAATTGCCTTTGGAAGTGACCACCAGACCTTCCACTGAGGTAAAGCCCAGGAGCGGGGGAAGGGCTTTTCCTTAGGTGTCTTGTGCTAGGATCAGTGTTCTCATCTCTCTGGTTCTCTTTTAGGAACCTGCACGTAGACCTCAGCGACCTCGGTCACCTCCTTTACCTGCTGTGATCAAGAATGCCCCCAGCAGACCCCCTTCCCTGCAAGCTCCCAGGCCAGCCAGCCAGCCCCGAAAGGCTCCTGTCATCAGCAGTACCCCAAAGCCTCCTTCCCTGGCAGCTCGGGAGGAGGCCAGTACATCCAGGCTGCTGCAACCACCCGAGGCACCCCGAAAGCCTGCTAGCCCACTGGTTAAGACTGCGCCCCGGCCCACCCCTGTGGTGCAGCCACTGTCACCATCTCTGCTACCCAACTCCAAGAGCCCTCGGGAGGTCCCAGCTCCCAGAGCCATCAAGACTCCAGTGGTCAAGAAGCCAGAGCCACCCAGTAAACTCTCCCCAGTGAGATGCTTTTTCTCTTCCAGCCCCGAGTCTACCCTCAGTGGTGTAGGAATGGAATCAGGCTGTGTCAAAGCTGTTTTGGGGGAGCCTCACTGGAGATCATCAAATCTAAAGCTTCCTGTTGCCCCTGAGGAGGAGTCTCAATAGCTGAAGAGACTTGATCTGGTCAGGGCACAGAGCAAGTTGGTTTCCTGTCCAGGGAGCTCTTCACTGCTCCCTTCAAGTTTTGGTCTGCCATGTATTTGAGTCCTCTCCATCAGCTTCTGTGGTGTAGGGGTAGGTTGGCAGCCTGTGACCGCCTTGCTGGGCTGCAACAGTGGTCAGCATGTCTCAGGGAGGTCACGGCTGGCCAGGCAGGCTAAGGGAGAAGTAAACTGAGAGGCTCCCCCTACGACAGCTTTGAGCAAAGGTCCTTGTGGGCACAGGGATCAGGAGGTTGCTGTATACTGAGTAATGTCAGGAGGCTCAGCCCTGGGGGACCTGAGAAGCACACAAGTGGAACAGCTCCTTTAGGCCAGATGGAACCTTCCTGCACTTCAAGGGCTGACAGGGCCCCTCCTCACATTCCCTCTCCTCTTGCTGTAGACCACTCCTGGTCGGAAGCGGACTCTTGGGGTCTCTGACGAAGAAGAAGCTGAGGAGGAGGCTGAGAGGAGGAAGGAGAGGTCTAAGCGGGGCAAGTTTGCTGTGAAGGAGGAAAAGAAGGACTTGAATGAGGTAGGTGGTACCAGGTGAGGTTAGAACCTCCTTCCCCAGGGTTGCAGTCTGCACCAGCTCCGTTTCTCTTTTGTGATTTGAGCCTTCCAAAAGCCCAGTTCATCTCTATAGGACTCTTAGTCACACAGATGACTTAGAAACATGGCGCCAGGTAGGCTTCTGAGTGAGACTGGCTTCTGGCTCTCATCACAGGATGGAGGTCACACACACATCAGGGAGGCTTGAAACCCTTTGCTTCCCTGTGTTTGTGACTTTCCTTTGCATACTGTCTTGTTTATAAAGGTGGCAGAAGGGTAGATACTCAAGGTAGTGTTTTGGAGAGCAGCTCTTGGTGAGACACGGAGATGTAAATGGCCACATAAGACAACATGAGGTGACAGCTAATGACCCTGGGTTGCCAGTCATGTAAAAATCTGCTTTTCGGGGGCACTGGGGATGGTTCTAACAGACTCTGTTCTCCTTACAGCTCTCGGACAGTGCTGGGGAAGAGGACCCAGCTGATCTTAAGAGGGCTCAGAAAGGTGAGTTTGGGGAGGTACCTGGCAGCCTGTGGGGGAAAGGGTAGTGGGGCCCCTCAGCCAGCAACTGTTTATCGTGAAGGCTCTCGAAGGCTTTCCTGGCTCTGGGCTCTTGTGCAGCAATGGTTCCAAGTCTGATCCCAAGAAGAATTCTGAAGATAGCACACCCTTATGTGTATTTTTAGCACAAATTTCTTGGCTTGCACCTCTGGCAGTCACTCATCCTGCTGCTCTTTGGCACCCTCACAACAGATGGGGAAAGGAGATCAGGGTGGCTGGGCTTCATGTTCCTGGCAAAGTATAGGCAAGCATCTAGGGGTTCTTGTCTCTGCAGATCCTGGGACCGCCTCTCTCAAGGTGGCCCTGGCTGAGTGGGGAACTTTGTTAGTGTTCTGACTCCCATTCCATCCTCATTCTTTCAGATAAAGGGTTGCACGTGGAGGTGCGTGTGAACAGGGAGTGGTACACAGGCCGCGTCACAGCTGTGGAGGTGGGCAAACATGTGGTGCGGTGGAAGGTGAAGTTTGACTACGTGCCCACAGACACCACTCCGAGAGACCGCTGGTAATGCCCCTTTCCAGAAGCTGACAGAGTTGGCCAGGCCAGGGGGAGGTCTACCCCTGGCCTCCCAGAAGGTGGCCCATCCTGGGCGCCTGGGGCACACATGACACACGTGCTTGTGTGCCTCCTAGGGTAGAGAAAGGCAGTGAGGATGTGCGGCTGATGAAGCCCCCTTCTCCGGAGTACCAGAGCCCTGACACGCAGCAGGAGGGCGGAGAGGAGGAGGAGGAGGTGGTGGTGGCTCAGCAGGCTGTAGCCATGGCAGAGCCCTCTACTTCTGACTGCATCCGCATAGAGCCTGACACCACTGCCCCGAGCACCAACCACGAGACCATTGACCTGCTTGTCCAGATCCTCCGGTAATGTGTCTTCCCACTCTGGGGCTAGCTGTGGCTCTCCACACTTGTTCTTGCTATTCTGAATTTCTGTTCCCACCTTCTTCTTTCTTTAGGAATTGTTTACGGTACTTTCTGCCTCCAAGTTTCCCCATCTCCAAGAAGGAACTTAGTGCTATGAATTCAGATGAGCTAATATCATTTCCTCTGGTGAGTTTGGCCTAACCTTTATTTTTATTCTGCGTGACGCCTCAGCTTCATGCTTTTTGTGATTGCCAGCCCTTGTTGTGTCTCCCCCCCCGCCCCGTCCCCCCGTAGCTGGATATGACTGTGATGTGCGGAAGCCAACCACAACCACAACCATAAGATGCTGGGGCTAAGTCCTCACTTCGGGACAGCAGGCCTGGTTTGACATTTTAGAATGAGTATATCCTTTTTCCTCTACCCCAGCAGAGGGAGTAAACTTGTCCCAGGCAACAGTGAAGAACTTAGGCTCAAAGTACCTAAAACTTGACTCTTAGAGCAAGGTAGAGATGTCTTGAAAGTAAGCACTGGGTGTTGTTATGCTGATGCGGCACAGGCCCTGTGCTGGACCTCTTCATGAGCAGCAGAAGAGAGTCCTGCCTCCAAGTGGCTTAGGATTCAATAGAGACTGAATTTTTACCAATAGTTGGACATGAGACTGAGAGCAATAAGTGCTGTGGAAGCAGGTGGTTGGGCTGTGGCAGCCTTGGGAGGGGAGAGAGCAGCAGTCTGAAGTGTCTGTATAAGTGACAGGGAAGCTTTGAGGTAGGGGGACTTCGTGAGCAAGGGGTCAGAGGGATGAAAGTTCCCAAGTCAAGGCAGCAGGCTGTGTGGTGAGCATTTAGGGAAGAAGAGGGCCTGAGAGCCAGGATATGGTGCGTCTTGAATGTCTGGTCTTAGGCATAGTGGTTTAAACCTTGAATAAAATGAAGGGCCAGCAAAAGTTTTGAGCTGGGGGAACTGTCAGTCTGAACCTGGTCTAGGGCAAGAGTCAACAAACTTTCTGTAGAGGGCCAGTTAGCAAATATTTTCAGCTTTGTGGGTTATACAGTCTCTGTGGTAACTACTGAACTCCACTATTACAGTGTGAAAGCTGCCGTAGACAGTTTGTAAAGGAATGGATATGGCTGTGCTCCAATAAAGCTCTATTTACAAAAACAGGTGGCAGGCTGATTTGGCCTGGGGCTCTAGTGTGCTGACCCCGCCCTAAGAGGATACCTCTTGTGGCAGTATGTCTGGGTGGGATGGGTGGATGGGAGATGCAGGGGCAAGGGGGCGGGTCCAGTTGTGACAGCTCAGAGGTGAGGGAACAGGAACTTGAGCCAGAGTGGAGGGGGTGGACTGGTGGGTGAAAGGGCCATGTCAGAGGTTGTTGACTGGAGGCAAGTGATGGGGGAGGAGGCAGAGGCCATGTGCTTCTCTATGTCTCAGGCCTTTGGGAAGTGATGACAAAGCTATTAACTGGGAGAGAAAACAGAGGGTGAGGGTAAGAGAGGTGATGAATTGTGATATGTGTTGGGCTGGAAGCACCAGCACCTACATTTCTAGTGATGTCCACTGGGCAGGTGGAGATTGGGGACTGGGCACTTGGGAGGGGTAGGAAGGCCAGGGCTGCATATGGGATCTGGGAGTTGTCTTTCATTGAGTGGGATAGATACTCTTATGGTTGGCATAGCTTAAGTTTTCTAGGGAGGAGTTTCTAGAGAACAGAACTAGAAATCGAAACTGCAGGGCTGGTATGTTCAAGACGTTGGGCCCTCGTATGGCAGCTGTGTGCTTGATGGTTTGCCAAAGAGGAAAAGATGGGGTTTTAAATCTCCATTCTACTTAAAAAAAAAAAAAAAAAGTTAAGAGTTGAAGAAACTGAGGCTCAGAGAGATGAAGAGTCTATTGTGATAGAACCCAGATTTGAACCCAGGTACTTCTTCTTTAGGACAAGGGTCTTGCCCTTCTTCGAGTACTGCCTTGCTTCCCCATGAGATGAGAGGGTAGGTGTTGGCAAAGGAAGCTAGAGGATGGCAGAGCTCGTGGTAGCTTCCCCAGAAAGCTCCATGCCTCAACTCTTGCGCTTGTTGAGGTTGCAGGTGCTCTCTGCAAATCCCAGGAACAAACCACTGATAGGATGGCTAGGGTGGCCTGGCATCCTCTTGTCAGTCAGATTTGTTGATTTTGGCTTAAAGTTGTCAGACTCAGAGTGAAGCCTGAGTGCAGTGGGATCTTTGCTGCTCAGACCAGAAACACAGCCAGGATCATCTGAGCCTAAAAGTCTGTTAGCTTATGCTTATAAAAGGAGGTATATCACCAATGCATCAACTTTAATTTTTATTTATTTTTTTTAGTGTTCCATGATTCATTGTTTGCATATAACACCCAGGGCTCCATGTAGAACGTGCCCTCTTTAATACCCATCACCAGGCTAACCCATCCTCCCACTCCCCTCCCCTCTAGAACCCTCAGTTTGTTTTTCAGAGTCCATCATCTCAATGCATCAACTTTATAGTCTGCTGACTGTAATGTCTAAAATAACTTAAACATTTTTTTAATGTCAGGGACACAACAGAGTCTAATGTTCATTATGCTCTTGTCAGTCTGTAAAAGATCATCCTTTTTGCCACCATACTGGACTAGGAGTTCCATAAAGTTCTTAGGAGTCCTGCAAATACTAGATTTAAATATATATTTTTAAAAAGTAATATAACCATGTAAATCTATAATAAAGAGTTAAAAAACTAACATCATAGGCTCAAGACATCGTATACTGAGTTTTAATATTTTGGAGTCTGCTCACTTATTTTGTGCTGCCAACATAATTTTTTACATAAAACTTCAAATTTCTTTTGCCATCTTGGTTTAATAGGATACTCTACATTGTAAGGTAAATGACACAGTTAAGTACTTTCCAGTCACACTTTTTAAAAACAGCAGTCAGGAGCCAGTAACGCTTTTTAAAATCATCCAGGAGCCCCTCAATGCCAGTAGCTCATACATCTTTATAGAAGCATATAAACACATGAGTTGATAAGACTACAGTGGTCAGCCAGAACCACTCATTTTCATCAAAATGGCCTTATTCTCATTGGTGACTTAAGAGTAAATGATGTTATAAATTTGAGCTTTGAAAATAGATACTGCTCAAATTTTTTTACAGTTAGATTCCATGTAACATTTCTTTTGAAGCAAGTGTTCTGCTACCTTTTAAAAGTTTGAAAAGCCTCATGTCTAGAGAAACTGCTAGTTTACCATCACTATACCCCACATTTTGGAAGTTTCAGGTACTCAGGAAAGATAGTAAAAGCTCTAATGTTGCTTATAGAAGTATACTACACAAATCTGAAGGTATTTGCTGCTGGTGGGTGCTTGATAAATATTTCTGGAAGAGAACTTTTGGTTCTTACATTGTGGGGCGTGACTTGGAATGGGCTGCCGAGAGGACTGTGGTGAAGTTAGAAAGGTGTGATTGAGCTGGGAGAGCGACTTGTCCTTTTTGTGCCAACTGGAATGGAAGAATCATCCCTCACTAATAGCTTGCTGTCTGCCAAGGGCTGAGGGCTTCACATTGGGTGATCCTATCTCCCTCTCATGGCAGCCCCATGAGATGGGCATCAGGTTTTTCCACTCTGGAGCTAGAGAGCCCGCTTGTCCCTTGTGTGTGACATCCCTTCACACTGAGCATCCTTGTACTGAGCCAGGGTGGGGATACTAGTGCTAATCTAGAGGGACCCTTGGGGCCCCTGTAAGTTCATGCAATCATCCTGTGGGTTCCCTCCCTACAGAAAGAGTACTTCAAACAGTATGAAGTGGGACTCCAGAATCTGTGCCATTCCTACCAGAGCCGTGCCGACTCACGGGCCAAGGCCTCTGAGGAGAGCCTGCGCACTTCTGAGAGAAAGCTCCGAGAGACAGAGGAGAAGCTGCAGAAGCTGAGGACCAACATCGTGGCGCTCCTGCAAAAGGTGCAGGAGGTGAGCCAGGCAGCCCTCTCATTGCAGCTGGACCACCTGGTGTCTCAGGGAGGGGGGCCTGGGCACCTCCTGCTCCCTTCTCCCCACTCACAGGAATCTGTGGTTCCAACCCTGGCTGCACAGCATCCTGACCAGGAGGGCTGGAGGTGGTGCGGCTGCCTGGGCCTCATCCCAGCCAGACCCACGGTATCAGATTTTTGCCCTTGTTTAGATCTTATTTACAACCTAGTTTGAGAATCCTCCAAGCCATAAAACAGAAAGAAGTTCTTGCTTTTCCAGATGACGCCCAGATTGGGATTGGGTTGCCCAGAAGTGGGGAGTGCCCCTGTAGGGTCTTAGTCCTTCACCCAGGCAGTGAAAACTGTGGACTTGCTCTGTGTCTGTCCTGTGGATACCGGGTGAACCAGATAGGCAAGCTAAGATCCCTACCCTCATGGCCCAACAGTCTGGTGCACAGAATTATTGATGGGGGGAAGTGCTATGAAGTAAATACAAGAGAAGGAAACATGGAGGCCACTTTACTAGGCTGTTCTAAGAAGGGGGTATTTGAGCTGAGAGTAGAATCAGTCATACAAGATTGGATGTGAGTGCTTTGGGCAGAGAGAAGAGTAGGACCTGAGGTCAAAGGCAGGGACTTGTGGGTGATAGAAGAGGCAGGCCTATGTGAGGTGGGCCATCCCTGGAGGGGTTTGGCACAGTCCTTTTTGCAACCTAAGATTACTTATGTGGTTGGTTGTAGGAAGTCCTGGAGTTGGGTGGAAGTTAGAAGCTAGGGCTTGGGTGAGGAGGTTCCCACACTTATCTGGGTGAGAGATTTGGTGGCCTGAATCTTGGATGGTGACCGTGAGAAAGACAGATTTGTAATATTTGGGGGGAAGGAAGGAAACAGGGGTGATTCTAATGGTTTGTCTTGAGCCCCTGGGTGAGGGAAGGTGGTAGCCTGTACTGAGATGGGCACAACCCGGGGTGGGGTGATGCAGTTGGGCTGTTTTGAATACTGAGTCTGAGAAGTCTGCAACACATCTAAGGCACTGGGAACCTGGGGTAAAGGCAGGGCAGGAGCAAGAAATCTGGGCGTCATCTGTGCACAGAGGATGGGGAGGGGGAGAATGATCAAGATGGGATCAAGATGGGACAGGCCTTACAGCAAGGGCGGAGGAGGGGGTTGGGGATTCTGGGCTCAGGCTCCTTTGCCTGTGAGAAGGATGGGGAGGTGGCCCCCCCCCCCCCCCGCCCACCGCCTTCTGGCCCCTAGCTGATTGCTCCCTTTTATTCCAGGACATAGACATCAACACAGATGATGAGCTGGATGCCTACATCGAGGACCTGATCACCAAGGGGGACTAAGGGGCTCAGAGACAAAGATCAGCTCCTCTGCCCTTCAAGGCAGAGTTCTCGGAGTGGGGGGGGGTGTTTTGTTCATGGGTTGGTGGACTTACCTTGATTTGACTCACATGAGACATTTGTGCTTTTGGAGGGAAAAATACTCTGATTCTTTGAATCTTCCTTCCTAAGTTTATAAATATTTATTTTTTAAAAGAAAAAAGATGCTGCGCCTGCTATGAGACCATACATTTTTCTTTTGGTGACTCTCGGGCAAAGGACAGAGAACCAGGATGCCAAGCTCCTTCTCTTGGCTCCTGGCTCCTCAAGATATGGTAAACCCAGTGTCATCCATAAGTCAGAGAGGCTTCAGGGGCAGGGCTTAGCTCTTCTAGAGGATGAACAGTGTTGATAAGGGAAAGAGCCCTCCAGAGTTGTGCTTCTCCTAGGGGCTCTGATCTGGGGGACCCCTGGGGGCAGTGGATCAGGATAGAGGCTCAGTGCTGAGCAGCTCCCTTCTCAGGTCAGGGACATGAATGCTGGCCCAAGCAGCTCTCAGTCATGCTGTGGCATTGTCCAAACAGCTTGGGGAAGAAAGATCCTCCCATTCAATTCCCCCATCCACTGTTCAAGTTCTCCCTGTGGCAGTGATTTCCTCAGTTAACTATGGATAGTGAGGTTTCCCACCTCAAAAACTTGAGTCCAGATTGAGTAGTAGATCTGACTCTAGTGGAATACACACTGAATGAATGTTTGAATTCCAAAGGATTCTTTTTGAGAAAGCTCCTTATGACAGAGCCCCTGGTGCTGATCTGGTGGTGACCTCTGCCTGTGGGTTTGGCAGGGTCTGGAGGGAGCACACTGCCTCAGATGGTGCTGGCTGATCTGGAGAGCCTGCTGCTGCTGTTTTTACTGTTTCCCCTCTGCCTGGCCTCACCGGTCCCTGTTCTAGGCCAGACAGGAGAGGGGGTCACTGAGCCACAGGGACTCCAGAGGCAGCTTTGTAGGAAGCACACCATGCCTTCCCTCCCATCTAATCACAGCCTCACGCAGCTGTGTCCTTCAAGTGACTTCTCAGGGTCAAAGACAAAGGCAAGAGTTGCTGTTTCTCTTTAGTGGTCATTGGAAAAATTCTGGTTTGATTTCCCCCAACTCTCTTCTCTCTCCTCTATAGTTGGGGACTTTGGGTTTTCTAGAGGCACAAGAACTATGGCCTGGTACCACTGGTCTGTGATTCAAACCTTTCTGGGTGTGTTTCTGGCATCTACCCACTCCAGGTCAACAGTGGCCCACATGCCACTCTGTGGCCTCTGCAGAAGACTGGGAGGCACTGGTGAGGGAAGTCTTTACCCACTTCTGCACGTGTCCAGAAGCACCTGCAATTTGTGGGTTTGGGGCTTCCCCAAACCACATCCCTCTGGCAGGGTTATTTGGGGGAAATACCACTCAGAACCTGGTCTCTTCCTCTGGAAGATTCTCTGAGCCTAGGGGTTTCTTGAGCTGGTGATTCCTCTCCTGTCCACCTCGCTCTCTTCATCCCAGGCAGCATGTGGTTCATTTTTGTCTCCAAACCTACTGTTTTAATCTAAAGGAAGTTGGTTCTGCATTTTTACCAGAGGGTAATACCCAAGTTTTTTATTTACATACCTGTAATCAAAATGCAATACTATAAAACTTTTACTGGTGAGACTCCTGAATTCAGTCTGTTTTCTTCTGTTAGTAAAATCTAGCACTTTCTACTTCATTCTTTCTACCACTATGGTTTTAAACTGTCTTCAGATTATTCCTCATCACCATCTTTTTCTATATTCACCTTCCTTAACACGCACAGAAACAGAAATGCTGAACTTCTTAAAACATTTTAGCTTGAACTCCATGTGCCCACTTTGCTGTTTAAATCCAATCACAGCTGTACTGAATGTAGCCTGTTGCCCAGACGGAGCTCTTGCCATTCTGGGTGGGAAGATAAAGTGCAGGGTTCCTCCCCTTTCCATGTGATGGGACCTGCTTGGAACTTTCTGAAGACTTGGGAGGAGGGAGTGGTCTGGCTGGTTTGTGGCCTGAGGGTCCATAGTACAATGGCTACAAAAAGGTGAATGAATACAGCATTGCTTGTTTTTAAGGAATGGGAGCAATGGGGACTTTCTTTAGTTTTTAAGTGACACACGCATAACAGTAAAAATTCAAACAGTACAAAAGGCTGGGAAGCCTGAAAAGCAAGACTCCCTTTCACCCTTGATCCCTGTTTTCTCCTTGAAAAGAATATCCATGCTAAGCACACATCTGTTCTGTTTCTGCCTGTTTCCCACTCAGTGTTTCTTGGAACCTGTTTCAGAATAGCCCATATGGGTCTACTTTTTTCTTCTGCACAACCTCATAGCATTTCATTGTCTTGGATGTACTGATGTTTAAGAGTCTCCTACTTAAACATTTGGGTTAACATTTATGAAAAAATGCTATGATGAGTGTGTGTATTATTAACTCAGATCTATATGTATGTATGGGAAATTCCAAAGAGAAATGGCTGTGTCAAATGGTAGATACTAATATTAAAAATACTAAGATACAGTCCAGAAAAGACCTCCAACTTTAACTCCTACCAGCAGTGTATTCTGCCCCCCCCCCCACCACACTTGTCAGTATGCAGTCTCTTCCATCCTGTGTACTAATCTGAAAGGAGAAAAGTGATGTATTTTTGAGTTGGTTTGAACTACGATTGAGCACCTTCATTGGCCAGTCGTGTCTCTGATGCAGTCTGTAGTTCTGAATCTGGATTAGGGACTTTTGTACAAAAGTGTTTACAAAAATAGAAGATGATAACCAAGGGGTGAAGTCCTCAGGAAAATGTTCACCTTGTACGACCCTTTCAGGCCCCAAGTGTCCCATGGATTTAGGATTATAACCCCCACTTTAGGATCAGTACTGTATTACTAGGTCAGGACAAAGGTTTAACGTGTTTGTTTACTCAACGAAGGCATGGGTTAATAGGTTGAGAAAAACTTATCTGGTTCCTCCTTTATCTGAGTGACACTACTTTTTGGCTGCTCTTACTGGGTCCAGTTCCCCATGTCTACATAACTGCCTTTCAGACCTGTGGTTCAAGCAGTGGTAGCCAAGAGTTCTTAGCTCTAAGGACCAGTAAGTGATAAAGCTCAAATTTCTTTGCCATTTACGTAGAATACAAGGCTTGACTGGAGTGGGCAGTGTCTCCTGGTTACTTGTCCCTGTCGGAAGATTGTTCTAGCTGGGCCAGGCTATAAGGGACCTGTGGTCACTAAGGTGCTTGAAACATCCTCAGAATTCCACTAGAGGGTTCTGGCCTTTGTTGGAGATGGCACCTCTGAGGCTTCCTTTTGAATGACCTCATTGCTTTTGGTTCCCTGAACAGGTAAATGGCCAGGTTGGCCAAGGAAGGCAGAGCTCCAAGGGAACACGCTTTCTCTGCTGCCCTGTTTGAGGCCTCAGACTGTTCTGTTCTCAGCACTAATGGGGTCACCCTCCATAGTGAGCAAGACAAAGACTGGACAGAGGAAGGCCCTGGCAAGGAACATCTCACTCTGCAATGAGCCAAAATACTGACCAGTGTCTCCCCTCCACCCCGCGGTCTTCTAACTAGGGCTCCTGGTGGGTCCTGTAGAATTTTCCTTCCAGCTCACAAGGCCTCAGACAAATCATTGCCCATCCTGGCTTATTTAAGCCATGAGGCTAGTTCTCCACCTTAAATTTACTCAGAGGCCCATATAGATAGCCACTAATCTAGGGCTGGTCTGAAGCTGGAATGGAGGTCCAAAGCCCTTGTGGCCCTGACCCTGAATTTTTGTGTCCAAGATTCACTGGTCCCTGCGAGCTACCTGTAGGCATTTCACTGCTTACTCAGTGGCCCTCCTGGGGTGTTACCCCATAGCCATCCTCATGGCTGCCTAACCATTTGGCCTGTTTCAAAAGTATCCCTTAAGGGTAAGGAGGGGCGGGGCTTCCATCCAGCCTCCTTCGGGGCTGCCCTGTAGGTTGCCTATGGTACATTCAGGCATTCCCAGCAGTTGGCGGCCAAGGCCTAGAGAGTGGGGGAGCTCATACCGCAGGGGCACACTTAGACCACTGAGAGAAGGATCTGATGGACATGGACATATCTTTTCCCCCTTTCCCCTCTGGACTTGGCAGAGATGCTTCCATGGGATTCGCTGGGGCCACTTCCTGCCCGAGCAACCGCCGGTTGTTTGGGAAGCCGTGGCCAGCTTTAATTCACCACTTTGAATTTACTGTCCCTCCCTTTACACTTTTCCTCTAACGAAGCTCTGGGCTCTCACTACCCTCCCTAATGCCACCTTTTAAGGCCAATCTGTCACCGGGTGTGGGGCGCTGCGGTAGGAGGAGAACTATTAGAAGGGAAAGAGTTCTTACTCTAAACCATCTATCACAATACGACATGGGCTGGAGAACTGGCTGCAAATTCTTACCTGGCCCAGAAGACGCGGCCAGGATCCAGCTGCAGCCCCATCCGGGCGCCGGCCTTCCAGCCCGCCAACCGTTGCCGGTCGGCCGAGCGCGTCCCTTACACCAGTTCTCCAGACCCTCGAGGCGGGAACGTAACAGCACCTGCGCGATGCTGCTGCCCGGCACGCACGTGTGCGGCTGCGCCATGCGCATGCGCCTGGGAACATGACAAGCCCGCCAATGGGGCGGTGGGGCAGGGGAGCAGGCTAGTGGGGAGGAAGCACCGTGAGGAAACTCGGGTGCGCGAGGCCTGCTGGCTGCAGGGTCGGGATGTGGAGACCTGGCAGCACCGCCACACACGGCCAGACTGGGGGCAAGCTGGGGGCCGGCGGCCCCAGGGTCTTCACATCCTAGGGCGAGCGAAAGGCCTTGGGGATCCAATGGCCTGCCCACACCCCAAGCAGAAAAGTGGGTGGGGTTTTTTGTTGTTTTTTTGTTCTGGCGTCTGCATATTAAGCCCGAGTTGTTTTTCAACTTTTTTTTGGCCACTACAGAAAGCATTTTGTATAGATGACTTTGCGGTGTGGTGCTTTTATATCTACAAGATAAAGGACCTGGAAAGGAAGCTGCATGTTTTACGTCGTAAAATAGCCATCTCCAGGTAATTTTCCTCGAAGGTCTGGCCTGCTTGCCAGCCTGTCGGCCTCTCCCAGGACCTGAGGCATCTTGTGTCTCACAACCTTGGCCCATTTTCTACTGGTTTGTCCTTAGTTTGGTGTATGGTGTTACTTGGAAGGTAAACACTTTTAGGATTTGGGGATTCTTATCATGCTTAGGAAAACCTCTCCCTTTCTCTTCATTGCCTTCCCCCCAAATTCTCTTACGTTTTGTTGCAGTATTAAAAAAAAATGTCAGTGTCCACTCCCTGTGGAATTTTAGCTTAAGCGGTAAGGCAAGAGTCAAGCTTTGATTCTTCTTTCAGATGGGAATTCACTATGTTCGCCCCATTTATTAAGTGAACAACCTTGGTCATTATTTATATTCCATTCTATTTGGTGGCTCCTTGGACGTGTCAGTGAAGACGTCCTGTTATCGGTTGGACAGGTGATTCTGATGTGAGGGGTGGGGTCCCAGCTGAAACTAGAATTTTGGGCGTCAGGAGCATCTAGATGGATCAATCTCCCTCACTGTTTCTTTCTTTCTTTCTTTTTAAAAATATTTTTCCAGGCTATTCTTAGAATTTATTCTGTTAAGTGAAATTTATTTTTTTAAGATTTTATTTTTATTTATTTGAGAGGGATAGAGAGTCGGAAGGAGGGGCAGAGCGGGAAGGAGAAGCAGACTCCCCACTGAGCAGGGAGCCCAGCGTGGGACTCCATCCCAGGACCCTGAGATCATGACCTGAGCAGAAGGCAGACGCTTGACCAACTGAACTGCCCAGGCGCCCCTGTTAAGTGAAATTTAAGATCACGTTACCCAATTTTTCCCCATCCTTGCCAAATAAAAAAGTTCCATTGTGATTTAAATTATAATTGCATTTAATTTAGATGTAAGTTATGGGAGGTTGACATTTTTATGACCTTAAATCTCCCCAGAGGATATAAAGTGGTTTTTCATTTGTTTGACTCCTTTTAGTCCTACAATAAGATTTTATAATTTCTATAACTTTCTCATTTTTTTCTGTTACTGTTTTTGTCAGTATTGTGAATGGGATATTTTTTCCATCTCTATTCCTGATTATTAATACAGAGAAAAGCAAACAATTTATTTTCTATGTTATGAACTCTGGTAGTTTTAAAAATAAACTTATTTTTTTTCATAGATGCAAGCCTTAAATTTGCCAGTACACCAATTTAATTGCCATTTTATTTTTTTTAAATATTTTAATGCCTTTTTTTTTTTTAAGAGAGTGCAAGTGGGGTGGGGCAGAGGGAGGAGAGAAAGAATCTTAAGCAGGCTCCACATGGAGCCCATGGCAGGGCTCCATCTCACACCCTGAGATCATGACCTGAGCCAAAATCAAGAGTCTGAAGCTTAACCGACAGAGCCACCCAGGGGCCCTGCTATTTTGCTTTAGCTAGAAACAGTGAAACAGTGTTGAATAATTATGTGGGTCTTGTTTCTGATGGGTTGGAAATCCACATGTTAGAGTTGAGCAGAATATTGGCTGTGGTTTTGGTGAGCTTTAAAGTGTGGAAAGAGTTTCCATCTTGTTTAAACTGCCAGTGTTACCTGAGTGGAGCACCAGGGGGCACTAGTTACATAGACTGAAATGTGGGTTGGGGAGCACACAATTAGCAGGGACACAACCCTGACTGTCAAATCATATGGGTATTTTTTCCTTTAAGTTGCTGTTTTAACAATTATTTTTATTAGACATTGTGTCGCTACAAAAGAATACTGTATTTATAAAATATTTATATGGTAAGAATATGCAATGTACATCTATCATCTTGTTTTTTAAAAAAGCATTTTTCTTACCTTATAAATCTGTGTGCCTTTCCTGGGTCCTCTCCCGTTTCCTCCTTGCCCAACAGTAACCACCATCCTGAATTTGATGTGCATATTTGTTCTTGCTCTTTTAAAACCTTTTACCTTCCTAAATAATTGTTTTGTTTTGCCTGTTTTTGAACTTTAGACATAACATTTACTGTTTTGCAACGTGCTATTTTCTTTTCAATATTGTGTTCCAGAAATCCATCCATGTTGTTAGATGTAGCTGTAATTTATTAATCTTCACTATCATATACTATTCTATCATTGTTGAATATCATACAGTAATGAAAAATGAATCACACCTATAATGGAACATATAATTTTTTATCCATATCTCTGTGACTGGCATTTGGGTTGTTTCTAGTTTTTTTGCTATTACAATACAGCTGTGGACATTCTTGTTTATGCATGCATCATCTTTGGAGTAGACTTGTTGAATCATATAGGTCATACCCCTTTCAACCTTACTAGGTAATGTCAGATTATTTTCAGAAGCACTTGTATATGTTTACATGCTCACTGGCACTAAATTCTTCATTTCTCTACTTCTTCACCTACACTTGATATTTTTAGACTTGGATTTTTTTGCCAGTCTGATGGGTGTATAGCAGTAGGTCATTGCGGTTTGTTTGTTTATTTATTTTTGTCATTGTGGTTTAATTTGCATTTTCCTGATTTCTCATGTGGTTGAGCACCTTTTCTTGTCTATTGACCATTTGGATTTCTTCTTTGATAAGGTGTTTGTTCAAGACTTTTGACCATTTTTTCTGTTCTTTTGTCTTCTTTTTATTGATTTGTATTTTTGTATATTCTGGATACAAGTTCTTTGTTAAGTTATCTGTGTTGCAGATTTCTTCTACTTTTTGGCATCTTTTTAAAAAACCTTTTTATAGAGTCTTGATGAGTAGAAGTTCTTAATTTTAGTGTAGACTAATTTACCAATATTTTTTATTGTTTGCATTTCTTGTAGCTTGTTTCAAGAAATTCTTCCCTATCATGAAGTCATGAAGATACTATTTTATATTATCTTATAGAGCTTTTGTAGTTTTGTCTTTCACATATAAATCTTTAATCCACCTGGAATTGACTTTTGTGTATGGTATGAGGTAGAGCTTCAATTCCTTACTTCTTTCTGATTGTCCCCACATCCTTTAATGAAAAGTCTTACTTTTCTCCATTAATTTGCAATGCTACCTCTCTGTTATATCAAGTGTTCCTATATGTGTAAATCTTTTTCTGAATTTTTATTCAGTTACATTTGGCTGTTGTCTCTGTATGCCAGTACCACACTGATTAAATTATTATCATTTTACAGTAAGTTTTTATATCTAGTAGAGCCAATTTAACCACTTTTTATGCTTCAAGAGTGTCTTGACTATTTTTGGTCCTTTGCATTTCCATATAAAGTTTAGAATCATTTAATCAAGCTCCAAGAGAAAATCTGAAGGGGTTTCATTGGAATTGATTCTATGTCATCAGTTTGAGAAAAACTGATATTTATAAGTCTTCCTAACCATGAAGATAGTAAAACTGTCCATTAATTTAGATCTTTCTTTAGTGTCTCTCAAGAAAGTATTATAATTTTCCTTTTAGAGGTCTTATATTTTCTTTTTTTAAAAGATTTTATTTATTTATTTGACAGAGAGAGAGCACAAGCAGGGGGAGTGGCAGGCAGAGGGAGAGGGAGAAGCAGGCTCCCCAGCTGAGCAGGGAGCCTGATGCAGGGCTTGATCCCAGGACAATGGGATCATGACCTGAGCCAAAGGCAGATGCTTAGCTGACTGAGCTACCCAGGCACCCCAGAGGTCTTCTATTTTCTTGATTAGATGTAGCCTAGGTACCTGATGGTTTTTGATGCTATTGTAAATGATACTTTTAAAACTTCATTTTCTGACAGTTTGTTGCTAATATATAAAAATGTAATTGATTTTCATGTTATTCTAATTTATCTTTTGATTCTTTTGAGTTTGCTATTACATATCTGTGAGGAATGATAATTTTGCCAATTCTCATGCTTCATGTATTTTTCTTGCCTTGTTGCATTGGCTAGGGCTGCCAGTACAATGTTGAGTATAAAGGGAAAAGCAGGGGTTTTTTTGTTTCTTTTTTTTTTTTTTAAGATTTTATTTATTTATTTGACAGAGAGAGACACAGCGAGAGAGGGAACACAAGCAGGGGGAGGGGGAGAGGGAGAAGCAGGCTTCCCGCTGAGCAGGGAGCCCGATGCGGGGCCCGATCCCAGGACCCTGGGATCATGACCTGAGCCGAAGGCAGACACTAATGACTGCGCCACCCAGGCACCCCTATTTTTTTGTTTCTTATCTCACTAAGCTTTCTTCTTCTCCTCCCCTTCCTTCCTTCCTTTCTTTTTTCTTTCTTCCTTCCTTCTTCTTCTTCTTCTTCTTCTTCTTCTTCTTCTTCTTCTTCTTCTTCTTCTTCTTCTTCTCCTTCCTTCCTTCCTTCCTCCTCCTCCTCCTCCTCCTTCTTCCTTCTTCTTCTTCTTCTTCTTCTCCTTCTCCTTCTCCTTCTTCTTCTTCTCTTCTTCTTCACCATTCAACAGATTAAGGAAGATTCCATTCCTATTTTAAAGCATTTTTTCCTTTTAAATATCATGGGTGCATGTTGAATTCTATCTGAAGTGTTTTCTGCATCCATCGAGATGACCATATAGTGTTATTTTTTAAAATTTATTTTATTATTATTATTAACATATAATGTATTATTTGTTTCAGGGGTAGAGGTCTGTGATTCATCAGTCTTACACAATACACAGCACTCATCACAACACATACCCTCCCCAATGTCCATCACCCAGCCACCCCATCCCTCCCACCCCCCCACAACTCCAGCAACCCTCAATTTGTTTCCTGAGATTAAGAGTCTCTTATGGTTTGTCTCCCTCTCTGGTTCTTCTTGTTTCATTTTTTCCTCTCTTCCCCTATGATCCTCTGCCTTGTTTCTCAAATTCCACATATCAGTGAGATAATCTGATAATTGTCTTTCTCTGATTGACTTATTTCACGTAGCATAATACCCTCTAGTTCCAACCACGTCGTTGCAAATGGCAAGATTTCAATTTTTGATGGCTGCATAATATTCCATTGTATATATATACCACATATTCTTTATCCATTCATCTGTCTGTGGACATCTGGGCTCTTTCCATAGTTTGGCTATTGTGCACATTGCTGCTATAAACATTGGGGTGCAGGTGCCCCTTCCGATTACTACATTTGTATCTTTGGGGTAAATACCCAGTAGTGCAATTGCTGGTTCATAGGGTAGCTCTATTTTCAACTTTTTGAGGAACCTCCATACTGTTTTCCAGAATGGCTGCACCAGCTTGCATTCCCACCAACAGTGTAGGAGGGTTCCCCTTTCTCTGCATCCTCACCAACATCTGTCATTTCCTGACTTGTTAATTTTAGCCATTCTGACTGGTGTGAGGTGGTATCTCATTGTGGTTTTGATTTGTATTTCCCTGATGCTGAGTGATGTTGAGCACTTTTTCATATGTCTGTTGGCCATTTGGATGTCTTCTTTGCAGAAATGTCTGTTCATGTCTTCTGCCCATTTCTTGACTGGATTATTTGTTCCTTGGGTGTTGAATTTGGTAAGTTCTTTATAGATTTTGGATACTAGCCCTTTATCTGGTATGTCATTTGCAAATATCTTCTCCCATTCTGTTGGTTGTCTTTGGTTTTGTTGACTGTTTCCTTTGCTGTGCAAAAGCTTTTTATCTTGATGAAGTCCCAGTAGTTCATTTTTCCCTTGCTTCCCTTGCCTTTGGCGATGTCTAGGAAGAAGTTGCTGCAGCCGAAGTCAAAGAGGTTGCTGCCTGTGTTTTCCTCGAGGGTTTTGATGGATTCCTGTCTCACATTTAGGTCTTTCATCCATTTTGAGTCTATTTTCGTGTATGGTGTAAGGAAATGGTCCAGTTTCATTCTTCTGCATGTGGCTGTCCACTTTTCCTTGTAGTGTTCTTTATTTTGTTAATGTGGTTAATTACACTCATTAGTTTTTCCTAGGGTAAACTACCCTTGCATTTCTGGAATAATGATTATAAGTTTTCTATATTTCTAGACTTGTTAATATTTGTTTTGAGTTATACCATCACTAGTGTGTAATTTTCCTCTCTTCTACTGTCCTTGTTAGGTTTTGGTGACCAGATTATACTAGCCTCAAGAAATGAGTTGGGGATTATTTCTTCTACTCTTGGGATAGTTTCTGTAAGGCTGATTATTCCTTGGTCAGCTATGTCTGGAGTTTTGTATGTATATGTGTCAGGGGAGTTTTTATTTAAAAAAATTTTTAATTATTTATTTAAGAGAGAGAGAGCATGAGCACAAGCAGGGCGAGGGGCAGAAGGAGAAGCAGACTCGAGCCTGATGTGGGACTTGATCCCAGGATGTTGGGATCATGACCTGAGCCAAAGGCAGACACTTAACTGACTGAGCCACCCAGGCACCCTTGCTGGGAGTTTTTAAACTGATTTTTAAAGATGGTTATACTACTACTTAGGATTTTCTAATTTTTGAGTCAGTTTTAAGTTATATTTTTCTAGAACTTTATCTGTTTTTAAAGTTATTGTTACAAAGTTGTTCATAATATCCTTATTTGACAATATCTGTAGCATTTATATTTATGTCTTCTTTTTATTTCAAATAGTGTTTTTTAGGTTCATCCATTTTCTCTCTCCTTCCTTCCCTTTCTCTGTCTTCCTTATCAGTGTTGTCAATTTTAGTTTTTCAAAGAATCAACCTTAGCTTTTATCATCCTCTCTATTGTGTTTGTTTTCTCTTTGATTAATTTCTGATCTTGATTTCCTTTCTTTGAGTTTGTCTTAGTGTTCATTTTCTTACTCTAACTGGATGGTTAGCTCATTATTTTTTAGTCTTTCTTCTTTTACAACATGAGCTTTTAATGCTATAAGTTTTTCTGTAAGTACTGCTTTACCTTTGTCCTATAAGTTTTGATATTTAGCATTTTAATTTTTAACTGTATAATTCTGTTGTTTTCTTCTCTGATCCATTAGTTATTTAAAAGAGTTTCTTAATGTTCAAGAGTGGATTTTTTTTCTAATTGCCTTTTTGTTACTGATTTTGAACTGTCTTCATTTTATTTTATTTTATTTTATTGATAGAGACACAGCAAGAGAGGGAACACAAGCAGGGGGAGTGGGAGAGAGAGAAGCAGGCTTCCCGCCGAGCAGGGAGCCCGATGTGGGGCTCTATCGCAGGACCCCGGGATCATGACCTAAGCCGAAGGCAGACGTTTAATGACTGAGCCATCCAGGCGCCCCAAACTGTCTTCATTTTAGTCTGAGAATGTGGTCTGTGTATTAGTTTTTTGAAATTTGCTGAGGCGTTATGACTGGCCCAAATACATGGTTAATATTCAAAAATGTTCCATGTACATTTCAAAAATATATATCCTGCAGTTATGTGTACATTACATCAAGTTTGTTGATTGTGTTGTTGGAAACCTTGCTGATATTTTTTGCCTCTCTGAGCTCTCACTACAGGGAGAGGTATGTTAAAATCTTCCATTGTGATTGTGGATTTATCTATTTCTCCTTGTGATTGTGTCCATTTTACTTTATTTTGAGATGTTATTAGGTGCATAGGAGTTTTAGAGCTTTGTGAATTTTATCTTTTATCATTACAAAGTGACTTTTTGATTTATAGGAGTTGACATATAGAAATACATATTTGCCTTAAAGTCTATCTTGTCTGTATATTTATGTTTTCAGTGTATTCTTGTAAACAACATATAGCAAGATTTTGTTTTATTCTAGATACTTTTTATTCTTACCCAAAGATTTAACTTACTTAAATTTTGTGTATTATTGATGCATTACAGACTTATTTCTGTCTTATTTTGTAATTTTTATTCCACCTTATCTGCATTCCTTTTTCCTCCTTCTTGCCTTCTTTTAGATTGACTGAAAATTCCCCCCCCACACACACATACAATGTTTTCCCTTGTTTTGGAAATCCGTTATTCTTTCTTTAGTGATTACTCTGTGTGTTTTACCAAATACTTAACCCACCAAAGTCTAACTCCACAAGTTTCTTAATACTGTTTTAGTAAGTTTTTATTCATACCTTTATTTTCCTTTGGATCCTGAAAGATATTTTCCCTGGGAATACTAACATTTTCTCCTCTAATCACTTTTCTCTTCTTTCTTAGGAGGTCAACTCTTAGTCTGATCAATGCTCTTTGAAGGTAATTCCCACCACCTACCCCTAATCTGGCTGCTTTTAAGATTTTGTTTTAAGAGTCTTGCAATTTCACTCTATTGTATTTTGCTGTGGATGTCTTTTTATTTTCCTAACTAGGATTTGTTGAGGTTTACTCTGTATGTTGGTCTTTCTCATGACTTCTTGGAAATTTTAAAATCATTAACTCTTTAAAGAGTTCTGCTCCGCAATGCCTTGGTGGCTCAGTCGGTTAAGCGTCTGCCTTCGGCTCAGGTTATGATTCTGGGATCGAGTCCCGCCGTCAGGCTCCTTGCTCAGCAAGGAGCCGGCTTTTCCCTCTGCCTGCCACTCCCCCTGCTTGTGCATGCTCTGTCTCTCTGACAAATAAATCTTAAAAAAAAAAAAAAAAAAAAAAGTTCTCCATTTCGATTAGACACATATGGGACCTTCTCACTTTATTCTCCATGTCTCTTCTTTCGTATTTTTCACATCTTTGTGTTGTATTCTGGATACTTTCTTCAGATCTTACTTCTATGTCACTATTCTCTTCAGTAGTATGTTTTAATATTATTATTTTTAGTGATTTTTTTCTAATTTCTGGAAATTCTTTAGTTTTTTTAAAATAGTGTTCACTCATTTTCAGGAATGAAAATTTTAGAAACCTTCTATTTCTAGAAATATATTACACGTGCTTATTTTATATTCTGTGTTTGATAATTTCACTATATGGAGTTTTATGTCTGATTCTGCTGTTATTTCTGTTGGCCTATGCTCATGGGCCAACTTGTGTATTGTGTTTCCTTGTGTGTTTAGAGATATCACACTGTAAGCTATTCATTTTCCTTGCAGTGTCACATCTGGGATTCCATAAGACCTGGAATGAAGGGGAGAGCCTCAGAGAGGATTTCTTTGCTTCTCTCATGTGACTGGGGACATTGCCAATTTGAGACCATGTTATATTCTCTGCCAAAGGTTTTATTGGACTATCTGATAGTATGTATTTGGCTATTAAACCAAACCAGGAGAGGGTCTGCTCTCAATTACTAATTCTTAGGGGATTCTTTTCTGCTCTGCTTAGGACCAATCTTTAAGACAAACAATTTTCCTGTATTTGATTTTGGATTCATTATATCAAAGGTATAGACCTTTGGGAGTCCAGCTTTATGGTGCACATCTGATGTTAAATACCCTACCTTGGAAGTATCATTTGAGGCGGTGAAAACTTAAGCTCACTGGTACAGTAAGTGGCTATGAGGGAAAAGCAAGACTTCGGACTCTTCTTACCTTTCCATATTTCTACACTCACTTAATATCTGGCCCAAGTATTCCTTATATTCTTTCCGACTCATGGATGCTTTTAAGATGTTTTAAAATTTTATCTAGCATGCCTGGTATTATACAAGGGTGGTTGATATAATGAATGATTTATAATGAAAAGCTTCCCAACACCGACCCATTCTTGCATTTCTGTGGTAAACCTAACTTGGGCATGGGTTTACCAACTTGAGGTATTAGTCTTTGGTATGTGGCTGGATTCTATTTGCTATTTGGATTTTTGAAAATTTTCTTTTTTTTAAAGATTTTATTTATTTGACACAGAGAGATACAGCGAGAGAGGGAACACAAGCAGGGGGAGTGGGAGAGGGAACACAAGCAGGGGGAGTGGGAGAGGGAGAAACAGGCTTCCTGTGGAGCAGGGAGCCTGATGTGGGGCTCGATCCCAGGACCCTGGGATCATGATCTGAGCCAAAGGCAGATGCTTAACGACTGAGCCACCCAGGCACCCTGAAAATTCTCTCTTTTTTTAAAGATTTTATTTATTTGACAGAGAGCATGCACACACAAGCAGGGGGAGAAGTAGAGGGAGAGGGAGAAGCTGGCTCCCCACTGAGCAGGGAGCCTGATGCAGGGCTCAATCCCAGGACCCTGGGATCATGACCTGAACCGAAGGCAGGCATTTAACTGACTGAGCCTCCCAGGCGCCCTGAAAATTCTATTTTTTAAAAAGACTTTATTTATTTATTTATTTATTTATTTATTTATTTGAGAGAGAGAGAGAGCATGAGCAGGGGAGGGGCAAAGGGAGAGGGACAAGCAGACTCCCCATTGGGGAGTCCATTGTGGGGCTTGATCCTAGAACACCGAGATCATGACCTGGGCTGAAGTCAAAAGCTTAACCAACTGAGCCACCCAGGTTCTGTTCTTAAAGTGAGCTTGAAATACACAGTTCTTATATTTTCTGTGCTGTCTTTACCAGGTTTTGTTGTTGAAGTTATGTTGGCCAGCTTCATAAGAAGAATAAGAAACTGCATTGATGGTGTCTCTGTGCTACACTTTGACATTTTTCTATCTGGTGTCCTTTACCCCCACTTTATTTTGAGCCCCAGCCCTGGGGATAAGGGAACTTCAGGCTTCCTCCCCCACAGTCTGTCAGGTGCAAAGACTTGGATTGTAGAGTTTGTGGGAGCAGGAGTTTCCTAGGTCCCTAGGTTCAGCTCTTCCCAGTTGCCCCCTCACAATTTGCTGCTGCAGCTACACTCTCAGTGGCTCTGGGGAGTATCCCCCTGAGCCTTTGCTCTGTCTGGGCCTTCTGGCCTGGAATTAATTCAACACCTATTTACTGAGCATCTCCTATGTGCCAAGCACTGGGGATGCTATAGTGTGTAAGACAGACATGATTCCTATTCTCATGAAGCTCACAGTCCATTGTGGGGTGGGGGAGATAGTCAACAAATGAATAAAATATATGGTATGACACATCATGCCAGAGTGCAGTGGAGAAAAAGGAAGCAATTTGTTGGTAGCTTTCTAACATGTTTGGGTATATGTAGGTCAACTCCATGTTCCCCATCTTCTTAAGAATTGCTCTATTCTCTATTATTTTTTGCTTAAGAATTGCTCAATTCTCCCATGTAGATTTCACAATCTATTTGTCAAGTGTTTAAAAAATATTCACAGGATTTTGATTTGGATCATGTTGGATTTGTAGATTTGGGAAGAACCCACATAACTGAGCTGGCCATCTGTGAAGATGGTGTTCTCCTTTTAACTCAGGTCTTCTCTATCATTCAGTAAAATTTTAAAGTTGTATCTGTAAAGGTCTTTTGCATCTTTTTGTCAGATGTACTTTGAGGCCCCATATGGCCTATGTTGCAGAATCTTTTTTTCTATGACCTTTTCTACTCAGTGATGGCTGGTGGATAGACTGCTGAGAGTAGGCTGATCTTCTGTGATCTGGTTAGAGTGGGTTCTAGAACGTCAACCTGATGTCACTCCCTGTTCAGAGCTCTGCCTGGCTCCACTCCAGGCTCTTCCCTCACTTTGTCTCAGTGGACTGGCTTTTGTCACCTCTGGGCTTTGCCCATGTAGCCCATCTTCTCCCTTGGCAGGCCCCCTTCCACTGCCCCCACCCCCTGGGTTCAGGTTTATGCTGGGGTTGCCTCACTGCCCTGCACCTTCTAGCCAGTGAGAGCTGCAGGACTAACCAGTGCCTGCCTCCCCACAGGTGGGAAAGCAAGGCCCTGGTAAGGCAAGAGTTGTGCAGGGCCAGCCTTGGATCCCACAGCGCTGGGGCTTCAGGGCAGGTGATTGGAGCCTCGCTCTGCTACTCCTGTGGTGCCCTGCCCCACCCCGTCTTCTCACGTGGAAGCACTGGCAGTGGGAGGCCCCCCACAGTGGGCCAGACCAAGCCGCTCTAGGCCCGTCCTGGGAGCTAGTGATCAGAGTTGCTTAGCAACCTGGGACAACAGAAGCAGTCCAAGTTATCGTGGTTATCGAGTAACCCTGGAACTCACCAAGGTGGGCTTCCCTCAAAGAGAAGAGCCGGGTGGGTGCCTTGGCTTGGCCCCAGACAGCCCCAGGCAAAGCTGTGAGCCTTCCCCTAGCTTCTTTCTCTGCCCTCTGCAGCCTTCCTGGCCCAGACCCTGTCACAACGAGTCTTCCAACCCCGTTCTCTCCCCTCCCCATTTAGACCAGCTTTTCATTGCTTTCCTCAGGGCAGAGCAGAAGAACGTCCCAGGCTCCGCCCCATGCTGCCCTATAGGCTGTCACCTGTCCTGCATCAGCCCTGATCCACCCAGTCACAGACACACTCAGGGACAGGGCCTTGGAAAACTCCAAATCCAAGGTTTTTATTACCGGTCAGAAGGTGCTCCCTCACAAACAGTGTTGAGAAGAGGTACATTGCACAGCTCTGCTGCAGGCCTGGTGGGGCCACCCACCCCACCCAGCCCACCCTGCCTCTTGAGTGGGCACCCTAAGGCATTTCATACGTTGGTGTTTTCACTTTTGTTTTTTTATAAAAACAAAATCAGTCCTGGAGTATACAGAAAAAAACCCTGTGATGAATTTTCAGGACCAAACTTAAGTGGGAGGGGTTGGAGTGGGGGTTCTGAGGGGCGGGGACAGTGGCCACGATGGCCCAGTACCCCCACCATTGGCAGAAGCCTTTGGAAGGGGGTCCGAGGAGAGGGCAGGGCACAACTGACAGGAGGGCTAAACTCAGACAGGAGTGCCCTGTCTTCATCATTTTTTAACTTCCACATACCATAGAAATTTAAGCAAAATAGCTATTTTTATATATTTATATATCATATATATATATAAATCAGGCAAATAAAAGAGTTCAGGGGGTGTGGAGATGGGCACCCTGAAGGTGCCTGAGGCCGAGGCGGGACACTGGGTCTCTGGTGCCTGTGGGCACCAGCCCAGGCTGAGCCAAGTGTTTGTTCTTATTGCTGATCTGGGGCCTGGTTCTGGGGTGGGGAGCACCTGCAGGCCCTGCCCCCCAGCCCTTCCTGGCCTCTCTAGGGCTGGGGAGCAGCCTCAACATGGCCAAGGCAAGGCAAGGGGCTGATACCCTCAAATCTCCATGGGGGCCGCTCGGCGCCCCCTCCCCCACAGTGGGTGCGGCTGTAGCTCCAGAGACAACCGACTTGTGCTCTCCTGGGCCAGCTGGCCCCTCCAGTTCCCTTCTCTGTGGAGTCCTGTGCTCCCGCTGACTGGGCAGCTCCGACACCGATGTGGCCCTGCTATGTTGAGCGACAAAATGCTCCCTGCTCAAAGGGGTCTGGCTTCCTGATGTCTTAAAAAGAAGGGGCTCTTGCCAGGACATGTTTGTGGCAAGAAAGCACACTTAGAAAGTTGTCTGCTAAGTGCTGTGCTAAAAATATTTACTAAACGTCTTGGCTGGAAAGAAATGGAGATGGTTTTTTCTAAAAAAGTCAAATGTGGCTCCTCAGGAGGGGCCAGTGCCTCCCTGGGTGGGGCTGGTGACTGGGGCAGCCCAGGGCCCGGGCCAGCCTGCCTGAGTTGTGTTAACTGGGAGCTGGGGTCCCAGTGGGACCCAAGTCCATAATGAAGGGGCTTGGGTGACCCAGGGCACCTGGGAGCTGAAGAGAATGCAGGTCAGCACTTACTCCTTCCAAGGTGGGAGCCCCAAAAAAGTGTTAAAAAAAAAAAAAGGTGGGGGGGGAGGTGTGGGGAGGAGGGCCGTTGAGTACTAAATTGAGTGCATTAAAGAAGAGGTGGACCAGGCTGTGCAGGCGCCTGTATTTGCAGTAGGGGTGGCGCTCAGAAGATGTTGGGGCACATGTGCCAGTCCTGCCTCTCCTTGGCCTCCCAGTAGCCGCCCTTGTACATGCAGGCCGTCTCCCCCGTCAGTGGGTCCAGCCTCTTCTCGAACCACAGCGGCATGTACACATCGGCCTCCTTCTCTGCTGGGCAGGCACAGTGGGCGGGCGGGTGGACAGTGGCCTCTTCCCAGCCCGCCCCCTTCCCTGGTTCCCCCATTCCCTGCCCCCAGGACACAGCTTCCTTCCACCCTGCCTGCCCCCGCACCCTCCCTGTCCCTGGGGTGCCCCTTCCTCCCCCTCTCCCCACCCCTGGGGCATCCCTTCCTTCCGGGAACCCGCTCCCCACCCCCAGGGTCCCCTCTCTCCCCGCCCAGCCTCACCTTCCTCCGTGCCACAGCCCCGCGAGCAGGCCTCCAGCCGCCGGCGCCGCGACACCCGCTGCTTCTCCTCCAGCCGCTGCTTCTCCGTGTTGGCCTCGTCCCAGTGCCCCTTCTCCATCAGCCGCTGGTCCGGCCGCAGGCGGCTGTCCGTGGGCGCCACGCCCTCCTCGTGCTCGTTGAGGGTCAGGGCCAGCTCGGAGAAGTAGTACATGTTCTCGGCGTTCTCCCTGTGGCGGCAGGGCGGCGTGAGCGGTCCCGCAGGGCCCCCGGGCCACGTGTCCACCCCTGGAACTCGCCCAGCCAGCGGCTGGCTCCTTCCTCTTTCACAGCCTGCACCTTGCACACTCGCTCCACCGACCTGCATCTGTTTTGCTACATTCTACTTTTCTGGGAATTTGCCGATTTCCACCCGTTTTTCAATCTTATTACTACTGCTTTAACGACTAGGACATGGTGATGTCCTCTTTTCACATCTGTGATGTGAGTTAAATGTGCCTCCCCCCCCCATTCTGAACAGTCATGGTGGAGGTTCGTGCACTCTCTTCACTGGTTGAAGATGAAACTTTGTTGATCCTCTTTTAGGTTTTTCTACCTTACTGAGTTTACTTTTATATTCTCCCACTTTGTTGCGGTTTATTTTGCTGTTCTTTTTCCAACTTCATGAGATGGTTGCTGAGCTCATGATTTTGCAGCTTTTCTTTTCTAATATGTGCGTTTTAGGTTAGGCATTGCCCTCCAAGTACTGCATTAGCTGAATCTCACAGCTTTTATATGTATTACTTTAATTATCATGCACTTTATTTATTTAAGAGAGAGAGTGCCAGCAAGGGGTGGCGGATGGACGGGCAGACTCCACACTGAGCACGGAGGCGGATGGGGGGCTTGATCTCAAGTGAGATCATGAGGCAAACTGAAATCAAGAGTCAGATGCTTAAGGGACTGAGCCATCCAGGCGCCCCTTTATGCAGTTATATTTTCTGATGTCCACTCTATCTTCTTTGATCTGTGGATTAGTTGGAAGTATATTTCTTGAATTTATAAACATTTGGGGATTCTTTCTAGTTATCTTTATTTCTAGCATAATTGCTTTGTAAACAGACAGTATACTGGTATAATCTCAGTTCTTTGAAATTTGCTGAAAGACCCAGTATATGGTCAGTTTTTGCAGATGTTCCATGTATACCTGAAGAGAAAGTGTTTACTGCAATTGTTCAGTACAGTGTTCTATAATTGTCTGGTAGATTCTATGGTTCAAACTTTTTTTTTCCTGTTTCTAGCCATTACTAAGAGCTTTGTTAAAATTTCCTATATTGGTTGTAAATTAATCCATTTCTCCTTGTATTTCTACCAGCTTTTGTGGTAAATATTTTGAGGCTGTGTTTTTTAGATACATGATAGGTTCAAATTTAAAACCCATCTTAGTGAATTGAACCTTTATCATTATGTCCCCCTTACCTCCCGTCTTACCTTTTGTTTTAAAGTCTGTTTTGCAACATTAATATAGCTACAGCAGCTTTTGTTTGTTATTTCTGTAGACATACCTTTTTCCATCCTGTTATTCCAATCTTTTTTTCTTACTTAGATGTAGCTCTTGTAAAACACATATAGTTGGATTTTTAAAACTTATCTGAAATCTTATACCTGTAATGGGAGTAATTAATGTAATTACTGATATGTTGGATTTAAATCTATCTTGTTTTTTTCTTTGTGTTCTCCTTTTTTGGACCTCAGGTGCACAGCTTTGGATTAGTCATGATCCTTGCTACACGACACCCTCTTTTTATTGGTCCTTGCATGGCCTGCTTGACCACCAGAAGAACCTCTAAACAAAAGGTAGAATCCTGACAAAACCTACATCTAACCATATGGAAAACTCACCAATCCATCCCCTTCTTAGGTAGCTGTCACGACTCCTGGGTTCATCAGTCCCTTGCTTACCTTCTAATCTAATTTTATTGCATCTTTACATAGTCTTAAATGTGCATGTATTTATGTGTTTTCATATACATATATTTACATATTTGTTTTTAACTGTGTAAGAAGAATGATGTATGTAACCTTCTGGGACTTGCTTTTTTTTCTTAATATTATACTGCTAAAATTTATATTGTTGCATGTTTCTGTGGTTCATTAGTTTCAACTAATGTGTAATATTCCCTCCTGTGAATAATAACACAGTTATTCATTCAATAAATCTGGGTTGTTTACAAGTTTTTGCTTTGGAGTAATCTTATGCATGGTTCCCATTGTACATTTGCAGGAATTTCTCGAGTATGTAACTAGAAGTGGAACTGCTGGGCTATAGAATCTGATATTCTTCTTTAGGAGGTAAGGCCAACCTGCTTTTCAACATGGTGACCAGGCACCAATTCGCATTCCCACCAGTGATGGGTAAAAAATATTGTGGATCTACATCTTCTTCAACACTTGATACTGTCAGACTTTTTCATTTTTTTTTTAATTAAATGAAGGCAAAATGGTCTCATTGCAGTTTTGATTTTCATTTGCCTGATTACCAATGATGTTGATCATATTCATATGATGACTGGTCATATGTATTTGTTCTCGTGTGAAATTCTTGCTTGTGACTCTTACACTTTTTCTGCCGAATTGTTTTTGCTTTATTTGTGGAGGAGGTGTTCTTGATTTTTTTTAGTTATTATTTTTAATTGTGGCCAAATACTTTTTATGTATTCTCAATACTGATCTGTTGTCAGGCATTAAGTATTGTGATTATCTTCTGCAAATTTATATATTGTCTTTTCACTTTCTTTAAGTTGTCTCTTAACGAGCAAAACTTCTTTTAATGAAAAAAATATTTTAATATAGTTACATGCATCAGTGCTGTTCTGTGTCTTAAGATCTATTTCCTTAAGGTCTAAAAGATACTCATCAGTATTTTCTCCTTAGAGTTAACTTATTGTTTAACAGCAAATCAAGCTTAATACCTTTTCTAAGACCTTTACCTGGAGTCAGTTTCTGTTCTAATGTAAGGGAGAGATTCAGGTAATCTTTTTCCATATGGATAACCATTTTCCCAAATCTTTTAGTGAACAGTGCCATCTTTCCACATGATCTCATGTCACCTTTGTTATATACCAAAGATATATACATCCATGGGTCTGTTTCCAGGCTCACTGTTCTATTGCAGCTTCAAAATAAGTCCTAATATCTAGTAGGGCTAGTCCTTATTTCTCTGTTCTTCAGAAATATTCTGGCCCTTTATTCTTAAATAAAAATTTAAAAATCATTATATCAAGCAATGAAAATCACTACTGGGATTTTGTTTGATCTCCTCTTTAGATCATAACATCTTTGTAATACTAAATCTTTCTATTTATGAACATTGTGTCTTTCTCCATTGATTTAGCTCTTCTTTAATATCTCAGTAAAGTTTTATAATTTTCTCTATAGAGGTCTTGAATATAAGATTATTACAAGATTATGTTATTATATTATATATTACATATTATATATTATGTTATTATATTATTACAAGATTATCTTATTGAATATAAGGTTTATTACAAGATCCTCCTCTGGTATGATAATTGTCTTCTCTTAAATTGTATTTCCTTTTTTTTTTTTTATTTTTTTTATTTTTTTATTTTTTAAAGATTTTATTTATTTATTTGAGAGAGAGAATGAGAGACAGAGAGCATGAGAGGGAGGAGGGTCAGAGGGAGAAGCAGACTCCCTGCCGAGCAGGGAGCCCTATGCGGGACTCGATCCAGGGACTCCAGGATCATGACCTGAGCCGAAGGCAGTTGCTTAACCAACTGAGCCACCCAGGCGCCCTTAAATTGTATTTCCTAGTTGTTTTCTTTTAGTGTGTAGAAATGCAACTGACTTTTGCATATAACCTTATACTAAGACACCTAAAATGCTTTTTCTGAATCTACTGAGATTTATTAATGTGATGAATTAATTTGTGGATTTTTTTTTTTTTAAGATTTTATTTATTTATTTGACAGAGAGAGAGAGACAGCGAGAGAGGGAACACAAGCAGGGTGAGTGGGAGAGGGAGAAGCAGGCTTCCTGCTGAGCAGGGAGCCCGATGCAGGGCTCGATCCCAGGACCCTGGGATCATGACCTGAACTGAAGGCAGACGCTTAACGACTGAGCCACCTAGGCGCCCCTGGATTTTCTAATATAAAATCATCTTTGCATGCCCATGATAAACGCAACAGGATTGATGAATGCTTTCTTTTTTATACACTGTTGGATTTTCTGATGTCTTATTTTGGAATTTTGCTTATATATTCATGAGTGAAATAGGGTAGAACTTTAATTTTCCTATGACTCTTTTAGGTTGGTTTGGTATCAGGGTTATCCTGGCCTCACGTATAGGAAAAGAGAGCATTTCTTCTTTTCCTTTGGTCTGGAAGATTTTATATACTATTGGGATAATATATTTCTTGAAAATTTGGTAGAATTCACCTACAAAATTAACTGGGCTTTGTGTTTTCCCTGTGAGAATTTTTGAACTACCTCTTCAGTTTCTTTGATTATAGGACTAGTCATGCTTTTCATTTCTTTTAGACTCAGTTCTTGTTATATTTTTCTAAGAATTTGTCCTCATCTGAATTTTAATTCTTAGTACTTTGTATGTCATATTAAACTCTTCATTAATAATATTTATTTCTATATTCTCTCTTGATAAGTCTTGCCAATAGTTTTCTGTCAGTTTTTTTTTTCTTGAAGAATCAACTTTTGGCTTTTTAAACTTCTCTGTTTTATTTTTTCTATTTTACTAATCTCTGCTCTTATTTTTAAAGTCAGTTTTTTTCTTTCTTCTGGTTTATATGTTGACCTTTCTCTAATTTCTTAGATTAGAAACTCAGAAAAGAAATAGTTTCAAAATGAATGAGCTTGTTTATGTGCCTATTTAAGGCAGTCCATTTCCTTTAAAGCACTGCCTTTGTTACACCCATTCTCAATTTTAGGTATTTTATTTTATTTTATATTAAGATTTTATTTATTTAAGAGACAGAACAAGAGGTGGGGCAGAGGGACAGGGAGAAGCAGGCTCCCTGCTGAGCAGGGAGCCAGATGTGAGGCTTGATCCCAGGACCTGGGATCATGACCTGAGCACAAGGCAGACACTTAACTGACTGAGCCACCCAGTTGCCCCAATTTTATGTATTTTAAAATTTCCCTTCTAATTTATTATTTTACCCATGAGTTATTTAGCAACTTAACAATTTTTTCCAAACGCATGAGGACTTTTTGTCATCTTGTTCATAACTTCTGACTTAGTTGTCTTATCATAGATGTGGTCTGTATGCTACCCTCTAAATTTGTTGAGTCTTTCTTTAGGGTTCAGTACACAATAGATCTTTGCATACATTCCATGTCTACTGGGTAAAAGGTACATTCTATTATTGTTGCAACTGCAAGTATGTGGACATCCTGTGTTGTTTTGATCTCTTCAGATCCTTGTTGATCCCACCCCTGCTCTGACTGATCAACAAGTGAGAGAGGTATATTGAAGTCTCTCAATCTCCCACCATGGTGATGGATTTATCAATTTCTCCCTTTACTATCAATATATGCCTTGTATATTTTTGAGGCTGTTTCATTACATGCATAGTGAAACTCATATCTTCTTGAAGAACTCAGACTTTTATCATGTAGCAATTCTTCCATCCCTAGTAATGCTTTTGTCTTATTGAAGTCTGTTTTATCTGATATTAATATAGCTGTTGTAGCTTTTTCAGTTAGTATTCCCATGATATGTCTTTTCCTTTCAACCTCTGCATGTCTTTGTTTTTGACATCTCTTAGAAGGTGCATATATCTGGATTTTAAATCAGTATTTTGCTTTTTGACTGGTGAGTTTCAGCTACTTTTATTTGTTATGCTTGGGCCTATTCCTATTGGGTTGATTTACTGTTTTTATTTGTCCTTTTTCTTTTTAGTCTTTTCTTACTGTTTTAACATCTTATATTTGTCTCTTCCTTCTAATAAGAACTTAGCAATCCTTCACATCCCTTGGTGTCCGTTTCAACTCCCCTCAGATCCTGACATGTTAACATTATCTACATCTTAAATTCTGCATTATTATGGGAATATTTCTCTTTTACTTCATATGTCTTTTGCAGCAACTTCTGGATTTTTTTTTCTCCCCCTTTTAAAGTACTATGTCTAGGGGCGCCTGGGTGGCTCAGTTGGTTAAGCATCCAACTCTTGATTTCAGCTCTGGTCATGATCTCACATGATCTCAGAGTCTTAAGCTTGAGCCCCATGTCAGCTAAGCACTGGGTGTGTGGATCCTGGTTAAGATTGTCTCTCTCCCTCCCCTGCCCCACCCCTGCTTGCTCTCTAAAATAAATAAATAAACAAACAAACTACTATGTCTAATGCCATTTTCATTGTGGGTTTTGTGTGGCAAACCTTCTGAGGCTGTTTGCCTGACGACATTTGTTGTTGTTGTTGTTATGTGCTCATTATTAAATGATAGCTTGTCTGGATAAAAATCTTAATCTTCTAATTTTGCTTTCTTCATTACCTTGAAAATATTACTCCAAACATGGGCTATTGAAAGATGTCAATCTTTCTGATTGCCAATCTGATTCTTTTTTTTCTTTTTAAAGATTTTATTTATTTGACAGAGACATAGCGTGAGAAGGAACACAAGCAGGGGGAGAGGGAGAGGGAGAAGCAGGCTTCCCGCTGAGCAGGGAGCCTGATGCGGGGCTCGATCCCAGGACTCTGGGATCATGACCTGAGCCAAAGGCAGACGCTTAACGACTGGGCCACCCAGGCACCCCTGTCAATCTGATTCTTTATCCTTCATTGTAATCTGCTTGTACTCCTCTCTTGAAGCTACTAGAATTTTCTCTTTGGCATTTTTAATTTTCACTATAGTGTGGTCTTGGTGAAAGCTTTTCTTTATCTCTTGTCTCTGAACTCCACAGGCCCTTCAACCCAAGGTCTCCCATCTCTGTTTTTATTCTGGGAAATTTATCTCCATTATTTAACTATTTCTCTTTCCTTTCCATTTTTATTTCTTTCTTTTCCTTCCAGGATTCCAGTTAAACATTATTTTAGTGGTTGTTCTAGGAATTATGCAGACTTCACACAGCCAAAAGTTACTGCACATCTTGACCTTCTTGAGTTGCACAAAGGCCTTTGAGAAGTTTCCTTCCTAAAAATTTATCCCTCTTCTGACTTACATGATCACACAGTTGTATTTTGTTTAGACTCTAAAACCTGCAAGACATTTCTATTCTTATTTACTGTTCACTTAGGTTCACATAGTTTTTGTTCTTCATTCATTCACACATCTCAGATCTTCCATCTGGGATCACTTTCCTTCTGCAGGAGGTATATCCTTTAATGTGGGTCTGCTGGTGGCAAAATGAGTTTTTATTAGTCTGAAAATAAAATATTTCAACAACACTCTGTAAACATGTTCTTGCTGGGTGTATAATCATCGGCTGGCAGTGAGTCTTTCTGCACATGGAAGATCTCATTTGACCGTCTTCAAGCTTCCATCATTGCTGAGGAAGAGACCGCTGTCAGTCTGCTATTCCACAGAAAGTCATACAGGTCTTTTTCACAACTCTTTGATTTAGTTTCAACAGTTCCACTGTATAGATTTGGTGTGGAAGATTCTTTTCTGTTTGCTCTTCAGATATGGTCTCTTTCTTTCTAGACTCTGACTAGAAGTATCCTAGACCCTGCTCTCAAACCTGATGTGCGCATGGCTGCCCTCGGGATCTTCCTGAGATTCTCACTCTTATGGGCTCCCAGGGCTGCTGGTGATGCTGCTCCAGGGACTCCCTCTGGGTCACTAGGTGGTAAACTTTCTCTCTGTTAGCTTTTTGTCTTTGCCAGGTTTTGTCTCTCTATTTGAAGTGTTTCTTTTCTTCTGTTGATGGATTGTATTAAACCTTCCCAATTGGAGTTCTCAAGTTCAGTTACTTAATTTTTCCTTTGTAGAATTTGTTTTGCTCTCTTTGGAACCTGCTGTGCCACTTTTTATAGTTTTCTGTTTCTTGCACTGATTTTCACATTTGGTTTTCATTCCTTGGACTGTGGGGACTCTGTCCTTATCAGCCTGTTTAAAGTCTGCATAGAACTTGCTACCACCGGATAAGGTCACGCTTATTTACGGCCGAGTGTCTGGCTCCCACACTGGGATGTCAGCTGCAGAACACCGTCTCTGTCTGCGTGTGGACAGAACCGTCCCGACCCCAGTGCCTGCTGCTCGCTTCTTGCCTGGCCGGGCAGGCTCCCTGGCCTGTCCTCTGCCCCTTGCCTCTGTTTCCCGCTCCCTGCCTGCTCTTTACCCGCCCTGCAGCCCCACTCACGGCAGCGGGTACTTCTTCCACAACAGCTTGGCTGGAAGCGTCTGGTACACTGTCTTCTGCTTCCCATCCGATCCGGGGCTGCTGGGGCTGCTTTGCACAATCTTGGCGCACTCCATCTGTTCATCCCACGAGCCTGACAGCACGTAGTGGGCTTTGCCATGGCTGTCACTCACCACTCCTGTCACCTGTGGACATGGGCAGGATCGGCATAGGCACACGCCCCACCCCAGGCCCCCCCAACACTCCAAGAGGTGGCCTTGCTTACCTTCCGGGCTACCTCTTTGGAGAAGTAGCTATAGGGCAAGAACTTCAGCTGGCACCGGTCCTGGGTCTTATGGTTCACAATCTCGATGTCCCCTGTCTGGTGATGGAGGGTAGTGGTCAGTGGCCCACTTCGAGGCCACACGCCCCCCCTCCCTGAGGGCACCGCCTGACCTGGTCGATCCAGAGCTTGCCCACAATGATGTTATGTACAGTCGAGGTGCTCTTCCTCCACACGTAGTGATTCCCACTGGCCTGGAATTCTAAGTGGATGGCACCTGAAGGCCAGATATAGGGTCAGAGGTCACGGCTTGCCATGCTAGACCCCAGCCAGCCTGCCTGCTCACAGTCCCAGGGTCCTGACAACTGGAAGCAGTATTCATGTCGACTGGGGACAGGACATAGGCCAGGGAGGCATCCAGGAAGCCTGGGGAGGTGGGGAACAGATTTGCAGAGAGACTAATGTCACTCCTGGAGGCCCCAAGCTGGCTTCTGGGTTGGTAAAACCCTCCCCCTTATCCCAAATGTCTTTCTGTCCTGGGAGAGCACAGGGCTCCAGCTCACCTAGAGGCATGATGGAGAGGTATTTTCCCCGGAACTTGCTGGAGATGGTGATCTCCTGCCAGAGGCTCCAGCCATGCTTGGAGAACACGTAGTGTGCAGCTGATGGTGGGTGGTGGCTCACCTGAGACCAGACCCACAGGACATGAGTGTCTGCTGGACGTGGGCCCAGGCCTGCTCCCCATCCAGCTAAGAGGGGGGGACAGCCTGCCCTGTGCTCAGCACGACCAGCTCCATGGCCCTGGGAGCAGGCCCCCGGGAAGGACGGTGCTCTGAGTGGAAAAGCAAGGGTGCGGCAGTGGGACTGGCCTGGGCGGCTGTCCTGGGCTTGCTGTGGTTGGGAGAAGGGGGCCGAGGCATCTCTCTGCCGGACTTGGGCTCTGAAATGGGGTGACGACAGAGCCTGGCCTTAAGGAGGCCCCTGTGACAAGCTGTGCTGAGGGCTAGGAAGCGAGGTGTGACGCTCTAGCGAGGGCTTCTGTGCCCACTCTCCAGCTGGCCGCCCCACTCATCCGCAAAGGGCCATGTTGCACAGGGGGCCCAGGTCGGGGAAGCCATTTGAACTGAGCGGCAGAGTTGGGCCCTGCCTCCCTCCTGGGCAGCCTGGCTCCAGAGCAGGAGTCCGCGGAGGGTGGCGCAGCAAGCTCTGCACAGCCCCGCGGGGGCCCCCTAGCACCTCCTGCCTCCTCTCACGGCACTGGGCGCCCCTGATGGCTGTCTCACCTGCTAGTACGCCCCTGTCAACTTCCCCTTGTTTGTTCTTCCTCATTTCTGTGGCTCCTTTGGTCGCAGGGTCCTGGGGCCCAGCCTCTCCCCAGCTTCCTCACTCCCTAGGGCACCTCTTCGCTGAGTCACAGCCTCAGTCAGGCTCCGGCCCCAGCCTTGCGCTGGGACTGGTGCCGTGCGCTCCAGGTGCCCACTGGATGCTTCCACTCCGGCGGCTCTTTGGACTGACCAGAGTTCCTGCCGCGCCTGCATGCATCTCTCATTGCCTCCTGTCACCATGAGTGGTACCTCACTGCCTTTTGGGTCTGAGTCCCAGGTCAAACCCGCCAACCATTCTTTGTCGCCCAAGGCCAGCGCCCCACGTGCCCTAGAGCCCAGCACACTGGCAAACTCAGGGATGGGACCCCAAGGGGCTGGCCCTGGCGCTCTGCGTCATGGCTTCCTGCTCAGGCCGATGACCTAGTCTAACAGCTGCTCACACCAAATGCTTTGGAGTCATCCCTGGCCCTCTTTCTTGTGTGCCTGCTCTAATCCTTAGCAAATCCAGGCTGTTCTTTCTTCAAAATGCATCTAGGAGCCACCCCTCTCCCCCTCACCAGGCCACAGTGGGTGGCGCAGAGCGTCTGTAGGCTTTACTCTCTGCTGCAGGGGTTGGGGGGGTGGGGGCATAAAACAAGGCCGGTGTCCTGACTCCTCCACCTGCCACACACAGTGAAACCAGAGGCCTCAGGCTGCCTGCCCACTCCCTGTCTGACCTGTGCGCTCCTTTCTCCCTCACTCTGGGCTTCAGCCAGCTTTCTAAAGGAGCCAGAACCATCTGTCATACACAGCACCTGCCCCTCACTGCCCCCCTCAGGAGAACAGGCACCCCATCTGCTCACTTCCCAGCTGCCTGTATAGCACCTGGTGCTTTTGGGGGTACTTGGTCAACTCTGTTGAATGAAGAAGTGAATTCACTCAGTAGTTCAGGCCAAGAACGCCGGGGTCATCCTTGCTACTTTCCCTTGCTTCCCTCCCTCCCTCCTTTGCCCTCTCTCCCCACATCCAAAGCATTAGCAAATCCGCAGGCTCTACTTTCTAAGCAGCTTGTGCTCTGCCCTCCCACATCCCCCTGGTGTGGCCACCCTAACCGGCTTCCTATAGGGCTACACTGCAGCCAGAGCACGGCTTTTCAACTAGCCACCAGACTGTGAAACGTCTGCTTTCTGAGCTCCACCCCAGGCCCAGAACAGAGCCTGGCCCACGGCTCACGTCCAGCAGCCCACCCGGGAAGCTCTATGTTGGGTGCCTTCACGCAGCACTTAACTGGGTCCTCCCAGCACCCAGGGAGGTACCAACAGATCACCCCTCTTCAGACAAGGGTGCCAAAGCTCAGGCTGAGATGCTACTGTGGAGGCTCCCAGACCCCAGGGCCTGGGTTTGGTTTTGCTCCCTGAGGAGAATATGCATCTCTGTGGGGAAGGCATAGAGAAGGGATGGGGGCGAGCTGACCTCGCCGCCCCCCAGGGCAGGACCTCTGGATCCGAGAAGCTCCTCACACTCCAGGCCTGTACCATCACTGACCAGGGTCCCCACACGGCGCGGGCTCCCCTCTGCCTGCCACCTCCCCCGCTCTGGTCCACCCGGACTCCCCGATAGCACCGCATACATGTCCCTCGAGGGCTGCATGGTTCCTGACGGGGGGGAGGGGGGCCCTCCCCTTCCCCACACACCAGCCCTGACTCTGTCCTCACCCAGCTGTCTCCGGGAGGCCTGCCCCTGCTGCAGGAGGCCCAGCTGCTGACTGGACCTCGTCTTGGCCCCGTGGGCACGGGCACGTCAGGGACAGAGGCCGCGTCCCATTCGTCTCGCTAGGACCCCCAGGCCTAGCAGGAGTGGCTTGGCCAGAGCGTGCGTGGGCCTCACCTGCTCGCAGAGGGAGCGCAGGCCCATGTCATCGAGGCGGTCCAGCTCAAAGGTCTCCCCCAGCATGGGGTTGAAGGGCTTGGCGATGCGGTGCACAGTGGTGGAGTAGGAGGACACAGAGAAGGCGGCCACCAGGCACATCTGCTCCGCCGAGCTGGTGCAGTGCACCGCCTTGTCCAGCAGGTGGTGGTACTCCAGGTCCTCCGTCAGCCGCTGGAGCATGGACAGGGGCTCGTTAAAGTTGACCTGTGGACAGGCGGCCGTCAGGCGCTGCTCCCAGCGCGGGCCTGGCGTCGCGGCACCCTTGTTCTCCTCAGGGGTTCGTGGACACTGCCGCTCAGACGGCACCTTCACAGGATCCTCTGATGACCCCGTCTAAAGCCCTGTCTGAACCCGCGGCTCCATGCGCTCGCCTCCGGCCCTCACCGCTCTTGGACCTGCTGTCTCTCGGACCCTCTCACTATGGTTACTGTCACTCTCCCCTCCTAGGATGTAAATGCCACAAAGGCCAGAGTTTCTGACTTGTTCAGCACCGAGTCAGAATCAGTGAGTGAGTGGATGGATGGGTGGCTGGCTGAGTAGGTTTTCCTCCTATTCTGAGCTATTATGCTAGTTTTCTGGTGAAAGCTCCTGGAGGTGGCCCCCCATCCTGGCCTTGGACAGGGCAGGGTCACTCACCATGCTGGGCTGCGACCCTGGGCCAGCCATCAGGCAGGGACTGCCCTGCGTTCTCCCCTTTCATCCTCCCGACACTGTTACGTGGGCGCCATTACTCTCCCCACTTCGCAGGTGTGGGCGCAGAGGCCGGAGATGTGAAGGGGTTTGTCCCGGGGCACACAGTGAAGCCAAGTCGGGCCCGAACCCCAAACTCTTCCTCCCTGGAGATGCCATCAGAGCCTGGTGGCACGCAGATGCCAACCCCGCCCTCAGCCCGCTGTGTGACCTGGCCAGCGTGGGCGCCAGAGACCGCTCCCGGCCCAGAGGAGGGCCCAGTCCTGCCACTCCCCATCTATGAGGTCAGGACAGCTGGCACACCGTGAAGCCCTGTCAGGTGCAGAGGCGCTCTGGGGGGTCCCCACATCTCTGATCAATGCAGAGCCCCTCCTTCACTCCTTCCCTCAGAGCCTGAGACCTCTGCTCTCAGGGGATTTTGGCAATGTCGTTGAACACGACTGGATAATTTGTTACATGCTCCTCAGGTGTCCTTAAGAAAATGACACCCAGGTTGCTTGTACTTCACAGAGGCCATTCCTTCTCATCCATCACAAAAAACCCCCCCGCCCCCCGGACCCACTGCAGCTGCCCCGCCCCAGCCCCCTACCGGCATGGGGATCTTGGAGAGCTCCCGGCCGATGCAGTTCTTCATGATGCTCCAGAGATTAAGGCTGTAGTTGGGTTTGTCAGGGATGCGGACACGCCTCTTGACTTTGGGGGGGCCCTTGGGCACAAGCGAGGCACCATCTAGCACCTGCCCGAGAGAACGTGCCTGTGAGCGGAGGCCAGGGTGCCCCTTCAGCCCCCCAGCCCTGGCCCTCACCTCTACCCAGCGCAGTCCGAGCACCGAGCTGGCCACTGGCATGGCGCTGGCACGGGGGCAGTCTGGCTGATGGGTCAGACCAGGATGAAGGCAGCCAGGGCACTGAGCCCACCCCAGGAGTCTGGAGCCCAAAGTGCCAGCCTGCCTTCCAGCCACCCTTGGGGTCTTCCCTCTCACTTACATTATCTGATGAGGTCCAGTCCACTGAGCCTGTGGTCCCACCCTCCGCTTTTCTGCAAGAAACACAAAAGGGGAGGTAAGTTATTTACAAATCCTCAGGCCTCCTGGGGACTTGGCCACCTTCTATCCAAACCCCTCAGTGGGGTGCAAGGGGCAGCCTACCCCAAAGCTGCTTCTCCAATGGGACATCTCCAGTTTGGGACATTCAGCTGGGCTCAGGGGCCCAGGACAGTGATTTGGAGGGGCTTCCACCCATTGATGCCCCGTAGGAGCAGCCACTCGAGCAAAGTCACCTGAGGTCCCTGCATACAGCCCCCTCCTGGGACTGGCAGACCCAGGACCCGGATGAAGCTGGGAGTGGCCATTTCCTCTGGCAGAGCCTCCTAGGGCCCCGTGGGCCCCCTCCATCACAGACAGACCCCACTGTGTCCTCACTGTCTGCTGGTCTGACTCTTGCACTAGACTGGGGTTCCAGAAGGGCAGGAAGTGGGTCAGATGCATGCCTGTGCCTGTGAATACTTGTGGTGAGATGGTTGGCTAGAGCAGCAGGGGGCGGTATGGCTGAGGGGCCCAAGCTCTGAGGGATCCCCAAGGACAGGTGACCTGGGCCAGCTGGGGTGAGGGACAGGCACTTGGCAGTCAGGGCCTCAGGGAATGGGAAGGATTCACTGGGTCACTGCGGACAAGGTACCGCCTGCAGTCCGGGGGAGCTACACTACCAGGGAAGGTGGTAGTGTGGGCCTTGGGGCTGTGTCAGGAGCCTAGGGAGCCAATGAGGAGTGTTGAGCACGGGGGTCACCTGCTTGCCGGTCGGGTGGCAGCAGAGAGGCCTGGGGCTGGTGGCTGAGGTGTGGAAGGTGGCTGGGGTGGGGGTACGAAGGAGGAGGCGGAGCCCAGGCCCCTGGGGACTCCAGATATGGGAGGGGTGGGCGGGGAGCCGGAGGGGTCCGCAAAGGTGACGCTGCTGGGTGAAAGTGAAAGGAAATTCAGAACAGCCAAGCCAAGCTCATTTTGAGAGCAATATAAGCAAATCTTAAAATATTATTGGGAAATGAACCACAATTGAGTTGGAAATAACAGTTGATAGGACTAGAAACTCCCTGAAGGGTTAGAGAGATCCCAAAGGCCCCTGCCCTGGGAGAAACTAGGACATGGGGGTGGTGACCCATGTCGGTCCACAGAGGCAAAAAAGGAGCAGCCAGGGGTTTTGCCGGCCTCCCCCTCCCCGGACTGGGCTTCAGGAAGGCAGCACGGGGCGTGGCGGGCAGCAGATCAGATGCAGGGAGTAAGGCCGCTGGGAAGCCTGCAGTCCCTCATCTGTGGGGGAGCATGGGAGGCTTGTGACTCTGTGAAGGTGGCAGAGGGCAGCACAGGCTGTGGTCACTTAGGTCGCTGTCCCCAGGACTTGGAGCGGTAGCTCCTCCCCAGGCCACAGCAGAGGGGTGTCCCCTAATGCTGCCATACTCACGACCCTTCTATCGATAGAATATTGAAGCAATGTGATGAGAATAAAAGATCCTAATGAGGCAACTCCTAATTATAGCAAATCGTCGTTCAAGCCCCAGGGTGCTGCCCTCTGACCCAGCCTCGCGTCCCCCCCCCCCGCCCCCCGCCCCAGCTCCTGCTCGTCCCTGACGCAAGTCCTGTACCACCCGGGGGCGCTTCCCGAGGACCTGGACTCCGAAAACGATGTCCTGGTTACCGCTGTGTTCTAGTGCGTATTTAGAAACATCCAGAAAGAGGACGCTTTTATGAAAAAATGAAACAAAGCCTTGGAAATAGAAAATAAAAGGGACTTCCTGCATCTCCTGTCTGTTCTGGAACACTGGCGCGGTGGAAGGAGTGGGTGGGACTGCACCGAGCTCCAGGCAAGAAAAAGCAGCGGCCGCTTCCAGGCCCCAGCCCTCGTGTGGCAGCCCCAACCCCCACCCCCTCCGGCTGGAACTGGATCCAGCCGAGGCCCCATTCTCCACCTCCATTTAAAATGAAACCCTGATTCAAACTTTATGTGGGCATTTTGGGTCTAAGGAAGAACAGAAGAAATCTAATCAAAATATACCGTGAAGCAAGACTTGGGAGAAAACCCGAAGCACAAAGAACAGGTGGAGCTTAGGAAGAACAAGGCGAGAAGGGCTAACCCTGGGAGAGGACGCACCTGTCCTCCTTGGCCTCAGTGATCACAGTGATGAAGGATGTAGAGTCTTCCATGGCGTCGAAGTACTCGGTATCTTCATCTTCCTCACTGTCCTCTCCTTTGGGAGTTAAGAGGCTTCCTGCAGATATGTGAGAAACCGCGGCCTGTTTGCAACACTGAAAACTCACTCACCTGCCTGAGGAAGTCCAGAGCCCAAAGGGTGCCCCCCACTTCGGACCCTGCCCCCTGCCTCCACCGGCCCCTGGTTCCCTCCCCACTCCGCTCACCTGGCCCGCATTAACCTGGCTGCGGCTCTGCCCTCGCTCCCCTTCCTGGAATGAGCTTCCCGCTCAGTGCTCTGGCTCAGAGGCCTGCCTCCTTCTGGAAGCCTCCCTGATCTCTCAGCATGCTGGTCAGTCTGTCTGGGGCCTAGCTGCCCTTTCTGACCGACCTGTCACTCCCAGCCCAAGGCGAGGTGGGCCGCCACCTGGCACCAGGGCAGCCCTGCCACAGAGAGACCCTTGGGCTCACTAGACTTTTCTTGTGAGAACTGGAACCTATCAAGCGTCTCCTCCTTCGGCTCAGGTGATGCTCCCAGCGTCCTGGGATCGAGCCCCACAGCGGGGAGTCTGCTTCTCCCTCTCCCCCTGCCTCTCCCCCTGCTCATGCTCTCTCTCTCTCTCTCTCTCTCTCTCTCTCTCTCTCTCGGTCTCAAATAAATAAATATAATCCTTAAAAAAAAAAAAAAAAGAACTGGAACCAAAGTGCAGGGAGCTAATTGCCCTTCGGCGGTGGGTGTGGGAAGTACAAAGCCACAGAGGCAGGCCCAAGTGTGGGCGTGTGAAGGGCTATGTGCATGGGGGCGCTGTGTAAGAACCAGCGGGCAGAGGGAGGCGCAGACGGAGCTCGGGCTGGGCAGCCCTCACGCTCTCACCTTCGCTGAAGCTCTTGGTGGGGTTGGCGGCCCGGCCGGGGGCGCTGCGGAAGGCCCGTTCGAGGCTGTTGTGCTGCCGGGCTAGCTGCTCTATGGTCTCCTCCAGGTGGATGCGCTGCTCCTGCTCATACTGCAGGGCGCGCTGCCATTTCCGGCTGTGTGTCTCCGCTAGTTCCAAGAAGTCTCTGCAGGCCTGGGGGCGGGGGCACGGAGTGGCCGGTGGGCACGGGGCCTGGGGGAGGGGCCTGTCTGCCCCCCACCCCACACCCCACCTGCCAGTCAGTGAGGAAGGCCCTGGGGTGCGCAGAAACACCTTTGCTGCCCCCTTTGGCTTCTGTGGGGACACGGGGACCCTTGCTTTCTCCGAGCCAGCCCCGGGACGGGCGTGTGCCCTGGCCGGCATCCCCCAGTCAGGATGCCATCCGAGAGCACCAAACCCGGCCTGTGGCCGGCGGATGCTGGGTTTTCAGACGGCTGGGGCCCGAGTTCAGCTGCCGCCTCCCCACTGTGCGCCGGACCCGGGGTTTGTCATGACCTCTGTCCCCACGAGAACCCGAGGCATACGCGGGGCTCAGGCCAGTCCCTGCCCTTGGCAGGGAAGGAAGGAAGGCCACATTCTGCTATACTTCCTGGCTTAGAGACGTAAAGGGTCTTGTCTGGCACAGGAACTGAGACTGGGCCTTCCCACAAGGTTACCTCAAAGTCTGTATCACATAACTCTGCTTTTAAAGTAAGGTTCCCCCTTCAAACTTGGGGCCTACTCTGACATCCAGATTCTTGCCAGCTTCCCCGGGCCGTAGGTGGTTCCACCACACTCTAATGAAGCAGGGGCTGGTCGTTCTGCCCCTGTCATCCTCTTGGGCAGGAGGGCCCGGGCTCAGCTGTCCCTGGAGGGCAGGGAGGGCCAAGCCGGGGACCTCGGGGTTTGCCCCTTCTGGACTCCTTTAACACAGTAGGAAGCGACACATTTCCTCAGCGGTGGTCTCCGGCCGCCCCTCCCCCGCACTCCCTTCCCACACACATCACACTGTCTGACCCCGACAGAGTCGAGCTTTGCTGGAGGGAGACAGGCACACAGCCCCTCATCTGTGACACAGGGACAATGCAGCACTATCCTGAGGGCTGTCAGGAGGAACCAGGGAGGTGATGTGGAGTGCTGGGCCAAGCAGCCTTCCACAGACACTCCCTCGGGGGCACCAGGGGCATGGGCAGCCCCCCCGCCCCGCTAACCCCGCTGCTCGGACTTCTCCCATGTCTCCCCCCAGGGAAGGCTCCCGAGCGTCTCAGCCAGGTCCCCTGAGGCACCCACCCACCCCACCCCACAGTCTCGTGTCTACAGATCAGCTTCTCTGCTCACTGTGCCTGTTTCTCTTCGTCCCACGGAACCCCCAAACACAACAGCTGCTCCGAGCATTCGCTGGATGAGGGAGCACCCTGCTGAGGGGCTCCCAGCCCCCCGTGCGGAGCGGGCGGGGCAAGGCTTCCTCCCCGACACCCCCTCACTCACACATACCATCCCAAAGATGTGATGGGGACCCAAGGAAACCAGCAAAGTAGAGTAAAAAAGGCTTGTTATCAGGAGTGGGAAGGCCTGGGTTCCTGCACAAGCCACTCTGCCCCTCTGAGCCCATGTCCTGTGAGACAGAACGGTCCTATCTGACCGAGCCTGCGCTCCCAGGTTCCCTGTCCACCCCGGCCCGGCAAAATCCTCAAGGTAGGAGGAGTGGGATCATCCCCAATTGACATATGAGGAAACTGAGGCTCAGTCTCCAGCAGCTCCCCTGCAAGGCTCTGGGGAGGAGGTGTATTCACTCCACCTCAGATTCAGGAGCTTCCCCACTCTCCCCGAAAGGTCCCTGCCTGGCCACACCTAAGCCACTGTAACCAGCTTCTCCAGGAGGGGCAGGGATTTATACTGGCAGGTGACCCGGCCCAGGTTGGGGTGGGAGTAGAGAAATCTCCTTATGCGTTTACCAGGCTCTGGAGACAAGAGAGGCTGCACCACAAGAGCAAAGGGGAAAAGATGAATCAGGCTCCCTCTCTCCCAGTCTTGAGGTTCTGAGGTGCTCGAGCTCTTAGCTGCCTTAGAAACGACCATTTTCTCTTCCAAGGGAAAATGGAATGTTCGTCGTATTTCGAGGAATAGCTGACAGCCTCTCATAGACCTGGCCTCAAATCCTCTCCAGCCTCATCTCCTGGGGCCCCATCATCCCCATGTCAGTTGCGTGTGGCCGCCAGGCACGTGTCACCCTCGCCTCTGGCTCCGTCCCAAACACACCTGCTTATTCTGACGCCAGCCCCACCTCCCGCACGCCACACACCTCCGTGGCCAGAGCCGTCCGGGGCATTCTTGCAAGCATGGAGGTCGCTGTTTTAATGGAGGCTCAGGGAGGCCGAGGCACTTGCCCAAGGCCACAAGGCAGTGTGTGTAGGGCCGGAGTCAAAGTCCCTGTGGACCCCACCTGCAGTCTCCCAGGGCCCGGAACCAGCCCTGCCACCACTCTGCACAGCTGGGTTTCACGGCCTGGGGGCCCCTTGAGGGATTCTGTGGCCTTCCTGGAGGGGGAGCTGGGCTCCAGGAGATGCTCGCTAGTAAGGATGTCAGGGAATAACCCTGTTCAAGCACCAGGACTCAGCCATGCCCCCGCGGCACCTGCTCCCAGCACCCATCCTTGCGGCTGAGGACACTGCCCACTGCCCCGGCGGCCAGGCCTGCTGGCTGACGGCCTGGCTGGCTGTGACCTCCACCTTGCTGCCACCGCAGGCCCAAGGGTGTGGAGCAGCAGGGGACAGGAAGCCAAATCCCCAGGACAGCTGGGGCCTCACGTAGCCGGGCTGGGTACATGAAGGTCATAGAGTGTCACAGTCCCCTAAAGACAAGGGCAGGGCAGAGGGTGCCGCACGCCGATAGAGAGGGGCTCCTGTGGCTGGACCAAGGGCTTTGCCACTGCTCCTAGACGAGGGGTCATCCGCAGCAGAGGAAGCGGCCCGGTCACCGTATGGGCTGCGGAGAGCTCATCCACCCCTCCCACCCCGCTGCGCCTACCTGGTGTCCATCCTCAACTCTCAGGGTCTCCTCCGCCGCGGCCGGCCTTCTCTAGGCCCCATCCCAGCCACGCCACAGAGAGAGGCAGGCGCTGGTCCAGCCCCGCTGCCCCGGAACGCTGAGCTAGGCTGTGCAATGTGTGTTCACTAAGCTGGATTAGGCCGGGGGCCCGCCGGGGGGCCGGCTGGGGGCAGCTTCCAGGGGCCCAGGGAGGGGCCTGGCTGACCCACACCCTGAACATGGTCACATTTCCCCTGAGGCTCTGCCACAATTCTCAGAGAGCTCGTGCCCAGCCCTGAGCAAGAGCAGTTTCCTAAGCCACCCCAAAGTCCCCTACCCACACTAGCTCCTAAACGATGCAAGGGACCAGGAATGGGCAGAACAAGGAGCCCAGCCTCTGGGCCCCTCATGGGCACTGCCTGCTGCCTACCCTGGGCCAGGCCTAGAGCCTCCTGGGCCTGGGTGTCCTCATGGGAAGAACAGAGAGCCGAACCCCGGGACTCCTGCAGAGCCCCTGATTCTGTGACCCATTGAGTGATCGCCCTCTGGGTGGGAACAAGTTTCCAGTTTCCCAGCCCTGTCCCTTCCTCCCACTCCCACGGCTGTTGAGAGGATCCCCGAGATGAAGAGATGTGGGGTCCTGTGGGCAGTGTGGGGGGTGGGGAGCCCACCAAGCTGCCCCAAAGCAGAGTGAGAACCCAAAAGCCCAGTACAGAAAAGACAGCCTCCCCCCTCCCCCTGTACTGGGGCTGGCTCTGCTCAGCAACAGGCTGGGGGGCTGGTAGGCCCTGGCTGCCCCCCAGGGGCTCTCCCTTCTCAGAAGCCCCACCTGGTGAAGGGGGCTGTGAGGCCTGCTCACGCAAGCCGTGTGAGCTCCAAAGGGAGACACTGCTGGTCATCCTGACAGAGGCCCCGTGGGACGGACAGAGTTGTCTCCAAACTGGAAACCTTTGCCCGCTTGTGCCCAGGAGGAAGGAGGACAAACTCTAATCGCTTTTGTTGTTCCTAATCCTAATCCGGACAACCTTGCCATTCCCCAAATATGGGCGGGTGAGTAGGGCGTGGGGTCAGCCAGCCTGGATCCTATGCCCGTCCTGTGTGTGACCCAGGAAGCCTCTCAAGCTCTCGGGAGGGTCTGCAGAGCCGACCCTGCTGAGGCCTGGCCTTCAGGGACTGTTGGGAAGCATCATCTCCTGTGTTGTCACTGCCCTCCAAGCCGGGGGCGTGAGGAAAGTGCCAGAGGACTGTGGGACGTTGGGGTGGGTGGTCCTTGGACTCATGGAGGAGGCGGGGAGATGGACCAAATGCTCAGAGGTTCCAGGCTGGGCGAGTGCCTTGGGCTGACAGGGCCAGCTGGGCGACTGGCTCTGTCTCTCGCCACCAGCACACCGCAAGTTCTGGTAACCATGGATGCAGGGAGGGTGGGAGAAAGGGCTGTGTTTCCACCTGCAGCCAGACGAACTCGCTAGATGTCTGACTGCCATGTGTCTGGACTGCAGGGACCCTCAGGCTTTAGGGCTCCCAGGTGGATGGGTAGCTGGACCCTTCGGCTCTCAATGTCGCAGGGGCTGCCCATGCACCATCGACCTCCCCTGCACCGGTCTTCACGTGGCCAGCAGGACTGTGGACCTGCCTCTCACTGGCCTTTTATCATAAAAGGAGCAAATAGGACAAAGTCGTGCAGAGTCCTGGTTTCCCTGAGCCGCTGTGCCTGGCCGGAAGCTCACACCCGGGGACACACTGGGGTCAACAGGGTCCTTCCTTCTCCCCCTCACCGAGGAGCAGCAGGCCGCCCTCAGTTCGCGCCTCCCAGAGGCAGGAAGGGGCAGTGCTGAGATTCAGGCCCGGCCTGCAAGGCTCAGAGGCCGCCACAGCAGGAGATGCACAGCCATCTCAGGCCTCCGAGACCAAGAGTGGGGACCCCCGGAGCCACGACAGCAGCGCTGGGCTAACCTGGGGGTTGGGGGGGGGGAGAGTTCCTCTGGGTCAGGCCCAGCCAAACTGCCATGCTGCGTCTTCAGCACCGTCCTGGCCCCTAGAGGCCGAGCAGCTCCCAGGCCAGGCCGGGCCAGCCACCCCTCCTCACACGGCACCCAGAACAGACCCGGCGCCCACAGCGGCCGGTCCTTCCCAAACACGGAGGGGACGGTCATGGCTTCTCCCTGATGTGACTCACTGGTGGCGCTGGAGAGGCAGCTTTTCACTTCACTTCAAACTTTAAAATAGCCCTTTCCATGTTCAAAATAGTTTACCCCTTGCGCACAGGAACCAGCACCATCTGGCCGCCAGTTTGCCAACTGATTTTAAACAGTTATGGAATCTATTTTTATTCATCTCCCCAGGCCCCAAATGAGCAAACTGTCAAGAGCAGAACAGTGGTCAGCTGGCCGGGAACCTGCCCACGGGCCCCAGAAGGACCAGGGAGGGCGGCTCCAGGGCCCCTCACCCCTGCTCTGCTTGGGTGGGCGCAAGAACCCCTTCGTGATCTCCAAATGGGGCCGAGAGAAGCCTCAGAGTATTTCCAGCAGTAAACAGCTCCAGTCTGGGGCTTTATTTCTATGATGCCCCAAACCTGAGGCCTTGGCCTAGCGCTTCGTCGATATCCGCACACATCTCCCAGCTGGCCCTACTTGCCCCCACCCTGTCCACGCCCGCCTGCACTTTTCTCTTCCAGCTCCCTTCAGGCGGATCCGGAGCCAACCCCCGGCCAGACTGGCTCTGCTGGTGCCTCTCCCCACAGCGTCCCTGCCGTCAGAATCCGCACCCCCATCCTGCCCAAACAGCTCTCCCGCAGGCCCCAAAAGGTGTCTCCCGCAAGCTGCTACCTTCCTGGGTAAACTGAGAGCCCCAGAGTGCGCTGTCTGTCCCATCAGGCCCTTGGAAGTAGGCCTGGTGGGCATCCGCCCCCTGTCGGCCAGTGCCACTTCCTGCCCCCGCTGGGCACCTTGACCGTCTTCATTTCCGGTGGGGCTCACCCACTGCCCAGCTCTGCTCACTCACTGGCTGCACAAAACCCGTTTCTGGGAAAGGCCCTCCCGCATCCTACCTGAATCTGTGGGACTGACCGCTGGGCCCCTGTCCAGCACTGTGAGGGCTGAGGTGGGGATCAGACAGCAAGGGCCCCCCATTCCACTAGTAGCTCATGCCCGCGCCTTGCAGTCCCCCTGATAGCCCAGATCTCTCCCTGCACAGCCACTCTGCGGGCCCTGTTCTCAACACACCGAGCAGCCGGGCTAGCCGTGCCAGCCCCTTCCCGCAGTCCAAGCCACCAGCCCTCCATAGGCGACAAGGGGCTCCCAGTGCCTGCCCGCAGGCCCCAGTGCCTCATCTGTAGTCCGCGCTCCAAGCGGGGGGGGGGGGGGGGGGGGGGGGCGCTCTTGCTAAAACGTGGGTCGGACCTCTGTCCTTGGCTGCAGGAGCCTCATCCAGAGTGGAAAGCACGGTGTTCTCCGTGAGTGTAAGCACCCAAAGTGTCCTGTGAGCGCTCTGGCCCCCCAGGCCTCCCCTCCATGCCTGCCACCGCTCACCCCGGCCTCCCGCTGCTCCAGGCCTGCCTGAGAACCTAGGGCTGGCTCTTCGCCCCACCTCCCTCCAGGTCCCCCCCTCCCCTCCAGCCCGTGTGTCCCCGGGGCCTCCCGCCCCACCCCACGAGCCTGCTCTGTTCCCTCTGAAGGTCTTTTGGCCGCGAGCATGCCTCATCATCTGTGTGGTTACATTTCCCCGAGGGGACCCAGGTTCCAGAGGTTGGGCTTTGTTCGCTGTGTGCCCGGGGCTAGACCAGGGAGGGATCACGGAGGGCCTCCCCCACCACCCTGCTGCAAAGCGCTCAGTACACGTAAGCCAGGCTGGCCTGAGCTCACGGCGCCTAAGGGCCCTGGGGCGGCCCTGTGGCTGGAGGGGCTGAGTCCTGGGCCCCAACACGAGTCACCAACTCTGAGGAGCCTCTCACAGCTCAAGGGCGGGGGCTGTGTCAGGAGCAACCTACCTTGTTTGGGGGCAGTCCCCCCACCGCTGCGGGGGCCTGGAGGAGCGGCCGGTGGGGAGCAAGCCAGAGGCTGCCAGCCCGCTGAGGGGCTCGGCGCTGGAGGGACATGACGCCAGCCCTGTGGGACAGGCTCGCCCCCAGAATGTCCGCGGCGATACTGAGGGTTTCTTCTGCCGGGGGCAGGGGCCGTGAGGCCGGAACACAGGGTTCACGGGCAACCCGTGGGAAGCCCGGGTCACCCAGGAAAGCGCAGGTGTGCTGGACCTGATGACGGGTGATGCCCCTCAGCCCTTCTGCACAGACCCCCCCAGCCAGCAATGCGGGAGGCCCAGGGCCCGGTGGCTGTGACCCCAAGTGCTCATCTAACAGCCAGCCTGCCCCCCCGCCCAGGCAAAATGACTGCTCTGGGCCTCAGGGTGGCACCTGACTAATACAAACGATGCTGATGACAAGGAAGGCACGACGACGCCAACCTCAGGTGGCCATTGTGAGGTATCGGGGAGAAGCTGGGCGGACTGCTGTTTTATCCCACTGCCTTCCCTGAGGTCTGTCCTTCACACCAGGGCACTCTGCTTTACCCCAAAGATAAACGTACAGGAAAAGAGAACGAAACTGGAATTTATTCTTTTCCTTTATGGAAACGAATACCCAAAGCCTGAGCTGGGACTACGTATTAATTCAATCACGCTCCACCTTACACCACGGGGACCAGCCCAACGCGACCGCACACCAGGCATGTCCTGGGTCCCAGGAAGGACGCCGGCCGCCGGCCACGCTGAGGTTCCAGGCTCTGTCTACGAACCAAAGTTGTTTCACCGGGCTGTGAGGTCCCTCCTCAGCGGCGGGCTAGTTCAGTTACCCAAACAGGAATCGACGCAGGGGACCACAATGCAGTCTTTGATCAGACTCGCAAAATCCGCCGCCGGGGAGCTCTGCCGCTCGTGATGCCACCCCGGCCCTGTGTTTCCCCCACCTGCTTGCTCTCACTTGTTGGCCGAGGCCCCTGATGCTGGGCACTGTGCTGCACATGGAAGCTTCAGGGCTGCCTTGCAGGCTGCCCAGGCCAGCGGGGGGATGGGCAAGATGCTGCAGCAGAAAAGCCCCTCAGACGCCGAGGCCCCATGGACAGATGTCACTGTTCACACCTTCTCTCCCTGCCTGCGAGTGACTCTCCCCACCGGTATAGGCTCCACTCCATGGCCACTACCTCTGCCCTCTGCAGGCCCTGCCCTGGCTCCCAGGGTGTCCAGCTAGCCCCCCCAAGGGTCACTCTCTTGGTGGGCTGTGGTCATCTGGGCTTGAGCCCCGCTCCCGGCCGACTGGGAACCTCCCCAGTCCCTCCCCAGGCCCTCTACATACCTGGCCTGCAAAAGTGGGCCTGTGAGTTGCTGTCCCTGCTGCCCCCATGTGTGACAGAGCGTCACTAGGCAGGTCCTCTGGATCGTGAGCTCCAGGAGCAGAGCCGAGTCCCTGCCTGGCACAAGCCCTTCCCAGTGAGAAGTCGCTCAGGTCTGGGTTCAATTCCCAACTGGCAGGACTTTCCTAACTGCAGGAGCCACGTGGACACGGCTTCATCAACCACAACCACAAGCGGAGGGCAGGAGGCCGGGGCTCAGTACAGCCCTCCTGCGAAAAACCCAATTATGACTTAATTTCATAAATCACGCTTCCTATTTCTCCATGGCCAGGCTGGGTCATTTCTCTGCAAGACAGAGTGACGAGTGGTGTGGGGCAGTGACAAGTGGCTCTGGCCGAGGGCTGCGTGCTGGACCCACTTTCTCACTGACCTTGTTCAAGTGAGGAAATGGAACAAGAATGGCTTTGTAAATGGTAACAGCAGGCAAACATGAGTCGTGGGCAACTTAGAATTTTCTTTTCTGAGATATGACACCCATTTTGGTTCCAACATCACATATTAGGCACTCCCACTGGGCTACTACTATTGGGGACACAGGTGAGTTAAAATCCGAGTCTCACTTTGGGGGCACAAAGCCTGGGGGGCAGATGACAAAGTAACAGGGGAAAGTGCACAGTGGGCTCAGCGAGGCCCAGCAGTGCCTGTGGGTTCCAGAGGGTTCTAGCCAGAAAGAACGGCTTCTGACAAGGAGCTTGGACAACCTCCTGGCCCTGGGTGACATCCATGTGGGGTTCTAGAGGATGAAAAGGGATCCACCAGGTATCTAAAGGGTGGAGAAAGTTCTAGAAGGTACAGCACAGGCAAAGACACAAAGAGGTGGAACACTGTGGCACTGTTCAGCATTCCTGATCCAGACACTTCCTCTGAGCATCCTGTTCCCTCCAACACTTACAGAAGGGAAGGGGCCGTGCTCGACTCGAGGTGAGTTTCACCGCATCGGCCCCCTGGGGGCAGTGGCACAGGAATGGGCTGCGTCACTAACCATGGTTCCTGGGGTCTTAGGAATTGTCCAGAGAGCCCCCTCCCTGTCCTGCTGGGAGCTAGGGATCTACAGGCTTGTGAAGGTCCCCAAAATACCCTTTCCCAAATTTGAAGGAGATTCGATTGTCCCTCTGACTTTTCTCCTGAAGGATGAACAACCCCAGATTTTTGGCCATCTTGGGTAAAAGTGAAGGCGACGCAGCTGATCCCTCTCTGTGTGGGAAGGGTGCTGCTTGCCCAGGGCCCTCTAAAGCATGCATTTCCCTGTAGGCTTTGGCCAGCCATCCCTCATTTTCTGCTCCACTTATATGACTCAGGCTCAATCAGAGCCCACGAGGTGGAAAACCACAGCCATTCACAATTCACAGGAGGGGGGGGCCTGCCCTAAAGTGGGAGTGGGAATAGATTCCCCAAACTCGGGCATGGGGGATGCTGGAAGCTTCCCTAGAGAGGGTGTGTATCATTAAGGCCGGGGGTGGGGGGCGGGTGGAGTTGCAAAGGGATCTCAGCAGTGGGAAGAAACAGGTTCCTCCTCTCACAGCAAGAACTGGAGTGACCTGGGGGATCATGGTTTGTGCCTTCTGGGGACAGCGGGGGTGGCTTCCACCCATCCTGAGCCCCCAGTTTCCCAGGAAGGGCCCTGGTGTGGCTGCAGCCTAAAGGTAAGAGACATACCAGGGACTCAGGTTCCTGACACTGGGGGCTTTGCCCTGGTGGATACAAGGCCACCCAGTCCGTGTGCTGACTGCAGAGGGGAGGGGGTCTTTGCCCCCCTTGGGGGTCTTATCCTCACCACGTCTGAGAGTGTAGGGGCCAGCACTCCCCCACTGAGCCACACAGACCTGGCCTTGCATCTTGGCTCAGATATCTACCAGCTGGGTGACCCTGGGCAGCTCAGGTGACTTCTCTGAGCCTGTTTCCACTTTGCACTAACAATACCTAATGGTATTAATGAGGTTGTAGCAAGGGGTGAGTGGTCTTGGGTGTGAATGTGCATGGCTTCCTTAGTTACAGATCCCTGGTCCAACCCCTTCCTTGTAACAGGGGTGGAGGCCAAGGCCTGGCCAGGGGTGGGGATGCTTTGTCCGGGGGGCCTCTGCACACAGTGGGAGTTGAGACATTTGGTGTGTGACAACCGCGTACATGAACTACCATCCAGAACTGACTTGGTTCCTGCCAGGCGAGGAGCGGCATCAGGAAGGGTCCCCAGGATAAACGCGAGGCCTCCGCCCCAGTCCGGGCTCTGAGCACAGCCTGCCGGGGCCAGCCCCTCACTTCTGGGTGCGCCCCGCCCCCCCACCCAGTGGAGGTAGGTGGCAGGGGCCCTCTCATCAGGTTCAGGCCAGCAGGGTGGCGGAGCCCAGCCCAGGGTGCAGCTCCCCGGCACTTGGGTCGACTTTCCGGGTGCTGGAACCGCACACAGGCTTTTGTAACCCACCCCAGGGGCTTGCTTCCCATCAAACAATTCATTATGCACTTAGATGGTACACGGTTTTTATGGCTTCCTAACACAGAGGAGCCTCTGATGCCCGATAAAAGATTTCTGCTAAAAACACCAGCTGAGAAGCTCATTATCTGGGAAAAGCCGAAACTGCTTACTTAAGACAAAGCAGCTTCGGTGTCGGCGGGGGGTGGGGAGGGGCAGTGCCAGGGAAGCAGGGAAGCCGCGGGCAGGTGATGGCTTCCAGGCCGGGTGGGGAAACACAAGTGCGCCATTCTGTCATCAAGCGCTTCCTATCTGGGCCTGTCACCAGAAGGAGGGCAGTGACCCAGACCCCGAAAGTCTGGAGGCTGTAAGGAGGCCGGCTGGCCCGAGCGAGCAGGGGAACACGGGACGACGCGAGTACAAACCAAGGACGGAACCGACTCACAGGGCAGCTGCTCAGCGGGCACGCCCCAGATGCACCCCCAGATGCACCCGAGGGCCGTGGACAAAGGTCTGCGCTGGCTGAGCGCAGGGAGCCGAGCACCTGCGGATGGTGCGTCCCAGCAGCCTGGGAAGAGGGTGCACCTCCTCAGCCACAGGTCCCAGGGTATGGATTCCTCAGGCTTCCTCCTGCAGGGGCGGTCCAGTGGCGGGGTGGGGGTGTGTGTGGGGCGGTGGGGGTGTGCGGGTGGTCTACTCTCCCCACAGGGACTGCCCACAGTCCCAGTGAATCAGGCTTGGGGCAAGTCTCTGGTGGCCACAGTTTCACCCAGGGGTCTTGGCCCGCCGTGGGCTCCAGCCTGCACCTTCCCACCCTGTCCTCGGCCTACAGCCTAGTCCCGACTCCTGGCCCTGCTCTCGTTGGATCCCCTTGATTTGGAGGCTGGGCACCAGTACTACCCATTGTCTCTGACCAGCCTGATGGCCTGCCTGTTTCTCTGGACGTGGGCCGCCTCCTCTGAGGTGGCCTCCATTTCCCCACACCTCCCCTCTCTGGTCTCCTTGCTCCCGGTGTGCCCCTCCTGGGGCTGTCCGTGGCAGGAGGCTGCAGGAGTCAGACCTGTGTCTGCAGGGTGGAGGCCAAGAAGAGCATACACATCTGGGGAGGCGGGGGACTGAGGAAGAAGGGCCCAGAAGCACAGGTGAGCATTATATTCTCTGCCACCATGGAGAGGCCCTCCCAGCTCCCAGTCACAGCAATGTGGCTTCCAGAACTCTGTGGAATGTGGCGACCCCCAAGGCTGTGCCTTTCAGTTTACGGACTGTGGCTACTCATCTGGCTACTGTCAGGTCGGCATGACCCGTGGCAGGCTCATCTGCAAGCTCTTCTGGCTAGGGGAACCCACAAAGCCAGGCTCCCAGCTGCATGCCTGCCGCTGTGCTCGCCGGGCCCTGAGCCTGCTGCTTCTGGGCGGCATTCTGGGGGGAAAGAGCAGGAGCGGCTGCTGTGCACCAGCGTGGCAGCCTTGTCCCTACTGTGTGGGCAGAGCCACGTGCTCAGCTTGGGGGCCTGGCCCTCCTCGGCTGGGCCCGAGCCAGCTGCCAGCCTCCATCAGGATTGCGCGCCCCACTCCGGTTCCCACCAGACAACTGCAAAGAGGGCAGGAGGCTTTGGGAAATGACCTGAAGCCACCAAGAAATGGAGCCCTGGTTTGTCAAGCACCGGGGCCGCCACCTGCTCGGGGACCGTGGTGCCGTGACGGGGAGCCCTGGGCCAAGTGGGAGGGCACTCACATTGATCATAGCATTTGAGGTGATGCGAAAGAGGGTGGCCCGCTCATTGACGACCTTCAGCTTCTCGCTGCTCTCCTGGGGGATTTTGAGGCCGTCCAGCTCGCTCAGGGAGCGCTGCAGCGCAGCGCCGTGCTTCGCGATGAGATCATTGCACGTGCTGAGATCATCCAGCTTCAAGGAGAGGCTCTTGATGGTGCAGTGTAGCTCGCTCTTGTCAGCTGGAGAGGCAGTCTCGTCGTCGTCGTCCCCAGAGTCATCTGCAGAAGGCAAAAGAGTGGCCACGGTTATTAACTGACCAACAGAGCGCCAAGAAGCCCACGTGGCCTGGGCCCAGGAGGAAGGAGCAGGTAGAGCATCTCAAAACAGAGGGCCCTACATGGTGCCAGCTCCTGCTCCCGGTCAGCCCTCCAGGGTGGGCACGGGCCCTCGTGAGTCAGTGGGAGGGATGGAAGGGGGGGACCAGCTTGACAGACCACGCCTGGCCCGCACTTTGGAGGGGGCAGCCCTGCGGGCACCCGCCTGCGTGCGGGGCACCAGCCCCCTAAGCTGCGCCACGCAGGCCAGGGTGGACCGAGCTGGGTGGAGAGCTGGAGACTGCCACGAGGAGCAGCTCCTGTCGCAGACCAGAGACCCCGGATGAAGGCCGGCTCCTTTCCGCGCATCATGGGCCCAGCCTAAGCCGACCCGGACTTTCCTGCCGGCCTCACTCTGCCCTCTGCTCTACGACCACACCCGGCCATGCCGAACTGCCCCTGTTCCCTGCAACACCTGAGTGCTCAGGCCTGGGGCCTTTCCCACGGTGTCCTCACTGCCTGGAACCTCCTCCTACCTCCCCCACCTCCTCAGAGGCCTCACCCCTACCCAGCCCCAGCCCGATGCCCCCGATCTTCAAAGCCTGCCTGAAGACCCCCAGGCCAAAGTCATCCTCCCCGCCCCTGGCCATCCTCCTGCAGGTCCCCACCCACCTCCCCGGCACGAGCAAGGCCGCTCTCATTTGTCCAGACACGGGCTGTGGCATCTCCATGGCCTCGTCAGGGTAGGGACGATACCATGCCCCAGGGACAGACGGGCAGCTGAGGTCACGCCCCAGGCCACCCGGCTAGTCTGTCTGCCTCCACAGCTGCCCTCTTCACGCCAGGCCGGCCGCTGGGGCCTCTGTGAGCGGGCCAGGCGGGCGCCCCGTCTCCTCCTGGCCCATCCCGCTCACCTCTCACACAGTCGCCCGGGCGCCCTTGGGGTGGCCCTTCCTGGGAGTCCGGGGTGCCTTGGAGCCCAGCCCTCTGCCAGCCCTGCCTGTGTTGAGACGGTCGCAGGGTAGTGGGGACCTCGGGGGGGGGGACCACCGCGGGTGGGGTAGGTGGGCAGCCGGCCCGGGCTCTGCTGCTGCTAAAGCACCGGGCTCGCGACCGTGAAGACCTGCCACCAGCACGCGTGCCCGAGCCTGTAAGCGCCAGGGGTTTCTGAGAGGTCTTGTTTCAGAAATCATCAGTTTACAAAACTTTTTTCTTCTTTTTCTTCTTCTTTTTCTTTTTTTTTTTTTTTTGGTGAAGGAAATCTGTAACCCAAGATACAAGATTTTTTAAAGAGGCACATGCTGTGAGGGAACAGATTTCTTCCCACGGCAGACAGGGTGCGTGGGGGTGGCCATGGCTGAGTGGCCACTCTGAGCGTGTCCTCAGCTGGTGGCGGCGCCAGGACCGCCGGCGGCGTGGGGCCTGGGTGGGCTGGAGGCTGGGGGTGCAGCCCCCACTGGGGCCGTGGGCCAGCATCCGGGCTCGGGGCAGGGGCTCTCCCTCTTCCCACCACAGCCAGCCCGGCGACGGCTCGGAAACGGCCCGGTGCCCGGGGACCGCACGTGCTGCACCAGCCTCACCGTGGTCCGCAGACCGCGAGAAGTGAGGAAATGTACGTTCTCAGACGGGCGCTGCGGTTACGGGGTCAGAGCTGGATCTGAATCCGGGTCTGTTGAGCACAGAGCCTGGGCTCTCAGTTACGATGTAATCTCCTGTCACCTTTCCGAGTTCAACACGTGTAACCCCCAGAACGGTCAGCCACCGAGCAGTCAGAACAGGGGCTGCTATACACCGGGAGGGCCGTGTGGGGACACGCTGGCTGCGGGTCAGCCTGAGTGGGACCCTCCCCACACACACACACTGTGCTCTAAGCAAGAAACACAGCTGGCCTAACTGAGCATCTGCCTGTGTGGTGGCCAGAGGTGGGTAAACACATTTCTAGTTAACTTGTTAATAAGCAGCTCTTAGGGTCCAAGTTCAGGTCCGGCAGCCAGAGACATGAGAATGTACTTGTTCTGCTCCCAAATCATGGGCTGTGTTGGTGGGGGAGGGATGGGAAGATTCTTGGGTCAGCAGTTACTGACCAGCACAGTGTGTTCTATGGGGATGGGCAGGGAGAGTCTCTCCCAGAGGGTACAGTGAGATCGGGAGAATGAGGGAGGGAGGGAAAGAGGGCAGGTGCAGGGGTGGGGCAAGAGAGAGGGAGGGAATGGGTGAGTGAAGGAATGAATGATCAGGAGGCCTGTCCAGGGGTTCTGAGTGGCATGCACAGAGGTGGTGGGTCACACACGGGAGGGCAGCGTCTGGAGAAGGGCATGATCAGTAGGAGGGAGGAGCTACTTGGAGAGGTGGGTGGGAAAGGGCCTCCAGCTCAGCTGAGAAGCCTGAGCCTTTATCCCTTGGCAAGAAGGAGAGTGTGGGCACCTGAGCAGAAATCCATGGGAAAGATGAGACTGGTGGCAAGTGGCAGGATGAGCAGACTGAAGGGACAGAGAGGCCAGAGTAGCTGGGGGGAGGCCAGGGGCTGGAGAGAACAGGACCTCTGAACCTAGCCCAAAAGTGCTGATGGCAGCACCCACCCAGCTCCAAGGCCATGACCGTCTAGTGACAGCCACGCTCCCAGGCAGTCCCCGTCCCTGGCCAGTCCTCGAGGATGGGGCCTAGCTGCCATGTGGCCTGACATGTGGCCTAGCTGCTCACTTCCCCACAGTGTCATGGGCTGTTCAGACTCATACTGAGCGCAGCGCCGTGAATCCCCCCACTCAGGCCTGGGCGGAAGCCGAGCTGAACCATGAAGGGGACTCTGCCTCTGCCATGATGAACTCCGACCATCCTGAGTCTCCAGGTCTCAGTTTGGGGTCAGGGGTCCTTGCAAGGAGCAGACTCACATTAGAAAGAGAGATGAAACTCATTCTCAGAGACGTAAATGAAACTACTTGCTGTGATACTACTCCAACTAGAAAAAAGAATGAATGGCATTGAATTAGCTTCAGCTTTCTGAAGGATAAACCAGCAGCTACCCCTCAAGAGCCATAGAAATGGCTCTTCAGCTTCCATGGCCCGCTTCTTCCTTTGACGGGGGAACTCCACTGGTGGGGAATTTGGTTCAAAGGAAGGCAAACACTTGTATGCATCAAGCTGTTCAGGCCTGTGGCTCTCAAGCTCATGGCCTTGGGGGTTCTCAAGCTTTTATGACCCCGCCTGTCCCCTCTGTTCAGTCCACATCTCCACAACCCAGCAAACACTAACCTATCCACAAACGTAAAATCCTATAGAAATTCTGCAACTCTATTAATACAAGAAGAGCAGCAACTGAAATCCAGGGCCAGGTCAAAGCCACGCTCCTGGGCCACAGAGGAGCCCCCTGCCTTCCCCCAAACCCATGTGAAGGCCACGACTTAGTACGATGAGCAGCTCTTGGGGGAGGGGGCTGCCAGGGTGTCCTGGGGTGGCATAAAAATAAGGTGGTCAGAAAGAACTGGCTTGAATGCCTGAGTTCCCAGTTCACCTTGAACTCTGCTGCTTTGTGGGGCTGTCTTCCTACTCTGGGCCTTGGAATCCTCATGTGTACAGCAAGAACAGCAACACCCACCTCACGGAGCTGGGAAGCACCTGGGTGTCAGGTGGGCCACATCAGGTGGGATCATCCCCAGCAGCCGCCGCTGCCACACTGAGGGATCTCTGAGCATCTGGCCTGGGAAACAAGATCTAACACTGGGAGAAGCATACCCTGGTTTTCAGGGGCTGGCTGAACTTAATGCCTCTCCATTACCTCCTAGAAAATGCTGGTCCTTTAAAGAAAGGAAGTGTACCTGAGCACTGGGAGGGTGCAATGTTTCATCAGCCAGGACCCAGTGCAGACCTGGGCTTGGCCCCAGCCAAGTTTCAGGGGAGACTGGGAAGGAGCCAATGGACCCCTAGCAGGTGGCGTCTCTGCATAAGGCCCAGGGGTTAAGACAGGAGTGAGGGGTGGGGAGGGGTAGGAAAGCGGCATTGTTGACGTGCTCAGAGCCCTAGTGTCCCCTTAGTCTCCGCTGCCTGTCCGCCAGGGCGGCTGTGGAGAGCATCAGACAATGTCCTACTTTTCTGGACCCCTCCTTCTTAGCTGCTGCTTTGTCTCTGTTCAGAACAACTGGGAGAGCTCTGGGGGAGGCATCGTTGGCCCTCAGATAAAGGACAAGTGTCTAACCATGAGGGTGCTCCCCGTCCTCACTGTCTCCTGCTCTGCTCACTTCTCCCATTTTCTTCAGTTGCGGTCAGCTGATACAAGGGTAGCAGGAGCGTTCTGGAAGCCTCTTGCACTGTCAGGTGACCCCACTCGTGGACTGGCCAGGCTGAACCCAAGAGGGTTCAGAGCACGGGCGACTTTAGGTCATGCCCATTGCATCCAGGCCCGTGCCTTTGCTTTCAGATGGGAAAACTGAGGCCCAGACGGAGGAGAGGGGCTTGGTCAAGGTCAGACGCTGACCTTGGCAGCAATGGCAGCTATAACGCCCCCGCTCTGTCAGATATGGCCCAGGTCTTGGGCGGGCTCTTTCCAAATGGCTAAGATGCGTTTGCTGAGGGGTCAGAGCCTGGGACCCAGGGCAGATGACCCAGATACCTTTCCCAGGAGGGGAGGACGTGGGGGGGCGCGGCTTTATGCCCCTGCTATCAGAGCCTCCTCCCCAGGCCGTGGGAGGCCGGCCTCTGATCACACGCCACGACCAGCTGCTGCTGTCAGGAGCCCACAGCGCTGGGCGGCCCTCAGGTCTGCAGGGCAGAGTGCTGGGGCTCACTTTCTCTCTCGGCACAGCCCGGGGTGGGGGCAGGCAGGAGAGGACAGGGGACCGCCTTTACCGGGCAGTGGGTGTGAGCAAAGCATCACTGAAAGCACCCCAAAGTGCACACGGCTCCTGTCCTTTGCTCGGTGAGGATCTTCCTGCCCCTCCTTCCTGCCAAATCTCGGTCCCTTCACTGGGGTGCATCTTTCTCCTTCTCTCCAGGACAGGCTGTCACGCTGGCCCTGCAGTGCCCCTCACTGCCTGCCTCCGCTGAGCTCCCTGCAGTCAACTGCTCTGCTTCACTCATCTGGCTTCCGGCTGGCTCTGCACCGGGCTGGTGCCCTCTGGAAATGCTGCACGGACTGTACTCACACCCGACTTGGGTCTCAGCAGCTCAGGAAGCAAGCTCTGGAAGGGGCAGCTTCCCACTGCCCAGCGATGAAGCAGCTGGATGAGAGGGCAGCGTCCTAACCTTGCACCCTTAGCACTCCCATTTTACAGGTGAGGAAACTGAGGCTCAGAACAGGATGGGTCCTATGTGTCTGAGTGGCGGAGCTGGGGTGTCACGCCCCCTTCCCCCCACCCCGTCATCATGGCCATTTCCCGTCCCCCAGCGCAGGCCACGCGGAGGGGGATCGCAGTGCAGCTGGCCTGGGAGGTACTCGGTAAGGCCAGGCGAGGACGAGCGCCCACCCTCACCCTGCACAGTGACTTCTCTTTCTCGCAGGACTAATGCGAGCATCTCATCTTGCCCTCTCCCTGCTGACCTGCATCATCTCCCTCCCCCTCCAAGACTGTCAGGCTTGCCAGGAAGAGGACAGAGCCCGAAGGTCTGCCCTGCGGGGCCCTACAGACCCCGCCACCCTGTGCTGTCCTCTCCACAAGAGGGCTGAGACTCAGGGCACAGGGCTTCTTGGCCAAGACCACCAGAGTCAGGGCGGGAGCCCACATCCCCGCATGGCTGGCCCCTAAGGACACGGTTCGCAGAGGACAGTGACCCTGGGGAAGCTAACTGGAGGGACCGTGATGGGGGGGGAAGGACAGGAGAGCTGGAGGGGGCCAGATGAGGGCCCCCCGCGGGAGGCAGGCAGCAGGGGACTTCTGCCTCCCCATCCTCCCTGGCCCCGATCCTCCCACATGGGCATCGCTCATGCCTGCTTTGCAAAGGACCAGCCGCTGTCCTGTTGTGCCTCCCAGCAGGGCTGCCGAGGCCATGCTTCCTCAGGCCTTGCTCTGGGCGCGCTACTCGTGGCGTGCTTCCAAGGGCAGAGCAAACCTCCCCAGCAAAGCGGCTCGGCAGGAGCCTGCTGAGTGCGGCTTCTGAGACAAGGACGCTGGGCCTGGGACACGGAGAAGCCGACTCTGCCCTTCAACTTCCCCAGGGACAACGCAGGGCCAGAGGGCCTGCACCTTCTAATGAAAATGATTTCTCAGTAACTGCGGGGGAACTCGGCCTGACATTCCTCAGCCAGGGGCACTCCCAAGCTCCAGACTGCGGAACACGAAAGAACAAATCGATCCGGCCTCTGAGGCACACTCGGAGCTCGAGACGAGGTGCAGGCAGCTCTTGGGACAGTGGGACCACGTGAAACAAATGGGCCAGCCTATTCTCAGACACCACCGTTTCTAGAAAGGTACTGATTCCTAACATACCCATCAATTTTCACCAGCTACACACAAGAATGAATTCTTTTTGTGAGAAGAGAATATATCCCAGGGCGCTGGGTGGCTCAGTCAGTTGAGCGTGCGACTCTTGATTTCGGCTCAGGTCCTGATCTCAGGGTCGTGAGATCGAGCCCCACGACGGACTCTGTGCTGGGCGTGGTGAAGCCTGCTTAGGATTCTCTCTCTCCCTCTCTCTCCTCCCTTCCCCCTCCCCCACCTGCTCTGTCTAAACACACAAACAAACAAACGGCAACAAAAACCAAAGAAGAGAATAAATCCATAAAACTCAGGTTGCCAATATTATAAGGCAGCAGCCAAAACTTGTCTGTCCATCTTGGTCAGCCAGCAGAGTCTGGCAGCGGCCTTTCATCCATGGCAAGCTCTCGGGTGTATGGGTTTCCAACCTTTAGTTGCCACACTGGCTTGGCTAGTCCCCCTCCCACCCCATTCATGTCCTTCCTGGAACTTCAGAATGTGACCTTATTTAGAAGGGTTGTTACAGATATAATTGGTTAAGATGAAGTCATACTGGAATAAGGTGGCTCCTTAATATGACTGATGTCCTTATAAGAAGAGGAGAAAAGACACAGAAATATATGTGATGACAGAGAGAGAGAGAGACTAGAGGGACAGTTGTGTTCACAAGCCAAAGAATGCCAAGGATTGTCGGCAACACCAGAAGCTGAGAAAGGCCTGGAACAGATTCTCCGCAGGCCCTCAGAGGGCACGGCCCTGCCAACACCTTGATTTCAGATTTCTGGCCTCCAGGACTGTGAGAAGCTAACCTTCTGTGGTTCTATGCCATCAGGTTGTGGTGATTTGTTAGGGCAGCCCGAGGGAACAAAAACGGTGGCTTAAAACAACACTCATTTGTTACCTGACAGTGTGGAGGTCACAAGTTGTAAAATCAAGGGGTTTCAGGGCCCTGAAATCAGCCCTAAAGTCAGGGCTGCGTTCCTCCTGGAGGCTCCAGGAAGAGTCTGTTTTTGTGCCTTCTCTGGGGTGTGGAGGCGGCCCACATTCCTTGGACTGTGGCCCCAGGCCCCATCCTCAAAGCCAACACCCAACTCTGACCCTCGGGCCTCCCTCCTAGAAGGACGCTTGTGATGACTTCGGGCCCACCTGGATAGTCCAGGAGAGTCTCCCCATCTCAGCATCCTTGATCACATCTGCAGGGTCCCTTTGCCATATAAGGTAACCTATGCACAGGTTCTGGGAATTAGGACTTGGACGTCTTTGGGGGCCGTTATTCGGCTCCCACACCAAGGAGCTGTGGCTGAGCTCAACACTAGGCCACATTCTCACCTGCCATGGATCATCATGTTTGATTTACTGCCCGGGGGTGTGGTCCCTGGATGCTCTCCTGTTAAACATGGAGACCCCTCCCTGGGCACAGAGACCTCACAAGTCCCTGTGTAACCCCCCCCCCCCCGCCAAAGCCTGGCACAAAGGTCTTCCTATTGCTCAGAGAGGAGCTGGGGTCTGGGCCAGGCGGTCCTGCCTTGACCCCACGTGGCCTGGGGTAAGTGTGCTCAGCCACGTGCGTGGGCATATCCACACCTGCTCTGGAAAACAACTTAAGTGCCCGGTGTGTAGCCAGCGCAGAGCCAGGACTTCCTGGTCTCCGGCCCACCGGATCCCGGTCATCCTCATCGGTACGGCTCACTTCTGCACAGAACCAGCCTTGAGCTTCCTTCAAATCGTAGAGGCCTGGAGCCACAGGGAGTCCCAGTGTGTTGGCCCTGCCCCCTGCCCTTGCTCCCCACTTGGGGCACTCCTCAATGCCTTTCACGGCCAGCTCAGGCTGAGGAGCCCACTGGGGACCCACACCGGGGCTGGGACCCTGTTTCACCCTCTTTTACTGGGGGACTCCTGGGAAGGAGTGGGTTGCCATGGAAACACTACAGTGGAGCCAGGTAGGCTATATTTAGAAATAGATCTTTTCTTTTTTCATCTGTGGAGGAAAATGGATCAGGTTTCTGGGTGGGGAAGCCCTGTCAGGGGGCAGCAAACACGAGCTTGGAACCAAGAAACCAAAAGGCGGCACCGACTTGTTTGGAGGGGGCAGGGAGACATGGTGGGGATGTAGGAGTCAGAGGCCCTGGGGCCACCCCATTTTGTACTGTCTCTTGCTTGTTTCTCTGGGAAGCCTGGCTTTGCCCCCATCTGCCCATGAGCTCCTCGGAGTCAAGGCACAACATGGCCCCTCACACACTGTGCTGGAGATGAGAGCAGCTCTGGCTGTGGAGAGGCCTCAGGACAGGCAAGGTCAAGGCCAGGGGAAGGCCAGCACTCACCCCGCCCTTTGCACCTGTACCCAGCACAAGCCTGCATGAGTTGTGTGTTGGGGGGGGGCGGTGGTGCTGAGACGGGTCCTGACTGCAGAGGCAGGGGACAGGCCTATAGGGCTGGAAGGACAAGCACAGGAGCCCCAGCAGGGTCCTGAGCAGGAACTCCCCCACCCTACGCCCCACGCCCACTCCATGCCCAGCAAGGCACCTGCCATTGCCGCATCTTCTTTCCCCTTCCTGGCTCTTCAGCTCACACTGTGCCCCCTGCAGAGACCTCATGACCTCAGTGCTTTTCCACTTCGGCTCTATTCCCCGGATTTCTTTCCCCTTCTACTCCCGTCTGGCAGATGGCTACTGCCCCGAGGCCCAGGACACACGTTGTCTCAATGTCTGTGTGTCCTTGCTCACCCCAGGCCCTGTCCTGGCCTTCCACAGGGAGAGTGGGGAAGGACCCGCCCCTGCCACGGCGGGGGGTGGGGTGGGGGGCCCGCATTAGCGCAGCACGGGCTCCACCGCACCCGCGGCCTGCCACGCAACTGTCCGGTAGCAGCTGACGGGCACTTCCCTCACCAGCAGGACCAACCCTGACGCAGTGCCCCCTGGGCCAGCAGCATGGTTAATGGGGACAGGCACTCCTTCCTTCCCTCCCTCCGTGGCCACACCTCCCCGGGGCTCCCAGATGCCCCACAGGAGGGCTTCCAGTGCATCCCGAGCTGGAAGGACTCTGCGCAGGGAGTGCATCCTAGTATTTTGCGGCCTGGCTGTGCAGACACCCCACCGCAGGGTCTCTGGGAAGACACAGACATAGTGGGTATCAGTTTCAAGTGAGAACTGCAGGGGCGCTGCACTCTTGGCAGAAAACAGCCATTTCCAATCTGCAAAGTTAGCGCCTCAAAAATTCAATTACAGCAGGTTTGGTGATTTTTATTTAGATTTCGGGAGCTTTGTTAAGCTGCCGGAATTTGATCGTAGAATCCAATTAGCCGGCTGCTGTGAACAGAGGGAAACAGGCCCTGAGGCAGGTCTACGGGATATCAAGTGACTTCGTGGGTCTGAGAATGAACAGCCCGGTTGCTCAGCGGCTGCCTACTCTGCGCTTCCATATGTTGTGTCATTCCCACGTACAACACGGTATGCGGCAAGATTCACACCCCAAAGAGGGAAAGGTGACATGAAAGTTAAGGATCATGCTCAAGACCCCAAGGCCCCTAAGAGGGGGGCTGGAATTGGCGGCGTGGTCTTTACAGAGAGCCTGGTGGCACCTGCCGCTCCACAGCCCCGGAGGCTGAGGGACAAGGGACGGCAGCAGTTTGCCTGCCCCCAGCCCTGAGTGAAGCCCACGCCTGCCGGACCCTCCAACCTGGCCTGGAGGGGGCAGGCAGGGAGGTGAGCCCTGCCTACGGGGCTGGCGCTGGTCCTCTGGTACCCGGCCCCGACCCCTGCCAGTGCTCTGCCCCACTCAGGCAAGGGGGAGAGGGAGGCTGAGAGGTCTCTGGGCGCTTCTGAGAGAACAGGGAGCCTGCCACCTCTGACAGAGAAGGGGCTCGGGAGCCCCTGGGTGATGGTGTTGGAGAGGGGACTTCAAGGCTGGGCTGGGGCCCCCAGGGGCCTCTGGGAGGAGGTGGCTGCTTTACAGATGCATGCACTGCGGGCGGGTGACACTGCAGGGCAAGGAGGGGGCAGGGGCGCCAGGCCGGAGCACTGAGTATAAGCACCCCTAAAGTGCAGCGCATGAGGCAGGCCAGAGGCCTCGGTCCTGGGGAGTGAAGCACGTGGACCGGGTCACATGGCACAGGGAGCCACCGAGGGCCACCAAGACACTGCGGTCCTTCCTGCCTGGGGAACCCGGAAAGAAAGCAGGTCGGCCTTCCCCAAAGTAGGGCCTGGGGGACATTAGTCCTGTAGAAAGCTCTACAAAAAGGGAATCAGTGACGATTAAAAAAAAAAAAAGCTTTGGAAAATAGGATGAATGCCATCCCTCCCCAAAGGGGGCAAGTGACTGAATACTCAGAGAAGCTTGGACTCGAGGGCACTGGAAGGCGTGTCAGGATCTATGTGGATGGAAAAATCAGATAACAATAAATAATTAATTGTGAGACCCTGGCAGGCAGATGGAAAACAAAAGCCAGAGCACCGTGGTTGTCTTGGCCTTTGGTCTATGGCTCATCTCCCCTCCTCTTTCTCTGGTGACCAGCACAGGGTGTGTTGAGGGCATCGGGGACCTGGTGAGACTGCATCTGGGCTCTCCGGCAACTTCCCCTGGAGAGGGGTCCAGGGGTGACACCATAACTAGGGACAGCTATCAGCAAGGCCAAGGGATGGGGCCTGAGGGATGGATGCCCCGGGCTGATATAGAAACCGGGCTTTGCTTCCATCTACTGGAGCTGCAAGGGGCAGACCCCTCATCCCACAAACACATCCGTGACAGCCAAATCTCCCATCTTCCCAGGGAAAAATACTCCCTGGGACCCCTTGACTGGTTACAGACTCCAGCAAGCAGAAGGCTGGCAAAAATCCCCAAGGGCATTTTGCCGCCGTGCCCAGCCAGTACCGCATGGTCCCCGCGGCTGGAGGACAGGTGGCCATGCGGCTCCAGGCGGGGCCCCTCCTGCAGCCCCCCATGTAGCCTCGTTTGACTGTCAATCACAACGTGAGAAAAAAACACAAACCTGATTGCTTTGTCCTCGGAAATAGTAACCCTGAAGAATACACCCGCTTGCAGGGGACAGAGGTATGTTTCTATAAAACCTGATAACCGAAAACTGGCCAACGGGAACTAATGTCCTCAGGATACTAATCGACACTTTATTAATGGAAGGCTTCCACTTAGCGCTAGAACATTATCCTCTGAAGACAAAAGTGAATGCTATAGCTTTGAAAGGATAAAAAGGCCTGAAGCTCTCACCATGAACAAAACATTGAAACCAGAGACTACCCTCATGTCAGAGCAATCTCAGAAAAAGAAATGAGGTTCCTGTTCTCTTTTAGAGTAAAGAGAAATTGCCATTTTCTTGTTTGGAAATTCCGTATTTATGGCACGTATGCTAGTCATGTATGTTCTCATCTTACCTTCTGGCCTTGTCTCCCGGCAGGCCGTCTCTGGCAACCACACCTCACCGGCGCTTAAGCCACACTAACTGCTCGCTGCTCTCTCCATAACACTGTGCGCTCAGTGCTTTGGCACATGTTCCTTCTACCTTCAATGCTTCCTTCCCTTTCTTTTCTTCATGAACGCTTACACAGCTCTCAAGAATGGGTTCTGGAATCAGACTGCTTGATTTCGAATCCCAACTTAATCAGTTACTACCTATATGACTCGGGCAAGTCATTTAAGCTCTCTGTGCCTCAATTTCTTCATCTATCAAATGGGGATAATGTATCTCCTTACAGGATATGTGAAAATAAAAGGAGATAATGTAAAGTACTAAAAAAAAAAAAAAGAAAAAATTCCCAAGGGCGTAGAAACCCATCTCCTTTCCCCTCACTGGAGGGGGCTGGGGCACAGGGTCAAAGCCACGAGCCACAGTGAAGCGTGAAAAATAAGTCCACATGAGTGACAGGATGCCCACAGAACCTGGTGCCTCCCCGACTCGGCAGAAGGCTGTGACCAGGAGCCACAGTATTCTCAGGATGACGAACAGCTCTGGAAGCGGGGCCCACCTCCTCCAGGGAAATAAACACTGGCACAGAGACGGAACATAAAAATAGAGGCGCGGACTCCAATTACGGCTGCCGCTGTGATGCTGAGGACAACCTGCCGCCCATAGCCTCCTCCACCCGGCAGAGGGCCCAGCCTACCCTTAGCTTCCACTCTAACCTGGGTTTCCAGGGGGGTCTCCCTGAAGGAATAGGGGTGCCGTTCAGGGTTAAGACCTGCAGGGAGCTGACCCCCTCCCAGGGCCTCTGCTTCACTCGCCTGCCTTGTCTTGGTCGGAGCCTCCCCCCAGGATCACGAGGTGCAGAAGTGGGTCATTCCCTAGCCCCGAGGTGGGCGCATGAGGGCCGGGCCCCGGGCTACTGCAGTGCACTCCCCTAGACTGAGCTGAGTGAGGCAAGGAGCTGCGGCTTTCACCTGAGCCCTTGGGTAATGGGGGTGGGACCAGCGAGAAGGATCCTTAATGGACAAGGAACCCCACCTGCCTGAGTGTTTCATTTTGCTCGGCGCAGACATGCATCTCAAGGCCAAAGCCAGGGGGACTAATTCTAAAGCAAGGCCTGGCAACACGCATGTGAGAACCCACTGATCTATCCCAGATGGCGCCAGCACTGTTGAGCAGGTCACTGGAAACTACTAGTTTACATTTTCCTGGCCTGAAGACAGCCACGGCTGCTTATCCTTGGAAACCATCTGACGTCCACATACTTGCACTAAAGATCTTTCCACGTGCAGCTGCCTCTGGGCGTCCACGACAAGGAGCAAGCCAAGGCAGGGGGCCTGGGGGGGGAGGGGGGGGAAGGGTCCTTTTGCCTAGGAGCCACATCTGCCTGGTTGGTCCTCACGTCCCCAAGCCAGGCATGTAGGAAGGGCTAACTAGGAACTGCTGAATGAATGGAGGACACCAGAGACAACGGGTGGAAAAGTGTTTTGTGAACTGCGGCAGCGTGCGGGTGTGAGTGGTGGGGAGGATCATGGTGCTTTGGGATTAAGAGAGTCCAGGTTCAGGGTTTTCCTTTATGCCGCCCCTGGGTCTTGAACTACCACAGGAATCCAAAGTGAAGTGAATCACAGCCCAGTCGCCCTGTGACCCACCCCCCTTGGCCAGACCTCGCTGCATGGTCCCTGCAAAGATCCTCTTTCCCACCCTGCACATCTTCTCCGGGCGCCCTGCCTCCTCTCCTGGCTGCAGGGTGGCGAGGGGGTGCCCTGGCCCTGGCTGAGCTCTGCAGGGAGGGCGAGGGAAAGACCCACAGTCCCTGTAGGGGTGAAGTCTCAGACTGGGTTCCATGGGAGGCAGCCAGGCCAATTCGTGTCTTAAACAAACGAGGGGATAAAGCAGCCCCTCTCACTGAATTGCCCAAGTAAGAGACGCTTTCTCCTTTTATGAGTCAACAGACCTGGAATGGATCACCACTGTGGCCTTGCACAGTTAGGGAACAGCTTAACCTTTAGTTCTTCATCTGTAAAACGGGTTCATGCCTCAGCACAGTGCCTGGCCCACAGTGAGGCCACAAATATCGGCCATTATTCCCTGGCTATAAAAACGATCCACGCTTGAGGCAGAAAAACGGAAAAGCTCCGTAGAAAGCGCGAAGTAGCAAAGAAATGATCACCAGCAGCTCTCCTCCAGATGACCTCATTTGTCCGTCTGAGGCCTGTGGCAACTCGTCCCTGCCCGCTCAAACGTGCCACATGGATCGGGGGGGGGGCTGCCTCCCTTGTCCCAGTGCCCTGCCTGCCGGGTGGCCAAGAACACCCACAGAAGAGACCTTTCTGGGGCCAGGAGAGGAGGTGCGAACTCTCGTCATTCGAAAGGCCTGTGCCCCCAGGGCCGGGCACACCCACAACCACGTCACTACCAGCACCCCGCCAGTCGGTGTCCCCAGAGGCCATCCCCGAGCCCTGCCGGGCCAGGTGGTAGAGGTGCCCCCGAGGGAAGGCCTGCTAATGGCAACCCCAGAAAAGTACACTTGGCAGAGTGTATGTTTAAAGACAAAGGGCACAGAGTGAGGCTGTGAGAAGCGGGGGAGGTTATTTTTGTGGAGGCTATTTTGGCTCCTCCATAGCTCCTTTTATTCCTCTCTCAGTTCTGGGTCACTGTCCATGCAGGTGGGAGCCTGGCACAGGCTCTGTATTTGTCGGCATCCAGACCTTTTTCCTGGAGGACACCAAGGGCAGTGGACAGCCATCCCTTGTGGGGGCTTTTGGGGAAGCCAAAGGTGTCCTCAGGCTGCTAGGGGCTGTGAGCCTGACCCAGAACTGATGGGGAGAGGCTGATGTGAGGGTCAGTGAGGCCGAGGTGGTGTTCCTGCACTTGGAAGACTTTAAGGCCTCTCCGATTGCCAACATAGTTTTGTTTTCTGTTTTCTACGTTCCCAGGTCATTAGGGAGACCGCTGGGTGGACAGGTCCTCAGTTTAAGCGTTGGTTTGGACACCAACAGGCCGTGTGACTTTGACCAGGTCCCTTTCCTTCCCCAGGCCTCAGTGCTTGCTCCTGCAAGAGGAAAGGCCCTCTGCAGAGAAGGCCTGCCAGCTACAGTTAGGTTCATGCAGGCATGCGCTCGACCCTGGGTTCCAGGGCCCGGGGCCCCTCAGGTCATTGCGCTCTGGGAGTGGGATGAGGAGGACTTGACCATGTAAACAACCAGCTCCTCTGGATTGGACAATTCAGCAGAACCGCTCATTTATGAGGAAGCCTTGGGAGCCAGGCCAGAGGCCAGGATCCACAGGCGCCCCCACCACTGTGGGATGGAGCAGAAAGCCGACCGAGAATAACCACATCCGGCCAGATAGGCTGAACCCAGATCTGCTACTTGGGGATTTGGCTCCAGGGCTCAGATCCAGAGTGGGGAGGAGGCAAAGGGGCTGAGGAAGGGTCTGCAGCAGAAAAGACTTGAGTGAATCATTCAGCGGCACTCTCTCCGCTCTGCACATTTCCTTCCTCCACCAGTCAGTGTGGAAGCAGCTCCCACAGAGGCCGTGTCCCGGCCTGGGTCCACCATCACCTCCCTGCCCTGTCTCCCCCGTACCCACACCTGTTGGACTCAGGGTGGGCAGTCACCACCCACAGTTTAGGGGGGCCCTACCAGCAGGACCAGCGCAAACACGGCTGTGGGAGGGCGGCTTCCAAGGCTTGGCTTCGGGGAAAGCTACCCAAGTTATTGTTGCTAAAGAGGAAAATCAATCTGAAAATAATGAAGCCTCAGAAAAGTCCATATTTGGGAAGGAAGCTGCTTAACAGGAGCTTGGCCAAAGACAAATAAGGTGGGATTTAGCCTGCCTTTTCCTCAAGAAGCCGAGAGTGAAGGCTAAGGTCCCAGCCTCCCTGCAGCCTCTAGCTCTGACCCCTGCCTGCCCAGCCTCCTTCAGAGAACTGCTTTCTATAGGGCCAGCGAGCTTCACTCTCAGGTTCTTGGCAGTTACATTTCTTACTGTAAAGTAAGAAATTGGTTTTTTATTTTCTAAAAGAAACAGGAATTAGAAATTCCTACATGTGTGACTGTATTGGTCAAGAGACTAAAGGTGACTGTTCCTAAAAACTGAAGGGGGGCTATTTCCAACTGCCAAGTCCTGGTGACTAGGAGCTGGCTCCTGGGTAGGAAATGCCACCTCAGGGAGCCTGGGGGGCGGGGGGCAGGGGTGACATAGTGGAAGTGAGAGCTACTGTGAGGCCAGGGGAGGGAAAAGCCTGCTAAGGTGGAGGAGGTGGGGGTGGGGGTGGCAAGATGGGAAAGGAAGAATCTTACCTCAGAGTAGAGCCTAAAAGGAGGGCCATTGCCCATACCCCAGTTCTGGGGACCCCACTACTCAGCAGTTGCTCCCTGAGCCTGCAGGGGGGCTCCTCACGGCCTGAGGGACACCAGATCCCCAGAGCTCAGCTGGGACCTTCCCCTCAGCTGCAGAGCCACTTTGTGCCAGGGGACTTCTCACATAGGCTGCGGGGCTGAGAGGGAAAGCTGAACACATCCAAAGATGCACACAACACTCAGGCTGTGAGGGTGTCCGAATATGATCCGGCAAAATTCAAAACTCCACAGCCAGGTGGGCTTGAATTACAACCAGCCTGCAGAGATCCAACATCTTTGGGCCAAGTTTCCACCCAAGACCCATTTCAGATTGGCTCCTTGGTGGCCTGGTGTTGTTCCCCTTAACTAGGTCATTCTGTGGCTGAGAACTTTCTGGGGTTCTTGCCCTAGGCTTACCATGCTAGAAGGGGGAGAGAATGACAGAGCACATGGTGGGGGGCCTTGAGGCCTTTGGGGGCTGTGCTGAGGAATATCCGAGGCCATTTAAGACCCAGAGGGCCTTGGGGCCTTGGAATGGCCAAGTCCTACAAAGAGTCCATTTTCTGGAGCAGGTGAGCCTGAGGCAGAGAGCCAGGCAACAACAGCGGTGGCCACTGCGTGCTGACAACGCAAGTTACTTTAAGTTCCGTAAACACTCTGCCAGACGGTGCTCCCTGGGCTTGCCACACCACACCGCTGTGTGGGCGCCACTGGCCGTGAATGTCAGGGATGCTGAGGTGCCATGAGGTGAGGTGCCTGCCCACGGTCATCTGAGGGCAGCTTTGACTCTGGGACTTAGCTACTGGGGCCCTGAGAAGGGAGGTGTGGGGGCAGTGGGCACACGGGCCTGAAGACAAAGAAGAAACAGCTTCTTTACAGTCTGAAAGTAAAAAACCCCCTAGAATCATATAGCTCATAAAAACGTCTTTCAACAATAAAGTCGAAAAAAAGAAAAATAAGACCTGAGAGAATCTGTGGCTGGCTGACCTGCACTGTAAAAAATGTTAAAGTTCTTCAGCCTGAGAGAAAATAATACCAAAAGGAAACTCAGATCCCGACAAAGGGGTGCTAAGAAAGATAAATATGTGAGTAAATGCAAAAGATGCTGGTTTTCTTCTTTTAAATTTCATTTAGAGATAACTGACTATATAGAGCAAGGGAAAAAAGTATATTGTAGGGTTTATATCATCTTTATTTTTTTTTAATTTTTTTTTTATTTATTCATGAGAGACAGAGAGACAGAGAGAGAGGCAGAGGGAGAAGCAGGCTCCCAAGGAGCAGGGAGCCCGATGCAGGGCTCAATCCCAGGACCCTGGGATCATGACCTGAGCCGAAGGCAGACGCTTAACCATCTGAGCCACCCCGGCGCCCTTATATCATCTTTAAAAGTAAAACAGGGCACAGCGAGAGGATGGGGGAAATGGAAGAGCATCATTTTAAGGTTCTTAGAGATGAAACAGTAGAGGATTTGAAGGAAGACTGTGATATGTTCAAGACATGTAATGTAACTCCTAGAGCAACCCACCAAGAGGAGAGATGTATAGTTATGGGTTAATAAAAGGGGAAAATGGGAATACTAAAAATTATACCACGGATGGCAGGCAAGGAGAACAAACAGTGCATGAAAATAGATGAAACCAAAACAAATAGCAAAATGGTAGATTAAAACCCAACCATATCAATAATTACACTAAATTAAAATGGTCTTGACACCCTAATTGAATATCAGAGACTTTATCGGACTGGGGAAAAAAAGCAAGATTCATGATATGCTATCTACAAAGAACCCCCTTAAATATAAAAGCATAGATCAAATAACCAACCATATGCTTTCTACAAGAAACACAACTTTAAATATGAAGATACCAATGGGTTGAAAGTAAAAGACTGGACACAGAAACACCGGGCAAACAGCAATTACAAGATCAACATCCAAAAGGAGGCTTGAGGACAGAGATAAAGAGGAAAATTTCATAATGCAAAAGATATAAATTCATCAAGATGACACAAACTCCTGAATGTGTGCGTAACTTATGGCGAGTTTGAAAGTACATGAAGCAAAAACAGAAATGAAAGGAGAAAGAGACAAATCTACAATAGTTAGAGATTTCAGTACTACTGTCTTAGGAATTGATAGTAGATAAAGTAAATAAGGATTTAGAGGATGTGAATCTTCTAAGTATCCTTTCTCAGTCAACTTGACCTAATGGATATTTATAGAGTACTATACCCTACAATGGCAGGATACACATTCTTTTCCACAATACACGAAACATTTACTATATCAGTGCATATGCTGGGCCACAAATCAAGTCTTAAATTTAAATTATAAAATGTATGTTATCTGGCTGCTACAGAATTAGAAAGCAATAACCAAAAAGTATCTGGAAAACACCCAAATACATGGAAATTAAATCACACACTTCTAAATAACCGACGGGTCAAATAAAAAAAAAACACACAGGAAATTAGAAAATAGTCTGAAATGGGTGATGAAGAAAATGTGACATATCAAATTTGTGGGATGCAACTAAAGCAGTGCTTGGAGGGAGATGCGTAGCTTTAAATGCTTATTATACAAAAGAAGAAAGGTTTAAAAGATCTATTTATGATGATTTATTTATGGATGATCTAAGCTTCCACCTTAAGAAACTAGAAGAAGAAAAGCAACGTATACTCAAAAATGAGTAGAAGGGATAAAACAATAAAGAGCAGAAATCAATGAAATAGGAAACAGAATAACAATGGAAAGATTAAAAGCTTTGGAAAGATTTTCTTTGAAATGATCAAGAAATTGATATGCCCCTAGCTAGAACAATCAAGAAAGAAGGAAAATGCAAATTACCAATAACAGGAATGAAAGAAGAAACATCACTACAGCTCCTATTGGCATTAAAGGGATATTAAAAGAATATTATGTAAAATATTATGCCAATAAGTTTGACACCTTTGATGAAATGGAATATTTCTTCAAAAAACAAATTACCAGAAATGACACAAGAAAAAAAAGCCCTTTATGAAGAAACTAAATTTAAAATTAAAAACCTTTTCCTCAAAGAAAACTCAGGTACAAAGGGCTGCACTGGTGAATTCTACCAAATATTTAGGGAAGAAATAATACAGTTAGTATACAAACTTTGTCAAAAAAAAAAGAAGAGGAAAAAACAATTCTTGATTATCTTACAAGGCATTATTACCTCATCTTATGAGGTACCAGTACGACACATACCAAAAGCAAAGACACGACAAGAAAACTACAGCCGAGGATCCCTCCTGAATATGGAAGCAAAATTCCCTGACAAAATATTAGCCAATAAAATTCAGCTAAAAAGGATAATACGTCATGAACAAGTGGGGTTTATCTCAGGAATGCAAGGTTTAACATTTTAAATTAATTAGTATTAACAGTATAAAGAAAAAATGTAATCAACTCAATAAATACCAAAAAAAAGTATTTGAGAAAACTAAACACCTATTCAAGACAAAAACACAGAACACTTGGAAGAAGAAGGAACTTTCTCACCATTACAGAAGACATCTATAAAAATCTTACAGTTATCTTCATACTTAATGATGAAAAGTTGAACCTTTTCCCCTAAGATCAGGAACGAGGCAAGTCTGCTCTCACCTCACCAGTGCAATATAATAAGTAGTCAAAAGCATACAAGTTAGAAAGGAAGAGGTAAAAAGCCTTTAGGTACAGACAACATGATCACATATACAGGAAATCCTGAGGAATCTAAAGAAAAGCCACTAGAACTAATGGGTGAATTTAGCAAGACAGCAGAATAAAAGGTTATATACAACAACTGTATTTCTATAATACTAGCAACAAAGAGCTGGAAAATAAAATTTAAAAAATACTATTTATAATAGCATCAAAACCAGTAAATACTGACAGGCAAATTTAACAAAATTTGTGCAAGAGAACACATAGCTTAGAGAAGTTAAAGAAAACATAAACAAATATCATGTTCATGAATTTAAAATTTCAGTATCATTAAGATATCAATTCTCCACAAATTAATCTATAGATTGAATGCAATCCCAATCAACATCCCAGCAGACTTTTCTGTAGGAACTGACATGCCAATTCTGAAATTCATATAGAAATGCAAGAACAAGGAATAGGCCAAAACCATTTGGGAAAAGAACAAAGCTGGAGGACGCACACTACCTGATATCATGATTTACTATACATTTACTCCATTTATAATGGAACATAATAGAGTTCAGAAACAGACCTGTACCTGTGTGATCAACTGATTTTCAACAAAATTGTCAAGGTAAGTCAATGAGGGAAATGCTTTATTTTTTAAAGAAAATGGTGCTTGAGCATTCATGAACATTCACATGGATTTGAAAATAACTTTGGGGGCGCCTGGGTGGCTCAGTCGTTAAGCGTCTGCCTTCGGCTCAGGTCATGATCCCGGGGTCCTGGGATCGAGCCCCGCATCGGGCTCCCTGCTCGGCGGGAAGCCTGCTTCTCTCTCTCCCACTTACCCTGCTTGTGTTCTCTCTCTGGCTGTCTCTCCCTGTCAAATAAATAAAAAAAAGAAAGGAAGAAAAAAAAAAAAAAAAGAAAGAAAGAAAATAACTTTGGCAACTACCTCACACCACACACAAAATTAACTGAAAGTGGATCTTACACCTAAATGTAAAAGCTAAAACTACAAAACATCTAGAAGGAAACGGGACTATCTTGAGGTAGCCAAAACAATTCTTAGAACACAAAAAAGCACTAATGATAAAGAACTGACAAATAGATCTAATCAAAATTAAAACTTTGTGCTCTCAGAAAGATACCATTAAAAATGAAAAGGTAAGCCAGAGATTAGAACTTTTAATACATATTCCTGAAAAGAACTTACATTCAGAACACATAAAGAACTCCCAAAACTCAATAGTAAGGCAAACAGCCCCCCCCAAAGGCAAAAGATTTGAAAAGGCACCTTATGAAAGAATATGTACAAATGACTAATAAGTATATGAAAAGACGCTCAACAGCATTAGTAATTAGTGAAAAATAAATTAGAACTACAATGAGATACCACTACATGCTCACTAGAATAGGTGAATTTAAAAAAAAACTAACAATATCAAGTGTTGGTAGGGTGTAGGGCAACAGAACTCCCATACATTGCTAGTTGGGATGTAATGTAGTACAACCATTTGGGAAAAAGGCGATTTCTTATAAAGATAAACATACACTTACAGTATGACACACAATTCTTCTTCTAGGTATACCTAAGAGAATTAAAAATTTATGTCCACAAAAATACATGCAATTCACATGTTCAGAGCAGCTTTCTGGCTCATAGAAGCCCCAAACCGGAAACAACGTGAATGTCCATCAACAGGTGAATGGATAATTGTAGTATATTCACACTATGGAAAACTAGTCAGCAAAAAAAGGAACAAATCATGCATTCACACAAGAATGAACCTCAAAAGCTTTGTGCTGAATGAAAGAAGCCACATACACTACTATTTGATTCCATTATATAAAGTTCTAGACAAATAAAACCATAGTGCAGAAAGATCAGTGGTTATCTGGGGCTAGGCGTGAAGGGCACTGACTGCAAAGGGGCATGAGGGAACTTTTGGGATGATAAAAATGTTCTGTATCTTACTTGGAGTGGTGGCTATATAGGTGTATACATTTGTTAAAACTCACAGAATGGTTAAAATCAGTACATTTGATTGTACTTAAATTCTACATCAATAAAGTTGATTTAAAAAGAAAAAAGAGGATAACCACCTACTGATCCAGCTCTAGTAACATATCCTACAGATACGCAGATACACATGCAGATCTGTGACCGAAGACTGATGGATAACGAATGTACATTTCAGGGCACCTGGCTCGCTCAGTTGGAGGAGCATGCGACTCTTGATCTCAGGGTCGTGAATTCAAGCCCCATGTTGGGTGTAGAGATTACTTAAATAAATAAAACTCAAAAAAAGATAAATGTACATTTCAGTATTGTTTGCAAGAGTAATAAGTCTATAAACATCCTAAATGCCCTTCAGAAGGGACTGGTTATTAAACTACGATACATGCATATAACAGAGTTATTACATAGATGTTAAAGAATCCATGAGCTTCTGTGTGATATGAAAAAACTTGAAGACATAGTCGATGAAAAAGATCAAGGTGCAGAACGGCATCATAGTATGATTCAGTTTACTTTTTAAGGGTATCTATAATGTATATGTTTTTAAAGAGCATATAAGAAAAACAGTAGGTAAGACCAATAAAACCAAAATCTGATTCTTTGAAAATATCAATAAAATCTATACACTTCTAGCCAGATTGAGGGAGAAAAAAAAAAGGTATAACCAAGTACCAATATCAGCAATGAAAGAGGGGACATCACTCCAGACATTAAAGGATAAGAAGGAAATATTGTGAACAACTCTGTGCCCACAGATTCAACAACTTAGAGATGAAATAAATCCTTGAGATACAAAAGCACTGCAAGTTATTCAGTAAAAAAAAAACCACAAAAAAAAACCCACAAAAAAAACCTGAATAGTCTATTAAGGAAATTGATTTTACAGTTAAACATCTTTAAAGGAAACTCAGGGCTCAGAAGGATCTGCTGACAAATTCTACCAAACACTTAAGGAAGAAACAATATCAATTCTACACAGACTCTGTCAGAAAATTAAAGAGGAGGGAATATTTCCCAATTCATTGTATAAGGCCAGAATTACCCGATACCAGAACCAGGCAAGGACATTACAAAACAAACAAACAAGGAAAAATCCTATAGACCGATATTCCTCGTGAACAAAGACACAAAAATCCTCAAAAAAGTATCAAACAAATATAATCCAACAGTATATAAAAAGGATAATGCATCTTGATTAACTGAAGTTTATCCCAGAAATGCAAGGTTGGTTTAACATTCAAATATCAATCAATGAAAGACAACCTAATTAACAAATGGGATTTGTTGGGGCGCCTGGGTGGCTCAGTCAGTTAGCGTCTGCCTTTGGCTCAGGTCATGATCCCAGGGTCCTGGGATCAAGTCCTGCATTGGCGCTCTGCTCGGTGGGGAGCTTGCTTCTCCCTCCCCCTCTGCTGTTCCCCCTGCTTGTGCTCTCTCTGTCAAATGAATAAATAAAATCTTTAACAAAAAATGGGATTTGAGGGGCACCTGGGCAGCTCAGTTGGTTAAGTGTCTGACTCTTGATCTTGGCTCAGGCCTTAATCTCATGGTCACAAATTCGAGCCCTGCATTGGGCTCCATGCTGGGCATGGAGCCTACTTTAAAAAAACAAAACCAAAAAAAAGAAAAGAAAAGAAAAAGAAGAAAAAATGGGATTTGAAAATAAATAAGTAAATAAATAAATAATAAAAAAAATTTCAATTTAAAAAATGGGATTTGAACAGACATTTCTCCGAAGATATACAGATGGCCAATAAGCACATGAAAAAAATGCTCAGTATCATTCGTCGTCAAAAGAAGAAAATAAGTGTTGGTAAGGATGCAGAAAAACTGGACCCTTCAGCCTAATGGGAATATAAAATATTACACCTGCTGTAAAAAAAAAACAAAAACAAAAACCGGTTTGGCAGTTATTACAGAACTCAGCAATCCCATCCTAGATATACACCCGAGAAAAATGAAAACATATGTCTACACGAAAACTTGCATGTGAATGTTTATTGCATAGTAGCATTACTCGTGGTGGCCAAAAAGTGAAAACAACCTAAACGTCCATCAACGGATGAGGACTACAGAGGAAGGAACCAGGACAATGGCGGCCCCAAGGTTTAGCTCCAGTGACCCTACAGATCAGATCGCTTCGGTCTCTCCCTGGGCTTCACTCCCATCCTGAACCTTTGAAGAACCACATCACGACCTCTGGTTCCGTGCAGTGTGAGTGAGCAGTTGGCACACGCAGTTTGGCCACAAGCTGCACACAGCTGGATGGCATGGCCTACCTCCTTCTCATAGGGGTGTGGGAGGGAGTCCCCTGCAAAAGGGGCTTGGGTGGTTTTCCTTGCTTCTGCATCACTGCAGAAGCACAAAGAACCACATCTCCGCCCCCACCCCCCACCATGGAACAGTTAAGGAAGCCAAGGTCCACTGGGGCTAAGACAAACTATCTACACTGGGCCCAGGGTGAGAACTCTGTCCCCTGATCCCCAGCACACCGTACCACTCAAAAAGACTGATGACAGCTTGGAGACACAGCAGGTCAATTTAGCATCTTACATCTGCTGAATTGGTTCCTTAATCACATTACTCACTTAACGTGTTGACTGTGTGTGTGTCACCTACCACATGGGGTGCTGGGGACACAAGCAGCAGTCTCTAAGGTTCACTATGTCCCCAAGCCTCATTCTCCAGCCAACATCAACCCAAAACTCCAGGCATCACCACTTCTTAGGGTTTCTGGTGTCTCTCCGGTCTCAGCTGCCCACTCCGTCCTAACCACAGGTCACCTGTCCTGCTGTGTCTTACCTGCTTTCCAGGCAGCTCTTCTCTTTTTTTTTTTTTTTTTTAAAGATTTTATTTATTTGACAGAGAGAAACACAGCGAAAGAGGGAACACAAGCAGGGGGAGTGGGAGAGGGAGAAGCAGGCTTCCCGCCGAGCAGAGAGCCCGATGCGGGGCTCGATCCCAGAACCCTGGGACCATGACCTGACAGGCAGCTCTTCTCTTGACCACACCTGCATCTTTGCCTAGAAAATTGCCCCAAAATATCAAATTGGTGGTAAATATCTTTGGAAAGCTTTCCCTGAACTATCTCAAGTAGGGAAGCAGGAGAGGATTAAAACCTCAAACAAACCAGATCTTGTTACGTTTAAAATTTGCTTACTTTCCCTTTGCCAGGCAAAGAGAGAGAAAGGGGATAAAGACTTAAACATTCAGCTGGTGGAGCAAGTGTGATTTGTATGCGATGGCTGTTGAGGTATGCAGAGTTCAGAGGCTAAGAGTATGCCTAATTGCCTGAGTTCAAATAAGCCTGGCTCTGCCAGTCGCTAGCAGTGTGGCCCATGATGTAACCTCTCGAGACTCAGTGTTCTCATATGTAAAATGGGAACAAATATAACAGCATCCTGATAAGCTGCTGGACTTGATCTACAAGATATCAGAATGTATTATAAGGTACTTTAGGCAGTGTGGTACTGGCAAAAGGGAAGAATTGTCCTATGAAATGAGAAAGCATCCCAAACAGACCTAAGCACATGTAGAACTCTGATAGCTGCTAGAGGTCATACAGCAGATCAGTGGGTACAAAAGGGACTGCTCAAAAAACAGTACTAGGCCAAATAATTGACCATATGGAGAAAAATAAAATTAACCACATATTTCACATCCTATCCAGAAATCAATTCTGGATGTAGTAAGGACTTCATTGTGAAAATTTAAAAACTTTTAAAAAGAAAATACAGAAAAATATGTTATCTCTAGGCAGAAACCTAAGACTGAATTTATCATAAGACTGGTAAATTCAACCACATTAAAATTAAGAGTGTCTATTGACAGTTTGGTAATGGCATAAGGATATACAGATAGATCAATGGGACAAAACTGAGAGTCCAGAAACAAACCCTTACATTTAGGGCCAGCTGATTTTCAATAAGGATGCTAAGACAATTAAATAGAGAAAAGAATAGTGTTTTCAATAAATGATGCTGGAAAACATCCAAAAGAATGAAGTTGGACCCCCACCTCACACCATCCACAAAAATTAACTCAGAATGGATCATATCCCGAAGTGTTAAGAGCTAAAAGTATAAAATTCTTAGAAGAAAACATAGAAATTCATCCTCATGAGTTTGGGTTAGGCAGTGGATTCCTAGATATGACACCAAAAGCACAAGTGACAAAAGAAAAAAATAGATAAATCAGACACCAACAAAATTAAAAACTCTTGTGCTACAAGTGATACCATTAAGAGAGTGAGAAGACAACCCCCAGAATGGGAGGAAACATTTGCAAATGATGTATGTGATTAAAGACATCCAGAAAATACAAAGAGCCCATACAATAAAAAGCAAATAACTCAAATAAAACATGGACAAAGGATTAAAATAGACATTTCTCCAAAAAGATACACAAATAAGTACAGGGGGAAATGCCCAACATTCTTAGTCATTAAGAAAATGAAAATCAAAACCATAATGAGATACCACTTCACACCCACTAAGATGGCAATAACAACAATCAGAAAGCAACAAGTGTTGGCAAAGATATAGAGAAATCGCAACCCTACTACACTGCTACCCGTGGTAATGCAAAATGATGCAGTTGCTGTGAAGAGGAGTTTGGCAGGGCCTTTAAAAGTTAAACTGTATAACCCAGCAATATGGCCATATGACCCAGCAATCCCACTCACGTGCAACATGGATAAACCTTAAAAACATTATGCTAAGTGAAAGAAGCCAGACACAAAAATATATGACGTCTATATGAAATATCCAGGATAGGCAAATCTATGGAGACAAAAAGTAGGTCAGGGGTTGCTTAGGGTTGGTAGAGGGAGGAAGGATAGGGAATGGCTGCTATGATTTCCTTTAGGAGGGACAAAAATATTCTATAATTAGATTGTGATGATGGTTGCACACCCTGTGACTATACTAAAAAAAATTGAATTATACACTTTATATGAGTGACTTGTATGGTAAATGAATATTTTAATAAAGCTATTTTAAAAAGTATTCATCGGGGTGCCTGGGTGGCTTAGTCATTAAGCATCTGCCTTCGGCTCGGGTCATGGTCCCAGGGTCGTGGGATCAAGCCCCGCATCGGGCTCCCTGCTCAGTGGGAAGCCTGCTTCTCCCTCTCCCTCTCTCCCTGCTGTGTTCCCTCTCTTGCTGTGCCTCTCTCTGTCAAATAAATAAATAAAATCTTTTTTTTAAAAAAAGTACTCATCAGAAGACATCATAAACAAGATGATATAAAAATACAAACTAACAGCTTATCACTGGGGTGCCTGGGTGGCTCAGTTGGTTAAGCGTCTGCCTTTGGTTCAGGTCATGATCCCAGCATCGAGGTCTGCATCAGGCTCTCTGCTCAGCGGGGAGCCAGCTTCTCCTTCTCCCTCTGCCTGCCACTCTGCCTACTTGTGCTCTCTCTCTGTCAAATAAACAAATAAAATCTTCAAAAAAAGTTTTTTTTAAATAAAAGCTTATCACTGACAGTCGGTATCCAGATCATATAAAGAGCTCCTACAAATACATAAGGACAAACCACCAACAGAAAAGTGCATTTCACATAAGAAGAAACATATACTCACCAATAAAATGCTCACGCTATTTTGATATCAAGGAAATGCCAATTAAGGTAACACAGAAATACCATTTTAGGGCCATCAGATTTGTAAGAATACACATCACAATACCAAGTGTTAAAGAGGATGATAATCAAAGGGAACACACCCACATTCACGTAATGGAAAGTAAGTCAGTACAACCACTTCGAAAAACAATATCTGGTGGTACTTTTCAAAACTCATCATTCATATATCCCATGACCCGAAGTGGCCTGCCCAGGTATCCCCTCAGCAAACTTTTTACGTATGTCTCTGGAGATGTGTACAGTAATGTTCATAGCAGCGAAGTTCATGACTGCTAAGTATCAGAAACATATCTCATGTCCATCAGCAGAGGAAGGGTACATGGATTGTGATACAGTCACACAAAAGAATAGTAGAAGCCATGGAAATGAATGAACAACAGCCACACCCAACAACATAAATAAATCTTAGGAACATTATATTGAAAGAAAAAACAAGTCCTAAAAGATGCACACAATCTGATTAAAATTATCTGTGGTTATTTCTGTGCAATAGAATTAAAGGTACTTTTTTGTTTTCTTCTAAGTGCTTTTTCTTTCCTAAATTTTCTACACTGGGCATGAATTATCTTTGTAATCTGGAAAAAATGTCAAAAATTATTTTCACAACCAAACGGCAATGATTTGGGACTGTGCCCTCTGATCTCTGTCTAGCAGACTATGCCAATTGTGTGTCTCCAGGCTTCAGTTTCCTTGTTTGTACCATTGGGGTTGGGTAAATCACCTGCAAGATCCCTCCAACTCTGATAGTCATGGATTCTGCAGCTACATGATTTTCCTTTGTGTGGGTAACTGAACACTTCTCAGCGCAATGTGAAATTCACATCGACACCTTCCTGATTCATACTTCGAAAAATGTAAAAAAACAAAACAAAACAAAACCCCACACGTGTAAGGCCGCATTCCTCATGAGAGTAAGAGCTTAATCAAGCCAAGGATCATTTATAAAGCTCCAAACTCTATGTAATTCATGGGGAGAACGCAGGAGGTGCATTCCAGGAGTTGCCCCCCACCCCCGCAAGTCCCCTGCAGAATGCCATTACTCAGAACACATACCAGGGTTCACACACCCTCTTTCTGTGGAAATCCATTTGTTCCATTCAGGATGCCACCATGTTTCAGAGCCCCCTGTGAAGTTAACACTCCCTCCCCTCTCCCCCCTTCACTTCTGGAAACTCTGCTGCTTGGTGCGGGACCACGGGACGGGGATCAGGGAGACAGCCTGGCATTTCCAATTACCAGCAAGTGCAACTAGCTACTGATTATCAGCAGCTCTCTGCAGCCCCCTGGATGAGCAGCTTCTCACTACAGAAGCAACAGTTCCTCCTGGCCCTGGGCTGGCCAGGAGAGGCTCAGGAGGGGGAAAGCAAGACAGAAGTGGGAGAGGCAAAGGTGAAAGCGCACACGGGAAAAACAGCACAGAATGTTATTAAATATTCAGGGCAGTGAGATGCTGCTTATTCTGCTTGGCAAAAGTAGGCAAAGATGAGCAGCAGAAGGGACAGCTCTCCACCAGAAAGAGCCACTAGGGGTCAGCGTGGGGTGTAAGAGGACACAGAAATGGCCACGGAGAAAATGACCTAGTCTAGGGTGGAGCAGACCTGGGAGGGCGCACGGCCATTGGCCATTGTCAATCAAGCGCAGCAGGAGTGGGGTACCATGTCAGAAGCCCGTCCACTTCTGGGTCTGGAACCTCTGCATCTGGAGTGGGCTCTGGGGAAGCTGAAGGGTGGATTCAGCACAGTCAGGCAAGCCACTTCCAAACTCTCTCCACTTCCAATTCGATGAGTCCACAGGGTGGGGGCGGCGGGGGGGGGACACGTCACAGGTATGGGACTTGTGCAGTCACACAGGGCCCAAAGTCAGAAGGGCCCCAGGCTTGGTTTGATGTTCAACTGTCTCCCTCCTGAAACTCTTAATAATTTTTAAACAAGGGGCCCCAAGCTTATGCAGCAGATCCTGCTGGGGGATGACAGTTCCAAGGATCATTTCTCAGAACCTCACCCACCAAGCAAAGTAGGGCAGTGCCAGGTCCCAAGAAGTCCTGCCTGGCTTGGGTTCCAGCCATGTTCGACATAAACCAACAGCATTCATAATGCTTCCCTTTGGGTTTCCACACGAGGGCAGGAAAAGATGCAGCTGATGAACCACAGAATTTGTAACCACAAATAATAACCAAAATTGGTGGGGGTGATGGGGGAGATTCATCCTTTCTGGTTAGTCAAATGTAAGTTAAAACACTAACAAGACATAATTTTATGCCTGGTTAAAAAAATACTCTCTTAGAATGATGGAAGGCTAGTGCAGGCCAGGTAGGAGAGAAGCAGATGTCCACACGCAGCCCTGTGAGCTTCACGGACCAGAACACTTCGGCCGAGGGCCATGGAGGGAAGCAGTCTCATCCTCTGGCTCAGCAATCACACTGCTGGGAACTTGTCCCAGGCAAGAGACACCAGAGAAAAATTTTACATGCCAACGATGCTCAGGCAGCAGTTTGGCTCTGGTGACAATCTGGGAAGAACCGAAATGCCTAACAGAAGGAAAAGATGTTCCACAGCCATTCAACAGATACATATTAAGCCTGTGGTAACGTGGGAAAGTGCTTATGATGGACAGCCATGTGAAAATGGTAATATTTTTTTTTGTCGCCCAGTGATGTAAAACGGATGTTCACATAAAGGAAAAATACTGACTAAAAATAGAGACCTAAAAACAGTGGCATGAGGGGTAATGGGGTCATGGAAACACCAAGATCTTGAACATCTGGAATTGTTGCTTTAAATGGTAAACAACCCTTAAAAATAATGAATGTGCAGGGTGCAGAGGATGGGCCGAGCTGAAGCTCAGTTTGGTCAAGAACAAAGCGTGTGTGTGTTTGGGGGGGGGGGGCGCAGAATTTCATCAGGCAGAAAAGCAGCTGCCAAATGGTCAATGAGCCAAGAGTCATGCTCCAGGGGTACCCTCTCTGGACAAACTGCGCTGCTTCTGACATAAAAATATCCTGGGCAGAGGATGGGACCCAGGGGGCTTTGCTGGCTGTCAGTTCTAGCCTCTCAGGGAAAACATTTGTCCACTAACAAGCTCCCACCTCTGGCCTCGAGTACACGAGGCACACCAGGGAGCTGCCCACGTGGGGATCCCCCCCTTCCCCAAGCCTATGGCCTCCTTTGACCTCACCACACGTCCAGCCTGAGCAGCTCTGATTTCTCAAGATGTGCGTCAGGTATCATTATTCCACACACACGTCAGAGGCAAGCAGGACATAAAAGGAAATTTTATCTTTGGCAGCCTGAGGCCCATAACTTCATCTTTATTCATACTGTTCATCTATTTGATCAGATGCTGCTGCCGGTCTGAGCTGACTGGCACTTTACAGGAAAACCAGGCGGCGGAGGAACGACTTGTTTCTGCAGAGGGCAGTGCCACCTGCTGTAGGACTGCCCCCCTGCAGTCACCTCTCCTGGCGTGGCACCCGGGCAGCCCTCTCTCCCTTCGCCTAGAGGCAACAGAGATCATTGTATAATCCTCAGGGCCAGCCAGTCGTTGCTCCTAGCACGTGTTGATATTAACAGGGCTGTTGCATCTGGTTGAGCAGGTTGCTCACTGCACAACCACAGGGGGCACCTTTCGTAATGGACACTGCAGATTTGTTTTTGTTATAACAGCAAATGAAAGAAAAGAGTGTTGCTTTAACAACCTTAGTATATTACAACAGTTTCAGGGTCAGTGGAAGTAAAAGATCTTGAGGAAGGGGTGCCCTTTTCTAAAGATGGGCACCAAGTGGGCTCACTACAGCCCTGCACACCAACATGTGAATAATCAGTGAACCAGCTCCCTAGGGAGCACACTACATTCTCCAGGCTCCTTGGGGCCACCAGGGGCACCAGAACCCTGGCTGGAGCAGCCCAGGGCCCGTCACAGCCTTGTCACCTCCATGCTGCGGATACCCTCCTCACTGGGATGCTGCTATTCAAGGATGCAGCCACGAGCGCCTGGGCAGCTTCAGTTCCCTACTGTCCTCGAAGTAGAGGTCACTTCTGTTCACGACTCCCTGTCCTCTCAGTCCTCAAATCCAGCACCGCAGTCCTCTTGCCACCCAGGGGCTCGGAGCTGGCACAGACAGAAAGCCCATTGGCGGACACAGGCTTCCGCACAGCCAATCAGAAGCACTGGGGAAAGCTTGTTCGGCCCACCTTTCTCCACTCTCCTCCCCACCTCCTGCCTTTAGCTCTCCACTCTCCCGACCTGATGGCCTGCCCCCCTTCACACACAATGACACCCACATGCTCAGCGCTCCTCAGTGCCCCCAACATGTTGCTTTCTCTACCTGGGGCACCGCTGCCTGCAGCCCATCTAACCCACCCCTTAGCTACCTGCCCACAGTGGGCCCTCCACGCAGGGCTCCCTGCCTACCTACCTCTCACCTCACTTCTGTCTTCTCTTACCATTTACTGTCTTCTCTTACCATTTACTGTTCAAAGCATTGAAACATTTGAAACCCACCCCCCCCCGGCATTTAGCCTCTTTCTTTTTTTTTTTTTTTTTTTTAAAGATTTTATTTATTTATTTGAGAGAGAGAGCACAAGAGGGGGGAGCGGGAGAGGGAGAAGCAGACTCCCTGCTGAGCAGGGAGCCCGATGCGGGACTCGATCCCGGGACTCCAGGATCATGACCTGAGCCGAAGGCAGTCGCTTAACCAACTGAGCCACCCAGGCGCCCTAGCCTCTTTCAATAAGGAATCCCACCCCCCCCCAAATCAACACACTTTACACTTCCCAGGTCCTGCCCCAGAAATTGAGCCCCCAGCCTCACCACCCACTGGACCTCTCCTCAGGCCAGGCTTGTTCAGAGTCCCGCAGATTCTCGGTCTATACTGTTCCCTTGCTGGCCTTCCCCTGCACCTGGACCCTCCATCCCACTGACACGTTGTAAGTGCTGGCACTCGGAGTGTGCAGGCTCTGGGTCCCACTTAAGCCTGTGATCTGGGGAAAGTCCTTTAGCCTCAGTTTCCCCATCTATAGAATGATACAGTACAATGATACAATAATCATCTTATGTGCTACCACTGAGCCATACTCCACCTCCTGAGCCAGCAGAGCTCATGTCCTTTCCTGCCTACCTGTCCTTTTAGATCCAACCCACCAGTGAGGCCCTCTTCCACCTCTTGCCTGTCTCGCCTCGCTTAAACCTAAGTGAGCACCTGCCTGTCCCCATCCTCCACCTGCCCACTCACCCTCATCCTCCAACACCCATCTGGGCGTCATCTCCTCCAGGAAGTTCTTTATGATCTCTCATGTTCCCCTAGGAGGCCCCCTTCCTCACTCCTCTGAGCTTCCCCGGTTACAGGGGAGCGACTCGCCATCCACAGTAACACTACAAGGGGCAGAGTCCACCCACTGCTCTAATCTTGAGTCGAGAGAGTTCTGGTGAACCAGGAGAAACCCCTGGGGGGGGTGTGCTGGAGGGGAAAACACCAGCCAAGAATGCTCCTGACCACTCAGCCTCAGATGGCCTTCCCTCCATTCACTCCCATGCTGGTGGGTTGGTTATGGAACAGAAACTTGCAAAAGTGCCAAGTGCTGGGGGAAGAGGTGGGAGGGCAAATCACAGACACAGGTGAAACCCAGGCTTCACCTTTGGGTGCTTACAGCCTCCGAGGAGGGCAAGACTTGCACTCAAACAACCCAGGGCCACTGCAGAAGGGAAGCCCAGGAGAGGTCTGAGGGGAGAGGTTACCTCCAGCCTTGAGGGGTTTGGGGAAGCTTCAGGAGGAACGAGGATGGGCACAGGGCCTCAACAGATGAATTTGATTAACATGTGAGGGATGAGCAAGGGCATTCGGCTGAGTGGGTAGAGCTGGACTGGGCGGGCAGTGAGGCCAGGCCCCGGGAGGTCACAGATGCTAATCTCGGGGCACCGCACTGGGGGGACCATTCTGCACACACACAGAAAGTGATCAGAACAGAGAGCTAGTCCCTCACTTCATGCCTCAGTCCTTCTTCCCAAGGACCCCAGCAGACACCTGGGAACACAATGCAGGGGAACACAAGATCGGACACGTTGACAAGCCCCAAAATGAACATAAAAGAACCCCACCTGTGACTTTTTGAAGGATACCACATGCAACAGCTATTCTCAGCTGATGTTCCGTGAGGCTGCTTCTCTGAGAACGGTTCCTGTCCTAGGCCTCAGAGATGCAAAAACAAACAACCTTCATCAAAACAAGAGGCCCTGGCTGTCCTATCACAGCCACACAGAAGCTGGAGCGTGCATGCCACCGAGTCCGCTGGGAGCCTGCGCAGAGACACCTAACCGGCCTGACCGCATGCACCTGCCCTTGGTGCTTCCCGCTGCCCTGACCCCCTCCCACTTCCGTGACCCATCCCCCATCCCCACCGTGCAAGCACAGCCAATCAGAGCTGCGCTCAGGACGTGGAGGCTGGCTCATGGGTCCGCAGGGGCTCTTTGAGGCCACAAATGGGAAAGTGGCGACCTCAGCAGTGCTGTGGGCAGGCCAAGGTCACCTGGCTCGGACCTCTGGTGAGTCTACCTTACCAGGGCAAGGGGGTCCCTATTTTGTGCTCTTTCAGAACTTTACAGTCCAAAAAGATGCAGAAGTCCTATATACAACTGCGCACACACGTACACACACACAAGCCAATGAGTGAGCTGCCAATGGCTGAATTCAGAGCTTATGAGCGACCCTGAATGGGCATTTCCCTGTCTGCGGTTCCCAGCCCTGTTTGAAGCACAGAGACACACAGATTGATTGATTGAATAGAAGATATGGATATATATTATCTCATTTTGACCTCCCAGCCACCTTGCCAGGTAAGTAGGTTTAACGCCATCTTTTAGACAAGAAAATTGCAAATCAAAAAGGCGAAGAAGCTAGCGGAAGGTCGGGCAAGCATCGGGGGTGTGGTCTGAACAGGCCATTACCCACGGAGGAGCGGCCTCCTGTCAACGGACTCCCCGGGGCTCCTCTTCACATGCTCGGGCCTGAGAGCAAGACAGAGACACCAGCCCTTCGCAACCCACTCCTCCCCCGTCATTTACAGAGGTGGGAGCCACCGAGGCCCACAGAGGGACAGGGACTTGCCCATGGTGACAGAGCCCAGCAGCAGAGGCAGGATAGGTACTCAGGCCCCCTGACACCCCAGATCCACTGTGGGAACCCCACCCCCTGCAGAGTAACAGCCCGTGTGATGAACCTCCACAAGCTCATATGCTGTCCTGCCACCTAAATGATCACCGCCTGGACCTCAGCCCCTCGTCCCCAGGGCAGGCTGCGAGCCCAGCTGGCTCTTCGACCTGCACAATTTCACTGGGACCCTTTTCTAAGGGGAAAAGAGTCTGGAGTGGCCTCTCATTGCAATACCCTTCAATGTGTCTGAAACGAGAAGGCCAGTCTCACCTCATCTGCAAGTTGGGGATGAGGGCCCCGTGCCCGTGCCTGCCACACCCACAGTGTGAGGGCCCACGAGGCCCCCACCTCCCAGAACAGCCCGCTCACCAGGCCTCCCAAAGGCCCCATCTCTGCTTTCCTCACTTTGCTCTTTTTAGCTGGCCAGGTTGGCAAGCATCATCCTGCCCACAGAAATGTTCCGTTTGGCCTTGCAGGGCATTGACTCACACAGGACACCAGAGGGGACTCCCTCTGCAGTCTGCCCCCAGGGCATCTGACATTGGGGCTGAATCCTGGCTGCCCTTGACCACTGTGCTGGCTCCTGGGCCTCCTCCCACAGCCCAGGAGGCTCCGCTCCAGGACCTGTGCGAGGCACCATCCCCTCCCCCACACAACGTCCTCAGCTCCTCCTCCCCAGGCCCACTGTGGAGAGTGGGACAGTCACAGGAAGGGTAAGAAGGAAGGTCTAGCAATCAAAGAGGTTACTCTGCCATCAGTCCTGAGGTGCAGCTGTTTGAGCTTCCAGACAAAAATGAGCACCCTTGGGGCGCCTGGGTGGCTCAGTGGTTAGGCGTCCGACTCTTGGTTTCAGCTCAGGTCATGATTTCGTGGTTGTGGAATCGAGCCCCGTGTCAGGCTCTGCACTCAATGGGGAGTCTGCTTCAGATTCTTTCTCCCTCTCCCTCTGCCCCTCCCTGCTCGTGCATGCAAACACGCGCTCTCTCTCAAATAAATAAATAAAACCTTTCAAAAAAAAATGAGCATCCTCTCACAACCAAGCAGAAAGCAAGTGGATACCAGGCCCAATGTTCCCTGCCAGCAGCAAATGTTCTAGAGAATGGCAACCAAGAAAATCATCAGGCAGGCCAATAGAAGAAAAACTAACACCTAACTGTACATTCTTTTTTTTTTTTAATAAACTCCAAAATTCATCCTCAGAATAAATTCATCCAAAGTGATAAAAGGAACATTTAAACTTCTCATTAAGAACATAACTGCATCAGAAAGAATGCTCCAGGGCGCCTGGGTGGCTCAGTTGGTTAAGCGACTGCCTTCGGCTCAGGTCATGATCCTGGAGTCCCTGGATCGAGTCCCGCATCGGGCTCCCTGCTCGGCAGGGAGTCTGCTTCTCCCTCTGACCCTCCCCCCTCTCATGTGCTTGCTCTCTCTCATTCTGTCTCTCTCAAATAAATAAATAAAAAAAAAAAAAAAAAAAAAAAAAAAAAAATCTCTAAAAAAAAAAGAAAGAATGCTCCAACTAAAATAAAAATTGGAAATTAACACCAATCTAAAACCAGAAAACATACTCTATACAAAATTTACTTGTCAGTTTCTGTAAAGCATTCTCAAGATGGAGCACAGCATCAGCTCCCAGTAAAATAAATCTCAAATGTTTGTAATTACAAACAGCCTGAGACTTCAGATGGTGTTTTCAGGAGAATCTGCACGATTAAACCTGACTCCAGGGTTGAGGCTTGGAGTCCACAACTTCAAAGATGTCTGCCCTACACCAGGGCCTCATGAAGCCGTTAGTGTGACCAGTCAGCAAAATTAATTACAAGGCTTATTACAGATCAGAGAGACTTAATTTCTAAAAGGAGCTCTTTCTAATGAATTTATGTTAAGTGAATTTAACGGCGTCTGTATCTTCTAGGTCTACAGAGTCAAAGAATCCTAGTTTTTCCCTAGAGTCCCAAACTATAACAGAAACAAAAGGTAAACAGCAAGTTTCACTCGTGCAAAATCTCCAATAATGCAACTTTTTCAAGCATCAGGAATTGCAGGCAGAGGCTTAACCAGTTTGCAAGACTGCAACCTTAGCGACAGCTGCTGAGGAAGGGCTCTCAAGCGAGCATGCCTGCATACCCCGGTGCCATCCGAGACCACAGACGCCTGGGAGTGCATCCTCAAGCCTGGTCCTTGCTTAAACCCAGGCAGCCACTTACACGGACTCTCCCGATCTGCCGCAGCTTGCTCAAAGGGCAAAGAGAAGTTGGTTGGGTCATGCACTGAGCACAGCTGCCCCCACGGGTGGCCCCAGGACGAGGACCTTGTGGACAAAGCAGCAATTCTGCCAGGGCCCAAGCCGACTCTGGGGAAGGAAGGGTAGGTGGGTGGATTAAACAGGCACCTCCTCTTCCCGCCCCTTACTTCCAGAAATCTCTGGATTATATTTTGTTTCCTTTTTGCCGGGGTTAATCAGGTGGACGGGTCTCTAGCCACAGCCCTCTCTCCGAAACGCCCCGCGCCAGAAGTGAGTCCGGAGAGTACACGCTGGCGGGGTACCGGGGTTCCCCGCGCTCCCCACGCCGCGAGGGAGTGACATCAGAGGTTCGCGTGGACTGATCATGCAGCAAGCCGGGCGGGCGTGCGCGGGGAGCCCGGCCTCTGGGCGGAAGCCGGGCGGCACTAACCCTTCTCAAATTTATTCAGGCAGCCAGAGCTGCAGAAGGAGCGCACGGAGGCCGACTCCCAGCAGCCGCGTCCCTTCATCCCCGCGGCGGGGCGGCCTCCGAGCGGCCGGGCGCTACATGGCGCCGGGCCCAGGGTCTCCCAAGGACGCGTGCACAGCTCGGCGGGCCTCCCGGCGGAGGCGGCGGGTGCTAGCCGTCCCGGCGCCGCGTTACCACAATGCACCACTGCTGCCCGCCCGCCGCCCGGTGCACGAGCCCGTTAACCCCGTCGGCGCCGCGGGAGCCTAGCGGAGCGCGAGCTGCGGCCGCCCCCTCTCTTCTCCCGGGAGCGCTGCCCTCGCCCGCACGCCACCTGCTCGCCCGTGCGACCTTCAGGGCACCCAGGTCGGACCCAGGTGTCGGGCGGGCTCCTCAGTTAAACGTCCCATGTTAATGAGAAAATGCGAGCGAAGGTGTCGCCCCCTGAGGTAGCGGGATTGGCGTTGCTTTATTTCAAAGGGAAAGATGCCCTTGAGAGCTCAGGGGCACGTGGGAAATGGAGCTGGCCCAGGGCCTGACAGTGCTTCCAGGAAACCGGGGTCACCTCTGAGACCTGGTCACCCTCCGATTCCCCTGTGGCGCCTGGTGTGCCTGGTGCCCCTGTGTCTGAGCACCTGCAGACACCATCCACCGTTCTGGAGGAAGGCGACAGGCGGGGCCCCCAGGAGTCCAGCTACCACTTCTACCACCGGGCTGCAGGCACCTGGGGACAAAGGTCTGTCTCTGCCCAGACCTCTCTGAACACAGTTCACCCGTCCAGCTGTCTGCAGGAGTTCTCCACGGGGTGTGTGATGGGCATCACAAACCCAACTGTCCAAATCTGAGCTCCCAATGGCCCCCTAGACCTGTGTCCTTAGCCCTTCCCCAGTCCTCCCCACCTCAGCTAGGGGCAGCGCCAACCTCCCAGTTGCTCAGGACAGAAATCTGGAAGTCATCCCTTACTCCTAGGTCTCTTAGACCCACCTCCGGTTGGTCAGCACACCGGGACAAGTTCTACTCCTAGAATACAGCCAGGATCCCATCCCTGCTCACCACCCTCGCGGCTGCCACCCAGGCCAGACACAGCATCATCTTCCCTGTGGACCCTCCTAGAGCCTCCCAGCAGGTCCCCAGCTTCCACTCATGCCCCCCATGGCCTACACTCAGTACAACAGCCAAGAGATCCTGTGCCGATGTATCTCAGACTCTGTCACACGTCCACTCAGTGGTCTCTAAGTCCCCACCAGCATACCCATCCTGTTCCCCTCCATCCCTGGGCTCCAGCCGCACTGACAACTTGGCATACACACACAGCTGCTGGAAGGCAGTCCAAACCCAGGCTGGGCCTCTTCTTGGCCCTGGCCCCCACCTTACTCTGCCCTGTTTAGGTCTTGTTTTCCCCACTGGCCGACAAACTCTGGGCCCTGGGACTAGGCTTTAGCCCCAGCTCCACCCGTGACAAAGCCCTCTCCAACACCGCCTCTTCACAGGAGTTCAGTCAAGACAATCTATCAAATGTAATCTATTGAAACTGAATCAAGTTCCACCAATTTAAAGGTTTTCAAATATACAATGAAGCTCCTGTTATAATAAACTCAGGCAAGGTGGTGCTGGGTCAATAATTCCCTCTAGGCCTTTGAAGCAACTGAGTATTTCTTCCACCTAGAGAATTAATCTAGAGCAATTGCGTTAGATTTGCTGGCCCAGGGGATATAAGGCCTTTAGCCACTCTGGGCCTTGATTTTTTGGCTACAAAATGAAGAGCATAATAATAATGCAAATGGCTACCAGTGGTGGAATGCTGACTGAATGCCAAGTGCTGGGCTTCAAGCTTTACCTACATTTTTTGCACTGCCTCATTTGATCCCCACTGAATAGCCTCTGGTAGGTTCCACCAACATCCTCTTTTACAGATGAGCAAACTGAGGCTCTGAGGTAAAGGGACTTGCCTAGGGTCACCAGGTTTGGACCCAGCCTCTTCTGGCTGACCTCGGACACACTCTCAACCATGTCCTGTGGGCTTCCTTATGCAGAATACTGCTCCCCAGGCTCCCAGAGGCCTCGTAAGGAAAAGTGGGGTGAGACCATAACAGTGTCCTGAGTGCTTTGGGAAATGTTCATAAACAACAGATAATTTTTAAAGGATCTGCATGTGGAAGAATAATCCCACCCAGGATATTGAACCAGATACTCTGTGTATCACAGACTCTGGAAGCTGGAAGCATCTTTTGAATGCAGAGCTGTGCCCTCCATCTCAGAGCTGAGGAATGGAGGGCAGAGTGGCTGAGTACCTCATGCCTCTCCTCACAGTGAGTGGTTGCTGGGCTCACCGCCCCTGCTTCCTTTGTCCACTTCCCCTCACTTACAGGTGCACCTGGCTGCCAGCTGCATAGCAGAGGAGATAGGGAACAATACACAGCCAGGGAGGAAATGAAAATAGGAAAGAGAAGTAGGAAGGGAGGATCATGCGGTCCTACTAAGGTAAACACACACGTTTTCTCCTTTCTCCATAACTGTTTTATGCTATAAGTCACATCAAACAACTATCAGACTCTGCTCACGTGAAATACTTTAGAAATCTGCCACCTAGCTTCACAGGCAGCTGGAAGAGTGCCGATTTGTCCTTAAAGGAGAGGATATATTAGCTGAAATGTCTTAGGTGAGCCCGCAGCGAGAACGCCAAGAGATAGAGTGTAAGATGACCGACAGGTAATTCCAACAGCTCTGCTGGCTACCTGAGGCCTGTCAAAGTTTCCCTCCTGTCCGTGTGTGTGAGCGTGAGGCTGAACCCCAGCCCGCTCCTGTCCCCCATCTGTGTTCATTCATTGAGGGCGGCTCCTGAAGAGCTCCAGGTGGACAGCCGCCAACACCCTACACATGACATCCTAAAATCAAGTGCACTAAGTCTGTGACCTCCCTGAGATCCACGCACCACAAATACCCTGCAGTGACAACGCCGGAGGCAATTGCAACCCTCCCTCTAGGCTGTAGCTGACCCCTCATCAAGTTGCTTTGGTCACTTCCGAGTTTTTGGTTTCCCCTCAAGTCTATGGTGACATTTCCCTTGTCACATCCCCCCGGGCTGCTGCTGCTGCAACAGCCTCCCTAGAGGCTGGCCTCCCCACTTCCACTTGCAACCAGAACATTGTTATGCAGGCTCTGTTTCCGGTATGTTCCCTCCTTTGCTCAGTAATATGGTACACACATCCACTCAACTAAAATTCACACAGGCATGCGTGCGTGGGGTAGGTGGGTGTATTTGTTGCCCACCCCAGTCCTGGAGGCAACAGAGAAACAGGTCCCTGGAAACTGGTATGAGGCCTCAGGTGGGGTGGGGGAGCACGTGGTAGCTCAGAACCACAAACACACATCCATACCCTCCAGCCTAGAATGGTGAATCCCCTGGGATTCATCACAAGGGAACAATGGGAAAGGGGCACAAAGCTCCAATGCCATTTGTTGCAAAAAACCAGAAGCAACCCAAGATCCTAACAGCAGGCCAATGTTTATTTCATCAACTTCACAGAATATCATGGAGCCATTCAGACTTACGTGTGTGATGACTCTGCAGAAATAAGAAACTGTGGTTAAAAAGAAAATGCTGAGGAAAAAGGCAAATCATGCAGTATATTTATAATTGTGTGAAAACTATCCATACCCGGAAATGTTAAAATACTAGACTCACAGGTGAATTTCTTCCAGTCTGGGCTTCCAGAATGCCCCAGGCTTCTTTCTTTCCCAGGACCTAACTTGCCCTCAGGTGGGGGTTCCTATTTACTTGTCTATCTCCCACAACAGACGGCAAACTCCTTGACGGCAGAGATTGTGGTCTTTTCTTACTGTTCCCAGCCTCTCGGGTGGCCCAGCACATGGTAGGCAGACATTGAATAAATGAGCGCAGGAATAAACAGATAAATTAATTCATTGATAAATCAATCAATGAAAACCACTTTATCGGGAGCCCTATTTGGCCCAACCTACAAAACCCCCACCACCTTCTTACCCTTCCGTGTTGTCTGGAGAATCAAGCTCCCCAAAGGTCTGCGTAACATACAAGTTCCTTGCGGAGACTTCTTAAGAATGAAGCCCTTTAAAACAGCAGTGTTCTAAGAATAGCCACGCAGAGATGCTGACTGCTATCATCATTAATAAATGAGTCTGCACCAGAGCCAAAGAATTAATTTGAGAGCAATTTATGATAATATGCTGCTAGGCAATTAAAATAAACTTCCGAGGGGGAAAAAACTTTCAATTTATTGTTGATTATTTCAGATCAGAAAGATGGAATAGGGGAGTTTGAAAAACGGCAAACACGAGACAGATTTCACAGATTTCAGGGACGGTGCCTGGCCTGGCTCCGCCTGCCCGTGCCTCCTGCTAATAGTAGCAGCCCCGGAGGCCACCTCCCTAGCTGTTCTAGAGCGAGCCAGGGGCTGCACTGTATCCCCACACATGTGTTTGGAAGGAATGGCCTGCCTGAGCACTAGGTCACCTGGAGGACCCCGAGGAGAGCGGGGGTCAGGTCCCACCAGGCAGCTCTGAGGATGCTGGCCTCTTCTTAGCCCTTTCTGTTCCCAGAAGTGGCTGGCCCAGCTGGTCCATTCAATCGCTTATACCAGTTATTGACCAAAAGGCCTTTGCTTGTTGAGGGGGTCTAAATATCACTTTGACCAACAAATCCCTCAAGATGATCAAAGAGCTGGGATTCCCAAGGGATTACTACCCATTTGTCTGGTCTTCAACTGTTCCGTTTTTAAAAAATTCATTTTAAAGAAAGCAACAACAGAAATAATTGAAAATACAGATCTACTGCAGAATGTTCCTCCTTCTTTCTTGGCCATTAAAAAAGTACAAATTAAAGCAGCCTTGAGGCAGGTATCCTTTAAGTATATTAAAATGGCCCCAAAGTATATTTAATTATTAACACCAAATGCAAGTGAGATGACAGTGAAGCTGGCATGCTCATTCTTTGTTGGTGGCACAGAATATCGGTACACTCGTTCCAGAAAGAGATATTATAGCTCATCGAGGCGCTGTGATGATGTTGCTTCCCTTAACTCAGTAATCTGACTCCTGGGAATTTTCCCTCAGGAAATAATTCAAGAGAAGCAAAGAGCATTCAGTACAAGGACACTCATTGCATCATTATCTGTAATAGCATAAAGGCGGATCTCAAATGCACAAAAATCAGTGGATAATTCAAAACATGAGAGTGCATCAGCTCGGTGGAATATTACACAGCCATTAAAATGACCATTATAGGGGCTCCTGGGTGGCTCAGATGGTTAAGTGTCTGCCTTCGGCTCAGGTCATGATCCCAGGGTCCTGGGATCGAGCCCCACATTGGGCTCCTGGCTCAGCGAGGAGCCTGCTTCTCCCTCTCCCTCTGCCTCTCTCCCTGCTCATGCTTTCTCTCTCTCTCTCTCTGTATCTCTGTGTCTCAAATGAATAAATAAAATCTTAAAAAAATTTTTTAAAAAAAATGACCATTATAAAGATAGACTGTTAGTTATAACATGGGGTAAAAAAGGCAGACATGAAGGCCATGTGCAATATGATGCCAAAGACGTGAGACACGGGCGTGTGTGCAGGGTGGGGAAGAGCAGGGAACACGCAAAATCAAAAACAGTTTTGCGAGGATGTGAGATTACTGGAGAGTTGCCTATATTCCAAATGCTCTTTATCTTACTTTTTCTGCATATTTTTCCACATATATATTCCACATATTTTTCCACAACAACAAAAAAATTGAGCAAGCTACATTCAATCAAATGAATTATTTCAAACCCTTTCCCAAGGGGCCAAAGGAAGTACAGAAGAGTCGGCTGGGAGTAGGTGCCCTGCTCAGGGAGTGTGGGACAGCAGGGGAACAGGATGGGACCAGCGAATGAGAAGTCAGGGCAATGTCAACCTCACTCAGGCTGCCCTGGGGTGGCCTGCGCTTGGGGGTCAGATGTGTGGGTCTGAGCACAGAGCTGCAACCTGTGCCCTGGGTGATATGAAGCAAGTCCAGGAGCCTCTTTGAGCATCGCTTCCCTGATTCTCATCCAGACACAGTCCTGGCCCCCTCTTATGGGCTGAATTGTGTCCTCTCCCCTCCTCCAAATTCATATGTGGAGGTTCAAACCCACAGTACCTCAGAATGTGACTGTATTTGGAGACAGAGCCTTTGAAGAGGTGACTAAGGTAAAATGAGGTCCTATAGATGGACCCGTATTCAATATGACTGGTGTCTTTATAAGGGGAGGAGGTCAGGATGCAGACACACGCAGACCGAGGAGGCAACCACCTACGAGCCAAGGAGAGAGGCCTCCGAAGAAACCAAACCTGCTGACACCTCGATCTCAGAACTGGGAGAAAGTACATTTCTGTGGCTTAAGCCACCCGGTCTCTGGTATTTTGGGGCAGCCCCAGCAAATGAATACCCCTCCCTTCGCAGAGCCCTGAGGATGATATCACTGGCACAGGGCAGGTACGCAAAAGACTCTGGGAAAAGTGAACCAGGTCTGAGGCAGGGGCTTGGCGCCCTGAAAACCACCGCCCACACAAGGCCTGTGCTGGAAGATTGGGTCTCAGTGTCCATCAGTGAGTTAGTTTTACTGTGAAGTTCAGAACTATGAAGTCCTGCAAGACCGCTTCTCCCGTGATCCCCATGGCGGCTGGGATGAGGTTGGGCAGGACAGACGTCACCGTACATAGCTGGCAAAATGAGAGTTTAGTGAAGTTAAGGGGTTTTGTGCAAAGTCAAAGACCAAAAAGGGTCACTAATGCAACATCTTAAACCTCCAAGCTCCACTTCTCCCCATTACTAAAAAATAAGGCTCCGATTGATTGATCTTACAACATGAATGTTCATAAAGTCCATAGCTCCAGAGCTACCATAAATCGAGTTAAAAGATAAGCAACACAGAAAATACTTGAAAAATTAATAACTGACAAAGGAGAAATAACCATAACTCAGAGTGAGCTCCTACAAATCAGCATAAAAACACAAATATCTAGACAGTAAAATGGCAATAAATATGAACATACAAGTCACAAAATGTACATGATTGGTCAACAAACAGATAAAAATATACTCAATCTCTACTGGTAATAAGGGAAAGGCAAAACAGAGCAAAGAAATGCCTCGTCGTTCACCCATCAGAGCAACAAAGCGTAAAAAGAATAATGGGGTAGCTTCTGTTGACAATCCACACTATTGGGAGATATAAATTTATGCCCTCTTTTTGGCTGACAATTTGATAGTGTGTGTTGATATCCATCATGGGTATCCTCTTCTAGTCTAGCAATTCTACTCCTAGGAATCTATACACACATGCATTAATTTGCACATAGAAGCAGGTTCACTACAGCACTCTGGGAAATAGTAGTAAAATGCAAAGAACCTAACTGTCCATCAAGTGGGAAATGATTAAATAAATTATGATACACTTTAGAATTCTATGCAGTTATTTTTAAAATGAGCTAGGTTTATTTGTGTCAACATGTAAATATCTCCAAAATATATTTGTAAGGGAAAAAGCAAGCTGCTTATTAATATCCACAATATGATCTCATTTACATATATGTAAGGGCATGGGGGTGAGGGGGTGGTGTGAACTTACATGTCTTTGTAAAAGCATGGGTAAGGACCAGGAAAAGTACCACTGCTAACCAATGGGTGTGTATTATTTCTTGGGAGGGAGGTAATGAAAGATGACTAAATTTTCTGTTACATATTTCAGAGTCATTTAAACATTTTACAAGCTTGTATTTCCTAACGAATGCCATCTCTCAACAAATTACAATTGGTAAGAGTGTGCCAGGATCAACTCCTGCTCATGTTGAAACCTGAGACCCTACAAAAGACTCTCTAATGGTGGAAGGTCAGGCATGAAGGGAGGTGCATAATGAGTGAGTTTGGGGGCAGGAGGGCCCAGAAGTCACATCAGAGAAGCCACCACATCAATGCACACAGACCAACCTGGCAGGCAGCAATCAGAGAGGGGCTGGATCAGTTGACGCACCCGTGGCACAATCCCCATGAGGCGGAGGAGCAGAGCGGCCCATGGTGACGGGCCCTGCAAAGAACGGACACAGCTGCAACCAGGTGTGGGAGGCAAAAGGCTCAGGCACCCGTCACTCGGCCAGGCTGCAGGCATCACCCCACACTCAGCCACCAGGCTGTTGGCAGATGCTCATGGCCACGGCCACCAGTGACCTTGAGAGCAGCGGCAGTGGCTCAGGGATGAGGCTCAGGAGAGGCCACCACGTGGATCCACCTGTGCTCACCTCACCAGGGCTTCTCTGGGTTGCAGGGTCCAGAGAAGTGTCAGGAGAAGTGCCAGAAAAGGAGAGAGGATATTGGAGGCAAGTGTCGACCAAAGACACAGGGAAGAAGTGAGAGATATGCTGCAGCTCAAAAGAGTCATCCCTAAATGCAGCAGGCCCATCGGACGCCCCCTCTGGTGCCTGTACCGTGGCAGGCATGAGTCACACCAGTGGCCTCTTACTGAAACCCCCCTGCTTCCTGCCCTTTAGCCACACCCCCACTGTCCTCCAACCTCCTATCTCCCTGCTCCCAGGCAAGAGTCAGTCCTCACTCCCATGTTCTTCCCACTCCCTGCTGGGTGGGGCCCAAGTGATGGCGCCCATGCCCGTGGCTCATTGTCCTGTCTTCCTGTTCATGTTTCCCCATCTGTATCATTGCTGGGCCCTCCCCTTCAAGCTCCAGATCTCCAAGGCCAACTGCAAGTCCCCTCCCCCATCAACCTGACCCCAACTGAGCCCAGTATCTCTCCTTTGCTCCCTCATGACTACCTTTCCCCCTCCAGACAATCCTTTCTGCCCACAGGCACCAGGCAGGAGACCTGAGGGTCAGCTGTTACGGTTTCTCCCTCATACTGGGCCCCGACAAGCAATGCATCCCCAAGTTGTAAGGATGTTAACTTCAAAATGGTTTGCAAATCCATACCCTATGCTCCACCTGGGGGGAGTAAACCACGTACCTGCTCACTTCCAAGGTCTCAGCTTCCACGTTTATCCCTTCTGATCCATCCTACAAGCTGCCATGGGGACAATTTACTGAAAATACACCATCTGCTCTCTGTCACTTCCCTTCCATGGCTCCCTGATACCCACAGCAGCAAGTTCAAGTTCAAACTCCTAGGCAAACCATAGCCCATCAGGAGCTAAGCCTTGTGGGCCTCAGCAATTCCCCACTTCTTACTCCTTAGCTTCACCCCTGTTCCTCCCGCCCCTGCCTTTGCTCACCTGGCTGACATGCCCTGCCTTTCCTTCCCTGGGCTGGCTCCTGTCATCTATGGATACCAGGTGTGGGCTCCTCCTCAAGGGAGCCTTACTTGACAGCTGCCACCCCGGAGAGGGGATGGAAGACTCTTTGGAGAAGGGCCCTTCCTCAGGGTTCTCATCACACCCTTATGCATCGCTTGCTGCACTCAACACACTGACTCATAAGGATCTTGTCTGCCCCCCTGCAAATAAATGGTCAGCACCTTGAGGGCCGGGAAGGGGTGCACTCACTATATTATTCTCCTAGGGCCACCACAACCTGGATGGCTTCCAACAACAGTAATTTATTCTCTCACAACTCTGGAGGCCAGAAATCTACCATCAAGGTGTTGGTAAAGGCATGCTTCCTCTGAAGGTTGAGGGAAGGATCCTTCCTGGCCTCTTTTAGTTCCTGGTAGTCCCAGGTGTTCTTTGGCTTGTGGCAGCATAAGTGGGGTCTCTGCCTCTGTCTTCACATGGCCCTCCCCTTGTGTCTGTGTCTGAGTCCAAATTTCCCTCGTTTTAGAAGGACATCAGTCCTGGGGTGCCTGGGTGGCTCAGTCGTTAAGCGTCTGCCTTCGGCTCAGGTCATGATGCCAGGGTCCTGGGATCGAGCCCTGCATCGGGCTCTCTGCTCAGTGGAAAGTCTGCTTCTCCCTCTCCCACTCCCCCTGCTTGTGTTCCCTCTCTCAGTGTCTCTCTCTGTCAAATAAATAAATAAAATCTTTAAAAAAAAAAAAAGAAGGACATCAGTCCTATTGGATTAGGGACCCCACTCATGACCTCATCTTAACTTGATGACATCTGCAAAGACCCTATTTCCAGTCACATTCACAGGTACTGAGGGGTTAGGTCTTTAATATAGCTTTTGGGGGAACACAATACAACCCATAGCCCTCACTTTGGCATCACTATTGATAGAACTCTTCACGGATGACTGAGCCAGGGTGCTCTGGGTCTAGGCAGGTGAGGAAAAGTCAGAGGGGGAAGGCATCTTGAAGGAGGCAGCTCTGCAGCTGGGCCTGGAGGAGGTGGGGGAGGGAAGGGACATGTCCAGGAGGAAGGAGGAACACTGCATGAGAGATGAGGGAGAGCCGGGCTGCACAAAAGGCCTTGGCTCTGTGCTTGGCACTGCGGGGAGCTGGGTCAGCCTGCAGAAATGCTTTTCAGCCTGGGCTGAGGCTTCTGCCCTGGTACCGTGGAGGCAGTAGGGGGCCAGGGCAGTGGGGAACCAGGGAAGATTCATTAGGAAAGCAGTGACAAGAGCAGAACCAGTGTTCCTGAAAGATGAATCTGCCCGAGGCATAGAGGGGCAAGTCTCAAAGGAGCCACCCAGGGCAGGGAGTCACTACCAATAATGAGGGCAGTGGCAGCAGGGCAAGGAGAGAATCCAGAGAAAATGTGATAGAATGGACAGGGCATGACCTCAGGCAGCAAGGAGAGGAAGGAGTTGAAGCTTGCAGGGGCTGGGGTTCAGGGGCCAGTGACTGAAAATGGCAGCCCAGGGAGAGCAGCGTGCCTGCAGGAGCGGCGATCAGTTTAGTCTCATGAAATGCCATTCAATTTAAAAAGCCAGCTCACGGGTGCACTCATTAAGTAACCCCTGAAGTGGGGCATGTGTGCAAAGCAGCTATAGAGTTCACATACTTTGTAAATAATTCAAGTTTATGGGCAACTAACACGTCTTTTTCTATCAATGCCTGGTACCCAAGCTGTTAGCAGCGGGCATTTTGGAAGAAAGGTCTCAAGCCAAGGGAACTAGAAACTCAACTGAATCACCTTTAAATTACCTCTTCACCTCGGGGAAATGGAAATCAATGCAGTCTGCAAAGGGCTGCGGTGGGTGCCAGCAGAGGCCAGATGGAGCGGGTTCCCAGGCAAGAGAGCCAGGGGCACAGGGAGCTGTCCACCTCGGGGGCATCTCTGCGGTCAGCAGAGGTCCTGGGACTTAGGATGCCCTTTCTGACAGAGCCACCAGCACCTTCCAACCACCCCAGACTTTCCCGAGAGGCGCCGCTGAGGCACAGCATTAGGGGAAAGGCTCTCGCCTTGGGGGATGGAATAAAGACCCTTCTCTCCACTCCCCCTACCTTCATGGGTGATTCATTCCCTCTCTGGGCCTCAGGTTCTTCATATCAGGAGAGGCTGACCTCATTGATTTCCAAAGGGCCCCTCTACCTTCCAGCTCTGCGTACCGCTGCAGCTGCTGTCCCTGCTGCCCGAATACCAGCAAGCCTCATCCCCGGGCGAGGATGGGAAGATCTGGCAACCCTGAAACGGAAGGTCTCAGACACTCACTCCTCCAGGTCATGATTCTTTCTGTACAGCTGATCCTAACCCCTGCTTATTCTTCTTCCTCTAGCCACCCAGAAACCGGTGCTATCGCCTCAGTGGGAGAAGGGAGCACTGGACTGTGCACCTGGAGATCAAGGTGACTGTGGGTGTGTCACTCCCCCCTTCTGTGCCATCAGCTCATCTGTGAGGCCCCCTCCTCAGGCCAGCCAGGCAGGTGCCACAGTCAGACCTTAGGCACCTGTGATCTAACCTCTGAGCCTCAGTTTCCTCATGCACATCAGAGGGTGTGGTAATGGTTCTATTTCACAGGGTTGTTATGAGGACTGAGTTACACAGGAAAGTCCGGCCAGCATTAGCTGCTATTGCCACAGGGAATGGGGGACATAAGCAGGAAGAGAAGACATACATTGTGGAAGGACAACCCAGTATTAGAGAGTGGGAACCTCAGGAGGGACAGCAGCAACCTCCCCCCACAAGAAAACGTCCCCTGCCATATAGCCTTTCCTGGAAGGGGTTTCTCATGGCCCTTGGCATGTAGGTCCCTTCTTCCTGGAGGGAATAATCCCCTTGTCCTTTTGCCCAAGCTCCACTGCTGGCCAGCCAAGGTCCCTGGATGACAGAGGACCCAAAGACAGCCTCCGCCTTGGGAACATTACCTCCAGCAGGACCGGGCTACCCCAAAGCAAACCACCGGCATGGTTTCAGTATAAACACTGATGTGTGGGGATTTTTGTCCTGATATGCTCAGATTCTTCTAATAACAAGTGGCAGTGCACTATGGCAAGAGATATCAAGGATAACACTGAATCCCCACAATCCTGTGCTAAGTTTACATATCAGGCAGCTGTTACTTTCTCTATCTTACAAACTGAGGCTCAGGGGGTACCTGGGTGGCTCAGTCAGCTAAGCGTCCAACTCTTGATTTCGGATCAGGTCATGACCTCAGGGTGGTGAGATGAAGCCCTGCAAAGGGCTCCGCGCTCAGCAGGGAGTCTGCTTCTCTCCCTCTGCCCCTCCCCCTGCTCTCTCTCTCTCTCTTTCAAATAAATACATCTAATAAAAAAAAAAAAAAAACCCTGAGGCTCAGAGAGGCTAAATCATGGCATATAGTTAATAAGAGGTGAAATGGGAATTTTAACTGGGGTCTCTCAATCTACAAAGCGAGGCATTTTTTCACTCCTTTACACACCACAGCTATTACCATCATCCCTAACAGCACTCTACCAGGAACCCAAGATGAATAACTTTCACCAAAATGAAACTTGTTCTATTGCCATATATTTATCACTATATCTTTATTTTCTGCCGTGGCCTTGAGAAATCCAGTCAGAAAAGTTCTGTTCATATTTTTCATGTACATTTTATAATTGTACACAGATGAAGGCTTGCATGTGATATAACCAAGTGCAAGACTTCTTTTTTTTTTAAGATTTTATTTATTTGACAGAGAGAGACACAGCGAGAGAGGGAACACAAGCCGGGGGAGTGGGAGAGGGAGAAGCAGGCTTCCCGCAGAACAGGGAGCCCGACGTGGGGCCCGATCCCAGGACCCTGGGATCATGACCTGAGCTGAAGGCAGACGCTTAATGACGGAGCCACCCAGGTGCCCCACCAAGTGCAAGACTTCTGAACAGAGACTGTGAGCTGGATCTAGAACTGTGTATCACCTAGACAACCCTCAAATGTTATCTTTCTCAGTTACAGAGGAGAACCTGAGCCCACCTTAATTATTGAGGAGGTTTTAAGTTGCTCATATTGTGAGTAAAAATAGGTAGCCTGATTGCATTACAGGTGTAGAGCAGGCTAAAAATATATATATACCCCAACTTGATCTAGTTACAGAAAACTTGGGGCCTATAAATGTATTTTCAAAACGAACAACATGCAAAGCTCAAATACATCGTTTCTCCAAAGCAAAAGCAATGGCCTGCTGCCTAGCCAACCTGCATTTTATGCATTTTGGACTTCATATTTTTATGAACCAAGTCAGCAAGAATGCTGTCAAAGTACAGTTATGAGTCAGCCATCCTTCCTGACAACTACTCTCTAAAGAGGTTTATTCATCTGGCCAAAATACAAAGCGTTTACATGGTCAGTCAAAACTTACCTACTCAAAACAAAAATGCTTTGGGGTAGAAAAAAAGTGGTCAAGAATAATGTAAATCAAGTATATGTTACATATGCAGTTATTATACTTTCCCCAGTATGACTTTCCTCTCTACAGAATACTGGCCGGCGATAAATGGTACCTGGTACCAAATGGTACCCAGGAATGCTACCACACTCTTGGCATACATTTCCATCAGCACTGCAGCACCATTGCAGCTCACCCTGACCCTAAAACCAGCACATCACCTCACACATCTTTTCCACCTCTCTTTCATTTCGTTGGCACCACCACCACCAGGCATCCGATGATCCAAGGAAGCTGCCCACCAGAGTCATTTCTGAAGCACATAGCTTAGGCTAGACAGTCAGAACAAAACACAGACCCCAGTCCTCCAGCATGAGCCTGTCCAGATTCAGAATATTCATTTACATCCACCTGGTTACAACACTTTACAAGGTTTAGAATCTAGACCTCTCCAGGGCACTGGAGGATGGTCCCTCCAACTCCACCCCACTTCCTTCCATCCCTTCACCTCCCCAACACACCAAAAGTCCTTTGTCGAGGCAGTAGAGCCCCCCATTAGCCTACCCATCAGGTTCTAGGAGTCAAGAGGTCTATCTGTCTGACCTTGCCAGGTGATGGAGATGGGAACCGAATGCTGGTGGGATCGAAGGCAGAGGTGACCCATCAAGTTTAAACACATCTCCCCCTTCAGTGGATGGCTCAAGGCAGGAGGGGGGCAGCTTTAAGGACCGAGGAAGCCCAAGCCTCCTGGCTGGGTAGTTGCCCAGCGTGACCCCAAACTGCTTACTCAGAGGCACAGGCCATCTGGAGAAGGGCTTTTCCTGTGACAGGCACCACCGGAGTTTAAAATCCCCTTTGCGTGCTGGGAAACACACACACACACACACACACACACACACACACAGTAGCAGGGAGTGCCTGCCCAGTATCCACTCCAAAGCTCTTCTGCCTCAGTCCAGCTCACTCCCAACAGCCAGGTGCACTCAAGTGACCCTTGCCCTTGAAGTCCAGCAGTGGCAGCTCAGGTGCCCAAGGAGACTGGACTAAGGCGGGGAGAGGGCTTTACCTCTTGCTTGCAGCCCCTGGGGAAGACTCAAGCCCACCTTCCCTGCTAAAAGATGGCTGGCCTCTGTCTGGGCTGAATTCCAGTGGCTAGTCTACATGGGCCAGTCCCCTGCACAGGGAGGGGAGAGTATTGCCCTTGTGACACCAACCTGGGCAAACATCCCTTCTCAGTGTCATATGGTGGGCAGCACCCAGGCTGGTGAAGAAGACATGCTTAGTGACTGCCCTTAGACTTCTAGCTAAACCCTTTGTCCCCTGGCTCGTGAGGGCAGAGGGGCCTGCCCTCTATCCCAGGACTGGGTCAGAACCAGGGCAGAGATCTGAGCTCTCAGTCCTGTAGGCTGCTCAAGATCAGGGCTGGAAGAAATTTACAATGGGTAAGGAAAATTTAAAAGCCCAAGAGATCCCATGCCTCGGGACCCGCCCGCCCCATGCTTGCTCCGCCTGCCCCAACTCACCCCAGGAAAGGGCTCCCGGGTGTGGAAGTGAGTCTGGCCCCGAGGCTGCGGGGGCTCTTGCAGCTGCTGCCGCCGCCGCTGCCTTCCCGCCGCCGCGCTCTCAGTCCATCTCGGTGCAGTGCCGGCTGCCACCGCCGCGCCAAGCCCGGGAGAAGGAGGGCGGTCCCCGGATTGGGTGTGTGCTACCCGGCGGCCCCGGGCCCGCCTCCCCGCCGAGGCTGCCCCTTCAGCACCGCGGACAGCGGCCAGCCCACGGGCTCTGAGCGGAGAGGAGCCGAGCGCCCTGCTCCGCCTGCCCGCCAGCCAGTCAGCCGGAACGCGGCAGGGGCGCGGCGCACGGCGTCCTCATTCCTCCAGCCTCCTCCCGACCCGCCGGGGGTGGTCGCCTTCGTCCCTCAGGGCCCCGCTCCAAGAGCGAAGGGCGCCGTGCGAGGCCACCAGACAGTCCCCGGAGGATGGGACGCACCTCCTCCAGCCCGGTCAGAGCAGGGATTAGCGCTCTCCTCCCGCCCAGCGGGCTAGACAAAGGCGAGTTCTCAGTGTCTCCGTGAAGGCCGGCGGGCGGCAGAAAGCTCAGCTCAGCCTCTTAAAATGTGGGGGCATGGCCCGGAACCCGACCCGGCACTAAGGGCGCTATCGCGGCTCAATCGAGGCCAAAGAGGGCTGGCCCTTTGCCTGGGTCCCGCGTGGAAAGGGCCCTTGGCTCAAGCCCTCATTTCTCCTCTGTCATATACCCTGGGATTGTAAGGAATTAACCAGTTAACAGTGTCTTGGGACCTAGGGGAGGGAGAGCCTTTGGGGTTCCATCCCCACCTGGAATCCAATTCCCTCTTCCACATCCTTGGTGTCAGATCGTCAACCAACCAACGGATGGGACTACTGGAGCCTGGTGACATCACTCAGAACGCTTCTCCGTTTTTCATTTCTGTTAAAATCCCTCCCACCACTCCTCATCCCCGGCCAGGAAAGCCCCGATGGAGATGAGGGTCCCTAGTTGTAAGACCCTCTGCCGCAGACCAGAAACATGACCTGGGCCACTCTTCCTTCTGCCTTCAGTGGGCCTCAGCTTCTCCTCTGGGATGTGGGGGTGGGGTGGAGCTACCTCTGGTAGAAGAATCCAAGACTGGACAGCCACACCCAGCCCAGGTCACTTCATGGCCATTCCAAGTACAAGATGAGGAGACCCTTCTTTCCGCTGCCAAAACTGGCCACCCTTGCTTAATTCTTTCTAAAGCAACCACAATTCTTATACCTCATTAATTCAAATCCAAAGACATGTTGATTTTTTACCATTTGGTTGAGCCCCTGGTTTGAAGGGAGAAGACCAAATGGAATGAGTTCAAGTTGAGGTTAATAAATGCTATCCGAGCAGGCAGGAGGCACGCTGCTCAAACATTCTCAGATCAAGGCTGCTACACAAAGAGCCCAGAGCTGAAACGTTCAGGAAGGGCACAGCAGGAACAGGAGTGAGTATTTGCCATCCAGGAAATTCTGCAAGTGGGGGGTGGGGGGCAGGGGCTCCTTCAGTTTCCACATCAAGGAAGAAGAATCACGATCCCCATGTGGTGTCTTTAAAAAGAAACAAAACCACTACTTCTACAGTCTTTTAACTTAACATTTTTTTTTCTACTTTGAAAATTACTTCCAAGAGCTTTCTTTTTATTTTTTATTTATTTATTTGACAGAGAGAGACACAGAGAGAGAGGGAACACAAGCAGGTGGAGTGGGAGAGGGAGAAGCAGGCCTCCCGCAGAGCAGGGAGCCCGATGCGGGGCTCAATCCCAGGACCCTGGGATCATGACCTGAGCTGAAGGCAGACACTTAACGACTGAGCCATCCAGGCGCCCCCTTTTTTTTTTAAGTAGCATACCATCAAAATCCAAAGACAAGAAACAAGTCAGGTTCCAGTGACATCAGATTATGTGAACTTCCTGCTGCACTGGTCACAAGCATCAGATGGGGGATGGGGTGCCCATCCGCCTTCCAAACATCCAACATTTGCCAAGTGGACATGTTGACACTTATGAGGAAAGTCTCAAGTCTTTCTTTGTGCATTTCCTCATTTGGAATGGAATTTCTTGAGGATTTTGTGACAGAGGAGTCCTTCAATTTAACTCTTAGTTGTCTAACTTACAGCACATTCAGCAATCACCAGCATGTCTGCATCCTCACCTTCCAGGAGATCAGTGAGGGACCCAGTGATGCCCATTTCTACACACATACCCCACTAGCACAAAGCACAAATTTTCTACTGACGTGACATGCTCACATATACACTAAAGATCCCAAAAGATTCAGGATTTGGAACAACAGAAACGATACCAGCCATACAGCAAGATTTTAAATTTCAGTGCATTTATTCAGTGCAGTTATTCTCTAGGTTCTGGAAAAACCTAAAAACTGGAACTCATTCCAATGATTCTCAACTACAAAGGCAGGAAGACACTTCTGCCCCAGGTCCCATTCCTCCGTCTGCCCCAGGGCTCAAACCCTGCTCTTTGACCTCACTAGACAATCTGTTCCTGGTGGGCAGACTATGACTGCCCACTCCTGCTGACAACTAGTAAACCACCCCCAACCTGTCTGGAATGCCACCTTTCTACCAATATGGCCAGTAAATCCCAACCAAATCCATCCTTCCCACCCCAGCCTAGCTATACTTTGCTCCCTCTATTATGCCCTGAAAACATGAGCATGTCCTTGGCCCATCCCCTCCTCCTCCCTTACAACCAGCCTACCCCAGGGTCCACCAGTGCCTTCCTTAGCCCTCTTTCCTGCTCACCCAACTGGGGACCTGGACCTAGCCTTCTTTCTCTCTCCCTGGTCCACCATGGCGCCTCCTCCCTGGGCCCCTGCCCCCTCTCTTAACCTCCTCTCTGGCCATATGATTCTTCTTACGACACCTGGTACAGACTGTCACTACTTCTGTTACAAGTCTAAAATGCCACCACCCTACTACTAACCAAGCAAGGTTTAACTTCCAAGCCTAACCCTTTGAGTCCTACGCAGACATGCCCTCTCTATCCCATTTTCCCATTTCCCAAGCCCCCCTAGTGACAGCTCTGATCTCTGGCCATGATGTCTCAAGTCTTTGCCTCATGACCTAGACTGTCCCTTGTCAACACTGAGTATCTGCTCCACTATCCCTCACCTGGCCTTCAAGTTCCCTGTCCATCCAATGGAGCGGCAAACTCTTAAACCAGAAGTGCTCCCAAGTGCAGCTGTGGCCAGTGCTGGGTCTGGTGCCAGGCAGTGCATGCTTACTGTTCTGGAGCATGGCTCCTTACCTTGGCCTCCACTTCCACTTCCTTGAGCTCTTAGAGCACTTTCCTATCAGTACCATGCACCAGACACTTAATCTTTCTAACCATCTACACCACTACCTACCTGTCCATGCCCAGGCATCCTACCTCTCCAGAAAGTTTACATGAGCTCTCGCCTTCTATTTTTGTGGGGGCCTGTCAGTTTCTAGAAAAGTGTTCACAGCGCTATTGAGAGGTGCTCAATAGTTCTTGAATGAGCAAACTCAGCATGGGTAATAGCAAGAAAGGGATAACTTTAAATCTGCTTTTGAATTTTATCTAATTCATATTTTTTTCTCTCTCTCTTCACCCCCAGGCCACATCCTGCCAAGCTGAGCTTGGGAAGGCAGGCAGGGGAGAAAGAGGCTCTAGGCTGCCAGAGAATTCACAGAACAAGTTCTTTGCCAGTGGGTGATAAAGACAAGACTGATAAGGCATTCCGTGGTATGTTATTACATAGCTATATTCAAGACCCTTCAAGTAACTCTGCAAACAAAATGACAGGGCAAATTGGAACCCAGGGACAGGCTGAGTAACCTATTCTCACCATAGCAATGCCTCAAAAACACAGCTATTGGCAGTGACCGCTCCACAGGAGTGGTGAGGGGCTGGAGAAGCCACAACTGATTTTCTGCAGACTAGAGACTATTTGCTGCTTCCATCAAAGTAGTAACTAACATAACTCTACTCTAGGAACGAAGCAAACTAGCAACCAGGTTTAAAAAAGTATCCAGTGTGAAATCAGGCCAGGGAAGGACTCCTAGCTCTGTCATACGCTAACAATGAAGCCCAGGGCAAGTCACTTTCTCACTTTGGGCCTCAGTTTCCTTATCTGGGACAAGTAGGCACTGGATTAACTAATTCTGGCAGTCTCTTTTACCTACAAAAATTCAACGGCTCTTCAGAAATAAACCCTCGTATGTATAATCAAAGGTTTTTTGACAAGGGTGCTGAGATCACACAATTGGGAAAGGGCAGTCTTTTCAACAAATGGTGACGGGAAAACTGGATGTCCACATGCAAAAGAATGAAGTTGGACCCTACCTAACACCCAGATACAAAAATTAACTCAAAATGGATCAAAACCCTAAATGTAAGACCTAAAACAATAAAACTCTTAGAAGAAAACATAGGACAAAAGTTTCACAACACAGTATTTAGCAATGACTTCTTAGCTATGACACCAAAGGCACAGGAAGCGAAAGAATAAACAGACAAATTGGACTTCATGAAAATTAAAAACTTCTGTGCATCTAAGGACGCTATTGACAGAGTCAAAAGCCAATCCACAGAATGGGAGAAAATATTTGCAAATTGTATATGAGATAAGATTAATAGCCAGAATATATAAAGAACTCCTAAAACTGGGCAACAAAATCCAATCTGATTCAAAAATGGGCAAAAGACTTGAATAGACATTTCTTTTTCTTTTTTTTTTTTTTAAACATTTTATTTATTTATTTGACAAAGAGATAGAGAGCACAAGTAGGCAGAGCGGCAGGCAGAGGGAGAGGGAGAAGCAGACTCCCCGCGGAGCGGGAAGCCCGATGTGGGGCTCGATCCCAGGACCCTGGGATCACGACCTGAGCCGAAGGCAGACGCTTAACCGACTGAGCCACCCAGGCGCCCCTTGAATAGACATTTCTCCAAAGAAGATCTACAAGTGGGCAATAAGCATATGAAAAGATGCTCAACATCACTAATCATTAGGGAAATGCAAGTCTAAAACCATATGAGATATCACCTCACATCTATTCGAATGGCTAATATTAAAAAAACAAAATAAGCATTGGTGGTGAGGGTGTGGAGAAATTGGGAACCATGTGCACGATTGGTAGGAATATAAAAAAACAGCATAGCAGGTTCCTCAAAAATTTCAGAATAGAATTATAATGGTCAAGCAATCCTACTTCTGGGGATATACCCCAAAGAATTGAGAGCAGGGTCTTAAAGAGATATTTCTATACCCACATTCATTCATAGCGGCATTATTTACAATAGCCAAAAGATGGAAGCAACCCAAGTGTCCATTGATGGATGAAAGGAGAAGTAAAATGTGATATATACATACAGTGTAATATTATTCAACCTTGAAAAGAAAGGAAATTCTGACATGTGCTACAACCTGAATGAACATTGAAGAAATTATGCTAAGTGAATTAAGCCAGTAACAAAAAGAAAAATACTTTATGATTCCACTTATATAAGGTACCCAGAGTTGTGAAATTCGTAGAGACAGAAAGTAGAATGTTGTCTTGGGGACAGAATGGGGACTGAGGGAGGGGGGAGATGGGTTTATTGTTTCTTGGGTATAGCGTTTCAGTTTTTCGAGATAAAGAATTCTGAGATGAATGGTGGTGTTTGTTGAACCATATGACTGTATTTAATACCACTGAACCATAACTTAAAAATGGTTAAAATTTCAAATATGTAATATAATATTATTAATTATTATTAAGAAATTAAAAAACAAAAATTCTTATCTGAAGTATATATATTAACAGAGTGGAAGAGAATTTTTAAAGACATTATGTAGGGGCGCCTGGGTGGCTCAGTGGTTGGGCGTCTGCCTTCGGCTTGGGTCATGATCCCAGGGTCCTGGGATCAAGCCCCGCATCGGGCTCCGCATCGAGCCCCACATTGAACCCTGCATCGGGCTCCCTGCTCTGCGGGAAGCCTGCTTCTCCCTCTCCCACTCCCCCTGCTTGTGTCCCCTCTCGCTGTCTCTCTCTCTCTCTCTAATAAATAAATAAATCTTTAAAAAAAAAAAAAACATTATGTAGTTGGTTAAGTTAATATCAGTTATTTCCCTTGTAAATATGTTTTTAGTGTTTAAAAACTTGTGATATACAAGGACTAAAAGCAGGAAAAACAAATAAATTCAACCCTGAATACCGTGCTTATAGCTTTGACTGACCAAGGAGCTCTCAGTTAGGTGGATCCCAGCCCAGGAGACCAGATTTCCCTCAGCAGTCACCAAGCAACCACATCTCATAAACTGGGGGCTCTGAGTCCTCATAGCTCCTGGTAAGTTCTCAAAGACTTAATGTTCTCCCCGCATGAAGCCCACGGGCAGTTAGGGAAACCTAAGAAAACACTACAAGAGAGAAATGTAAACCTTCAAAAATACAGATGGCTGAAATGTCAAGAGCCGTGAGAAGAGCCACTTGGCATATCTAGTGCGTCCTAAGCAGCTTGATTGGCAAGAAGCTAATTTCAAAATAACTGTAATTAATAATTTTAAAGAAAAAAAAGACAAAATGGATACATAGATGTAGCATTTCAGCAGAACTGGAAATCTATAAAAGTCATCACATGGACATTCCAGGATTTAAAAATACAGTATCTGAAATTAAGAATTCATTGAATTGGCTTCATGGCAGAATGGGTAAAGTAGAAAGCAGGATTGACGAACTCAAAATCTGGTTAATCAAAATAGCCAGAGAGAAAAAAAGATGGAAAACACAGAACAGACCATAAAGGTCACTTGGGTGATCATCAAGAGGTCTAACATACACACATGTAATTTAAGTCCCACAGAGAGAGACAGAGAGAGAAAGAGAGTAGGCCAGAAGCAGTCATGGCAAAAATAATGACCGAATTTTCCCAAATCTGGTGAAAGACATTAGCCCACAGATTCAAGATGCTCAGTGAGCCCCAAGAAGAACTATAAATCAAATCTTATCTAGGTACATTACAGTCAGTCCTAAAAATCAAATACAGAGGAAAAAACTTAAAAGAAGCTGGAGAAAAAAAAAAAGATACACTATTTTCAAAGGAGCAATAAAACTGATTCTGATTATTGTCTTTTCAATATAAAATAGAGAAAAAGAAGATAATAGGATCTTTAAAGCTTAAAAAAGGAGGGAAGGGAGGGAGGAAGGAAGGAAGGGAGGCAGGGTGGATTGCTAATCTAGAATTTTATACCCTGGGAAAAGATCCTTAAAACTTAAGGTGAAATAAAAATATTTTAAGGCAAAATAAAAAACAAAAAGCAAAGAATTCACTGCCAGTAGACATGTATCACAAGAAATACTCGAGTTCTTTGTACTGAAGGAAAATGGTCCCAGACAGAAGAGAAGAAATTCAGAAAGGAATAAAGAACATCAGAATTGTCTTTTTTTTAATGTAACTAAATATAAATAAATATTGCCAAAAAATTCAAAACTTAAGGTGAAATAAAAATATTTTAAGGCAAAATAAAAAACAATTATAATGCTCTGTGGAATTTATAACATATGAGTAAATATATATAAGAGCAATAAGAAGAAGAGCAAGAGATAAATGGAATTTAACTTGTGGAGTTCTTAAATTGTTTGGGAAGTGGTAGAAGTACTAGTTTAAAGTAGACTCTAATATATGAAAGATTCACATTATAATCTCTTTTATTAAAAGAATGAGAGGGGTGCTTGGGTGCCACAGCCGGTTAAGCGCCCAACTCTTGGTTTCTACTCAGGTCATGATCTCAGGGTTGTGAGATCGAGCCCTGCATTGGGCTCCATTCTCAGCAGGGAGTCTGCCTGAGGATTCCCTCTCCCTCTGCCTCATGCTCTCTCTTTCTAAAATAAACAAATAAATCTTTAAAAACAATAAGAATGAGAGAAGGTACAAATAAGAATGAATAAAGGAGAGAATAAAATCATTAAAAAATGCTTGATTAGGGGCGCTTGGGAGGCTCAGTCGCTAAGCGTCTGCCTTCAGCTCAGGTCATGATCCCGGGGTCCTGGGATCAAGCCCCACATCGGGCTCCCTGCTCAGCGGGAAGCCTGCTTCTCCCTCTCCCACTCCCCCTGCTTGTGTTCCCTCTCTCTCTGTGTCTCTCTCTGTCAAATAAATAAATAAATAAATAAATAAATAAATAAATAAATAAAATCTTTAAAAATATATATTTAAAAAATGCTTGATTAATAATAAAAAAATGAAAGAGAAGGAATATCCATGTTGTAGCATGTATCAGAATTTCCTTTCTTTTTAAGGCTGAATAACATTCCATTGTGTAGATAGATCACATTTTGTTTATCCATTTATCATTGATGGACACTCGGGTTGCTTCCCCCTTTTGGCTATTGTGAATAGCTATGAGAATATGAGTATTTGTACAACCTAAATAATGTTTGAAATCAACCTTTTAGCTGAAAGACAACCTTAATCACTTGTACTTTCAGTGTGTAGACAATGTAGTAGACAATGTGTACACAAGGAAGCAGAGAACCTGAAGTCAGATAGACCTGGATTCAAAGCCAGGCTCTGCCATTTACTAACTCAGTGACTGTGGGCAAGTTCTTGGGAGGGTTACACATAATGCACGTAAAAATGCCAGGCACAGAGCAGGCGCGCATGGCAGCAATTATTTATGTTACTCTCACCAGGTCAGAGCACCTCTCTGATGTCGGGTGGGCTGGGGAATGTTCCAGACTCTGGGCCCTCAAAGATGCCTGAGACTTATGCTTTTCATAATGTTCATTTCTCCCCCCAACCGGCAAGAAGACAAAACAGAACTTGTAACAGCTGCCAATCAACTTTTATCTATATAAAACATGTTGTCAACCATTGATAATTGGCCAAAGTGTATTTTACGTTTTGCTTAAAAATATTGTTTCCGTTCATCTGACATTAAACGCCATGTGCTGGTGGCAAACCCAGATTATGAATGATTCATGCATAGACACAGTGACTAATTAAACCCAATAGAGACTATTCATTAAAAAATAGAAATGCTAACTTTTACCCAAGGGCTTGCAAGTAAATGTCTGCAGGAAGCGTTTGAGGAAGGTTTATAACCTCAGCTTTCTCAATAAACAACACTGCAGATGGTGGATGAAAAAAATGCTTATATTCATAAACTATTTCTTATCATGCAAACCATGGTGATCGAAGCTTCTGTACACGGTTCCTAAATCCTTAGTTTTTTGCTGTTTTGATAAATGCCTATGGATTTTTTAAAAAGATTTTATTTATTTATTTGACACAGAAAGAGAGAGAACACAAGCAGGGGGAGAGGCAGAGGGAGAAGCAGACTCCCCACTGAGCAGGGAGCCCAATGTGGGGCTCGATCCCAGGACTCCGGGATCATGACCTGAGCCAAAGGCAGACTCTTAACCTACTGAGCCACCCAGACGCCCCACCTATGGATTTTTTAATCGTGACTCTATTTCTATATTTTGGTGATGTCTACCTATGTACCCATTGATTTGGGGCAGGCTAGGAGGCTAGCTGGGGTCTTAATAAAACTATTTACTGCAAAGGCTCCTGAAATCTCCACTGGCCTGGACCCAGCCCTGGGACATGACTGTGACCCTCTCAGTCTCGCTGCTCTGTGCTAGCTAAGGCATTCTGCCAGTCCACAGTTTGTTTTTCTCTATCAGCAAAGTGAAATTACAATTGACAACGTATTTCACAAGACTGTGGCACAGTTATGGTAAAGAGACAGGATTGGTCATATCTAAAATTCCCTAATATATGTAAGCTCTTGGAACCTGAAGAAGGGCAGTGTTGGCAACAGGGATCATGTTGCTCTTGAATGTCAAAGACCTTCCAAGCAATGGAACTTAAAAACCAAAGAAACAGATCCTATCCCCCTCGGTTTCAGGGCATCCACATGATAAGTGGGGCAAGCATAAAGATAACAGAAGAAACATCCCTTAACTGATTTTTAAATTGTTGATCCAAGAACTTATCAGTCTTGAAATGACCCTTAACCACATTTGCCAGTGGATCCTTAGCGAGTTACCACATCTCAAATAATTTAACCTATTAAGTATTCCCCCACCTTTCTTTCCCTCCTTCTCTCTCCCCCCTTCCCTCCCCCCCCTTAAATACAGTTTGCTATATCGCTTAGGGGTTGCTTTTTGCATGTCTTAAGAATCTTGCTGAAATATCGCCTGAAAGCCGTAGAAGCTGTTTGGAACACACACTCTCTCTCTCTCTCTCTCTCTCTCAATCCAGCCCCCCAAACTGAGATCTCCTTGATAGTTCAAGACCAATGTGGAGCCTCCAACTTTGCCCTCTTTCCCATCTCCCTCCAAATCCATCATGGATCCTGTGTATGAGTATGTAAATTAGATGTGCAACCAGAACTACAAATAGGTGATGCAGTTTCAAGTTATCCAATCTTTTCTATCCCTTCCCTCCCTAAAAAGGGGGTCAAACACCAGTGCTATGTATTTTCATGGGGCTACATATCCAGAGTCTTTCTTAATCCAGGGGATATGTGGAGGCAGAGGGTGACACTTGAAAGGACAGAGACAATAAACCCTGTGGGTCATCTGGCCAATCATGCCTCCAGCCCCAGGAGCCCACACCCGTCAGCCACTGTAACAAACTACGACGTGTCTGCCAACCTCAGGGGCCCATGTCCTTCTTCTGAAGCCCAGTCATCTCGGAGCATGGAGAGAGCGTCACCGCCTGCCACCCTCCTTCTTTCTGATGACAGCCATTGTCACATAGAGATGCACAAGAAACAACACATGTTCTCACTGAGATTCACATCCCTCCTACCCCCAGATAACATGGCACAAAATAGAATGAAGCTGTGCTCTAAAATGGAAACAGAGTTCCCACCAGAAGAGGAGGCAAAGCTGCTACAGAGAATCTCACGAGCAGACCCTGTTCTTAGAGAAAAATTCATCCTGCCCTGTGCTCTTGGGGTTAGAACAAGTCTGTCCACCTTCTGGTCATTAGTGCTGCCTTCCGAAAGGCTGCATCCAAACCACTTCCAATCAAACCATTTCTTTCCCCTTAGGGAGATTTGGACTTGGGGGCCTCCAGTGGACTTGGGAGCCTCAGCCAATGCTTTTTCTATGTGGTGAACCCCAAAGAGGGGCACTGGGTTGTCCTGAGGCTCTTTTGGGTTTTTTGGGGGGGTTTTTTGTCTTTGTTTTTTTTCTGATTTTTGAGTCTGATTTTTCTGATTTTTGAAAGTTGATTTTTCTCTCTGCCCGTATCTGACCTGAATGGGTGGGTCAATGGAAGGGAGACCTCACTTTTGTTAGCTACTGGCTTCTGGAACTGGTTGGAAGATGCGAAATCTGGAAACAAGATGGGCCAGATCATTTCTAAGAGGAAGCGGATTTCACTGCCCTGAAATCCTGGTGTTTGAATGCACAGAGGACGCAGTCCCCACCTGCTGGCCAGACTCAGGTCCTCTCTCTCTGGTCAGGATTGGACTTCCTTCCAGAGCCCCTCCCCGCAACCCGGAGCATGCATCTCAGAGATGGAACAGTACACCTTCCAAGATCCTCCATTTAGGCTAAGAAATAGTACAGTTCTTTCCAAGAGGGTGCAACAATCAAAAGCTGATGTTTCACCAGTCAATGCCAGAAGCTAACATTTCTTGTTCATTTTTCCTTTAAGGCACCATCGCTGAGATGGCCATACATGTCAACGGCCTCATGCCAAGCCATTTTTTTCCTTTCACGGTACTGCATGTAGATTTGCCCAAAGCTATTAAAAATTAATTATTCACCCCCGAAGAAGGCCTGAATCAAAAGTCAACATTTACAACGTATTCATTAACACGATCCCTGGCATTAGAGACTCATTACACGGGAGCCACGGTGCTAATCTAATTTTACATGAAAGGAGACGCGTAATTGCAGGAGCCCTGCAAGTCTGAGCCACGGCAACACCATTTTATGCTCCTCTTTGAATCTGTCAGATTCAATCCTACCAAAGGCCTTGGCTGGTTTGTCAGTCACCCCAGAGCACATTCAGCCTTTTGATGGAGGGCCCCGAGTAAAAGGGGAATAATGTGGCTAAGAAGGCCAGGACCCGGCTCTGAGCACACCATCCACCACCAGCTCTCCATGCGGCAGAGGGCTGGGCTCTCTCTACTGAAGGTTTCTCCTTGGAGGAAGATCTCCCACGGGAACCAGGTGGGATTCTGCATTTTCAGAGTGATCGACACGGCATTGGCATCGGGGAGACCCTAGATAAAAAGGGATGGTGTCACTCCCTCCCTCTCCCCTTTCCCACTCAGCAGGACATTCTGCAGCTAATCAAACTGTCCCCATCACCACCATCACTATCGTCACTTTTATGGGTGCTACGCAGGCCGGGCAGGGTGTTGACACTTTACACATCCTCACAACAGCCTGATTCTTCAAATAATGGAACCGGGGCTCAGAAAGATGGGGGCGGGGGTTGGGTTAGATCATGTGTCCCAGGTCATGTGGCTGGAAAGCCCCACAGCCAAGATCCTAGGTTGGTTGGCTTCTGGTTCTGCAGACACCATAAGGAACAAACAGGACGCAGAGCTCGGCTCTGCCCCCTGAAGCTCTCAAGTCCCAGGGCTTCTCTCCTGCCCTGCTGCCAACACATCCTGTCACCAGTCTTGCCTCCCTCTGACATGCTGTGTACCCTACAGCCAGAGGAGCAGAGCTGAGACTGGGAATGTGGCTGGGAAGGCCTTTCATGATCCATGATGTGGCTCCTCCAGCCTCATCTTGGGCCATGCCCACCCCATCCCAGCCCTCTCTGTTTGGGACACTCTTGAACTCTCTGGAGCTCTCCACACGGTCACGCTCCTCCCCACCTCTGGCCTCATTTTCACTTGCACTCCCCACACTTCATCAGGCAAATTCCTCCTTGACCTTCAGGCCTCAGTTTACATGTCCCGTCCTCCAGGCAGCCTTCCCTGACCCTCCAAACTAGGCGAGGTGCCTCTCTTTGTGTTTCCTTTGCTGGGGTGTAGCCTCATACACTCTCCACCACGATTTTTCGGCTGTTTGCCTCCTCACAGCAGGCAGTGAGGTCCCTGGAGGCAGTGACTGGTTTTGTTTCCCATTAAATTTCCATTAAATCCTCATCTCCCAGTACTGTCTGGCACAGAGAGCTGTGCAGCAAATATTTATTGTATACTGACTTAATATATACTAACCTCTCTAAAATTCAGCAAGGAAGCAAGTTTCCTAACTCAGAAATATTAAACACTGCTTTAGATATATGATTAAAACTATTCAAAGAACAAAATGCGGTCCACACATGACATGGTTAGAAAGGAAAAAGTAATCTACAATTAAAATGCAACCCCAAACAAAACCCCAATGGGATAGTTGAAGTAAAACTTGGGGTGATTCTAAAATTTACATAGAAGGGGGAAATCCCAATATATTTTTGAAATTGAAGAACAGTGAGGGAGGATTTATCCAACTAGCTGTCAAACTCTACCATAAAGCTACAGTGACTTAACTGTGGGATACAGGCAGAGGGAATGATAAAGAGATCAATGGACAGTAGTGTTCAAAAACAGAATAAATTCTGCTGGGAAAAATGAGATATACTTTTGGAAAACATAAAATTAGACGCCTATCCCATATCTTGCATAAAAACAAATTCCTGGGGGTGCCTGGGTGGCTCAGCCAGTTAAGCGGCCGCCTTCAGCTCAGGTCATGATCCCAGGGTCCTGGGATCGAGCCCCATATCGGGCTCTCTGCTCAGCGGGGAGTCTGCTTCTCCCTCTCCCACTCCCCCTGCTTGTGTTCCCTCTCTCGCTGTCTCTTTCTCTGTGTCAAATAAATAAATAAAATCTTTAAAAAAAAAACAAAAACAAATTCCCGGAGGATATAACTTAAAACACACTTGTTAATGGTCCCTCCACTGGGTGATTTGAATGGCACCTTTATCACTAAGTGAACTCCCATAAATCTATTTCTGGAGATGCCATTCTGGTTTTAAGAATGAAAAACAAGGATTTTCACCTAGGGCATTTTAATAAGCAACCACAGACTCAGCTCTGTGAGACTACCCACCAGAGTGCGGACACTTATGCCCACCTCTGAAAACGCTGTCCCTGCTTCTGAAGCCTCTCCATGGGAGGAAATAGTCATTCTACAGATACATGTCAAAGACAACTTTCAATGAACACAGTCTGAGTGATTACAGTGGACATTTCTGAGATCCACACTCTCCTACAGTCATCATCTGCCTGCCTGATCCAAGTAGGTGTGGCTCTGGGAAGCTTCTGGGGCTCATGGGCAATGTTGGTGGGGAACAACAGCTAGAGAGAAATGGCACATTTTGCATCAAGGTGCCAGTTTTTCTATGTCCAAACTAAAGACTCTCAATAAATTGCATTCTTATGTAAACATTCACAAAGGCAAAGACTTTACGTGATCAGTCAGATTTGGGGAACAACAGCATTAGGAGTGTTATGGAGTTATTCATTTACCTTTAGACAGAAACATGCTCTCTGAACAAGCCTCCCTGCCTCTGCGATGTGGTATTTCATGTCCCAGGGGAATGAAAACAGACGGAACCTGTGTCTTCAGTAAGCTGCCTTCACTGATTCTCCTGGGGGTACTAATGACTAGGACCATATGTGCACAGGTCCCCTACTCCTTGAAGCAAAGAAAATGTATAAGACACTGTAATGCCTGAGAAAACATACAATCATATTTTTTGAAGGCAAAATGATTGTTCATCAAGAAAACCTGTGCTCAGCATTTCCTCAGGTTATCCTGGGATCGTTGACTCAGTGTTCCCCGGCCTGGCCCCTCTCACACTGCTGGTGGGCATTTAAATAGTACACCCGTTTTGGAAGACAGTTTGGCAGATTCTTAAAAAGTGAAGCACATATCTAATACCCTATAACCCAGCCATTCCACTCCTAGGTGATTTACCCAAGAGAAAAGAAAGCATATGTCTATACAAAGGCGTGGACACGAACGTTTATGGCAGCTCTTTCGGTGATTGTCAAAACCTGGAAAAAACCCAGATGTCCATCAACTGGCAGCAGCAGACATTCCATCCAACAATGGAATGCCACTCGGCAATAAAAAGGAACAAACTAGTGATATATGCCACAACATGAATGGATTTCAAAATAGTTATGCTGCGTGAAGGAGCCAAATAGAGTATATACTGTATACAATTCTAGAAAATTCAAATTAATCTATTGTGGCAGGGAGCATATTAGTCGTTACCTGGGGAGGTGGGAAGGGCTGAAGAGGAATTACAAAAGGGCAGGGGGAAACACTGGGAGTGACAAATATGTCCATTATCTTGATGGTGGTGATGGTTTTGTGGGTGTATACATATGTCAACACTTACCAAATTAGGCACTTTAAATATAGGCAGTTTATTGCATGTCAATGACACCTCAGTAAAGACTTTGTTAAAGACTTTGTTAAAGACATGCACTGAAGACAAAAGAAAAGTCGTTGTCCATCAAGAAGCCCTGTGTTCCTCCCTGTCCTCCAGCTTGGACAGCTGCTACAAGCCACCAAGACCATGAGACCTGGCACCTTCCTGTGGATGGATCTCCCGGTTCACTGGGGCTCCCAGCCCCACCTTCCCTGCCCCCCTCCCAGGCAGGCACTCCTCTATAATCAGCCCACACAAAGTCAGGGCATAGTCCACCGTCCATGCAGGGCCACCATTCACATTCCCTGGGGAATCCTCCCCCCCAACCGGCTAGGACCTTTGCAGAAGGAAGAGGTGTTCTTCTGACAAATTCAATTTGTGACTGTAGCTCACCTTCTCGAGCTGCTTTTAGACAGGACACCAGCACTATAGCTAATAAAAATCCAACCCACATGCTTTATTTCCCTCTCCCTGAGGTCTGGTGTAGTAAAGCTGCTACTCCAAGAAAGCAGGAGAGCCCATGGACTTTTAGGAACCTGCATGAACTCTTCCAAGCCTGCAGAGCTTCATGGCCAACTACTGAGCAAATGTCCCTACTCCTAGGTGTCCCCTACTAAATCACAAACAAAATCAACCTTACCTGCTCCTGCCTTTCACTATGTTCTCATCCAGGGGATGCAACAAGGCCTAGCTTGGAAGCTGCAAAAGTCTCTGTTTGGATTTCGGTGCCACCACGCATTCACTGGACATTTTCCTGAGCATCTCCTGTGTGGCCGGCCCTGCCCTCAGCACTCTTCTTGAAGTAGTCTATCTGAGCAGCTAGATGTCGATCAAAGCATCATTACTTCCTAACAGCAATTTCCAAAAAGGCACCGAGGTCCTCCTCTGTAAACAGGAAAAATGTTCCCTCCTTCTCGATGGTACTGCTTGACTCACTGAGACGGTCCCCCAGACATGCCCTGCACAGGACCCAGCACCACCTATGGTCAGTCTCAGTACCTGGGTGCAGGGAAAGGACATCCCTTCATGTCTCCTTCACTCCGAACAGCCCGAGATCAGAATGCTTCAACCCACTTCTGGGGCATTTTACACAGAGAAACACAAAGCGTCAGTGTGTCTCTGGGGAGTGCAGGCTCCAAAGGAGAAGTGGAGAGGTAGATGGTGGATGTCCTGGCCAAGAGACTCCCAGGCTCCTCACCGGCCTTTCCACACCCACAACTCTGAGCTGAGGCCTGAGCCAAGGGACAGGTGACTCAGTGTGTGGTGGGAACCACGGAGTTAAAATGCAGGAATGGCCGTCTTTTGAGGCGGATGATTTTTAATACTAAAATAAAATTAGTACATGGCATTTACTTTTGGGTCGCTTGAAATGAGTGCACAAAGCCCAAGGAATGGGAAGTTGACTTGACAGAAGTTAGATCCACAAATGCCAAAGGGATTCAATGAAAATGGTGTAATGGGGGGCGCCTGTGTGGCTCAGTCGTTAAAGCATCTGCCTTTGGCTCAGGTCATGATCCCGGGGTCCTGGTCGAGCCCCGCATTGCGGAAAGCCTGCTTCTCCCTCTCCCACTCCCCCTGCTTGTGTTCCCTCTCTCGCTGTGTCTCTCTCTCTGTCAAATAAATAAATAAAATCTTTAAAAAAAAAAAAAAAGAAAAGAAAAGAAAATGGTGTAATGGTATCTTAGTGGCCAGGGAACGTGGAAAGTGCCAGTCACAGCCCCCTGGCATTTCACAAGCCTCGGTTTGTTACACAGAGTAGGGGCTGAGTAAAGCTCCCTAATGAGATTTTCAGCTGCTTTCCCACTGGTGCCTGAATGTGTCCCCAGGACCTGCTACAGGATAATCACTTCGTTGTTTTGAGAAGAGATGGATTACTGGGGCATATTTACTGCAAAAACCTTGGCACTGGCATCCAGAAAACAATTCTGGGTGACTCACGCTTTTCAAATAACACCGAAGAACTGTGCCTTTCTGCTCCCCCAGGGCTGTGAGCCCCTGAGGGACTGAATGCTCAGCCTGAATAATCCTTCAATTCAGGCACCTTCCTCTGATTTTAAATAGACTACAAATAGATTAAAGTTTTTGCTTCACATTGAATGCCGGAAAGGCACATCTAAAAGGAAAAATGAGGAGCAAAGAAATACTGAAGAGTAAGAGGAGAGCCTGAGGAGTGGGGGTGAGCTGGATTTCTGTGTAACAGAGGAGCTGGGAGCGAACAGGAGGGAGAGAGGACAAGCAAACGTCGGGGCCGCCCAGGTGGGCCAGGGTGGGTAGTGAGGACCAGGGAAAAGAAGACTCAACCGTCCAAGTGGCCAAGGTCCTTCTGCCTTAGGTCTGGTCCCTGCCACTCAAGTACAAGACTGAACCATTCCTTCGTTCCCTTAGCTCTAGTTCAACTTCATTCTGGAAAGGAACTGGGGATGCTTAAAAGAAAAAGGGGCGCTTCCTTTCTGGAGCTTTCCCAGGGAAGGGCAGGATATGTATTGCTCTGACCAGCTACCACAGCAACAAGTGTACCTAGGAAGTGCAGGGCGGCCAAGGCAGTTACGACAGAAAGGCATCCGTTTCCTGAGAAGCTGAAGTCCAGCCATTCAGGAGCAGGTCAGGTGGCAGCGCTGCCCAGGACCCCCTTCTGGAAGTTTTGCCAAATGTCTGTGCAGTGCCACTCTGTGCTGGGCAGTGGGCAAGGGGGTGAGGAGAAGGTGGTGTTGGTCCTCAAAGAACTCAAGCCAGACGTCCCAGCTGTTAGATTATGCATCCCATCCAAAAAAAAAAAGTGTGATCATTTGCCCCCCAATAGATGAATAGTTATTTCTAGATTATATACATGTTGTACTACTTGACTTAACCGTTTATGATCTGGTACCCTCCTGCAGGGCACTCATCGCCTTCTTAAAAACAACTGGGCTGAAGGACAGTGGAATCAAGAGCCACCATACCACCTGCATGTACCCACCTCCTTCCCCCCCCCCCGACACAACTTTTCCTAGGAAAGCGTCACAGAAGAGAGGACAACAGCATGCATGGACATGTTATATTTATAACAGGCCATAACCGGAAGCTGCTCAAGTGTCCAGCCAAAGAACAGCAGGGACGGAAACTAGGGCTAGAAGCAAGCATAAAAAGTGACAACTGAGGCTGCAGAGCTGGTGAATACTGACGCTGGGAAGCCGAGGGAAATGAGAATGGGTGGTGTTTGCTACAACTTCAGCTGCCCGTGCAGGGGGGTGGGGGTGGGAGATAGGAGTGGGGCCCCAAAGGCATGGCCCATGGCCATGCTTTCAATTCTTCTTTTCAGTGTCCTTTAATGCCACTATAATGTCTTTAATAGCATAGGAAATCAAGCTTAAGTGAATGGCAGAGGATGATTATTCTCACCAGTTCTCTCTTCCTCCCTCTCTTCCAAAAGAGTATCAGTTTCCTACCACCAGCTGCCCCACCCCCCAGCTTCCAGACTGATGAACGCATCTGCGTGGGAACCAGCCCCTGGCTCCACAAATGGGGCCTCCGCCTTCCTGCTCTCCGAGGCTGCTCCCATCACTCTCCCCGACAGCTCTGAGCCCTTCCTTGGCTGAAGGTCCTGTGGGCTGTCACTATGGATGCCACACCAGGGCATTTTTCTCCTGCATTTGGTTATCAATTGATGGCCTTGAGCTATGGTAGCATCTGGGAGACCCTTCGCCCAGTGCAACAGAGCATGTCTATACAAATGGGAAAATAGTGGTACTTTTACTTGAGCTATGGCAAAGGATTAACATGCGTATATTTCCAGGGAACACCTTCTCTTAACCAAGCCATCCTTTTTCTGCTAAGGGGAGTATAAACTGGAAGGTTTATGGTGGATAACTTGGCAACAGTATCAAAATGGGAAACATTCACTTGATCCAGTGATCTCTTTTCTAAGAATTTACCTGTTGGAAATCATGCTACTGCCAAGAAAAAAAAGCACAGAAATGCTTGTGCCGGTACTTTTTTTGATAATAGGGAAACATTGCAAACAGCCTAAATGGCTAAAAAGTATTAATTTAATCATGTTATATCCATTCAGTGGAATATTACGTACCATTAAAAATGACATTATAATTAGATATTCAAATAGGTAATATTAAAGAATTGTTATTTCAGGTGTGTAAGTAGTCTTGAATTTATGCTTTTATAAGAGTCCTCGTTTTTTAGAGATACACAGTAAAATGTTTGCAGATGGGGCTTTTTAAAAAATAATAGCGGGGTGGGTGGGGTATGGGGTAACTGGGTGAAGGGCATTAAAGAGGGCACGTGATGTGATGAGCACTGGGTGTTATATGAAACTGATAAATTATTGAACATTACATCTTAAACTAATGATATACTATAAGTTGGCTAACTGAATTTAAATAACAAACAAATAAGTAAGTAATGGGGGGAAGCAGATTAGTGGTTGCCAGGGGCGGAGGGAAGGTGGAAATAGGGAGTTACCGCTTAATGGTTATGGGGTTTCCTTCAGGGGTGATGAAAATGTTCTGGAAATAGATGGAGGTGATAGTTGCATGACATTGTAAATGTGCTAGATGCCATTAATGGTGAATTTTGTGTTATGTGTGTTTACCACGATAAAAAATATAACAGGGGGTACACAGGCTGGGGTGAGATGAAATAAGATTGGCCGTACTTGAGAACTGCTCAAGAATGAGTGATTACAACAGGGGTCTGTGTGTGTGTGTGTGTGTGTGTGTGTGTGTGTGTGCGCGCGCGCACACGCGCATGCATGACTTGCTACCAAGTTTCCATAGTAAGCGGTGCCACAGATGTGTATTTGTCAGCATGGGATGTCCACAACATGCTGAGTCTGATGAGTCAGTTGCAAAACTGAATATTGGGGATTTCCCCCGATGATGTGACAGTATATACCTAGATCTACATGCATATCTATGCATAAATAAAATGTTTGTAATGCTGCTCAGTACAAGATTTCACAGTGATCATTTCTGGGTTAGTAGATTTGAGGAGATTTTTCTCCCTTTTATCCATTTTTCAGGATAGTTTACTCTTCTCTTTTTCCACGGAGTACAGTTTTATAAAACAATAAAGCTTTTCTCTTAAAAGGCAGACATGTTTAGAAACACCCTCTTCACCTCCAGCATTCTGACTGAATGGCCCCGCGTAATGGCACATTCCTCACAAAAGCCACCTGGCACCTGGCACTTACTCCAATGACCGTGACTGTCTATGATGACCACCACCCCATGGAGGGGCTGCGGAGGGCCCACTTTTATTGTCGGACCCCTCTGCCAATGACAACGCCAACAGTGACCCCTGGTAACTCTCTCCTACACACGTTCATCCAGCCTCATAGTCCTCCTGTGGAGTCAGCTGACCCAGCACTGAGACTGTCCCTATTTCAGAGAGGACGACGCTAAAGCCAGTGCCCACATACCACAGCTGAGCAGCCCAGGCAGGACCCACCCCGACATGGACTCTCCCTTCTCCCAGGAACCACTCCTCCTTGGTGGTTAGGACCCTGCTGCTGGGGGCTGAGGCCAATCTTCCGCTCAGGAGGTAAAGACCACTACACGTTGATCTTGCATAAAGGAGCAGAGCCCTAACCCCTGTATTATCCCTCGCAGCCAAGTGTTTCAGGTCCTACTGCTTGTCATGTGAACAGCAGAAGCTGGAGGGCTAACTATGGTGACCTCCGCTCAACTGCCCATTGCTGAGGACACCGATGCTGCCCTGCGGTCTCTCTAGACTAGCTGCCGAGAGTCCTTCCTGATCTCCCACACTCCCGGTAATGCCCTTCAGCAGGACATGCTCCTCAAACTCGGCTCTGTGAGGATCCCCATGCAACTTATCTGAATGGCCTGAAGCCTCGGCCCCCAGAAGGTATGAATGAAAGGAACCAGGCACCTTCTTCTACGTTCATTCATTCCCCCTCCTTTATCCACCCAACAAATAGTTGCTGCATGTCTCCTTTGAGATGAGCAAGGCCTAGGCACTGGGATTATCAGGGAAGCCAGACGTCAAACAGGTAAGTTCACAAGCAAATAACAACCACGATGGTGGTGAGCGCTCTGAAGGAGAGGCACCAGGGGCCGGGAGAGCACCCGCTGCGGGGTGGGAAGCAGCCGGGCTGGGCTGGGCTGGACTGGAAGGTGTTGTGCAGAAGAACTCTCGTGACATAACAGCCATCCGGTGTGTGTGCCACACTGCACAGTGTGTGGGGCTCACACCAGCTCTCTAACTGCCCGGGGGCTCTCGCCGCTTCCCTTCTACAGACAGGAACCTGAGTTCCAGAGAGGCAAGGGCAACAGAGGACAGTGCTCAGCTGCAGAGAGGGAAAGCCAGACCTCACCGTGGCCTCCAAGTCAGGCCGAAGCAGCCACAGGCCTGCCTGGAGCGGGCAGAGCGGCCGCCAGCACGGCTGGGGCTCCAGGCCTCTGTGGCCAGGCCCTGAAGGTGACTCTTCTGGCTGAGCTCACAAAACAGCTATGAATAGGAGCTCTCTGCAAACACAGAGCTGCCTCACCAATGACAAGATGTCCCTTGGACCGGTCTGGCCTCCCCACTTCTAGTGTTGAACAGAGATGAGGAAAGATGGGCTCGTGGTAGCTGCAACTCTTCCAAGGCAGGTGCGGCCCCATGACTCGAGAGCCTAATTAAAATGAAAACCCCATTCCTCAAGAGAGGCCACCCCTCTCTGAGCAGTCGAGTGTTTCCGGCTGTCTTCTACAGAAAAATGTAAGGTGGTGCTGGCAGGAGAGGAAAATCCACCACTCAGTCATCTAAAAGCAGAACTCGCCCACCAGAATCCCAGCTTGTAGTCTCCATCCCGGCCCCGCACAAACCCACGAGGGCGATTTCTTCTCTCTCTACAGAGGGCCGCGCCCAAGGCTGCAGGAGCTGCCGACTCCTGCCTGGGCAGCCAGAGGGGGCCCACATTCAGCCCGGCTCTCTGGCCTCGTGGCTGCCTGTCGGCCCAGCTATGCTCTTCCTGGCTCCCACCTGGACTAAGGCAGCCTACAAGCATGCGGCACCGTGCACACCAAACATCTGAGTGCTGGACAGAATGTTCTCTCTGCACCCAGGCATTAAAGGCCTTTGTCCTTTCCATGGGAGGAGAAAGGACCCCTGATACGGGAGCCCCTGGAGAGCAATGCCAGCTACACGGGCAAGGGCAAACCCAGGCCAAGTTCTGTGAAGCCTTCCAGGGAGCTGCCCCCACAGGCCTCCTTTGGGGGATCATGAAAATGGCCAGCCCCGCCCCTCGCCCTAGCCCTTGCCACCCTCAGGTTCAGCCTTGGTTTCAAAGCTAATGCTGACCTCAGAGGGGACAGCTCTGGACCAGTGGTTCTCAAACCTTCTGTAGTGGAATCCGTTTTTCAAACAGATGTCCTTCACCAGAGACCACCAGACACAGAACAAGGGAAGCTACTTAGGCTGACAGAGTGGGAGGAGACCAGCACAGGGCCTCACACACTGGCCCAAGGTGCAGGAATTACTCCTGTGCCCGGCTGTGTGCCAAATGCCAAACGTGTACCGTGCTGCTGAGAGCCAGCCTCCACTGGGCCCAACTCTTCCTGTGCTCGCAAGGCCCTCCCTGACAGCACAGCCCACTTGTGAGGGGCCTCTAGAAGCTTCCATGACTCCTGCCCCTGCCCCCAGGGGACTTGTCTTCTCCCCCAATGATTCTCTTCCACAATTCATGGTTATCACACCCACCAGCTGGCCTGGCCTCCCTCCAGAGCTGGGTGTGAGCTCACCATGGTTCCTGGGTCTGGGCTGGATGTGGGCAACGGGCATCTGCGGTCTGCCTTCCTATTCTTTTTCCTGCTCCTGGAGGGGACAGTAAGGGACCACTGGATGGAGGCTGGAGGTGGTCAGGGTAGGGTCTGCAGAAGAGGTCACATCTCAGGAGGACCCGAGAGGGGGCAGGATTTCTCCCTTACTAAACACATTCAGGTCGCCCTCAGGTATGACCCTGCCTCCTCTGGCCACAGAGGATGTGGGATCAGGCCACCCTGATGGGACCAGGGCTGGGGACCTGCTCCAAGCTGCTCTGGGGCCTCTGGCCCAAGAATCTGAAACTGGGCCACCGAGACAGCAGCACAAAGGCGGGCACAGCCAGGGCAGGGCAGCCCCACCGGCAGAACAGCTTCTAGAAGAACACAGAAGCCCATCTGCAGAGGGAAAGAAAACGGGAGGGGATACCAGGAGAGAACCAGAAATGGGAAAATCAGGAGCAGCTGACGACACATTCTGTCCCTCCAGGACATACCCTGAGCATAACTCCCTACTTTTACTAAAGCACAGTTTGAGTGGGTTTTCATTCCCCACCACTAACTGACCCTGAATAGGAAACCATGACAAAATACTAATTTTTAAAAAAGAATTAGTAAACAGGTCCCTGTCTATAACGGTGTTTCCTGCGCAGTGAGGAGACATCCCTGCGTGCACGAGACCATCCCACGCGCCTCTATTGTCAAGTGGGGATACGGACTGGAGTCAGGGACGGTCGGTGGTGGTAATGACCGCGCCTGTCAGCTGAGCCACACGGTTCCTTCTCACCTAGAGGTGTTCTGTAGTCTTTTATTGTTGTTGTTCTTATTTATTCTCATAACCGCCTCATGATATGGCCATTATTCTTCCCTTTGACAGGCAGAGAAACTGAGGCTTTGAAGGGCTCATCCAAAGTCACAAAGTGACTCAGAGCAAAGCCAGGATCCCAAATGTTGCACCCCTTATACTAAGCCACACTCCTTCACACCACCATGCAACTGAGACTCAGCAGAGCCCAGCCTTCCAGGTCTATATCCTAGAATACCTAGCCTTGACCTTTCAAAGTTTATCTCCAAATCAAAGCTCAAACTGGCAGAGTGAGGTGCAGGAGGGACCCAGGAAGGTGTCCCAGCCCAGTGTGCCTTGGGTTTAGGTCACACGTTCTGCCCTGGTACCCAGGGCCCTCTGCCTTGGAGCTGGTGACATGATGAGCCGACAGCCTCACCTGTGTCAGAGGTTGGCGCTCATGCCCACAGATACACAAGCAGGTTAACATCCAAATGGTAACAAAGCATAAGCCTTATGAATCTGATAATTACAAAGGGAAGTGCTATGATGTCCTTTAGTTGCAAAGAAAGCAATTAGTAATCAAGGTAATTGCCCTGGCAGGAAAATATGCTTAAACCATCTTAATGGTAAGATTACATCAAATGTAGACAGTGACCGTTTCGTCTACTTTTTTAGTCAATGACTCTGACCTACTAACCCTCTTATGATGACCACCTCCCAATGCAAACACATCTTAGAATGCCTATTTTCTACTGGAATAAGGGGGCCATCCTTTGGCTGGCTCCGGGGCTTAGCAGGCAGGCAGAGGGTCCTAAGGGAAGAGCTGAAGTCAGAACAGATGCAAGGCTGTCATCCTCACTGTGAAAATCCAACTCGATTTCTCTGAGAACTGAACATCAGTCTCTTCTAATTCTGCACGTACATTCAAACTCGCTGGTGACCCATTTACCCTGAGCCTCTTTCAGCTAGCACTGATTTATAGGAGTCCCCCAGGGGTAAGCTGCTGCCATCTGTATGGGTCACAGGGTCACATCTAAATCCCAATTGTCAACACCCCCTACAGAACAAATACCGTCGCTTTGCTAAGTTCCCTTTTGGTGGCTATTGCCTTTGCTACTTGAGAACTGACTCCAGCTCATGCCCTGCTCTTTACCCTGCAGGGCCTCCTGGCAAGGCCAAACCAAGGGGAGTCTCCATCCTTCCATGACCTCCTGAGCCATGCCACGCCCTGCTTCTTTGTGAAGGTCCAGAATTTTCTCCCAGCTGAGGGATGTTAACTTCCTCTTTGGTTTCTTCAAACTCTGACTAAAGCCCTGCCTTCTCGGCTGGAAGCACAGGCCTGCCCCCCTTTCTCAGCCACTGCGTTCCTATTTCTAGTTCCTTTATACCCTCTTGGACACCGGAGAGTGCGCTGGCTCCCTGAAATAAACCTCATTCCAAAGCACTGTTCATTTTTCAGGTGTGATAACAGTACTTTGGTTATGTTAAATTTTTAAGAATGAATCCTTACTCTTTTAAAGGTACATCCTGAAATATTGACAAATGGAATGACATAAGGTCTGCAACTGGCTTCAAAATGTTGGGGGAACAGGCTGGAGGTGTAGAGACAGGGTTGAGGTGATAACTGAGAGACAGGTATGTGTGTGGGTTCCTGAGACTCTTCTGTCCACTTCTCTCTAGGTCTTAAATTTTCCACAACAACACAAAGGCTTTACAAAATCCCATCCCTAGAGTTTTATAACATCCTTGAGTCCAACTGTCCCACCTGAGCTTTTACCTGCATCCTTTTCAACTGACATATGTTTACTGAGCAACTACTATGCTCAAAGTGTTGTTAAAAGCTGCAGAATAAAAGTGACTGGCCCCACCTGTGAGGAGCCCTCAGGATGCTGTCCTGTTGTGCACAGTCCTGTCCTTTATTTTAGCGAAGTCCCCAAAGCTTCATTTCTCAAATTGGGCACTGATTTTTCTCTCTCCCACACCAGGGTGGCAGTCAGGGCCTCCTTTTCCTTAGGATGGAGTGAGCCCAGCATCACTGAGGGGATACCAACTCCTTCTGTTCTTCCCCCACCCCTACTGGATGAGGTGGCCCAGGTGTGGGTCAGGGCAGACAAGAGTTTCAGAGAAAGAGAGGCCAACCCATCCACATGTTGGAGGGTTTGGGTGAGGCCAACTGCTCTGTCCCTCAACTTGCAGACAAAGGACCAAGGGCCAGGACATGTCCTGCCTCCCGTCTGGACCAGAAGCATAGACAGAAGCACTGAGACCATTAGGGGCTCCAGACCCAAACACCTGGACGTGGGAAACTGCCTCATCCAAAGACCTCCAAGCCAGAAACTGACCTCCCTTCCCAACTAGGCACAGAATATGTTGCTTTGCTCAGAAGTCTGTGTGCCATTCTCAAGGAAGCCTGAATTCACAGCCAAAGTGGGGAAGGAATACCCACCTTGGGCTGCTGACCTATCGACGAGCAATGGTTGCCATCCTGGGTCCTGTGAAATGTTCATCCTGGAGCCACCAGAGAAACTGAAGCCAATCCCTTCAGTCAGCAATACACTTCAACACTGTCAAGGTCAATAACCTTTAATTCACACCCATATTCCCACTCTCTCAGTTCAGGTGAGGACCATGAAGAGAGTCTGATGAGTAAAGAGTATAATACTCTGACATAGACACAATGCCTCTTGTCAAGTAAAGGCTGCACCTACGGCTGGAAGACAGGGTCCAAGAACTCGGATACAAACATACCTGGTGATCACCCTAACGGTCTCTTTTGTCTCTCTATATCCAGTGAATTAAATAAATATGTGGCAGTAAAATGGAATTAAATCCCCATTCAATGGAAACCATGAAATTTGGAAATGGGGGAAGCCAGCCAGTTGTGGCAAGGAATCCAGCAAGTTTAAACAGATGACATGTCTTAAAATGAGACCCACGGGGGACCAGCATGAGCCCTGTATGGAACGCTTATTAAAAGTGGGGTTCCCGGGGCACCTGGGTGGCTCAGTTGGTTAAGCGACTGCCTTCAGGCTCCCTGCTCAGTGGGGAGTCTGCTTCTCCCTCTTACCCTCCCCCCTCTTGTGCTCTCTCGCTCTCTCTCAAATAAATAAATAAAATCTTTTTAAAAAATGGGGTTCCTGGGCACCACAGGACCATCACATCAGAATCTTGGTGGTCCTCCACTAAGACTTTTAATGTGCTCATCCCAGGGGACTTCATGCCCACCTACCAAAGTTAATGAGAAGTTATTCAGGTGTGTGTGTGTGTGTGTGTGTGTGTGTGTGTGTTGTTTAATCAATGCCAGTCAATATTTTACTAACTTAATAAGCTCACAAGAGACCTCATTACATCTTCTGGCCAGCTAGGCAGATGGGTATCTTCCTCTTTGGGACTGAGGGATCTGAGAGCTAATAGCTTGAACATGGGGGCATTTTCCCTTTGTGCTGAGAAGGGCACAACCCTGTCTCCACCCAGCCTCTAGGGATTGAAGACAGAGGAGGTGGCCACAGAAGAACCCACCACAGACTCAGTACGTGCAGGCATTCTCCAAACGCTAAGGGACAACTCCCCCACAACACGTAAGAAACTCTGTATTTCAGGAAATCATTCCTTCAAATGGGAAGAGTGTTGAGTGGACCAAGGAGAGACCAGCATTTCTCCAGGCCCCTTGCATCCCAAGGCACAAAGGCAGCAGTTTTTCTAGGAGCTGTTTACAGAGCTAGAACAAATCCACATTCCCCAGGAATTTATTTCCACCTCTGGGGACCACAGCCACCAGGGACAGAAGGAAAGCCTTTGAAGTCCTACCTTTTAGAGGATTTTCATTTTGGAGCAATTGGATGGCAGGCTGCCCAGATGTTCTTTAGGGTCAACCCCTAGGGCCACAAGCCACCCAAAGCCCCCTGACCCCTGCTCAAATGCCAGCCTTGATTGTTCTAAGGGCAGAATCTGGGCTGTGTGGGATAATTCGGAGCACAGGGCTGTGATGTCAGAATAGGGCTATGACATCAATGTGAGAGTAGGCCAGCCTGGGGGAAGCAGGGCAGAAGAGAGGGAGCCACTGAGGGGCTGGGTTAGCCCCCCTGCAAGTAAGGCCAAGAGAAAGAGGTGGCTGGCTCTGTGTTCACTTCTTATAGCCTTTCAGAGCCCCGCTTGGATGCAGACCTGCAGATCTTCTGAAAATGATTCACAAGTACTGAGAGGTAAGTTGCAAGCCAGCCAATCTGCCCATGCTTCCTTAGACATCAATTTAGGAGCAAAGAAAGTGAACAACCATCCTCTAGCTCCCTCCTGTGTCAAGTGAAAAAAAATACTCTCTATTTTCTGACTGGGAGGTTCAACCCTGGACCCTAAGCAGGGAGTCAGGAGGATAGCTCCCAAGCGGGCTGAGTGTCAAGGTCTCCCAGGATACAGTTAAATGCAGATAGATAAAACGCAGGACAATCTTTACATTTGAACTCCAGATACACAATTAATAAATTCTGGTATATGTCTCGACTATTACATGGGACATACTTATATTAAGACATTATTTGCTATATACTTGAAGTTCACATTAAATTGGGTGTCCTGTATGTTTATTTGCAAAATCTGGTACTCCTATCTAAGGAGATTTTTTTTTTTTTTTTTTAATGTAGGTACCCTCCTCCGCCCCACCCCACCCAGTACTACTCTCATTCATTCAGATTTATCAGGGCAGGAGGACTTGGGAACCTGTATTATTTTAAAGCTGCCAGGATGGCTATTATCAATAATTACAGCTAATTGTTCTTGAGAATTTACCAAGCCAAGCGCCGAGTTCTTTTTCATGCATTCTCTAAATTAATCCTCACAGCACCTCTAAGAGGTGGGTCTATTATTAAGCCCATTTTACAGAGGAAAGAATGAGGCAAAAGACAGCAAGCAACTTGCCCAAGGTCACACAGCTGGTAAGTAAAGGAGCCATGGTTTGAACTCAGGGAGGCTCCCACTGGTTTAGAAATCTTTGAACTGCAAGGACCCTCACAAATGGGGAATCTGAGGCTCTGGGAAGTCCACATTCACATTAACCACTAGCTACTGTGCACAAGGAGTTAACCAGATTGCAGAGAGCAAGCATCTGGCCCAGGCAAGGGGCTGGCTCAGGGAAGTTTCCTGAATGGCCCTCTCCTTGAAGGAGAAGCAGACCTAAGGGGAAACAGGGTGTGGGAAAGGGGTTTGCAGGTACTAGGGAAGAGGGTTTGCAGGTAAGAGGTTCAGCATGCCTCGCAGAAAGATAGTGTGTTGATGAGGAGAGGGGAAGCCGGGTAGATCTGGAGGGCAGGGGAGAGCCCAAGAAGGAATATAAGTCAAAATTGCATTTTGTTTTCAAATTAACCTACAGCAAATTTTACTTTCTTGTCGTACAGTTCTGTGCATTTTAACACATGTACAGCTTCATAACACACCTCCACTAGGACATAGATCAGTTTCATCACCCTCAAAATACTCCCTCATGCTATAATTTTGTATCACATCCTCCCTCCACCCCTCACCCCTGGCAATCACTGATTTGTCCTTCATCTCTACAGTTTTTGCCTTTTCCAGAATGTTAGATAAAATGGAGTCATACGACTTTTTGAGAATGGCTTCTTTCACTTGGCCTAATATCTTTGAGATTCATCCAAGTTGTTGTATGTATGGGTAACTCATGCGTTGGCATTGCTCAGTGGTACTCCATTGTGTTGTGGACCAGAGTTTGTTCAATTGGTTATCCACTGAAGGACCCTTGGGTAGTTTCCAGTACTTTGCCATAAAAACCAGTGCTGCTCTGAACATTTGTGTGCAGGCTGTTGTGTGAACTTAAGTTTCCATTTCTCTGGGATAAATGTGCAGGGATGTGACTACTGGGTCATACGGTCATTGCATGTTTAGTATTGTAAGAAACTGCCAAACTATTTTCCAGGGTAGCTGTGCCATTTTATATTCCCACCAGCAATGTATAGGACAGATCCTTGCCAGCATTTGCTATCATCACTATTTTTTATTTCAGCTGTTCTAATAAGTGTGTAGTAATATCTCATAATGATCTTAATTTGCATTTCTCTAATAGCTAATGATAATGATCACCTTTTCATGTGCTTATTTGCCATCTGTATCTTCCCTTCATTGAAATATCTGTTTGTGTTTTTTTCCCCATTTATATTTAGATTGTCTTTTATTGTTGAGTTTTTACATTTAATTATACATTCTAGATACTGGTCCTCTGTTAGACAAGTAATTTGCAAATATTTTCTCCCAGTCTGTACCTTGTCTTTTCATCCTTTTTTTTTTTTTTTTTTTAAAGATTTTATTTATTTATTTGACAGAGAGAGAGAGCAAGAGCAGGAACACAAGCAGGGGGAGAGGGAGAGGGAGAAGCAGGCTTCCCGCCGAACAGGGAGCCCGATGTGGGACTCGATCCCAGGACTCTGGGATCATGACCTGAGCCGAAGGCAGACGCTTAACGACTGAGCCACCCAGGCGCCCTTTTCATCCTTTTGATAGGGTCTTTTGCAATGCCAAAATTTTCAAATTTAAAGTCTAATTTATTAATGTTTTCTCTTATGGAGTGTGCTTCTCATATCTTAGACATGTCTAACAACTCTTTGCTTAGCCCTAGGTCCCAAAGGTATCTTATGTTTTCTTTTAAAAGTTTTATGGTTTTACATTTAAATCCATGCTCCATTTTGAATTAATTTTTGTATACCATTTGATGCTTAGGTTGAAGTTCATTTCTTTTTTGCCTACAGATGTCCAAAGACTCCAGCAACAAAGTACCTTTGTCAAAAAGTCAATTTGGTGTATTTGTGTTTATTTCTGGGTTTTTTATTCTGTTAAATTGATTTATAGGTCTCTGTTCCTCCCCCAACATCATGTTGTCTTGATTACTCTAGCTATACAGTAAGTCTTGGCATCAGGTAAAGTGATTTCTTCCACTTTATTCTTTTTCAAAACTCTTTTAGCTGTTCTAGTTCCTTGTGTTTCCACATAAAATTTAGAGTTAGTTACAAAATGTCTTCCTAGGATTTTGATAGAAATTGTTTTAAACATATAAATCAATTCTGGGAAAACTGACATCTTTATTATGTTGAGTTTCTCAGTCCATGGACATGGTATGTCTCTCCATTTCTTCAGATCTTGAATTTCTTTTAGCATACAGATCCTGTACAAATTTTGTTAGGTTTATATTTAAATATTTCATTTTGAGGAAGCAGAGTAAAAGTTTCACATTTTTGATGAAGTTCAATTTATCAATTTTTTTCTTTAATGGATTATGCTTTTGATGTCATACTTAAGAGCTCTTTGCTTAATCTTAGGTCACAAAAGTATTCTCCTATGTTTTCTTCTAAAAGTGTTATAGTTTTGTGTTTTATATTTTGAGTTAACTTTTATAGGTGCTTTATATTTTGAGTCAACTCTTGCCAACACAAAACTATCTTCATTACAGATTCTTTATAGTAAGTCTTAACATTGGGTAATTACTCCAACTTTATCCTTTTCAAAATTGTTTTAGCTATTCTAGTTCATTTGTCTTTCCATATAAATTTATAATAAGCTTGTCTACATTGAAAAAAATGTCAGGGAGGAGTGGGGGGATGGGGTAGCCCAGTGATGGGTATTAAGGAGGGCATGTGTTGTGGTGAGCATTGGGTGTTATATGCAAATAATGAATCATTGAACACTACATCAAAAACTAATGATGTACTGTATGGTGACTAACATAACATAATTAATAAAAAAGAAAAAATGTCTTGCTAAATTATTTTTATTGGAATTGCATTAAATCCATTGATCATTTTGGAGACAACTGACATCCTTACTCTGTTGAATCTTCTGATCCATGAGCATTTTATGTCTCTCCATTTATTTTGGTCTTTTATCTGCATTTTCTAGTTTTCAGTATACAGATACTATATAGTTTTTGTGATATTTATACCTAAGTATTTCATGGGGGTGCTTTACAATTTTTTTTTAAATTTTGGTTTCTAAAGGCTCACTGCTAGCACATAAAAATATGATTGGTCTTTGGGGCACCTGGGTGGCTCAGTCCGTTGAGTGTCTGCCTTCAGCTCAGGTCATGATCCTGGGGTCCTGGGATCAAGTCCCGTGTCGGGTTCCCTGCTCAGTGGGGAGTCTGCCTCTCCCTCTCTCTCTCTGCCCCTACCCCCACTCATGCTCTCTCTCTCTCTTTTTTTTTTAAAGATTTTCTTTGTTTATTTGCTAGAGAGAGAGAGTGAGAGTACAAGCAGGGGGAGCGGCAGGCAGAGGGAGAAGCAGGCTCCCCGCTGAGCAGGGAGCCCGATGTGGGACTTGATCCCAGGACCCTGGGATCATGACCCGAGCTGAAGGCAGCCACTTAACTGACTGAGCCACCCAGGCGTCCCACTCTCTCTCTCTCTCTCTTAAATAAATAAATAAAATCTTAAAAAAAAGAAAGAAAGAAAGAAAGAAATATGATTGCTCTTTGTGTCCTGTAACTTTGCTAAACTCACTTCCTCTGGGAGTATTTTTATAGATTTCTTAGGGTCTTCTACATAGCAATCATGTCATTTGCAAATAGGGATAAATTTCTGTTTCTTCCTTTCTGATCTGAAAGCCTTTGTTTTTTTTCCCTTGTTTATTATACTGGCTAGGACTTCCAGTATGAGGATGAATGTGAGTTGTGAGAATGGACATCCTGGCCTTGTTAATGATCCTAGGAGTCTTTCACCACTAAAGTTGCTCTTAATCAGGTGGAAAAATTCCTTCACTTGGAAGAATTCCCAGTTTGCTGAACGTTTTTATTTTTTAATTTTTATGTATTTTTTAAAAGATTTTATTTATTTATTTGACTGAGAGAGAGAGCACAAGCAGGGTGAGTGGCAGAGGGAGAATCAGGCTCCCCGCTGAGCAGGGAGCCTGATGTGGGGCTCCATGCGGGGCTCGATCCCTTGAGCAGAAGGCAGACGCTTAACCAACTGAGCCACCCACACGGCCCCTGCTGGAAGTTTTTACCATGAATGATACTGAATTTTTTCAAGTGCTTTTTCTGCATCAATTGACATGATCATGTAGTTTCTATTTAGACCATTAATATGGTGATTCCACTGATTGCTTTTCAAATACTGAACCTATATTGCACAGCTAGTATGAATCCCACTCAGTCATGGTGTATTATTCTACTTATATATTGCTGTATTCAAACTACTAATAGTGTAATGAGGACTTTTTCATCTATGTTCATGAGAAATATTGGTCTGAAGTTTTCTTTTCTTGTACTATCTTTGTCCCGTTTGATATCAAGGTAATGCATTGGGAAGTGTTTCCTCCTTTTCTATTTTCTGGAAGAAGTTGTGTGCAAATGGTGTTATTACTCCTTCAAATGTTTGGTAGAATTCACCAATGAAATCACCTGAGCCTGAATATTTCTTCTTCTTCTTTTTTTTTTTTTTTGAAAGGTTTTAAATGATGAATGCAATTTCTTTAATGTTATAGGATTATTCAGGTTATATACTTGATCTTGGGTGCATTTTGGAGTTTATGATTTTTGAGGAATCCATTTATTTCATCTAAGTTGTCAGAACTGTGGGTAGAGTTATTTGTAGTGTTCCCTTATTATTATTTTATGTCTGTGGTATCTATACTGCCGATGGCTTCCTTCATTCCTGATGTGGGTACTTTGATATTTTCACTTTAGGAGGCAATTGGCCTAGTTGGGTTCAAGCCACAAGTTCTGACCAACCTTCTCCTGGTGATGATTTCATTATCAGTTCCCTTTACAACGCCTTTGCAGTGCTATTTGAATCTTTCCCTCATATGCGCCAGTCAGTGGCCACTGGGACCTTGGTGTTCATGTGGCTTTTAGTTCAGTTCTCCAAGTATGCAGTTTAGGATCTGACTCATGCACGTGCAGCTTGGACATGAACCTAGAAGTTCATAAACAACTTTACAGGGTCACTTTCCCAAGCTCCTCTCTGTGATATCTTGGTATTTTCCAGTTCCCAAGGGCTCCTTCTTTCTGTCCTTTGGCGCAAGACTGGGACTTTATTTACTTATCTCCACTGCCCATTTCCCATCACTGCACCCACATCTGGGGCCAAGTGGGTGGGAAGAGAAAGAGAAGAATGCAACAGGGGTTCTCACTCATTCTCTTGGGACCACAATGCTTTCTCCTGGAGGGGAGGGTTTCCCTCAAAGCTCTAGGCACCTGTAGCCCCCTGCTGCTACTATCACTGCAGGGGAACTTTCCTGTTCCTTGGGCCTGAACGAGAGGGCTTGTCCTGGAGCTCTCTCTGTCTGCTCACTCATGGATCTCCCCCAAGTCCAGACTGGAAAATACTGGAAGGAAAAAAGTTGTAAACTTACCACCTGTTCATTGTTACTTCAAATTATGATCTTCTCCAATCTGCTTGTGGCTACTTAATTTCCGGGGTGCTTAAATAGCTGTCCCATGCGTTCTGTCCAGGTTTTCTAGCTGCACAAAGTGAAGTGCTCTCACTTCATCCTCCCGAGGACTGGAATCAAGCTGAACTGCATTTTAGAAGACTCACTCTGGCTGTTGAGGAGTCTCTAATGGAAGACTCTGGAGTCCAGGATCTGGGAGGCCAGGTGGCTGAACCAAGGTGGAGGCCATGCAGATGAAGGGCAGCAGGCAGATGCAAAACTGTTCAGGGCTGGCACTCACAAGACCTCGTGACAGCTGAACGTGAGAGGTGAAGGAGGGGAGGAGTAAACAGGACACTTGAGTTTACTACTGGTCCAACTTCCAGGTCTGGAAGGTAACCTAAGACTATGATGAGGGCAGTTTCAAGGCCTTGGGGAGTGGGTCAGGTGGAACAGTGGGAAGAAGCCAGGAGAGAAGCTGAGGCTACAGGAGAGAAAGGAGAACAGCTGTGGAACGAGGTCCCACTGGAGTCAACACAGGGGTGGATGCAGGGAGGTTCATAAGTGTGATGGTAGAGAGCTGAGATGGTCCAGAAGGTGGACTTCTTTGTTCTATGGAATGAGAAGGAGGCAAGGTGTTTTGCTGGGGTAGTGAGAGTATGTAGAGTGGCAAAGACTTCAAGAGCCACTAGAAGATGGGAAAGGAAGCTGTCAGGGGACCCACACTAGGGGGACAGGCACTGATAAAGGCCCAGCACAAGCCCTGGGTTTAAGGGTGTGCTGATCTATGTGGTTGGGAGGGACTGCCCCCAAAGCATGGCTGCATGGCTTATGCACCTTGGCCCAGTGAAGGGGCCCTACTATTCCTGCCTGAAGGCAGAAGGTGCAGAGCTAAGGGGTCGTCACCAAAACAGCAACAGCCTCACTGCTGTCAACTGAGCACTCCAGTTGCTAAGCTGAGCGGTTTGTAATATGATTTAATTTATTCCTCTTGACAACCCTAAGTGGTCTTTATCAATAGACACACTTTTAGGGTAAGGAAACCGAGGCACAGAGTGGTCAAGCCACTTTGCCGAAGTGACCCAGCTAGTAAATGGCACAGCTGGGATTCAAGCCCAGGGCTGTCTGGTTCCCAGGCTCATCTCATGGGTTGGTGGAGGACGTGTGGGTGTGATGGAAGCTGGACAATCAGGCGAGGGAGGAAGACCCCTCTCAGGAGTGACTGGGGGACAGATACTGGGCCAAGCCAAGCAAGGGAGAAGAAGAAAGAAGGCAGCTACTGGAGGAGGAGCCAGAGGTCTAGAAGGGTACTGAGAGGGTAGCTGCTGTGGCAGCCGAAAAGGGGTCAGACTCTGACTTCAAATTACTGAGCCAGAGCCCCAGGGTCCAGAGGTAGTTATGTGGGGGAGGCAGACGGGATCTGTGATACCAAGGCACAGCTGAAGATGCAAGGGTATGCCAACCAGAGGACCAGGCCCGGAAAGCTGAGGACAAGCTCCACAGCAGATATGGTGGGGAGCAATCCCAGCAGGGGCACCAAGATGCCAAGATTTAGATGAATGAGCAGCATGGAGAGGAGGCAAATGCTGGAGGTGGGCATGACCCTGGCCTTGGTCACTTGCCCCTCTCAGAGCAGGGGTCTACCTAGATGTAAATTCACTCTCCTGGTTGTGTTCTTCTCCCCAAAGGTACCACATTCTGATGACCCCACAGGGACCTTTTTAAAACGACAAGTGAGTGAGCAAAGGCACACACGCAAGCCAGCCCCAGCAGCCCAGTGCAACTCAGAAGGGCCTTCATCCAGCCACCAGATGGCAGCTGCAGACACCAGATAAAGCCTTCCATTGTCAACCGAGGCCCACATTTCAGAAGCTGCTAAAAGAGTAAATCATCCAGTCCGGGGTTGCTTATCTCCTCATCAGAATATCAGAAGACTCCATGCCCTTCCTCACACAGATTCTTCTAATAACACACGAGAAAAATCTTGTACATCCGAGACGAAGGAAAGACTGTCCTGAAAGGCTGGTGAGCTCTGCTCTCTCTGGTGACATGAGTCCCTGCCTATCTCCACCCCCACTGGAAGGTCCCCTGATTAGCTGCTCAGGACTTCACCCGAGGCCCCAGCCACCAGCCTCCTAGAGCTCTGCGCGCTCGCTGCTCTCGGGCTCCCCGGGCCTGGCACACTGCCTGGAGCATTCAGTAGCTGCGGCCTAGGCAGGAGTAGATGTTGTCTCTAGTGTTCCACGGCAGCTGGGCAGAGATCCACGGGAGGACACAAGCAGGATGATCGCAGCTTGGCTTTGGCAGGTGGATGTGCTAAAAGGTCAAGAGGCCAAGAAGGGCCTGGGGCAAGGTAGGGGCCACACAGGGGACCCACGGGGAAGGCTGCACAGTGGGAAGGCTGGGTGGGCAGAAGAAAGCAGAGGACAAGGGTCTTCAGGAGCTTGAAGACCGATGTGGGGACGATCAGTGATGGGGGGAGCAAGATGTGGTCAGCAATGGCAACATGTCAATGGAAGGCTTCCTAGAGGTGGGAAGGGGAGAGGGGACAGCCCTAGGAGACGGCCGAAGACGATGCCAGAACTTGCTCTGGGCTGGACAGGTCATCTAGACCCTCCCCCCACCCGCCCCCCTCCAGTGAAGTTGCAGGAGGTCAGAGGTGAGCAGCAAGGGCCCTGCAGAACAGCTCCAGGTAAAGGAGCTGGAATACCTGGTGCTGGTCAGCACCAGACACAGGCTTCCTGGAGGCTGAAAGAGGAGCCTCCAAGAAGGAACAAAGGACAGGGGGAGGGGAGCAGGGCTGGCCACAAAGCCGGGCTGGGTGTGAGTGAGGAGCACAGACTGAAGGCTAGGGAGGGAGGAACCCTCCGGCAGAGAGGGGGAACAGAGGACCCTGACTGAGGATAGTAGGGACAGGTGGGTTCATTTCTTCCTAAGAAGCAGTAAGGATGATAAATAAGGAAAAGAGAACCTCATTTAAAACAAACCAACACTAACAACACATATGTTCATTAATTGAATTTAAATAAAATAAAATAAAATTCAAAAAAATAAATAAGTAAAAAATAAAACCAACAAAAACAAGGTAGTTGCCAAAATGAGCACTGCCCTCCTCACCATAAAGAGGAAATGGAGGACAAGGGCACTCCCGGGTCCTGTGGATCAGAGGCACACAGTGGCTGCATGCAGACTCCAGGCCTTCCCAAATCACCAGGGCAGAACTGGTCCCGCGCTGGTCCCGCACGGCCTTGGCCTGCTGACCTCATCCCTTGAGGCATCTTTAGACGTCATGGTCAGCTTTGGGGCCCAACTGCCTACAGCACAGCAGGCCAAAGGGACGAGGGACAGCTGCCAGGAAGCCAGGACCCGATAAGAGCGCGGAGGCTGGAGAGAAGTGAGCCATGCGGCCTGGAATTGGTGAGGGGCAGGGGTTAGAGTACGCCATCACGGTGGACCCCACATCCATGCCCGCCATTGCTCTCGGTTCCTTTGGGTCCTCTTGAATGGCCCTGTCCCATAATCCTTCCTTCCACTGTTCCATTGCACAAGGCCCCTCAACCTGCCCCATCTGATAGGGGGGCTCAGCCTGCCCCCCTCATCCCATGTCCTCTGCCCTCTCCTTGTGGGAGTACTGGCCTGGGCTGGGTGGTCGCTGGGTCTAATGCCAGCTCCCTTTTCCCGCGACGGGTTCTGGGGCTGGTGTCCCTGTGTCCTTGGCCCTCTTACTCCACCTCAGGCTTGGCTCATCTCTCCCCCTGAAGAGTCAGGGGCACCCAGGCAGCCTACTCTCAACCCCCACCAGAGAGCTCCTCCAAGGCTGGGTCCAGGCCTGGGCCTGTTCATCTCTGAGTTCCCTACACACGGCCCAGTCCCTGGGACACAAAAGGACACCAATCAAGAGCCTTTGTGACATACGCATGCACTGTACTTTTATAAGGAACATTTCGGCTTCAAGCAACCTCACATTGCTAGACTGCTTTCTTCTTTCACAGACAGAAAAGAAGCCTAGTGCCAACAATAAAAAGCAACCATAAACAGAGGGAGCATTAAATGAAAAAACATCTAGGGAGTTTGAGCATCCCCTCGTGCACTTGGAAAAGTCTGCCCAATTTTTGTCTAAAGTCCGTTTTCCTTAGTGATTATTTACAGAAAGGTTAAAAGAAAAATCTTTTCTCCCCCATGTAGCAGAAAGAAAGATTTGACAATTAGGTCAATGTCATTTTTGTAAGTGCTATGTACTTCTGATCTCTCAGGGTCTGATCAACGTGACATAATAATTAGGTGTAACAAATAAGGATAAGTAAACTCAAACAAGGAACCCCAAATTCACACCCCAAATACATAAGTAGGAGAGAATCTGGGGGTCTTCACTAAGCAGAACAGAGGGAATACAAATGGACTGGAGAAAAGGCCCTTGAGTTACAGGGCATTTGACAGGACATGATGCTTCACGGCTTTCAAATCCTTATAATTTGAAATATATGTAAGCAATTTGCTTCCCTCTGAAGGGGTGCAGGCAAATCAGCCCTTCCCAGGGAAGAGCCCAATGGCAACTGTTAAGCAAACCACTTCTCAAAGGGGTCCAAATAACTGAAGTGTTCCAACCATCAGATGCAAAGTCCTTGGGCAAAAAGTAGGTCCTTCTGCTGTGTGGGGGCTTCTCCTGCTGACCAAAGGTGCTTGGGCCTCCTGAGACGGGCTGTGTGGGGGCTTCTCCTGCTGACCAAAGGTGCTTGGGCCTCCTGGGACTGGCAGGTGGCTTCTGTGCTCTAGCTGCTGAACCAGTCAGCCCTTCTGGCTACCATCCTCCCTCCAGGAGCCCTGTGCCCCCAGCCAGATGGAGGCCCTAGCCCCAGATCTTGCCAAGGCCACCCCTACCAGACTGATCTCCAGCCTCCCCTTGGTGACTGCCGGGCTGAGGGATGATGCAGCCCGAACACACGCAGTGTCCCCAGCCACATAGAACCCCCCATGGTCTCTGAACACATCCTTCCTTTGCTCCAGACATTCCCATCCCCACCGCCTGGATAATCTTCCTTCTTCCCTGCCCCCCTCACCTCTATCTCCATATTTCAAACCCTTCTTGTCCCTCAAAAACCCACCTCGGGTCTCAGCTCCTATAAGTAGCCATCTCTGACATCGTTCTCCTCTCCCACCCACCCCAGTGGTGACAGCCTCCTACCTTACACTGTGCTAATTCACCTGCAAATCATTCTAACCTCCATGGGAACTGTCACGCCTCGCTCATGAAGTTTGAGTTCATGTAGGACTGTGCCATTTGAATGACGTTCGTTCCCTCTGAAAGGAACGAACATACAAGAGCACATACTGTGCAGAGGTCTACTGGGGTTATTTTTTATATAATAAAAACTACTGTGGCCTAGAAATAGGTGATTCCTTCTTTTGGCCCATTTTAGACAACTAGCAAGTTAAGGCCACAAATATAAAACTGGAAAGCTCAAAAGGCCAAGTTTCAGGTGCCCAAGGGGTCGGTTCACTTCTGCAAGAGAGCAGGGGCAGACATGTGCTGCTGAGAAGTGGGCTCCAGGAGTGCGTCCAGGTCCTGGGCTCTGCAGATGGCTGTCCCAGCACCCAGACTCCTGACTGACACAGACACTCATTCAGGAGGGGCAAGCACACCCCCAAGATGACCATGACTCATCCCTCTGCACCCACCAGTGTGCATGTCCCCAGCCAGAAGGGAGAGCAGCTGCCTTCCCCAGAATGCAGCCCTCCAGAACCGCTGTGCCACATTTCAGGGAAATACATGTTGGTGGAGGTAGGTCATTTAAAGAGCGAAATCATTTTTTTCCCTTCACTTTTCAAACACCCTGACTGCTTGACCTTCTGCGGATGATTCTGTCCTATCACCTGCTACCAGCTGTGGGCAGGATGATTTATGAGTGCTGAGCCACACTCCCCGACCACAGTGCTGGGATGAATGGAATTGGTTGTACCCATAGCACTACACACTTCCCAAAAATTATCATGTAATCCTCCTGGTAACTGAGCAGGGGTGCTGAAGATGAGGAATCTGGAGCTGGGAAATATTCACTGGTTTGACTGAGGCCCCAGAGATGGCGGGAGCTCAGTGAGAAGCCTTGCCAACCATCCATTTTATAGACAAAGAGACTGAGGTCCCAAGAGACACAGGGACTTGCCCAAGGTCAGATCTGACCCTCCTCGGCTTAGCACCCAGCCCATAGTACCACAGAACATTCTACCAAATTTGGAAAATGAATGGCAAAAGAAACACAATTAGCCCAGAAGGACAACAATGGAGTCTTGAGGGACCCTTGGGACCCCCACCCCCAGCCCAGTTCTCTGCTGGAACCTCCCATCATGTCCCTACCATCCCCTCCCTTTTGTAGTACACTGGTTTGTTTCTCAGTCTAAGCAGTAATCGGTCTCACCCCTTCTACCGCTGGTTCTGCTTGTGTCTCCCAGTGCCACAAAAAAAGAAAAAAACAAAAAACAGGTCTGCATTCTCATTCACAAGCTCTGACCCTTCAAACTTGCAATATGAGCAGGCTCTGCCTGGCCTTCCTTTCTCCCATGAAATGTCATGAGTTCCTTCATCTGCTCCAGTGGTGGCAGGTATAGAGAAACCACAACAGCCCAAGCCTCCTCCCCAAGGACAATTCGAGCACGGACAAGGGTGTCCTGGCTGCTGTGCACGCTGGCCCCACAACAAACCCGCACTGGGCATTGAGCCCAACGCCAAGCCCAGAGCTGGGCCCTGAGGTCACCACAGAAATAAGACAACACAGGATCTCTCTGCCCTGGAGAAACTCAGGTTTTATGGAGGAGATGGGCAATAAGTAACTAAACAAGCCAGTCCACTAATGAGGGCAGATCACAGGGAAGAAAATAAGGATGCTATCATGGAGCTGTCTTAGGAGAAGGGAACAACTTAAACCACTCTGAAGTGTTGCTGAGCTGAGACCCGAAGGATGAGAGCCAGGCAGGCCGAGAGTAGGAGCAGGAGTGTTCTAGGCAGAGAGGAGAGGCCAGCAAGTACAAAGGTTCTGAGGCAGGAGTTGAGTATGGTGAGCAGGAAGAGAGTGAGGGAAGAAGGCCACAGACTGTCATGCAAGGTAAGGAGCTCAGATTTTACCCTGAAAGCACTGACGAGCTCCCTGAGATGTGTGCGTGTGTGTGTGTGTGTGTGTGTGTGTGTTAAATACACATAAAATTTAACATGTTAACCGTTTTAAGTGTATAATTCAGTGCTATTCAGTACATTCACAATGTTGTGCAGCCATCACCTCTAGCTCCACAATACTTTCATCACCTAAAAAGGAAACCCTGTACCCATTAAGCAGACACTTCCCATCCCTTCTCTCCCCAGCTCCTGGCAACCACTCCTCTGCTTTCTGTCTCTCTGGATCTGCCTATTCTGGACATTTCATATATATAGAATCATACAACATGTGACCTCCTGTATCTGGCCTCTTTTAAGAAACGTGTTTTCAAGGTTCATCCATGTTGTAGCATGTATTAGTACTTCATTCCTTTTCATTGCTCAGTAATATTCCATTGTATGGATATACCACATCTGTTCACCCATTCATCTGATGATGGACATTAGGGCTATGTTCACCTTTTGGCTCTTGTGGAGAGTGGGTGCTATGAACATTCCCATACAAAGTTTTTGTTTGAACACCTGCTTTCGATTCTTTGGGATATATACCCAGGAGTGGATTTGCTAGGGTCATATGGGTGATTATATGTTTAACTTAGTGAGAAACCACTAAAACATTTTCCACAGTGGCTGCACCATTTTACATTCCTACTGGCAGTGTTTGAGGGTTCTAATCTTCCACATCCCTATCAACACTTACTTTCCATTGTTGTTGTTGTATTTTGATTTTTGTTTTGATAATAGCCATCCTAATGGGTGTGAAGTATGGTTCTGATTTTCATTTTCTTAATGACTAACAATGTTGATTATCTTTTCATGTGTTTATTAGCCATTCAGATATCTTCTTTGAAGAAATGTCTATTCAAGTGCCCTGTCCATTAATATCCTGGATTCTAGACACATCAAAAACATGTCTTGCACAGCATGGTACTGGCACAAAAACAGACATACAGACCAATGGAACAGAATAGAGAACCCAGATATGGACCCTCAACTCTATGGTCAAATAATCTTTGACAAAGCAGGAAAAAACATGCAATGGAAAAAAGACAGTCTCTTCAATAAATGGTGCTGGGAAAATTGGACAGCCACATGCAGAAGAATGAAACTCGACCATTCTCTAACACCACTCACAAAGATAAACTCAAAGTGGATGAAAGACCTCAATGTGAGACAGGAATCCATCAAAATCCTAGAGGAGAACATAGGCAGTAACCTCTTTGACATCGGCCACAGCAACTTCTTTCAAGATACATCTCCAAAAGCTAGTGAAACAAAAGCAAAAATGAACTTTTGGGACTTCATCAAGATAAAAAGCTTCTGCACAGCAAAGGAAACAGTCAACAAAACAAAGAGGCAACCCACAGAATGGGAGAAGGTATTTGCTAATGACACTACAGATAAAGGGCTGGTATCCAAAATCTATAAAGAACTTCTCAAACTCAACACCCAAAAAACAAATAATCAAGTCAAAAAGTGGGCAGAAGAGATGAACAGACACTTCTCTGAAGAAGACATACAAATGGCTAACAGACACATGAAAAAATGTTCATCATCATTAGCCATCAGGGAAATCCAAATCAAAACCACACTGAGATACCACCTTACACCAGTTAGAATGGCCAAAATGGACAGGGAAAGAAGCAACAAATGTTGGAGAGGTTGTGGAGAAAGGGGAACCCTCTTACACTGTTGGTGGGAATGCAAGTTGGTACAGCCACTTTGGAAAACAGTGTGGAGGTTCCTCAAAAATTTAAAAATAGAGCTACCCTATGACCCAGCAATTGCACTGGGTATTTACCCCAAAGACACAGATGTAGTGAAAAGAAGGGCCATATGCACCCCAATGTTCATAGCAGCAATGTCCGCAATAGCCAAACTGTGGAAAGAGCCGAGATGCCCTTCAACAGATGAATGGATAAAGAAGATGTGGTCCATATATACAATGGAATATTACTCAGCCATCAGAAAAGATGAATACCCAACTTTTACATCAACATGGATGGGGCTGGAGGAGATTATGCTAAGCGAAATAAGTCAAGCACAGAAAGTCAATTATCATATGGTTTCACTTATTTGTGGAACATAAGGAATAACATGGAGGACATTAGGAGAAGGAAGGGGAAAATGGGGGGCAGAATTGGAGGGAGAGATGAACCATGAGAGACTATGGACCTGAGAAACAAACAGGGTTCTAGAGGGGAGGGGGGAGGCGGGATTGGTTAGCCCAGTGATGGGTATTAAGGAGGGCACATACTGCATGGAGCACTGGGTGTTATACGAAAACAATGGATCGTGGATCACTACATCAAAAACTAATGATGTATTGTATGGTGACTAACATAATATAATAAAATTAAAAACTACAAAAAAAAAAAAACATGTCTTGCAAATATTCTCTCCCATTCTGTGGATTGTCTTTTCCCTTTCTTGGTAAGTGTCCTTAGATGCACAAAAGTTTTAAATTTTGATAAAGTCTGATTCATGTATTTTTGTCTTTGGCTACTTGTGTTTTTGGTGTCATATCTAAAAGGCCATTGCCACACCCAAGGTCATGAAGATTTACTCCTTTTTTTTTTCTTAGAGCATTATGGTTTTAACCTTTACATTTAGGTCTTTGATGCATTTGAGTTAAGTTTTTGTATGTGGTGTGAGGTAGAGGTCCAACTTCATTCTTTTGCATGTGGACATCCAGTCATCTCAGCACCATTTGTGGAAGAGACTATCATTTCCCTGTTGAATGACCTTGGTACCCTTGTTGAAAATCCGTTGCCCATATTTCTAGACTCTCAATTTTATTTCATTGATCTGCATGTCTATCCTTAGGTCAGTACCACACTGTTTCGATTGTTGTAGCTTTTTCCTTAAATATTTATTTATTTATTTTAGAGAGAGAGAGCACGCTGAGGGGAGGGGCAGAGGGAGAGGGAGAGAGACACTCAAGCAGACTCTGTGCTGAGTGTGGAGCCTGATGTGGGGCTCAATCTCACGATTCTGAGATCTCATGACCCTGAGATCACCACTGGAGCCAAAACCAAGAGTTGGACGCTTAACTAACTGTGCCACCCAGGCGCCCCTTGATTGTTATAGCTTTATAGTAAGTTTTGAAACTGGAAAGAGTTCTCTAACTTTGTCTTCTTTTCCAAGATTGTTTTAGCTATTTTGGGTTCTCTGGGATGGTTTTTTCTACTTCTAAGAAAAAAGGCCATTGGAATTTTGATATAGATTGTATTGAATCTATACATTGCTTTGAGCAGTATTGCCATCTTAATAATACTAAGTCTTCCAATCATTGAACACGTCTTTCCATTTATTTAGGTCTTCTTTAATTTCTTCTGCAATTTTTTTGTTTTTGTTTTTTTAGTTTTCAGTGAACAACTCATCTCCTTGGTTAAATTTATTCCTCAGTATTTTATTATTTGTGATGATATTTAAGTGGAATTATTTTCTTCATTTCCTTTTTGGAGAGTTCATTGTATGTATAGAGAAATACAAGTGACGTTTGTTGATCTTATGCCCTGCAGCTTTGCTGAATTTGTGTATTAGCTTCAATAGTTTTGTGTGTGTGTGTGTGTGTATTCTTGGGGATTTTCTATATATAGGATTGTGTCATCTGCTAATAGAAAGTTTTACTGCTTTCTTTCCAATTTTTCCTTTGGTTTCCTTTTCTTGTCTAGAACTTCCAGTACAATGTAGAATAGCCATGGTGAAAATAGGCATTCTTGTCTTGTTCCTGATCTTAGGGGAAAACTTCCAGTTTTTTAACCATTGAATATGATGTTAGCTCTGGGTTTTTCATAAATGCCCTTTATCATGTTGAGGAAGTTAGCCCCTAGTCTGACTCTGCTGATTTTTTTTTTAAAGATTTTATTTATTTATTTGACACAGAAAGAGATAGCAAGAGCAGGAACACAAGCAGGGGGAGTGGGAGAGGGAGAAACTGGCTTCCCGTCGAGCAGGGAGCCCGATGTGGGGGTTCGATCCCAGAACCCTGGGATCATGACCTGAGCCAAAGGCAGACGCTTAATGACTGAGCCACCCAGGCACCCCCTTTGCTGATGTTTTTATCATGAAAGGGTGTTGGATTTTGTCAAATCCTCTTTCTGTGTCAGTTGAGATGATCATGTGAGGGTTTTTTTCCTTTAATCAATGTAGTGTATTATACTGATTGGTTTCTTATGTTGAACTGCCCTTGCATTCCTGGGATAAATCCCACTTGGTGGGAGCATGTGTATAACCCTTTTGATATGCTGTTGGATTTTGTTTGCTGATATTGTGTTGAGGGGTTTTACATTTATATTCATAAGGGATAATGGTCTATAGTTTTCTTTTCTTGTGATGTCTTTGTTTGGCTTTGGTATAGTGCCAGGCACACAGAGTAAGTTAGAAAGTGTTTCCCTCCTCTTCATTTTTTGGAAGTTAAAGAAGGATTGGTATTAATTCTTTTTAAATGTTTAGTAGAATTCACCAGTGAAACCATCTGGTCCTGGACTTTTCTTTGTTGGGAGATTTTTGAGGACTGATTCAAATTCTTTACTTATTATTTTCTATTTCTTCTTCAATCGGTTTGGTAACTTGTGTGTTTCTAGGAATTTGTCCATTTCATCTATTTTGTCTAATTTCTTGACACACAATTGCTCATAGTATTGTTTTATAATCCTTTTTATTTTTGTAAGGTCAGTAGTAATGTCCTCATTTTCATTTCTGATTTTAGTAATTTGAGTCTTCTCTATTTTTTTCCTAATGAGTCTAGCAAAAGGTTTGTCAATTTTGCTGATTGTTTCAAAGAATCAACTTTTAGTTTCACTGATTTTTCACTATCATTTTTCTATTCTCTATTTCATTTATCCCAACTCTGATATTTATTGTTTCCTTCTTTCCGCTAGCTTTGGTTTAGTCTGATCTTCTTAATCTAGTTCCTTAAGATGGAAGGTTTGGTTATTGACTTGAGATTTTCTGTCTTTTTAAATGCATATTTTATAGGTATAAATTTCCCTCTGAGCACTGCTTTTGCTGTATCCCATAAATTTTGGTACGTTGTGTTTTCATTTTCATCCATCTCAAAGTATTTTCTAATTTCCCTTGTGATTTCATCTTTGAATCATGGGTTGTTCAAGAGTGTTTTGTTTAATTTCTACATATTTGTGAATTTTCTAGTGTTTCTTCTGTAATTGAGTTCTAGCTTCATTTCACTATAGTTAGAAAAGATACTTTGTATGATTTCAATCTTCTTAAATCTATTGAGACTTGTTTTGTGGCCTAACATTTAGTGTATCATGGAGAATTTTTCACATGCACTTGAGAAGAATGTATGTGTTTTGCTTTGTTGAGTGAGTGTTCTGTATATATCTGTTAAGTCTAGTTGGTTTATGGCACCCAAGAGTTGTAAGCAGTGCAGTTATATGATTAAATGCCCATTTTTTAATATGTCATTCTGCCTGCGGTTTGGAGAACTGACTGGAAACAGGAAGACAGTGAGGAGGTTGTTGCAGACACCCAGCTAAGGGGATGGTGCCTGGACTGGGGGGTGGCAGAAAAGCTGGAGAGTAGCAGATGTTTTCAAGAAGTAAGTAGAGGTAGGAAGTAGGCTTCCTGCTAGATTAGAGATGGTCCACAGTCTAAAAGGGACAGATAGGCCCCAGGACGACCTGCAGGGGTCTGTCTGGAGTGCCCTTGACCTAGCTTGGTCGCTATCAGCCAGAGTCAAGGAGAACTACACCAGACTGCCTTCCCTCATTCAGGGTTACCTGAAACTGACTCCATGTGAAAAGTTGCAAACCACAACTCTCCAACATCAGCCTGAGAATGGTGGGAGAAGGGTGTTGCTTTGCAGAGGATGCTACTACAAGACCTATTTTTCAGGAAATAATCAACCTTTCTATACAAGCACAGTACCTTCCTGAAGGCGTCTCTTTCACATACATTAGTTCATTTATGTTTCAAAATATCCAAAGGAGAGGAATCCATTCCTCATCAACATATAGCAAGTGCTACCTTGAATTGTACCTGAATGTTTGTCCTGTGTCTTTACCTGGGAGGCTAACCCCTGGGGACACAAGACATGTGCTGTGTCTCCAGCCCCTGACTATGTCAAGGGGTATGAAATGAAGGAAGGTGAGCCTGAGGCAACTCCCTCTGGGGTCCCAACCTCTCCTAGAAGAAGTCCAGGCTTCACAATTCCTAGCACTGCCCAGCTGAGTTAACAAGCATTCACCATAGTGGCTTTCCATAGGCCTCCAAACAGAGCGCACAGGTCCTACTGGGGGTCTCGGCATAGCCCTTGCCTGAGATGGCCCCAACATCCTCCTTCACAGGAAAGGGAGTGGTACCCTGGGGACCCCTTGCCAAGCTCAGCATCCCTGTTGACACACCAGAGTCACATGAGTGCTGACCTCAAGGAAGAGTCACCAGGTCAGGGGGGGATCCATGCTCCAAACGTCTGAGACCAAAAGAAAAGGTCAGACCGATATTCAGTGACCTTCAATGTGCACTGAGAAGCTAGTACTGGGGGAGACCCCAACACAATGAGACTAGGTATGGGGCATGGTGACTGATATCATAGACCCTCTCATCCTGCTTTGTGCTAGAGCTCCTTCCACAGGACTCCCTGTCTCCCCAGCCAGCTTGTGTGATAATCCTAGAGAGCAGAGCCTGTGACTCATTCTCACCTGGAGCCCTGCTTTCCTAAAAGAACTCCACATAGGTCTAAGGAAACACACACCATTTTGTGTTAGCTTCAGAAGAATCACAGCTTCCCAATCTTTCCTGCTCGTGTGTGTGTAGACCTAGTTTTCACCCAACAGAAACATGTGCTCTCACTCTGGGTGGACAAGACAGTGGGAGGCAGGCATTCTCACACACTGCTACAGGCATCTGATCGTATAACGCCTATGGAGGGCCGCTTGACAAGCTCTCAGAATTACAAATGCACACTTCTGTTAACCCAGCCACCCCGCCCCCTGGAACGTATACTTCATTTATACTTCTGCAAATGTGAAACGAAATGCAAGGTTACTCATTGCAGCAGAGTGTGTCATAACAAAATAAACAACCTAAATGTTCATCAACAGACTTTGGGTTAAATAAACTATGATACATCCGTACAACAAAGCACTAGACTGTTGTAAAAACAAGGAGGAAGTTTCTTACGTACTGATAGGGAAAAAAATTCCAAAATATATTGCTAAATGGAAAGAAAGCAAGGTGGAAGACTGCATTTAGTTTAAAATAAGTACCAATTTTAATATATACGTAAAAGACACAAGGTGGCTCTGGTTGCCTCTGGGAGGGATCATAGGGTGGGTGTGGCTGGGAACAAGAGTCAAGGGCAGGAGTCACTGCATGTGCTTTTGAAACTGTTGGCTTACGAATCATATAAAGACATTACATATTAAGAAAGTGACTGTATTAAAGTAAACATTTAAATGTCTTGCCCAGGATATCTGAGCTGGCCTTCCACCTCAGCAAAGGCAGCATCTCTGGCTAAATGGTTTTTCAGTCTCCATAATGGGCCTGGGAAAAAGTCTGGCCCCAGGGACAGGTGCACAATCCTGGACTCCCACCCCTGCTGCTGCCTCTGGATCTCACCCACTGCAGCATCTGAAGGGTCTGCTGAAGTCCAGGAACCAGACTTGTCCGAAGAAAAACACACACAACCCTGCTCACCACAAATATTTCTATCCCAAGAACTGCCAGCCAACCTTGACCACCTAAGGTCATTGCTGAGGACACATGGAGCTGAATAGGAAGGGTGAACACATACCTCTACCTTCCAGGGTTGGTCTGGACTAGCCTGGGTCTCCTGGTCACCACCACCCCCAAACGCTTTCAATTCCCACTCTCTCCAGACCCACGACACTGTGTGTATACCCGCTCACTGAGGGCTCACTACCTGAGTGGCTGCTCATCATGTGGACAGCCTTGGCCTTGGCCAGCTCCAGGGCGGTGATCCACTGCTGCCGCTCCACCTCCGAGCTGGCCTTGAGGTGGTAGGTCCTTGCCCCACTGGTTAGCACGATACCGCAAGAGTCCTCCGTGTCAAAGTGCGCGGTGGACAGGTTGATGGTGCCACGGCAGGTGTGGGCCATTTCACCCTGATTTCTGTAGGATGCAAGAGAAGGTATGGGGTGAGGCTCCCAAACTCAATAGCTCTAGACTGAAGAAAGCCTCAAGGCAAATCCTCAGAATCTCAGACCCTTTGAGCTGGAGAGACCCTGGAGTCGGAGCTAGGAGATAATGCCTGGTGGGATTGACTGGAAGGGGCTTGGCTGAGGGGTGCTCAGTGGGGAGATGGCAAGAGGGAGGAGGGCCTGCTGGGTGCCAAATGCAGGGTATGCCTGCGGTGGGCTGAGCCCTTGCAGACACCAGGAAATGGAGAAGGCTGACCGTCTAGGGTCCTGCGAGGCAGCGTAGACATCTAACTCCATCCCAGCCTTCTTCCACTAAGCCTCAGAACCACAGAGTTGGAGCAGGATGGGAATCTGCCACTGAAAATGAGATTAGAGACTTGGAACCTCAGGGGGTGAACTTGGAGGTACCCCCTAGCAGGAGTGACCTGGCAACAGAGATCTGCAGGGCAAGGGTGCCACCACACCAAATGAGAAGAAGTTAATGGCTGGCCTAACGCAGGGTGACCTCATGACAGGGATTGACCCTTTGTCAGTTATAAGATTGTGGAGCTAATGGTACCAAAGTAAGGGGAAGCAGAGGTGATTGAAGTGTGGGCCATTTCCAGCTGTGACCAAAGTCTGAAAATGGAGATGCAACCATCATGACTGGATCTACTTAACTCACTCCTTCACACACTCAAAGGAAATTCAGAACCCTCACAACATACCAAATTTCCTTCCACAGAGAGGGTTGGAAAAGGAAGAGCCATTGGTCAGCACATAACACTGCCAGTGGCAGGAGCTCGTTCGGCAATTCTTTTTTTTTTTTTTCGTCTTTTTTTTTTGTTCGGCAATTCTGCTGGCCTCTGATGCTTCTTCATTTCCCCTGGTTGTTCCTCATCTGCTATTTTCTTGATTCTTCTACCAGTTCTATTTTCTTTTTTTTCTTTTTCTTTCTTCTTCTTTTTTTAAAGATTTATTTTTTTATTTATTTGACAGAGAGAGAGAGACAGCGAGAGAGGGAACACAAGCAGGGGAAGTGGGAGAGGGAGAAGCAGGCTTCCCGCTTCCCGCTCCATCTCACAACCTTGAGATCATGACCTGAGCCAACATCAAGAGTCAGATGCTTAACCCACTGAGGCGCCCTTCTTCTACCAGTTCAAAAGTCAAATGACTTGACACTCGGGAAGACATTCAGCTTTCATGTGAACAGTGGCCGCCTTTTCCGATTCCCTCCTGCTTTGGTTACATTCCTTGGAGAAGATGATGTAGTTTATATCTGAGGAAAGGTCCAGCTCATAGGTGCTGATGTCTTCCACTTGAAGGAGACTCCTAATTTATAAAATTACTGGCAAGGTGGGGCATGCGTGTTGGAAGCCTGCCCTTTTAGATTCAAGGGCTTTCAGGCTAGAGACTGTTCCAGTATTAAACAGTCTAGTAATTAACCACAAATGCCACTGCAGCTCAGCTCAAAAAAGAGAGGAGGGTGACTGTTCTAGACAGAAGGAACAGAAAGGGCAAAGACCATGAGGCCAAGTGGAGTTTACAGCTTTCAGAGAATAGGAAAAACTTACGTGTGGCTGGAGCATTGAGAACAACAGAGTGAATGAGAAAAAGATGAAGCTAGAAAATTGTGTAGGGACCAAATGTACAGCCTTGCAGGTGATGCTAAGGATTTAGACTTTTGTCTCAAAACAAAAACAATGGGCTTGCTGGGCCTCATGTCAAGAAAGGAGCAGGGGTGGCCAAGAGTTACAGAAATTCCTTTGGAAAATGGGGAATAGAAGTATCTGGACTGAGACGGTATATGGAAGCCTGGCCACTGTGTGGCACGAGGGCTGGGCTGGAAGTTATCTAGTGGCTATTGTTTTGGATTACAACCTATTGACTAAAATAAATACCCCTGAGTCCATGCTGATGTAAGTAAATAGTTGAAGGGATAAATGAATGCGGGAGAAAGGACAGACCTTCCTTACAACCTATTGACTAAAATAAATACCCCTGAGTCCATGCTGATGTAAGTAAATAGTTGAAGGGATAAATGAATGCGGGAGAAAGGACAGATCATAGAAATAGAAAATCACTGAATGCAATGTGGGATTCTGCACTGGATTATAAAATTTAAAAAAAAGACATTAGAGAAAAACTTGTGAAATATGAATAAAGTCAGAGGCTTACTTAATAGTATCATACAACGTTAATTTTCCACTTTTGACAATCTTACTTCGCTGAGATAAGATGTTAACATTAGGGGAAGCTAGATGAAGGGTATGTGAGAACTCTCTGAACTTGCAACTTTTCTGTAAGTCTGGGTTTTTTTTCTTTTCTTTCTTTTTCTTCTTGTTAGTAGTAGATCACCAGTTTATTATAAAAGTACACAACTCAGGAACAGCCAGATGGAAGAGATACATAGAATAAGGTATGGGGAAATGGTATGGGGCTTCCACGTTCTCTGAGTGTGCCACTGTCCCCAAATCTCCACATGTTCACCAACCTGGAAATTCTCCAAACTGTGGTCTAAGTTACTTCAAAATTAAAAATAATTCCTATTAATGCTGCCATCACACTCTGCCCAGGACCATAGCTGATATGAAATCTTGTATCCAGAACCAAGAATTCACTTGCCCTCAGGCTCAGTGACAGGGTTGGAGATATTCACAATGTCACTGAAGGACAGAAGCCCTAAGTCCCCATCATAACATCTGGTTCTGGACTAGGCTTTATAAAGAGTGAGGCGAAGGCACTTTAAAAATCACTAGAAAAAGAAGAGTAGAGTGGTGGGTAAGGCTCAGGGAGGGAGGGAGAATCTCCCAGTCAAGACAAACTGAAAACCAAAATTCAAAACCCATGAAGGAAATCAATGCTAACAAAGAAAACAACAAAGTCAAATGCTCAGCAGATGAATTACTTCAGACAAAAATGGATCTATCAGAACAATATATTTTAAATGAACATAAATAGGCTTAATATTCTTAAAGATGAAGGAATAGCATCAATAAAGAGCAATAATTTGTGAAACAAAACCTGGTAAAAACAAAACAAGAACAGGTAGACATGAAAAAGTAACAAGAGAATTTCAGCAAATGAAAATGTAGCAGATAAACTTTACCAGTCACCCAGCAAATTTAACCATCTAAATTTAACCTTAACTCTTTGTAACTAGAGTTACTTTTCATTAAAAGACTTGAGGAGATTCATTTTTCAGTTTTACTTTTCTGCATTATTGGAAGAAATTATATAGAGGCACATGTGAATTTAGGAATTAAAGGCCCACTAAAATCATCAAGGTCCAGTACATTTGCTTGTCTTGGAATTTAACTCTGTTCTTTTTTCTTTCACTTAGATGTTTTGTGGTCAATCCATTCTCCACCAGTAGCCAAAGTGATATTTTTTGTCCCGTTACTCAGTTTTTTAAAAATTTCAATGCCTTCAAAGTAAGTCCCAAAAGGGTCTAAAATTCAGGGAGGGACATTTCCTAAAATTCAGGTTGCTTTCTGGGAGTGGTACACCTACCCATGTTGCATATAAAAGTTTTTGTTTCTCCCATTGTGAGTTCTGGCTGAGGCAACCCTTTCTATGAGAGCTGACCTTCCAGGGCCATCCACCAGCCCAGATGGTGGAAAAGTTAAAGCCCCACTCATAGCACACTGTGGACTTGGGTCTGCAAGCTGCAGTGGCAACTCCTGTCCTACCTGCCCCGGGAGGCGAGCTTTGGAGGTGTGCAACAACCTCGAACCATCTATTCTCATCGAGCCCTGGGTGTCCTCAGTGCCTCGAGACAAACCAGGCCATGTCCTAGGGCCTGCCAGTTATGTCAGAGCTCATATCCAGCACACGTGATCATTTATCTTCTGCCAGTTTTTAAAAGAAACACGTTCTGTGGCATTACTTTACATTTGGTGGATATTTGAAGTATTTAGAACAAGTAGAGACAAAATATGGAACACCTGCCATAAACATAACTGTAAGAGAGGTTAACCATAACTAACATCGTTCTAAGTGAGTCACACTGACTCTCAACCAAATAATATTCATCCAGTTCTGATGGCCAATGTCCTTGTCAGAGATGAGAATATGACACCAGCTATCAGAACTTGGAAGCCTGTAATAGTTAATGTAGCACTTTGGCTAGTGACTAACCCAACCCACTTGTATGAAATAACAAACCTTATGCACCAGCTCAGAGTCCCCTCACCACCTCTTCTCTTACCTCTCTTGGTACACCATTTGGCTTGAGTTGCCCCTCCATTTCTGGGCTTGGAAGGGATACTAGTCTCAGAGTATGGGATCTGGCTTCCTGATTGGCCATCAAGAGACTGGATTTTTGCAACCCACTAATGTGAAAAGGTTAGCACCTCACAGGCTGAACAGTGACCAGTGGGAAGTGGGAAATGGATGGGAAGGTAAATTCTCCTCATTTTCCCCCTCAGGGGACCTTTCCAAAACACGTTATATCCTCGCAAACCTTCTGGAGAAGTCCATAAGCCCAGAGAACATGAGTAGTCTCTGTAACACTTGCAGTTTGCTGTGAAGTGGTGGCCAGCCCATTAAAATCTCACATCACTTTGCATCTTTCCCTGGCCTTTCTTTACCTTTTTGCCTCCACATCACCAAGGATCATCTTGCTGAGTGTCCAACCTGCCACGGCAGCAGAAGGGACCGACACTAAACCTCCATGGCATGACCCACTCCTTGGAAAGAACAAGACAGCCACCAACTAGTTTAGACCACTTTTACCTTGGGAGAGTGGGAATTGAGCAATTTTTCCTTACTGGAATCAATGTGTTTTCTGGTAATGGGGTTGCCTTCAGCAGCACTATGGTCCACAGTTATTGAATCCTCATTTGCTGGCCTGGATTCTCATATGACACAGCCTCAGACTAAGTCACCCATTTCAACCAAGGAAGTGAACCAATGACTCCTGACTGGAGTTCGCTGATCTCACTGTGAAACCCTGTTGTCACTCAGGAGGAGCCAACCTGACAGAAGAAAGGAATGGCCTATTGAAGGCTCAGCTGGGACGTCTACTGAAGAGATGTATTATGTGCTTGAGGGACTGTCCTCCAAGATGAAGTATATGCCTTGAACTGACAACTGATATCTGGTGCTGTGTCCTGTATAATTACGAAGACGGGCCCAGGAGTGGCCCTGCTCACCATTACACACAGTGACCCCTTGCAGAATTTGTGCTTCCCTTCAGCTGGGCTCAGCTGGATTAGAGGTTCTGCTTCCAGGGAAAGGGGAAACACAACACAATAAGGCTTCCATTCAATCAGAAGCTGATGCTATCCCCAGGCCACTTTCTGCTCCTCATGACAGTGACCAACAGACCAAGAAGGGAGTGACAATACTGCTGGGGTTACTGATGCAAACTGCCATGGAGAGTTAGGTTAGGGCACATATGGGGATGGGAGGGGAATGTCTGGAATCAAGTTGAGAGGATTCCCTGGGGACTCTCTTAATATTTCCATGTCTGGTACTGGTTACTAATGGGCAAAGCAACCAGGAACTCAGACCCCTCAGGACAAATGTCACAGGCCAGCCAAAGTGCTATCAGAGAGTGAAGAGGATCTAGAACAGGTGGTGAGGAGGAAGATAATGAATATCAATTATAGTGTTGGGACAGACACAGCAGCAGCAAATGAGCTTGTTTCATGGCCTTCTTGCTTCTGTCTTCCAGGCAACCCCAGCTGGCCACCAGGAAGGGGACTCTGTCACTGATTGGACTTGCACCTCCCCTCCCAGGGAAGGGGTAAAGATGTCTTCGTTCTCTCAGGAGAATGGAGGTCCCCACATCGTAGTAGGAGAGCTGACACCATGGGAGGGCACGAGTGGACCTGAGTAGCGCAAGGTGTGGAGCGTATTGGACACAAACCTTGTGCACCTTCTCAGATTCCCTCGACCACCTCCTTCTCTGTCTCTCTCGGTCGGTACCTCATCTTTGCCCAATTGTCCCTTCACTTCTGGACTTCCATGAAATGCCACAGTGGGAAATGGGAGGTGGAAGCAAAGGGGACAGATCAAGTCCCCTCCGCTCTTCCTTCTGCAGACTGCTCACAGGTATGTTTTCTCCTTGCATATCTTCTGGAGAAGTCCATGTGCCAGACCTGCTGTGTCTCTCTGCAGCTCACTGTGAAGTGACATCCATCCTCCTGCTTCCCGTTTCTGCCTCTCCGCCCTGGGATTGCATCTGTCACACAAAGTGTCCCATCTTGGGGGCGCTTTGGTGGCTCAGTCGGTTAAGCGTCTGCCTTCGGCTCCAGTAGTGATCCCAGGGTCCTGGGATTGAGCCCCTCATTGGGCTCCCTGCTCAACATCTGTTGAGCTTCTCCCTCTGCCCCTCCCCCCAACTCATTCGAGAGAGCGTGTGTGCAGGCTATGTTTTCTAGAGGACCTTAATAAAAAATGTCCACAGGCAAAAAAAAAAATTGACAAGCAACAAATTTGAATCCAAACCCATAGAAAGACAAAAGATACTGATCTGGAGCAAAGCACTTAGCCTGTGTGTGACTTTCATTCAATGCTAACTCAATGAGTCTGATTCATTGGCAAATTCCGCTCCAATCTTCCAAACCCAAATTCAGCAAGTACTTCCTATGGGTCACTATATATAGGAATTCTTTATAAAGATAAATAAAACACATTTCCTGGCCTCAAAGAACATTCCGTCTTGTGAAAGAGACAGGCCTATAAATGGCAAGCTACTATTTAATAGGCAGAGGAAAATAAATTCAAGATGGAATATTTACTTTATGAAAATTCATTGAGTTGCAGCCTTATAATTTACCTACTTTTCTGCATGTATGTTACATACAGTATATAGTGTGTTACATACATAGCCATTGTCAATAAAAATTTTGCTTTAAAAACAAACTCAAAATGGAAGAATAGGTTGCCAGTGGTGGGAGCTCAGGAGACGGAATGACCCTTTCTGTCCTAGAGGGATCAAGGAGGTACCCTGGAGCAGAATTTCAAACAATGAGGGGACTCTGCCCAGGCAAAGGCTAAGAGGAGAGCCAGACCCACCCAGAGCAGTGGTGTGGGAGTGTGTGGCTCTGGGAAAGCCCAGGGACCCAGAGCAGCCAAAGCAGAAGGTCCAGACATGGCCTGGCTTGATGATGGGTGTTATGAGTTAAACTGTGTCCCCCTAGAAGATATGTCGAAGTCCTAACGCCCGGTACCTGCAAATGTGACCTTATTTCAAAATATGGTCTTTGAAGATATAATCAGGTTAAGATGAGGTCATTATGGTGGGCCCTAATCCAGTATGACCTCCTTCTAAGAGGAGGAAGAAAGACACAGAGATACAGGGCAGCAGAGATGGGAGTGATGCACCTACAAGCCAAGGAACACCAAAGATCACCGGCAAACATCAGAAGCTAGCCAGGCCTGGAACAGAACCTCCCCTAGAGGCTTCAGAGAGAGCGTAGCTCTGCTAACCCCCTGATTTTGACTTCTAGCCTCCAGAACTGTGAGAAAACTAATTTCTACTGTTTTAAGCCACCCAGTTGATGGTGCTTTATTACAGTATCCCTAGGACATTACACGTGATGTTTGAACAGATGAATGCAGGAATGGCCTTTTAGAAGCTCCCATGCAGCTGAGCTGGTTTCTTTCTACATTATCAACCATGGGGCTGATTTCAACCTTTCATAGAGGCCCCACCTGGACCCCTCAGTCACCACAGCACCCATATGGCTCCTCTTGTTCCTAGAGCAGCCCTGCCCCAGAACTACCCATCACAGCTCAGAGCTTTCCCTTTGTCCTAGTCTACTGAGGCTAGAGCACACAGCATGGCCTTCAGCAAAGATTCCAAGGATCCAGGTTCCACCAAGGACATGCATTAACATAAGACTTAAATGTAGAAGCAAGTTAGGAGGGAAGGGAGCAGAAGAAAAGTGATCCATTGGGGTGGCAGGAACTGTGACAGAGGGAGTGGGCTTTCGTAGCCATCAGGTTCCTGATTCCGTGGCTCCCTACAGCAGCATCAGCCGCCTCCCAGCTGAGCTAGTGAGAGTCTGGAGACTGGCGATGCTCCTGACTTGCAGCTTGCAGCTGCTCCTCCAGCCCTCCCAGGGACTAGGAAGCTACCTCAGCCCCTAACAGCGCCGCCTTCCGGCTAACACTAGCCAGAGTCATTTCTGGTATGCGCTGCTGGGGCCTGGCCAAGGCACCTTCCCAGAGGCTACATCATCTCAGAATGAATACCCGTGACTGCAAATAAGGTTTGATGGGTACTGTTTGGGATCTCTGGCTACCAAGGCACGCACAGGCCAATCCCATGCATTTGCAGAGGGCTGTTTTGTTTTGTTTTGCAAAGGTTTCAAAGTCTGGATCAAGAGATGCAAAATGTATAGCCAACAACCCAATTTAAAAATAGGCAAGAGATGTGAGCAGATACTTCAAAAAAGAGGATCTCCAAATGGCTAATGACCATATGAAAAAGTGCTCAACCTCATCAGTGGTCAGTAAACATACGTGTATACCATGATCCAGCAGTTTCACTCCTCTGGACTTCCCTGTTAGGGATGTATGTTATACATGTGGTTATCAAAAGACATGTACTGGAATGTCACCAGCACTCTTCCTAAAAGCCCGAAACTGCACCACCGTGTATGTCCATCCATGTTAGAATGGATAAACAAATGGTGGCTTATCCATGCGGTGGCTAACCCAAATGGTGGAGTAGTACACAGTGCTGAGAATAAATGCATGAGAACTCCACAAACATGGGGTGCCTGGGTGGCTCAGATGTTGAGCGTCTGCCTTCGGCTCAGGTCATGATCCCAGGGTCCTGGGATCGAGCCCCGCATCGGGCTCCCTGCTCGGCGGGAAGCCTGTTCTCCCTCTCCTGCTCCCCCTGCTTGATTCCCTCTCTCGCTGTGTCTCTCTCTGTCAAATAAATAAAATCTTTAAAAAAAAAAAAAAAAGAACTCCACAAACAGCCTGGAAGCACCTCACAAATATAATGCTGAGCAGAAGAAGCCAGACACAAAGAAAACGTATCACGTGAGTCTACTTAGAGAAAGTACAGTAACAGGCAAAACTAAGTGCTGGAGAAAGGAGTCAAGGCAGCAGGTCCCTTTGAGGAGAGATGGGGGGACACAGTGCAGAGGCTCCTGGGGGGGGGGCTGGTGCTGTTTTATTTCTTCAGCAGGGGCAACGGCTTGTCATTGTGTTCATTTGGGGAGCATCTTCTGAGCTGTACACTTATTTGTCACTTGTCTCTATGCATAGCAAACTTCATTAAAACTTGACATTTAAAAGAATGGGGGTGTGGGGTGGGGGATTCTTTCGTAGCAGTGGAGGCAGCAACGACTAGTTCTCAAGGGCAGGAGAGGTAGCCGAGCCAGGGAGCATCAACATCCAGTGCCCAGGCAGCAATGTCCTCTCCAGGACACGACTTTGGGTCACGGGTCTGGCTGCCCAGCCTGCCCTGTTCTCACCCACCTCTGTGAGCTCTGTCCTCCTGCCTTTCCAGGAAACCTATGAGCTCCTGAAGATCCTTCCAGTAAATACCTCCTTTTTTGCTTAAGATACCCAGAGCTGGGTTTCTGTTGTTCTTTTTTTTTTTTTTTTTAAAGATTTTATTTATTTATTTGAGACAGAGAGAATGAGAGAGAGAGAGCACATGAGATGGGGGAGGGTCAGAGGGAGAAGCAGGCTCCCTGCCGAGCAGGGAGCCCGATGCGGGACTCGATCCAGGGACTCCAGGATCATGACCTGAGCCGAAGGCAGTCACTTAACCAACTGAGCCACCCAGGCGCCCGGGTTTCTGTTGTTCTTAACTAATAACCTACTACTACAGGTGGGCAGCAGCCGCAGAAGGGACGTCAGAGGGCAGAGAGGACAGTGAAGAAGGTCGTGCAAGAGACACGGGCAGGAGAAACAGTACATCTCGGATCTCCTACCTCTCAGGCCACAGGGATGCTGTTAGGACCCTTCTAGGTCTAAAGAACAAAGCTCAGCTTATTTGTTCTAAGTACCACATCCTAAGGGCGTACCTTAGAACTGTCTCACCTGGATTAGCCACTTGAGATGCCATAGGAAAGGCAGGCATGTTACCTCCCTGTTCCAGATGCAGAGGCTGAGAGGCTGGGCTTTGTAGGCAGCTCACTGCAGGTCCCAAAGGGGACCAAGCCACTAGAGTCCGGCCCACCCATCCACCTGCAGCCCTGCCTCTTACCCCCAGGGGTGCATGGACTTGTCCCCCAGAGAGTTATCAAAGATGGTTAAATAGCACCATCCAGAAAATGCTCAATATGGCAACTGTCAGAAATGGCCAAACAGAAGCATCTCCTGCGCAGATGAGACTATCACCATGAGACCTGACACTGTTTCGCTTTGCTCCTGGCCCCATTCTTTTCCATTTAAAGCTTCCCTTGAGAAATGTTAAATAAACGCTGCTACAAATTCTATAGGAAGGACATTTCTAATGTAATTTTTTAAATAAGGCGGAGACTTGGAAGCCATTCTCCAGTTATTGAAACTCACATCACTATGAGTTTACACAAATGGAGGATGACAGACAGCAATTTATAAAGGCCAGCACACTTATCCATACAACTTACATCTAGACAGTACTTCACTCTCCATGGGAGACTGTCACAAACATGATTCCTTCAATCCTCCCAAGAACCCATAAAGTGGGCAAAGCAGACACTGATTTGTTTAGCAAATATTTATCCAGTATATTCCAAATGGCAGGCACCTGCAGGAGAGAATTAGCCTCATTTTACAGCCAAGAAAGGGGAGGAGGCCAGGAAAAGGTAAATCATGCACCCTGTTATTAAAACTGGTAAATAATAAAGCCAGGCTGGAGCCGGGTTTCTCTGCCACCAGCACAGGGCTCTTTCCATGGAGAATCCTGGGGTATCCATCAGAAAATGCTTTATGTGGTCATTGCTTCTATTTGCCACTTGCCAGTGCGAACGTAAGTTCCACGAGACACAGAACTGGCCTCTCTCTCTCTCTCTCTCTCTCTCGTCCCTGCCCAGCTCAGAGCTCACACGTGGTGAGAGCTCAGAGACGGTGGGCTGGCTGCGTGAATTAATGCATGAGTGTTAACACAAGCAGGGGAACAAACCCAGGGAGGTGACCCAGTCCCGGGTCCCCCCGAAGTCCTGCCAACCTCCCATGGTTAAGGTGGAACAGCACCCCACCCTTCCACAGCACCCCCTGAAAATCCACTAGACCCTTTTTGTGGTTCCACCAAAATGTCAGAATATCACGTACCACCCAGCAACATCTAAGGTAGTTCCTAAGATTCTTTTTTTTTTTTTAAGATTTTATTTATTTATTTATTTGACAGAGATTGAGAGCCAGAGAGATCACAGAGGGAGCAGGAGAGGGAGAAGCAGACTGCCCGCTGAGCAGGGAGCCTGACGCGGAACTCCATCCCAGGAGCCGAAGGCAGACGCTTCACCGACTGAGCCACCCGGGCGCTCCGGTTCCCAAGATTCTTACATGGAAAGCCTGTCACAGAATATTAGACAAATGCTTTAGAGCTCAAATTTAGACTAAAATGTCCCATCAGGTAGAAAATGGATGAATATGCCGCTTTTACTGCCAATGGAATAACGACAAACCACAATATTTTTCCAAAAGTCATTACGCTTTTAAATTGTGAGGTGGGTCTCAGGGCGCCTGGGTGGCTCAGTCCTTAGGCATCTGCCTTCGGCTCAGGTCATGGTCCTAGGGTCCTGGGATCGAGCCCCGCGTCGGGCTCCCTGCTCCACGGGAAGGCTGCTTCTCCCTCTCCCACTCTCCCTGCTTGAGTTCCCTCTCTCGCTGTGTCTCTCTCTGTCAAATAAATAAATAAAATCTTTAAAAAAAAAAATTTGTGAGGTAGGTCGGGCGAAAGCCTCATCCCTGGACATCACTGAGCAGAATTCCAAGTCCTCTCCAGCATGCCTCCTCAACCTCCCTCAAACCCACGCCCTTCACTGCAGCTGCCCCCCAGCCCCGCACTGGGCCACGGTCATCTCTCGGCCAGACACCCCCGCAGCCTCGTCATCAGCCTCCGCTGTGCCCCTGCCAATCTACTCTTGTGCCACCTTTTTCTAAACCTCCATTCTGAATCTGTCAATATGCTGCGTTAAACCTTTCCACCACTCTCCTCTTCCTTCAGGACAAAGTCCTTGCTCCTGAATAAGACCTACCAGCTCTTCCTCAGTAAAAATGTATTGTTTCTCCTGCCCGTGTCTCTTGCACGACCTTCTTCACTGTCCTCTCTGCCCTCTGACGTCCCTTCTGTGGCCCCCGCCCACTTGTGCTAGCAGGTTCTTAGTCAAGAACAACAGAAACCCAGCTCTGGGTATCTTAAGCAAAAAAGGAGGTATTTACTGGAAGGATCTTTTGGAGCTCATAGGATGGAAGGGCAGGAGGATGGAACTCGCAGAGGTGGGGAGAGAGCAAGGCAGGCTGGGCAGCCAGACCCATGACCCAAAGTCGTGTCCTGGAGAGGACATTGCCGCCTGGGCACTGGATGATGATGCTCCCTGGCTCGGCTACCTCTCCTGCCCTTGAGAACTAGTCGTTGCTGCCTCCATTGCCATGAAAGAATGCCCCCGACCCCTGTTCTTTTAAATGTCAAGTTTTAATGAAGTTTGATATAAAAAGTGGCACAACATTTTTCAAGGGTTGAAAGGAAAGAACTGTCAACCCAGAATCTAGTAAAAATATCCCTAGGAATGATGGCAAAGTTAAGGACATTCTGAAATAAAGGGAAACAAAGAGATTTTGTCACCAGAAGACCTACTCTAAAAGAATGGCAAAAGATTCTCTAAAAAGAAAGGAAATGATAAAAAGAAAGAATCTTAGAATATCAGGAAGAAGAAAGAACATGATAAACAAAAATATGGGTTAAGACAATAGATGTTTCTCCTCTTGAGTCTTCTGAATTATGTTTGACGGTTGAAGCAAAAATTTAAACACTGTATGATGTGGTTCTACATGTATACAGAGGAAAATTTAAAGCCAGACCATACTATAAATGAGGGCAGGTAAAGGAGCTTCCAGGGAAGCAAAGTTTCTATACTTCATTGAAACTGGTTAAATGACACCAGCAGATGCGATAAACATGTATATATAATGTAATATATGGAGAAACCACTAGAAAAGTTATCCAAAGAGATACACTCAAAAACACTATAAATTAAATACAGTTATCATATAACCCAGCAATTCCACTCCCAGATATATAACCAAGAGAAATGAAAAAACACATGTCCACACAAAAAGTTGTACACAAACTTTTACAATAGCATTACACCTAAAAGGTGGAAGTAACCCAGATATCCATCAGTAGATGAATGAACACCAAAAAATTTGGTATATTATACAATGGAATCACATTCATACAATGGAATAATCAGCCATAAAAAGGAATGAAGTCCTGGTCTATGCTACAACTTGGATGAATCTTGAATGCTACGCTAAGTGAAAGAAGCCAGTCACAAAAGTCCACACATTGTATTATTCCATCCATATGAAAGTCCATGATAGGGAACTATATAGAGGCAGGAAGTATATGAGTGGTCACTTAGGGCTGGGGGAAGATTCGGGGGCAGAGGGATGGGCAGAGTAGTATAGCTAAATGGTATGGGGTTTCTTTTGGAGATAATAAAAATGTTCTAAAATTGACTGTGATGGTTGCACATATCTGTGAATACATTAAAAATCATTAAGTTGTATACTTTAAATGGATGATATGCACAGTATGTGAATCATATCTCAAAGATTAGAATAACAACTGTAATATATTGAAAGGCATCAAGTCAAGAATGATACTAAAAATAAGAATGATACTAAAAAAATAAGTCATTAGTAACACTGGAGAGATGCTAGAAGTCCAACTCATTTGTCTGATAAGTGGCGAATAAAGGAAAGCATGGAACATTTTTCCTGCCATTTCCATATTAGCAAAACTATTGGGTAACCAAATGGTTAGATGAGGGGAAGTTTCTCTTTATAGAATTATTTCTACTAATAACTACAAAAGGAATGATAGAATATCATCATTTTGCAACTTGTACTGAACTAATGGGTCTAGGAAATTGTCCACAATGGCTGCTGGTGTGTGTGTGTGTGTGTGTGTGTGTGTGTGAGAGAGAGAGAGAGAGAGACAGAGACAGAGAGACAGAGAGACAGACTGTTGGCGCCCCGATCTAGTTTCTTCAGCCAATAAATTGTAAAGGGAAAAAAAGAGAGAATAAGAACCTATAAATCGAAAGAGACTGGGGAGCTCCTTCCCCTTTCCCTGTGCTCAGCCATGGCCTGAGGCAGAGAGGTTTGACTGGCATCACCGGCAAGATCAGCAACACTAAAGTCAAGAAAATTCAGCGAGTTGGGATGCTTGGGTGGCTCAGTTGGTTAAGCGTCTACCTTCGGCTCAGGTCATGATCCCAGGGCCCTGGGATTGGGTCCCTCATTGGGCTCCTTGCTCAGCAGGTAGCCAGCTTCTCCTTCTGCCTGCCACTCCCCCAGCTTGTGCACTCTCTCTCTCTGTCTCTCTGACAAAAAAATAAATAAAATCTTTAAAGAAAATTCAGCAAGTATGACTGGGTGTGGAGGGACAGACAGGATTTGGTCAGCATGGCTGAGAGAGTAGTTTCATACAGGAAACTGAGCAAATATGTAAATATATTGAGGATAGTGGGAGCCAGAGCTCTTATTGTCAGAGTCTGAAGTTGGAAATATGGAAGGGGAAGGTGAGAAAAAAAAAACTCTCTCTATCCACAGAGAGAGCCTAGAAGCAATGATGTCCCAATGACAATGAGCACACCCAGCATCCAGATTTTGGCTTCTAAATTTTCCAACAAAAGCAATTTCATCAGAGAAATGCACATTCCAGTACAAGATAAACCAGGAACATTTTGTTGTGCCACAAGTAAAGAAATGTTCAGAGTGATGGGTAATGTCAAAAAGACACAGGAGCCAGTTTAAAAAGACTCCTCCTTCCCAAAGCTGGAAAAATTTGAGTATCAATATAAATGAGAGTTACTGATAATAACCCACTGGATGAGACCAAAATCCATGAGGTTATATTGATATGAATAGATGAGCAGATAAGTAAATAAAAAGCTCCTCCTTATAGTACAATGCATTCTAATAAATGTGCAAAGAATGGTGTTATAAGAAAAACCGCCAACTGGCAGCCATCAAAATAATAACACATCTGATTCAGCCAAGAATAACCAAAGGGTACTAAAAACCAGTGCGATTTGTTAAACAGTGTTTTGCCTAGCTTCAAAGTGTCTCCGCATAAAAATACATTCTAATTTAATTCTAATTAATTACACATTAATTAATGATTATGTTAATTATATTCTAGCTCTATTCTAATTAATTATTCCAAGTAACTAAATTATGACTTAATTCTAATCAATTGCTTATTGATTATAATCAATTGCTTCCATTTCCAATTGTTTATTAATTCTGATTAATTGCTTATTAATTAGTTGGTTCTGATCAATTACTTATTAATTAATAATTATAAGTTAACTTTACAGTGGAGAAATCTGGCAAACACCATCTTAACCAAATGATAAAAGTTACATCACTAGTAGCAGGACAAAACATCATGTGCCTCCTGATATGATGCACTGTGAAGGACACAGTAGTGCATCCCGTGGTATTCCTGCCACAAACGCCGGAACTGAATCTAAACATAAGGGAACACTAGGCAATCCCAAATTGAGGCACATTCTACAAAGTAATCGGCATGTATTTATCAAAAATGTCCAGGGCCTGAAAGACAAGAAAAAATGGAAGAATTGTTCCAGACTGAAACTAAAGTGACAAGACAACCAAATGCAATCAACGATCCTGGATTGGCTCTTGTACCTCTAAAGGACATTACTGAGACAACTGGCAAAATCTGGATGGGATCCATAGATTGGATGATAGCATTATATCAATGTTTACAGTGCATACATAGGAGAATGCCCTTGTTTTAAGGAATACACACTGAAGTAGTAAGTGGTAATAGGCATCATGTCTGAAACTTACTCTTAAAATCTTAAGAAATATTATGTATAAATATAACATAGAGAAAGATAAGGTAAATGGAGATTAGTAACAATTGGGGGATCTGAGGGAGGAGTACATAGGAGCTATTTGTGCTAGTCTTGAAATTTTCCTCTAAGTTGGAAATTATTTCAAAAGAAAAAGTTTATTTAAAAAATCTGGGGAGGGGACTCCTGGGTGGCTCAGTCAGTGAAGCGTCTGCCTTCAGCTCAGGTCATGATCCCAGGGTCCTGGGATCGAGTCCTGCATCGGGCTCTCTGCTCAGCGGGGAGTCTGCTTCTCCCTCTCCCTCTGCCTGCTGCTCTGCCTGCCACTCTCCCTGCTTGTGATCTCTCTCTCTCTTTCGCTCTCTGTGGCAAATAAATAAATAAAACCTTTAAAAAAAAATCTGGGGAGAAATATCAACAATTGCAATAAATGGACCTTATTTGGATCCTGATTTCTAGAAACTGTAAAAACGATTTTAAATTAATGGGGAAATTTTAATATTGACTGGATATTTAATAATATTATAGAATCATTGTTAAACTTTTAGGCATGTTAATGCCATTTTGATTATGTTTTTTTAAAAACCTTCATCTCTACAGAGATACATACTGAAATATTTATAAATATTAGTTATTATTAAAATTATTTTTTAAACTTAATTATTAAAATTAGGGTAAAGATGTTTGGGACTTGCTTCATGTTAAGTGAGGGTGGGGAGGCCATAGACTGACCCAAAGGTAAGACTTGCTCACACTGAGTGATGGGAACATAGGGTTCATTATACCAACATCTCTACTTTTTTTTTTTTTTAAGATTTTATTTATTTACTTGACAGAGAGACAGTGAGAGAGGGAACACAAGCAGGGGGAGTGGGAGAGGGAGAAGCAGGCCTCTTGCTGAGCAGGGAGCCCGATGCAAGACTCGATCCCAGGACCCTGGGATCATGACCTGAGCCGAAGGCAGACGCTTAACGACTGAGCCACCCAGGCGCCCTCCAACATCTCTACTTTTATATGTTTGAAATTTCCCATAATAAAAAATAAAATCCATTTGAAATCTATTGCATTTTAAGTTCTTCCCTGTGTGTAGTGATGACCAACAGCAGTGCTAAACTACTTTTTTTTTTTTAAGATTTTATTTATTATCCATATGAGACAGAGAGACAGAGCACACAAGTCAGGGGGAGGGGCAGAGGGAGAGGGAGAAGCAGGCTCCCCGCTGAGCAGAGAGCCGACAGGGAGCTTGATCCCAGGACCCTGGGATCATGACCTGAGCTGAAGGCAGACGCTTAACTGACTGAGCCACCCAGGCACCCCATGAACTACTTTTTTCCTAAAGATTTTATTTATTTATTTTAAAGTAAACGCTATAACCAACATGGAGCTTGACCTCATGACCCTGAGATCAGGAGTCGCATGCTCTAGCGACTGAACCAGGCAGGCGCCCCTGTGCTGAACGACTTTGATGGTGAAGGGGATCTCTTGAGTCCCAGTGAGCCAGGCACAGGAATGAGGCTGTGCACGGAGCGTCTCAGGAGGAGATAAAAGATGACAGGTCCTCAGGGCACAGGGCTGGATCTATTTCAAGACCTAGTCATGGGCACAGAACAATTCAGTATAGTTGAACAGATTTGTGATTTTTTTTTTTAATCATCACACAATCTCTGTAGCTGCAGCCACAATCTACAGAATGTTCCAACAACCTAGATTCTTCCTTTTACAAGTGATCCGTTAGCTTAAAATTTCAGCAGCACTAAAACATACCCCCCCAAAATACTTCACTAAGCAAAGGAGGTTCTAAAAAAGAAAACCAGTTAGCAAGCCAAGCAAAAGACTGAAACGCCACAAATTAGAAGTCAATTAAGGAAACACTTGGATAGAATTTTAACACACCAAGGCCAATTACAAAATTAAATGCACAGATTACAATACAAGCTTACAGATCTGATGGAGAGACATGTAATTTATTCAGGAATTCTACTTCTTCCTTTCATGGCCTCCAGTCTTATGCACATTGATATTAATATTAGATGGAATGATCTTATGTAAAAGTGACTCCCACCAAGTTTCAAGTGAAGCAGAAATGGCAGCTGAACTCCTATCAAAACATGACAGCAGCCTGCAAAGCTGAAGGCCTCACACCACAGGCAGTCACAGACTTCCCCAGCAGAGACTGTGCTTAAAACAACTGTCACCCCTGCTTGTCACGTTCACTGTTTTGTTCAGTCAACGTGACAGGCCAGGCACTAGGCTCAGACCAGTGAAGAAAACAGATGAGGTCCAGGCTTCTGCCATGGGGTGGTGGCTCTCCTGGGCCCCCAAAGAATCCAACAAGAGTGTAAGATCTTCTGTCTCTCATCCATCATTTGATCTAACAAGGGAAGGGCCCTGTCAGCACAGAGGGGTCTCCTTATGAAAAGGTTCCTGAACTCCAGAAGGATAGACCACAGCCTGGCTATACCCAAAAGAGCCCTCAAATATGTCTTCCTCATCCTCTGGCAAATCCAGCCCTGCTTTCATTGACTATACGTGTTACACAGGAGTGTGAGGTTAAACAGGAGGTTTTCACTAGTTAAGTTTTACTACTAGCAAAATCCTTACATTCAAAACATCCCTCTCAGTTATGGAAGGGTTTACCAAGTCCTTCCTCATGGGTTGTTTCAAACAGCCAGTTAGGGCTGTTTACAGATGATAAAAGTGTGGGCCACAGAGGTTTGGAGACTTTCTTCCACATTGTCAGGGCTGATTGTGTAACTAACAGGATACTGTGGAAATGACAGAGTCAAAAAAGTTGAAAAGGTAAAAAGAAAAAAAAAAAAGAAGACAAAACAAACAAATAAAAAACAACCAAGTAACCACTGTGGTTTCTGCTTGCTCTCTCTTGGATCACCCTCTCTGGAAAAAGCCAGCTGCCATGTTGTGAGGACACCCAAGCAGCCCTTTGGAGAGGCCCATGGAGAGAGGCACTGAGGCCCCCTACCAACAGCCAGCACCACTTTGCCAGGCACATAAGTGAGTCACCTTCAAGGTGGAACCTCTAGCCCCAGTCCAGCCTTCAGGTAAGTGCAGCCCTCATGAGACATCCCAAGGCAAAATCACCTCCAACTAACCACCCACTCATGCATTCTGGCCCCACAGAAACCATGAGATAATGTTTATTATTGTTTTAAGCCACTAAATTTTAGGATGATTTGTTACGCAGGAAGAGAAAACACAAAGGGACACTGACCCAGCCTCTCTGAGGATGAAGAGTATGGCTGTGAGGAAGGGATAAGTCCAGGAGAGTGGGACAGAGAAACATCCCAATGAAGACAGAGTTTGCCTGGAAACCCATCTCAGCTCAACAGAGGAAGAACTTTCTAACAGTCAGAGTTATCTAAGGAATACCAGCTTGTCTTGGGAGATAAAGGTCTGCTCTCTGTCACCGGAGAGGTCTGCTCAGAGGCTGATGCTAACGGGGCAAAGATGTCATAGGAAGAAATCAATGAACTTCAAGTCAATGGTTGGATCGAATGACCTGCAAGTTCCTTTCCTACCAGAGATTCTTCCACACCATGCAACTTACCCAGGGACCTGGAAAATCTTGCTCCCCAGCTTTCTAGGCTCCAATGACCTGCTTGAGCAGTGTGCATCTGGCTAATAGTTACTGAAAACTGATTTGTTCTAGGAGAAAATAGACAACACATGAGCTACTGGTCCTACCCTCAAAGAGCTGCACATGCACACGAAGCACATATTGTCACCAAGTGCAATCCAGGGCTGACAGCGGAAGGGAGGCAAGAGGCCTGCAGCCCGAAGCCATTACTATCTAGAAGGCTGCAAAGGGGAGCAAAGGGTGGCTCAGTTGGTTAAGCATCTGCCTTCGGCTCAGGTCATGATCCTGGAGTCCCGGGATTGAGTCCCGTGTCAGGCTCCCTGCTCGGCGGGGAGTCTGCTTCTCCCTCTGACCCTGCCCTCCTCACGTGCTTTCTCATTCTCTCTCTTTCAAATAAATAAATAAATAAAATCTTTTTAAAAAAAGTTTAGAAGGCTGCAAATGCTGCACAGGCTGTGAGGTACTCAGGTTAATGCAAGTGAGAGAGAAAGCACTCTGGACATCTGCTCGGGGGTTAAGAATGCCCTAATCCCATCTCCAGAAGGAATGACTCAGTAAACTGGCAGGGAAAATAAATGCAAACTTAGGAGAACTGCAAGCCTCAGAAGAAGAAAATCACTTCTGTGCCCACAACTGGCAAAATAATTTCGTTTTCTAAAAATGGAAAATTCAAGGAAGGTGTCTTTCTTGTCACAGCATGTGAACAACGCAGCAAAAGATGATGCCCCCCCAACTTAGTCGGCTTGCGCGTCTCCCCAAACTGGGAACAGGAACACACCACTCGCCCATCTGTGGCTCAGCAAGAGCATCACCCATTCTTTCTCTACCAGGTCAACCACCAGCCTCCCTGCTGCCTGGACTCTGATCACCAAGCCGCCAAGTCAACAGACATTTCTGTGCCAAGCCCAGTGCCAGGCAGAGATCATCTTTGATAGCTCATCTCTCCCCCAACTTCTTCCAATTGCTTCCTCATCAAATTCTCAAGGAAGCTGGGGCTAAAAGGAACCCCACAGATCACCCAGTCCAGCCCCCTTATTTTACAGATGAAGAGTGTGATCATTGGAAGGAAGGGTAGAGGCTGGGATACACTGAAGTATTTTTCCCAATTCCTAATGTCCTCCCTGAATTACAATTCCATGTCCACACCCTTCGTCATGGGATTTTGGAGGATCACTCACTAGAGTGGGGAGTGGGTACCCTCTCACCCCACTGATATCAGATGGGGCCATGTACCTTGATTCAGCCAATGGAATATGGACCAGAGTGAAGGTGTGCAGGCTTGAACCGGGGTGCTTCCTTTCCTGCTTGCCCTCCTATACCTCTACCATCACAGGGAGAAACTGCTAGCCTACTTGTTCAAGGCAGAGGAGTGTCCAGGTGCTGCTGCTGGAGGCAGAGGCGCTCCAGCCATCTGCAGACATGCAAGCAAGAATAAACCACCCTTGCTTTAAACCTCTGAGTTTTGGGGTGATTTATTTGGGGGCTGCCTGATCCAGGAGCACAAGTGAGCTGAGGACCCAGTTCTAACTCTCATCTACCCCCTCCCCTATTAGGATGTGCACAGAGCCCACTGTCACTGGGGTGTGACAGTAGAGGAAGAAACCAGAAGATGATCTTAGAAAGGCAGAGATGAGGCTGGTCCTGAAGATAAGCAGTGGTTGTATGTGTTTGGGATGAATGGAAGATGAAGAAGGAGTCTCTTGTGCTAAAATGCAAGGTACATGTCAGCAATCTTTGTCAGCAACCTAACTGTCTGCTTTTATTTCCACCCACCTTCTCTTAGGCTTTCACAATCATTCTTTTTGCAAGTGGAGGGCTTACTAGCCAGTTACAGAAGCCTGGAGATGTGGGAAGGGAATTTAGAGGTCTGTCCTCTTGGATTAACTTCCCACAGTCCCAGATGACAGAGTTGCAGGTGGACCCTGAAAGTGGCAGTGTCCTATCCAATCAGTATAGATGTTGTTCAAACGGGTTTGATTTTCATGCCTGCATATATCGTGCCAGGGTGCCAAGACCACCCAATGGGGAAAGGACAGTCTCTTCAACAAATGGTGCTGGGAAAATTGAATGTCTACAAGCAAAAGAATGAAATTGGAACCTTAACTGACTCCAGGGTTGGGTTAAGACAAGTATAAGAAGAGCCTGGAGCATGCTTTCAAGCTAGACACAGGAAACTATTAACACCATCAGGGTCCTATCCAAAAGACTCTAGAGCCAACTGAAGAGGCCCCTGTAAGGGCAAAGACAAGGCAGGACAATATGAGCACGATTAAGGGCAATACAACAGTGGGCTGAAACACAGCAGACATGTTTGTATCCATGAGATGATAGTGTTTTTGAGAAAACAAAAAGGATTGGTCACCATTGGAAGATAAGAACCAACTCATGATTTTGAGAGCTTGTGATTAAAAGGAAAGAATCAAGAATTTATTCTGCCTTTCCTGTGTGAACCATACCCCTGAGTAACCAGAGTAGTAGATAAGGGGAGGTTTCTCTTTCTGGAGGTATTCCTGCTAATAAATAAGGAAGAAGCGATAGAATTACACTAATCGAAGACTGATTATCACCAGCAGCTAACATCACAAACCAAGAAGCCACCAGACATTATGAGCTCCTGATGGAAGAACACATCATCACTTGATCAAGTTTCTAGATCCATCTGTCAAATTAAAGAACTGGGAGGACATGTTAACCTACACGAAGAGAATGCAATCAGCTAAACCCAGACCGTGTGAAATTCTGTGGGTAGACCTTACTTGGGTCCCGATACAAACACATGAATCAAAGAAACATTTTGTGACAGTTGAGACAATCGAAACTGTGAACACCAGATATTTGATGATAATAAGGAATTATTCATTTGTTTTAGTGTCACGATGGTATTGTGGATATGTCCTTAAAAATCCTTATCCTCTAGAGATACATACTGAAGCATTTACAGGTGAAATGTGATATTTGGGACTTTGAAATGGTTTTGGCAGGTGGGGGACTGAGACGAAATAAGATTGGCCAGAAAGTTAGTAATTGTTGAAACTGGGTAATGGGTGCACGGGGGTTTGTTATACTATTGTCTACTCTTATATATGTTTAAAATTCTTCATACTGAAGAGTTTTAAATACAAATGAGTACAATGAGTTGTCAATACTGTCACATGTCCTTGGCTCATGCTAAGCCTCAGAAAAGGAGCTAAAAATCTGAGCAATGTGTAGCTTCTGTGGTCACTTGATTCTCCTGGCAATTCAGTGACTCCCCATGGGCTACTGCAATAGTTCAGGCTGTATGTTGGGTCTTTATAACATGTAAAAAGATTAAAATGACAGAGTGTCTTCTATTTTAAAAAAGGACTTCACTGAAATTTGAGAATCTACTAAGTAGAAGGCACTATGCCCAGCACCCCAGGGGACACCTCAGTGGGAAGACACAGCCCCAGGCTCTGGCGGGGAGGAGCCGGATGTTAACCTAAAGGAGGGAGACAAACCAACATCCTGCTAATAGGGGTGCACGGCCAAATACATAATACTCAAAAGGGCATCAGAGGAAGGACAGCTCTGCCAGCTCAGCTCATTGCAGGGGAACGCAGGCAGGTTCTCCTGAGATGACTTGGAATTAAGACTGTCAGCTAGGATGTCGGTAGCAATGAAGAGGGGATCTCCTGGCTGAAAGGATGGCTGATGCAGAGATCTGAAGGGGAGTCTGAAGGGCATGTGGTGTGCAGAGGGGGAATAAGGCAAATTAGGCAGAAGATGGGTCAAGGCCCAGGTATCAAGAGAGAGGGAGAGAGGGACGGGGCACCCAGCTGGACAGGGCAGTGAGGGGTGAGCCCAGGAAGGCCACACACTGTATTTCGGGAAGACAGTACCTACCACAGCTTCAAAGGACAACACAATCTGGCAGTGTCCTATGCAAGCTCAGCAATGCCAATAGCCCTCTTCTTGGTTTAGGCAATGGCCCAGCAATGCAGATCAAATGGTGTGAGTCAAGATTGTTAAATCGGCCTTCAGTGCGCGGAGGTGTGGTTGAGCATGTGATGAGGTGTCAAGACGAGTGGAGCTTAGTGATCAGGACTCTTAAAAATGGAAACAGATGCGGGAAAGAGTCCCATGTAAAAGAAAAAAACATAGAGTACCCAGCATGACCCTGAAACTCATCGACAGTTTGCTTCATGCGTCTGATTATGAAAGGAGCCTCTTAAAGCCACATCTTTGTGTGGTGACACCTGGTATGTGTGTGATTCACCACACATCAAAGCTGCCAATTTCAATTCTATTCAGGGTGTTTCTTACCATCTCCTACTCCCTGTATGTCAGTTTACAGTGGAATGTATTTCTCTCCTCCTAGGATAAGCAGACATTGATCTGGGTTAAGGAACCCCACACCCTTTTCACAGACCTGTCTTTCTTTCCTGACACAGTTTGCCAACTATACCCCAGAAGACTATAGGAGGCATGGGAGGGGCATGCTTGAATACCCAGCTCCCTGCGAGCTCCCCCATGGCACTGTGTCTGAACCTGCTGGCCTTTTACTGAATGGCCAGGATGGGTATGGATATCCCTCTTCCCCTTCCTCCTCCACGCAGTGGTTTTATGATGGATGGTATGCATGTCCATCTCCCACACTGCGTTATAGATTGTTGGCCCTCGATAAATGATACAACCAAAGCTGGTATAATGCTTACTGTCACAAATGTTCCGGACTGTTCATCAGGCCCCAATCTTGGATTAATAGACCCTCCCCAAAGAAGGCACAAGCTGAAGAACTCACATCAGACATTCCATCAAAGGCAGAAAAGTACTTGCAGAGGAAGGAAGAACATGTGGCAAGTGCACTCCAGTCATGTGCGAAATCAAGTCACCAAAGAGTCTCAGGGAAGGTCTAGATGACAAAAGTGTCTATGAAACAATAAAGGGACAACACTGTGGCCGGAGGCTCCAAAGAGAAGGCCCTCAAGCACACAGAGCAGCAGGCCATGCCCATACCCTGCAAGACTGGCATGTGTTTTCTCTGATAGGCAGTAAGAAGCGACTCTGGCACTCAAAGCCAAATGTAAGCGCTCACTCTCCCTGAACCGGAGTGAGTGTTGGCCCTTCCCTGTGCCTGACATCACTGAAGTCTGCAAGGAGGAAGGAGGTCAGAGCTATGCAGAAAAGAATTAACACAGCTGGGCTGAGGCCACTTATCCTTTGAAAGATTTGCCCTGGGCTGGCATCTGGGAGTCTGGGTTTGGAGAGGGCTCCCCCCACTCGCTAACTGCTAAAGGTGGCTCACTGTGCCTAAACTACTCACACAAAATCTCGGTCTACGCTGAATACCTGCTTTCATTCTGGCAGTCTGGACGGTGGGTATATGCCAGGCAGACGGTGCCCACATGGTCAGCCCCCCAGTAAAAACCATGGCCACCGAGTCTCTGATGAGCTTCCCTGGCTGGTAACATTTCACACGTGTTGTCACAACTCATTGAGGAGGAACTGAGCATGTCCTGTGTGACTCCACTGGGAAAGGACCCTCAGAAGCTCGCGCATGGTTTCCCCAGACTTCACCCCATGCCCTTCTTCCTTTTGCTGATGGTGATTTGCCCCCTTTCGCTGTAATAAAGCACAGCTGTGAACACAGATAGATGCTGAGTCCTAGGTGTCCTCCTGGTTCCTTATGGAACCTAGAGGGTTAGTCTTAGAGATCCCAACACAGGGCCCCAGCAAGAGGTCTCCCCCACAAAGAGGTGCGTGGAGTCCATGAGCTGCCCCCTGGTGCCATCCGTGAACTCCCACTTCTTCCTCCATATATCAGAACAATGCTCCTGGCCTGCACTCCTCACTGAAACCGTGAACTGGAAATCGCTCTGACATCTGCAGAGAACCCCACAGATGTGAGGGCCTGTTATTTGATTGGATCTAATGTTTTAGGGTGGAGGCATCACCTCTGATCCATGGCCTGCTTCCCACAGGGTCTTGCACGTGGAGGGCCTGCAAAAGCAAACCTTCTGGTGCACAGGAAACTAGTTGAAGGAGCTATAAGATTGAGAAAAGCCCTTTTAAAGCTTTACCTTCGCTCCCCATTCCTGCAATGACCACCACACTTTACAAAGTGACAAGTCATCCTAGGTATATATAGACCATATGCACAAACACTTGCAACCCTATGGAAATATGAAAGTAGGACCACAGAAAGAGGCTACTGTTTCACTGAAGAGCCTATTTCAACACAGTCAAATCTGTCAACATAATATATCCAGATAATCTGCATTTCATAACTATAGCTTTTCTGGCACTAAAGGCTTCAGCCGGCAATCTCCCACTTATCATCCCAATCTCATTCGAGCAAACAAGTTTTTGAAACTGAAAACAAATTAAGAAAAACCCAAGTTTGGCATTAACCTACTTGGCTCCCTGAAATCTCATAAAATTGCAGGCAATTCTCATTCATTCACTCACTCTTCCATTCAGATTAACCAAGCTACTGAGAACATATCAACAGCAAAGCACCTGCCAGGCTCCATGAGGAATGCAAAGAAGATGCTGAACTTGGCCATGGTGTTCCTTTTGTACAAAAGCTGTCTGCAGAGATGCCCACACGGGCACCCTGTGTGTGTGTGGCTCCCAGAGAAGGAAGACAATGGCCCTTGGATCAGTCAGGGGCCACTGTGGGTATTTCAAACAGGAGAAAACCAATGCAGGGAGGGATGTATGAACAACATAAGGGAAGCAACTGTTGAAAAAGAAGCCTGGAGAAGACAAGGCAAGTCCGGGGCCATTGGGTGGGGAGCTAGCACCACAGTGGGGACACGCTGTCCAGCACAGGGGCTGGAAGCTGGGACGCCAGCGAAGTGGAAGGCAGACCTGAAACACAATGTGGCCCTAGGAACGGAGAGGAGGGACTAGAGGAGAAAGACAGGCAGGGCTCGCAATTCCATCTGATGTCAGAATAGAGAAGGAGGAGGCAGCAAGCATGACTCAGAGGTTTTCAGCTATTCATAGAAAGAGAAAAGTTAGCAGAAGGAACAGGATTGGTGGGGAAAATTACAATCTGTGTCACTAGACCTTGCTAAGAACATTGGTGTGTACTGGGTTCCTCCAAAATATGCTGCCAATCCACTCACAACCTCTTTGCCACACCCTTCTGCTAAATGTTAAGAAAATACACTTCAAGCAACTGTGGACACGTTATCAGCCTGTGCATTCCTTTTCAGCCTCCTAATAATCTTATAGTATGAAACACTGGATGATATTTTAAAGTAAAGCTGAATCCAATATGATAAGGCCACCATCTTCTAGGGTGGAGACCCCAGTGGCTTAACCTGCAGACTTGCATCCTCAGGGACACTTTGCAACTGGAGAGTCTTTCCCATCCCCGTCCTTCGAGTATTACCTAAAGTGATGTTGAGAACACTACTATTTCCTGGCAGCCCGTCTCCATGAGAATTTGCCTTTGAGAGATGGTCTCACCGGAAGAATGAGTACATGATCCATCCTAGAGTCAAAGATGTCTTGGTGTGCCAACTTCTCTTACCTGACTTGGTACCACCCCACAATGGGCCCAGCTCACCACATGTTCAGTGGTCTTCCTCAGCCAGAAGACTTTCAAAATTTACTCTTACTTGACCGAAGTCTTCTTTCTTACAGACCCAGGCTAATTTCTTTGAAGACTTCCTTGCTAACTGGCCTAGCTATGCCTACCCGCGTAGATCAGTCTGAACAACAAATAAATTAAAACAAATGCTTCTGTTTGAAATCATTTCCTGGGAAACAAACATCATTTATAGTGTCACCAAATAGGCAACTGGTATAAACAAAACAGAATTTTGCTTAACCAAATCAATGTTGTCATTAATGTGGAGAAAGCTCATGCGTGGAAAACTCTAGCCCTAAGAACTTGCTGAAGCGATACCTTTGAAAATTCCCCATCACTTATGAATTTTTCCTTAATGTAACATGTAATCACATGTTCTCTATGAGATAAGAACTAGGGATAAATTTTTTTAAATGGGAACTAATAACCAAAAGACCACATTCTCTTTGTTTGTGTCCAAAGAGACATGTAACTAAGCACGTCAGCAATAGAATAAGAATCTCATCTCCTGTATTTATTTAGATTCCTAGCACATTGTTGGAAAGAAGTAAAAACCTGCCAACAGTTACCAATACTTCCCCGAAATAGTTTCTATATGTGACAATATTTACAAAGAGCATTTTTTTAATCCTGATTATAGGACTGTTACCAAGCCCAGCTGTTGGCACTAGGTACCTTCTCCTTTAGAATAAACTTAAGTGATCAAATGAGTTTCTCAAGCAAAATCCAGGGCGGAAGTACCTGAGAAAGCCACACATAACAGAGAAATTCTAACCTAAACCTCCACTGATTTTCCATTAAGGTACAAATAATGGGGATAGAAATTCAGGTCAAGACTATGAGACACCACAGTATACCCATCAATGCAGACAATAGCAAGTGTTGCAAAGGATATAGATCCATAAAATCTATTAACTGCCGGTGGGAGTATACATTGGTACAACTGCTTTGGAAAACAGTTTGGCATTATGTAAGGTGAACCTTCACATGCCTACAACCCAGCAATTTCACCCAAGAGAATCTCCTGCATGTGTACAAGAACTGTCATGGTCAGCCATCGAGAGGAGAATGCATAAATAAAAAGTGACACACTCACGTCCTGGACTGTTATAAAGCCATCAGAATAAGTCCCCCCAAATCATATATTGTACAATGCCCTTTTTTATAAAGTTAAAAATGGTTGAAATGAAAACTATGGGGCTTTTAAAATTGCATATAGATGCGATAAAACTGAATAAAAAAGAAAGAAAGAGGACAGTGACATAAATTTGGGATGGTGGTTACCCCAGAGTGGGGCAGGCTGGAGGATGGGAGAGGGGAGAGAGCACAAGAAATATGTGCCCACATTTTCTCTGAAGATATTTCTCTGAACACCAGGCTTCACTTAGTTAAAAAAAAGAATAATAAAATTAGAGTGGTCTTTCCAAAAGGCACAACAGGGGTACAAGGAAGAAGTGGCAGTTTGGGCTCCACCTCAGAGGGGACTTTTCTGCACTTGGAGACTCACCCATCTCCCCTGGCATCTGGGAGCCACCCACAAGTGAGGTGCCTCTGGGCGAGCCACGGAAGGTTTGTTCGTTTGGCCTCGGTTTCCTTTCCTCTAAAATGGGAATGAGGACATATTCATGGAAAGACTCACATAGGACTAAATGATGGCACAGGGCTGTCCTAATGTTGGGAATCATTCATTCCACCCAGACAAGTCAAGCAACAGTTCTGCCCACCTTGGAGTCTAGAAATGTCCAAAAACAAAGCAACCGAGCTGGATTGTGCAAGCACACACACAAGAAACTTGCTCCCAACCCCTTCATCCCCCCAAACCAGTATCTGTGCCCACAACCTTATCAGCAAGCAATAAGAATTTTTCTTGCTGCCCAGAGAATCTGCACATTTGAGATAACCTTGAAATGCCAACTGTCTACACACAGTTATTTTAGAGAAAAGAAATTGGTAAACCTTTGCTCTTTCGATTAGAATAAAACAAAAGAAAAGTGCATGAGATCAGGTTTTACTTCCGCTAGAACTGTGGGACCCTATACTCATAAACATTACCTTGACCCCTCTAGGTTAGTCGTACCTGGTAAATACAGATAACAATGTGAACTCGAGAAAGTGGGCATTAGGACACTGTGGATACAACAGGCCCAGGTCAGAATCTCTCCCCATTGCCGATGGGGCCAGTGACTTCCGATAAGCTACATCCTCCTGTCAAACCTCAGAACCCCTCGACAATCCTGGAGCCCACCTCACAGTGTGGTTGTGAGGATGAAGTGAATGTAACATAAAAAAGAGTGTGTGGTCCACAGCCGACAGTGATACATTTATAGCAAATCACAGATGATCCCTACCGCTGCATGTCTTGGTGAAATGTTTACACACCTGACAGAGAATGGTAAGTGGGATAAAAACACCCTTTGGAAAAGAGTCATTTCTTGTTTGGTTGCCTAACTATAAGAACGCTATGTTCTGTGTGATCTAGAGGGTGCGGCTGAGTGCGCTGAAGGGCACCAAGATACCACATGAGAAAGGCACATGAGAAATACTTGTCAGTTTTCTCCCCTGCCAGGAATTAATGACAGTGGTCCCCATTTTGGAGTGGGAACCATCATTTAAGTTCAGTGGAGCTCCCCAGTTGTCAGGGGCATCATAGACTCAACCATCCTCCAGAAGCTGTGTTTCAAAAAGGCGAGGAAGGATCCTACAAACCCTATAGTGAGCGACCTGAAGGGATACTGCCTGGCCAAGTGAAGTGACCGAGGTGACCTGAGTTTCACCAAACAGCAAGGCAGGGCCCTCCTGTCTGCAAAGATAATGGAGCAGTGCTTCTCAGACTGTGGTCCGGAGCAGCAGCATCCGGGAACTTGTGAGAAATGTCAAAGCTCAGGTCCTCCTAGACCCACCGCATCAGAAACTCGGCAGAGAGGCAAGTACTTTATGTTTCAACAAGTCCTTCTGATACCGGCTCATGTTTGAGAACAAATGGCATAGGGTGACCTATGATGTCAAAGTTGAAACCAACCATCCCCAGGAAACATACTAAGGCACTAGCCAGTTAGAAAAGAGAGAAGCCTCTGGTATCTTTCTCCCTTTCATCGGGCAGACAGTACTAGCTATCTCACCACTGGACTTCAATTTTGAATCCCATGCTGCTTCTGCAATAAGGAAGATGACAGTGGGATGCTTCTGGTTCTCCACAGAATGCTAAGATGGGCCCCTAAAACGCAGATCCTGTATCTGATACATCTGGACTGCTGTGCCCATCCCAAGGCCTGGCCACCAGGGGTGTCAGGAAGAGTGGGAAATAAACTAAGTGACCAGCTTGGGCGAGGGGGAGGAGCAAGCAGTCCTTCCCACAGTGGGTTCCAAGGACTGAACAAGGTGATTGTTCCCCTCAATCCCTAACACAATGATCTTAGCTCCTGAACCAGAATCAAAGACTGGGGAACTGACACTGGTTGGCTGCCCCAAGGCTCCACTACCCCCAAGACCAGAGGGGCCCTGAGGCCCCAGATCACTCTCTCACTCCACCTCCCCACTCACTCCTGAAACCCAAGCTGGTCAGAGGTCTTGTCCACTGGGGGCTCCCCTGTCAGAGGTCAGGGCCCCCAGCCCTTGGAGGTTAGTCAGAGATATTATTTCTCCTGCTAGAGTCCATGTTCCCAAACATCCCTAAGCTAGTGGCAGTGTCCTCCAACCCCACACACCCTCTGTCACCATCACTGCAACATCACCACCCTCCAACCTCAGATGCCCCAGTGTGGCACGTCCATACCTGTAGTAAGACAGCAGACCATTGCTGAGCACGAACCAACGGCGCTGGTAGCCTTTCAGGTAGTTGGTCCATTTGAGCAGCCAGCCCTTGAAGCTGTCCAGAGGCAGTAAGACCTTGGGCGCAGCGGAGGTCGCGCCAGTCCCTGACATTGGAATCCCAAGAGACGCCCTCACCTGTCCGGGTCGCAGCAGGGGCGGGGGCTTTGACGCCGGCAGCGACCCCGGCTCGGGTTTGGTCCAGGGCGCGCTCCCCACGACCGGCCCCAGGGCCGGCAGCTGCTCTGATGAGGCCTTGGGGCAGGGCCCAGCCCCTACACTGGAGCCCAACTCTGGCCGGGGCCCTGACCCCCGCCCCAAACCCAGCAGCAGTTCCGTTCCCTGTTTGGACTCTGGCCTTGGCTCGGACGTCTTCTCAGGCTCCAGTCTTGGCACCGGCTCAGAAACTGGCTCCGACACCTGTTCCGACACCGGCTGCCGCTCGGGCTTCGGCACTTGCTGGGGCTGAGGCTGGGGCTTGGGCTGGGGCTTGGGCTCCGGCCCGGCGCCAGGCGTGGAAGCGCTCATGCTCGGCGCCGCCGTGTGGCAGGACAGGCAGGGGACAACCGTGAACAGCGACGAGAGTCCGCGGGTGCGGCCGCCACAGCCGCCGCCTCGGCACAAAGCGGCCGCTTTCCCCATAGAGCCCGCCGACCGGAGCGCGGCCGAGTCGCGGGGAGGGGGAAGCGGGAGGCGGAGGCCGGGGGCGGGGCCGGGGGCGCCGTCACGAGCGCGCGTAGCGGGGCGGGGGCGCGCGCAGGTCCCCTCGCGGCCCCGTGCGCCCCGAGCCGCCAGCGCCAGCCGACTGTTGTCCTTCCCGCGCGCAGCGGGCCGGAGCTGGACCTCTGTCCCTCCCGTGCGTCGCCAGCGCCCGGCTCAGGTCTGGCCCTTGGAAGGCGCCCTGGAAACACCTGTGGCGCTAGAGCTTCGTGGGCGGGCGACGCGGAAGGGACGGCGCGCTTTAGGCCACCCTCGCTGCCTGCCTCCCAGCCCGTGCCAGGCGCTGGGGGAACAATGATGAATGCGGAGCCCGCCGGCTCGCAGCGCAGCTCTGCGGGCCGAGCCCAGCGCCGGCGCTCCCCAGTCCGGGGTGGGTTCACTCTCCGAAACCCAGGAGATCGCGGTGTGGGGGAGCAGGTGCCGCGCTCGGAAACCACGAAATGCTCCCGAAGCACCGGGGCCCAGCCGGATGACGCTAAAAGCTGAGGAGGACGCCCACCGCCCCCCATGGGAGCCATTACCTGTCTATGGGTCCTTACTCGACGATCAAGCTCAGTGGCCGAAGTCACCAACGCCTCCACCTCCTGAGCAGGCTGGCCTCTAGTTCATGACCCGGCACTTCGCTGCCAAGTGGCGACATAGTTCAGGCTCTCTAAACGAATATAGAGTTTTTGTAAACCGGGCGTTTTAAGTATAACCAGGGACATCTGAAAGCGGAGTTCTTAAGTTGGACCTCCTGGATATCCCTGGGTAATCCTGGCTGGCAGTCTATGAAGCTTCTGCAATCGTCTGCTGAGTTTTATGTGTCTGTGCAATTTTCTAGGGAGAAAGTCCACGGTTTTCATGAGATTCCAAAAGGAGTCTGTGATCCCAGAAAGGTTAAATATTTTAAAGACTATCCTAAAGGGAAAGGTCGATGGTTACCACAAATAATGGAAAATACAAGTGGAAATGTTGGCTTTGGGCCTCCCACCCAGACCCTTTCATCTCTAGACCTCTGTGCAGGCTCCCCTCTACTCATCCTAACGAGTCTTACGCTCCCTTTGCCCACTGTTCTTTCCTGATCTTTGCTTGTGACAAGACTGCCTATGCAGGGACAAGCCTCCTACACAAAGTGATAGCCTGAGCCCAGCACGCTGGAATGTCCTAGAAACAGGTGGTGCAGGCACTCCCCAAACAGAACTCCTTGCCATCTTTGCTGGTGACTGAGACCCTTTCCTGGCGCACTTGCCCCTGAATGGTGGTCTTACCTGCAGATTTTTGTGAGCTTGGGAGTGCAGAGACCTGCCTATCTTGGTATATCACGTAAATACAAAGATGGTCTCAGTTTGAGTCAAGGAAAAGTGGTTGTCTCTGAGAACTGGGCAGCTGGGGGATGGAGTTGGGGTGCCTGCTCTTCACTTACACCCTTTGAACCTTTGGAATGTTTTAACTGTGTGTGTTTCACCTATTCAAAAAGTAATAATAATTGTTTCAGTTCATCCCAAGGAAGCTTATTGGAAATTCAGTTTTCCATCTGCATCTTCCTAGGATTCTGAGTCAGTAGGTCTGGGGTGGAATCCAGGAGCATGCATTTTAATGAGCTCCCCCAGAAACCCTCCCCAGGGTTTCTGATGTGGGTGGATCATTGACCACACTTTGATGGACGATGATGTGAAGGGAAAATCTTGGGCTTTGGCGTCAGATCCACTACCGAAATCCCAGCCCAGCCACTCCCTAGCTATGGGACCTTCAGCCACCTCACTGAGCTTCCTCTTGCTCATCTGTAAAATGAGGATAATAATCCCTACCTCACCAGTTGAGAGTAATAAAATCATGTATGTAAAGCACATTTGGCATAGTAGATGCTCAGTACGTATTCTCTAGTTATATAACTAGAGGGGTGCTCTGTGAAATGTTTCGTGAAATGAATTAAACAGAGGCCAGAGCAGAAAGAGATGAGACCAAGATTAATAGGCTTGGAAAACAGCCACAACAATGGGAAAAGCTCAGTGCTGGCTAGGTATGTGCCAGATGGGTTTGCAACCCAAGGAAGGAAGCCAACTATTAAAAGTTTAATGATATGTTTTGACTGCTGCAATAAATGGATAATAGGATCTAAGTCAGCTGCCAGAGTGAGTGAAGAAGGTATCACAGAAAGGACAAGGTTTGCACTGAGTCAGAGGGGCAGGGAGTGGAGGGGCATTCAAGGCAAAGGAATCAGCATGCACAAAGCCCCAAATCAGGAGAAAACACCTTGTCTGAGAAGTAACAAAGAGCTCAACATATTTGAAAGAGCAGGGCAGGAGATGAAACAGGAAGCTAGGTGGATACCACACAATCAGGAATACCCTATATCCTACAGAAAGTGAGCCTCTTGGGCACTGGGATCTCCTGGGAGATTTTTTAAATTTAAAATGCCAGATTCCACCTGCTGGAGAAATGGATGTCTCCAAGTCTGGGGCAAAAAATATGCAAGATGAGCCTGCCTGAGACATTATGTCACCTCCAGAAAGTAAAGAGGCCATTAAGGACTTAGAAGCCAACTTCAAAGGGGCTTTCACAGGCCAAGGACGGGACAACTTGAACATCCACAAGAATAATGATTACAATGGGTCAAAACATCAAATATATGAAGATCTATAAGTTTGATCCACAAATTCCTAAAGTTGCATAAATCAAAACAAAACAAAACAAAACTTCATTGGTTGCCTTTGATGACCAGGACCAATTCATTATTCTGAAAACTGATATTAAGTCTGTATCCTTCCTTTCTTATACAAATTCTATCTATAGTAACCAAAGAGTTTATGGGGGAAAAAATCTTTAGAAAAGAATTGACTAATGAATGCAGAAGGAATAATAAAATTAGAAGAAAATGTCATCTTTTGGCAACCCTAAATGAAATAATGGGTCCAGGCAACGATTATCAAAACTTCTAAGTGATGGGGTAAATGGGGAACTTCATAAAGAACTGATCAGACTGACGTCAGCTGAATCTACAGATCGATCTTCCATCACCAAAAATGCAATGACAGGACATTATGTGCCTCTGGATGTGACCCAGTAGGAAACAGATATGAAGTAATTTTACTTCTCCCCTCCTCTTATCTCCAAAAAAGCCCCTAAACCTGAATCTAATCCAGCTTGTAGCCTGATCGGTGTAAAAGAAATGCAGGGGACAGAGGAACATGCTGAGTGACCCAAGGAATCAATCAGTCAAATTCACAAAATAGGAAAATCTATATTCAAATGACCTATTATATTCAATAAATACATGGCCTAGGAAAAAAAGATGGGAAAAGGAAAATGTTATCCATTTTAAAAAGACTTAAGAGAGGGCGCCTGGGTGGCTCAGTTGGTTAAGCAACTGCCTTCGGCTCAGGTCATGATCCCAGGGTCCTGGGATCGAGTCCCACATTAGGGTCCCCCTGCTCTGCGGGGAGCCTGCTTCTCCCTCTGCCTCTGCCTGCCACTCCCCCTGCTGTGCTCTCTCTCTCTCTGTCAAATAAATAAATAAAATCTTAAAAAAAAAAAAAGACTTAAGAGACATATCAACCAGATGCAGTATGTGAACCTTGTTTGGATCCTGATTCAAACTAACCAACTGCAAAAAATATATTTCAGGGACAATTGGGTAATATTGAACAAAGAGTGGGTTTTAGGGAATATTAAGAAATTATTTGTTATATGTGTTATAATGGTATTGTGATTTTTTTAAAAGGATTTATCTGTAGAGATATATTCTGATGTCCTTCTGGGTGAAATTATATATTTGGATTTGCTTTCAAATAATATGGCTTTTTAAAAAATGAAGTGGGTGGGGAGCAGAGGAACAACGAATGGCCAGGGGTTGACAGTGTTAAAGCAATGTGATGGGTACACATGAGTATATTATATGGTTTTCTCAGCTTTCACTTTTGTATAGGTTTGAAAATTACCACAAAATGCTTTTGTTTTACAAATGTTGGGCCTTTTACAAACCTCGCCTCCTACCTTTCCAACAACCCTGTAAATTCCCCCATGTTTCCGTAAGAGGGAATCGAAGTTCACAGAGCTAAAGGCCTGCCTGGAGTCACACCATGGACAAATGGGGAGCCAGGTTCAAACAGAAGGTTCTCTAGCCCCAAAGCCTGTCCACCTGTGTCATAAGAGAACAGAGACACCAGACACTTGCCCCCAGACAGCTGCCTCCCACCCCCAAAAGAAGCCTTGCCAGGCTGCCCCTGCAGACCTTAGGAGCGGGAAAAGCTTAAGAGTGATAATCAGTGAAGGGCCTGTGGGTGGGAAGACTCTGGGATAGCTGATCCAACCTCATGCCACAGAGCTGGTCACAGCCACCATTTCCACCTGAGGTCAGCCCAAGGTCACATTGCTAACTGGATAACAACCCAGGCCTTTCAGGGCACCTGGCTGGCTCAGTTGGTAGAGCATGCAACTCTTGATCTCAGGGTTGTGAGTTCAAGTCCCACGTTGGGTGTGGAGCCTGTTTAAAAAAAACAAAAATAAAACAAAACAAACCCAGGCCTCTCTGTTCCCATTGGTCTTCGTTCAAAATCCAGACAGATTCTCTTATAAGCTTGTGGGCACAGATAGAAATGCTGACTAGTTTGTGCCTCATTTTACCCAGGAAAGGATATGTATGAGCTAAGAGCTAAGGGCACAAGTTTGGAAGGAAGGCCTCTGTTCAGATCCCAGGTTGGCTGCTTTCTGGCTGTATGCCCATTACTGAGTACCTTGTAAAATGAGTTGATGTAGGTTTCTTCTGCTATTACACAATTAGGTCTGGCTTACCTCTGGTCCTTTCGCTAAATGAGAATACCTGGCTAGAAGCCCAGTGTGGAGCAGAATCATAAATAGCAGAGTCAGGAGGCCTCTATTCTGTGGTACCAACATCCACACTGCAAACTCTAGCTGACCTGCGATATTGAATTCAATTTCTTAAGAGAAAAGCTATACTGTTTTCTGCCTGGGAGAAATGTTACCTGCACTTTGGAAACTTGAGTGTAGAGAAGGGTAGGACAGTGGATTGGAGCAGGTATCCACCACCCCACAGGCCCATCTGCCCCAGGTTGTGTGTGAGTTTATTATATACTAAGTAGATACAAAAGAATATTGTAAAAATATGTGTAGGCCTGCAAATAACAATACAAGTGACACCCATGAGCTTACTAACTAGCTTAAGGAATAAAATCCCCTATTTTCATTCTCTTTCCTCCCTCCTCCCTTCTTCTATAACCTGTTGACTTTGAGCCCAAAGCTCTCCCTGGGTTCTTTCAAGCCAGCTGACTCCACCTCCTCCTTAGTTGGCTAAGAGAATGTTCTTGGCTGCTCCTTCCATCTGTTTCATTCATCAAGAGCTCTCATCTTCTGCCATATTCCAAGCACTTGTTGAAATCTCTCATTCACCAGTGATCCATCTTTCTTTAAACCACCCCCCAACATGGCCTTCCCAAGCACCCACAGCTGTTTTCTTTTTCTCCCACAGAATTTTTCACCTTCTAAATGATTTATTTGGTTTATTTCTGTCTCCTCTTATTAGAATGTAAGCTCCAGGAGGGCAGGAATTTTTGTCAGATTCCTTTCACTGCTCTACCATCAGGGCCTAGAAGACTTGGCATATAGTAGGAATTCAAGGTATATTTGTGGCATAAGTCTTCTTTCTAGTTCTCTTTGCTGTTGAGTGTTTAGTACTTTTTGAATTTTCTATACTTCTATTTCAGTGGGGTCTCAAGAAAGATGAGAGGCCAACATGGGTGTTAGTCGAACATCCTGAATTTGAAGTCTCAAAGTCAGTGGTTCTTAACATGTGTGGGGAGTGGGGGGGCAGGTATCGTGGACCCCCATAAGATGATGATGGAACCTACAGAATATACAAATCAGCATTTACATCTAAAATTTTACATATAATTTATGAAGACCATGAACTTCATCTTAAGGACCTGTGATCTTAGAACATTTCTAGAAAGATGCATAGAAACTGTTAACTTGGTGGTCCCAGAGAGGAGCAAGAGGGGAGTTCCCATTTTGTTATATACACCGTACATTTCACTTTTGTATAAAGTGCAAGTTTAAAGTTGTAGAAACTAGTTAAATATTTTAAAGGAACCCATGTTCTCACACTTTGGGGTGATCACAAACTCAAATGCCTTCAGGGGCTAGGAAGGTAAGTGCACTTGGCTTTAGGTCAATAGTCCTGGTAGAAGCTGTTGCTAACCAGACCTTGCATAACCTCTCCCCCCACACACAAAATGCTTAACCTCAAGACCATGGAAAACATGGTGTTGACCAAACTCAACAGCCCCACTGTCAACCCCAGGAGGACTATTGGTTAGCAGCCTCTGTTTTGCCCTCTGCTTAGGGTGATAGAAATCCTAGGTTGTGTTTGAAAATCTTTCTGGATAGTCAATGATTCCTCAGTGACAGAGCACACAGAATCTCTGAAGCAGTAGAAGGAAAAAGAACATAGAAAACATCTTGGAAATGACCTGGGAGTTCCAGAGAATATGGTTGGTGGTACATGATGCAAATTTCCCAAAGAAAGGGGGAGCCCAACCTCCCTTTGTCCAGCAACTGCCCGGTAGGAGCTCCCAGTCCCATTAGAGAATGAAGGGAATATGGTGAACGATGATAACACCAGGTATGAAAGACGGACGGGGTGCATCTAGTCCAGGAAGAGAGAGCTCACATCAGGGCGGGCTTCACGAAGGTGGACCAGAAACCAGGCCCTTAAAGGGTCTGAGCTGAATTTCAAATGGAGAGGAGGGAGGGCTGTATTCCTCACAGGGTAAACAGTAGGATCAAAGGTTGCAAGTAGAAAATCAAGAGGCCTCTTTGGAGAAGAGAGAGAATTCATGAGGTTTGGCTTGTGGGAAGAAGTACAGGAAATAAGTTTGGAAAGCTAGGTTCCACAGGATCAGGTGCTCCCAGTCCTCTAATTTGCCTTTTGAACAAAGCGAAGGAACCATATTTCCCTGTGACCATTTCATCCTGCACAGCCCGTGTACTCAGCCCTGTAGAACTACCAGAGGAAGGTTTGGCTGGGGCCCCAGTGACTGACCACTGCTCCGTGACCCCGTTCCCACCAGGCACTCACTGACTAATGGGTTATGGGTGTATCTCAGTCCAACTTCTTCCTCCTGAGGGATTAACTGAAATCTGAAGGAAGAGAGAAGTCCAGCAAAGCCCAGAGATGGGATGTATGCTGCCCAGGGTCTCAGCAAATTGAGGGGCTCACTCTCCTGCACCAGGCTGCCTCTCAAGGTTTACACGTCAGCTCCAAGTACATCACGACAATTACAATTACACCACAACCCCCTTCACATTTACGCTATGAGGGGCCAGGCCTCATACCAGGTTCCTGATGTGAGCATTAGCTCACTGAGTTCTCAGAACAAGCCTATAAGGTAGGTGCCACAATTATTCCCATTTTCAGATGAGGAACTGAAGCTCCAAGGGTGGGTGGGGGGTGTAAAATAACTTTCTCCTGAGAGATAGAGCTGAGATTCTGATTTAGACTCATCTAACTATAGAGCCCACATACATCAGATGAACGAGACCTTTCTGCAGCAGCGAGGAATGAGGACACATGCAGCCTTCCAAGCTTGTGGGCAGCATTTCCAGTGGCCAATGGGTTGAACAGGGCAAATGTAGCCCAAATAGTTCTCCCTGTAGAACCCAAAGGAGGCACCAGCCACCAACAGCCAGGGTTTTCATCTGATTCATTTTTCCCCCTAGGGAATGTTCAAATGTAAGCTCCACGAGGGCAGGGAATTTGAGTCAGTTTTGTTCCAGCACTTATGAGAGTGCCATACAAGGAGCTCGAGAAACACCCTGAATGAAGCGGAAAGTGAATGTTGGTGAGCCACAGGAAGAACTGAGAAAGACCGGCACACAAAGCTTCTCAGTGGGGGTCATTCCAGAAGCTGAGAGTGACTTGGTGACAGAACCTTGAAAGTGCTCCCAGAGGAGCCAACTGGCTAAAATGATCTCATCAGGAATCATTCTGCCAAGTGATAAATACATCAGTAAAGCAAAACTCACCCTGAATTATCATTTTGTATAAGCCTGGCTTTGCTCAGAGCAGGAGTCTCTCCAATCCATTCAAATGCAGGTATTTGTGGAGCATGATGTGTGCAAAGCCCTTTGCCACATCTCAGGATCTGAGAACTGGAAGGAAGTGCAGAGATCAGCCACCAGGTTGCAGGTGGGAAAGCTAAAGCCCAAAGAAAGATTACTTGGGGAGGTGGGGAGTCCCAGGCCTGCTCCCGGCTCTGCCCCCTCAGCTCTCTGAGCCCGGCAGAGTTCCAAAGTCAGCAGCTGGACCAGGCTCTGTACTGTCACACCCAGAGTACCACCTCTCGATTCCACAAGGGGCTGGACTGAGCTATGCCCCCACCTCTTTGTGTTATGGGTCTCCAGGAATGAAATGACTTGGCCTCCCTTCCAGACCCCAGCACACAAGCCTGTGACTTCCAGCAGATCCTAGCTGAGCGCACAAGTGTCTGCTGACCCCTTGTGGTCACTGTGGGATCTGTCCTGGCCCAGCCGCCAGGGCCCCGGGTGCTCCTCTGGGACTTTCTGGCCTCAAAGCGCTTTCCCACCTTTTACCCCGGGGGCTCCTCCCTACAATCCCAGGTGGCAAGGAGAGACAGGATTCCCACTCCCACTTTACAAATGAGTGGCAGCATCCTGCGATCCAGTCCCAAATCCACCATGAATTCCTTACCTGCACAAGTGACCTGCACAAGGCAACTCTAAGGTTTTTTCAGCCCCACAAACTCTCAGAGTGGAGAGGTGACTTGCCCAAAGTCGGAGTGAATCCAAGCAGAGGCACTCCCAGTGAGCAGGTCACCCCATGTCCTCACACTGATCAGGAAAATTGAGAGGATCACAGCAGACAAGAAAACTAGTTCCTCCACCTTTGTGTTCTGATTGTGTGCTGAAGGGCCACATGGAGAGTTGAGTGGACGGACAGATGGATGGATGGATGGATGGACAGATGGACTAATGGGATGGATATGTAAGAACTTTGAGTTTCCTCTTCACTGCAGCTGGAGTAGCCAGATGCCTCCCCTGCTCCCTGACAAGCTGTGGCTAGAATTCCAGCTGCCTAGCCCCTTGGCAGCCTACTCCACACTCTCCTGCTGGGGTTTCAAAGCCACTGCCCCTGACAGTCTGGAGCTGGGACCTTCCATGAGGAGAATGAGTAATCATCCAAGACTTCCTCCCTGCCACATCACTGACCTCTGTGGAGGAGAGTCAGGGGCCAGGGCCATGAACAGGCCCACAGCACGGGTATCCCTCACAGAGCTGTTTCTGCCGCCAACAATGGCTGAAATCGAGTTTGGTGCTCACAAAGGGGCTGAGGATCACCAGAGTGACTAGACGATATGGAAAGAGTATGCCCTATGCATCTCGCAGCCTGGCTCAAACCTACTGACTCTGAGCAAGTTCCTTAGCCTCTCTGTGCCTTGGTTTTCTCACCTGTAAGATGGGCATAATACCTGACAAGTGTTGTAAGGACTGATTGAGGTAAGATAGGAAATGCCTTGCATATAACAGGTGCTCGGTAAATAGAACTTCCCTCCTTCTGTTCCAGGTCATGGAAAAATTCTGGAGAGGGAAGGAAAACAAGGTCCACTGTGCCCCCAGCAAGTTTTCTACCCTGGGAGGTTTTTCCAAGTACTCTAAAGCATGTGGTGATAGAGGAGGAGGGAATGAAATGGATTTTCAGCAAGAATTAAAGGTATGCTCAAGCAGACTTGATCCCTTTAAAAGGGAGTATCATTCATCTAATGGATAAAGAAGATGTGGTATATATACACAATGGAAACTACTCAACCATCAACAAAAATATATATGAAATCTTGCCATTTGCAACGATGTAGATGGAACTAGAGGATATTGTGCTAAGTAAAATAAGTCAATCAGAGAATGAAAATTATCACATGATCTCACTCATATGTGGAATTTAAGAAGCAAAACAGAGGATCATAGGGGAAGAGAGGAAAAAATAAAACCAGATGATATCAGAGAGGGAGAAAAACCACAAGAGACTCTTAATCATAGGAAACAAACTGAGGGTTGCTGGAGGGGAGGTGGGTGGGAGGATGGGGCAATTGGGTGATAGACATTAAGGAGGGCACGTGATGTAATGAGCACTGGGTGTTATATAAGACTGATGAATCACTGACCTCTACCTCTGAAACGAATAATACATTATAGGTTAATTAATTGAATTTAAAATTCTTTTTAAAAGAGTATCATTCATCTGTCCCCTGCCCTCAGCATAGTTCTTCAGACATGAAGGATATTCCACGGAGATTCCCTGAGGGTGACACTGGGAACATCTTTTCACAGCCAATGGGCAGTAGGAGGGACTCCTGTGCCCTACTTCATCCCCATCATCTAGATCTCCCTAACCCAGCCTAACTCTCCCTCAACAGCCTATATCCAACCCAGGATCACGGCAAGGTCTTCTTAGCCACCTGGTAGAAGGGAGACTTGGGTTTTAGCCTAGCTGACATTACAGCTGAGGCCCTTGCAACACCATCTGTGAAATCAGGCTCCAGAAGGCTCTAGGTCCCAGGCCCTCCACTTCCAACTAGAGTAATAAAGATGGGGAACTTAACACATGATGGTTAGGAGATGGTCTCCAGAGTGAGACAGGCATAGGGTGGCCTTTGTCACTTACTAGCTGCCCAACCTTACTTAGGTGGAATTCTTACTCTCTGAGCCTTGATTTCTCACCTACAAAAGGGGGCTAATAAAATTACTTACTTTGTTGTTGGGAGGATTCAATGAATCATGTTTGAAAAGAGCTGAGCCTTGTGCCCAGCACAGGAGTGCTGAATAAATGTTAATATGGCGATAGTCTTGACTACTGGAATGGGCCAGGTGAGATTTCATTTGAACTGAGAGTTGTGCACATGAGCGCATGTGTATGTGTGGCCACTGAACTAAAGACTCTATAAACCTCTCCTTAGCGTCAAGATTCTGTTTCTCGAACAATATCTTCCCATCCAACACCCCTCCATTCATCCCTTGCTGATTTTTCTTCCCTTTAATCTTTTTCCTTCCCAACAATTAAGTGGCCTCTCCAGAATTCCATCACTGCTTGTCCCCTGCTTAAATGCAACATCCCCTGGTTTTTAAAACAAAAATGGGAAGACTGAGTCCACACAATTAGAGGTGAGTTAGTGACTTATAAAATTGACTCATTAGGTTGACATCTCACTCCCAGGGAATCCTGCAGTCCTTTGGGCCACAGCATGAGGATGCAAAGACTCTCAGCCAAGGCCAGCCATCCAGGAGGGTGCATGTGGCTGGAGGCTAGACTGGAGTCAGGCTCAGGGAGGCTGCATTAAGCAAGATCCTGGAGGTAGGGAGACCCTGGGGACAGTTTAGAGAAAGAGGGGCTGGGGCTGCTCTGTGGGCCCTCTGAAGACTCCAAGATCCCCAAAGCCTTTCCCCTTTCCAGGCACGCTGGCTGATGGCCAAGGAAAAATATTTGTTGAAAGGAAACAAACACACCAAATAAAGGAAAGACACCAAAGTGCTAGCAGAGGTTGATCTAAAAGGTTTTTGGCAGACGTGGTCATATTTCTTGTGTGATAAACTCTAAATATTTAAAATCAATTATTCTAAACAGTCGTGATCAGCCAAGAAAACAGAGAAGGGCTTGGAAAAAAGACTGTTTTCATCCCCACTAAAAAGTAGCACGCTCCAGTTCTCAAGGGAAGACCATAAAGGAGGAAAAGAAAAACATCATGAACCAGATCAGGCTCCTGGATATTCCGTTCAGAGGAAGGCCTGCGACCAGGCACTAAGCCTGGAGAGGGGCGTGATGAGGATGAGGATGAGGATGAGGATGAGAACAAGTAAGGAGGACTTCCTGGGGAAGACTTCCAAAAGCCACCGAGAGGACTGATGTCCTTACCTAGCAGGTGCTGTGATGCAGAATGACCACTCCATGGCAGACAGGAAACCTGCTTCTGGTTCTCTGCCATTAACTTGCTGCAGGACCCTAGGCAAATCAAGTCACCTCTCTGGGCCTCAGTTTCCTCATCTGTAAAATGAGGGGACTTGGTTAACTTAAAAAACATATATACTAGGCCCTTGCTCTGTGCACTGTGCTAAAGCTATACTACAAAGAGGAATAGTCATTTAGTCAGAAAACACTGAGTGACGACTAGGCATTTACTAGGCATTGTGGTTACAGATGAGTAAGTCAGCATCTCCACCATTAAGACGTTCACAATCTGGTCAGGGAGACGGTGAGCAAACAAGAAATGGCCAACCACACGCTCAGTGCAGACAGAGGTGTGGGCACTGGAAGGAGTGGCCTTTTCTACTGGGGCCAGGTGGGGGGAAGTGTCATGGCAGAGGCCTGGCCTGGATCTTGGAGGATCCTTGGTCCCTGCTCTCAAAGACTGTACCATCTAATCAGGGGTTAAGACAAATGCCCAAATAGCTACCACACAAGGCAGAATTAAGCCACCCTGGGTAATCCAAGTTCAGAGGGTAGAGGAAACCCATGTGACAAAGGGGGTGGGGGGGAAGGGCAGGCAGGAAGCAGAAAGAGGTCAGAAAAGTTTTGTAGAAAATGGCATTGAGATAAGCTCTGGAGGATGAAGAGAGAACCCTGGGGGCGCTGAAGGGGTATTCTGGATGAGGGGCCTGTGCATGTAAAGGTACAATGTGGGGACTGTCAGGGTGTAGTCAGGACAGCAGGCAAAGCCAGGGACTGGAGACTGGCAAGGCCCGAAGCCGTCAGGGAGCCATCATGATAAGAGCCATCGGCAATGATGGGCCCTGGGCCAAGCATTCCACATCCTCACACCAGTTCTTGGAGGCAGGTTCCCTCACTACCACCCCATTCTTTCGGATAAGGAACCAGAGGCTCAGAGAGGTTACAGACTCACACAGCTGGTGGGGGGCAGATATAGCGCTTCACCTAGGTCTGTCCCATGCCTCACCTTGACCCCCTCACCACTAGACAGCGGCACTACTGAATCCTTCCCATCTAAGGTACCACTCACTGTCCCAGGACACTTGGCCTGGCATTTCACTTCAGACAGGTGGGTACCAAAGGTGGATCTTGGCCTTAACCATAAACCGGCTTGATTCAGCCTCCTCCCAATCAGGCAGCTACGGGTCCATCAGGATCACCTTCACCAGAACAGACGGGATGGTGGGGCAGGGCAAGGAATATCACAGTTGCTGAGAGCTTTTGTGCTCCGCTGTCCGCTGGTCTCAGTTTATTGTTGTTCTACGATGGTGTGGGAGGGCTAGCTTCTGCCTCTCCTCCGCCTGTAGCCTAGTGTCGTCATGGCCCAGGGGCAGATTACTCCGCCTTGACTAGGGCGGCTGGCTTTTCCTGTTACGCTGGAGTTTGAAGTGGACCTTGTACACGCGGATGCTATCCAGGTACTCCTGGATGTTCATGGATTCCCGTCGCCAGCGCCCCAGCTTCCTGAGCTGGTCCGTCATGAACTTTTTCTTCAGGTGGTCGTATAAGTGGCTCATCTTTCTCTTGGTCCTGTCTGAGGCTCTTATCTTAAAAAAACAAAACAAAACAAAACAAAACAAAAAAAACCAGAGTTGATGTTAGGATGAAGAAGCTACTTCACAGAAAGAGAGACATCTGTGCTGCTGATGGGGGGGGGGGGGGTACGTGGAAAATGAGCCAGCTGGACTCAATAGTCCCTAAATAGATAGACTCATAGTAAGCCTCAGTCTCCCTATTTGTAAAATGTGGGCATTGAGCCACATAACCCCTATGGTACCTCTGACAGTCTGCAGCCCAGAAGCCTGATTTGGACCTCAACATCTCTATTGGAAAACTGGTCAGAAGGAGGTGTGTGGTGGGGAGGGTGGAGAAAAGGTGCATCCGGCTCCTTCCCCTCCATAAATCCTATCACCCTGTCCCTAGTACTCACTCAGTGCTTCCCACATACTGTCTCTGACATCCCCTACATCACACTGACCTCTACTTATTTTGTCTAGCGTATCATTTCTGTCCTGTCCCCAACAAGACTGTAAGCCCTAGAAAGGCACATCCTTTATCTTACTCACTCATTTGCTTATTCCAGTGAGCTAGCTGTGAAGTGGACACTAACAAAAATCAGCCGCAGGTCTTCAGAGCGACTACAACATCGTCGGGAAGCTGGGGCACATGCCCAAATGTTTCTAAGTGAAGCAGAGAGTGACACACCCCTACAAAGAAGTACAGAGCTCAAAGAAGGAAAATACCAAGAAAAGCCTCATGGAGGGGTGACTTATAAATTGGGATTGGGTTTTGGAGGATGGGGAAGTGTTGGGCATGTGAAAACAGAACCAGGTGGGGGGTGATCCTGGGAGCTGACATTTTTGCAAACCCTCCTGGGGATTCTAAGCCTTGACAGTGTCTCAAAACCCAGCACAACGTAGGCAAAGGAGAGCTCCATTCAAGGCCAGTGTTGCCATGATCATTGTGCAAGGGGAACAAGGGATGAGCCAAGAACCTAAGTGGATCCTGGGAACAAGGGATGAAGCGGGAGGGTGGGTGTGTTCTCAGAGTGTGCTCAGATGATTCCCAGGACACAAGGTCTTAGCTGTTCTTGTCAAGGTCCTGAGAAACCAGTGGCTTAGCCAAAGCTGCCTCTTCTCTTCACGTGAGCACTTTAGGGGAAGGGGCGGGGGGCGGGGGGGGAGACAGAAACACTGCCATGCTGCCACTCAGGCCTCACATCCACTGAGCTCCTACAAGCTGGGACCTTAGCAAGTCACCAGGTCTACAAATAAGGAGAAGACAGTCTTCATCCTGAAGGGAAGATGCCAGTCAGACCCAGGTTTACAACTCTACGATGATGCACTGGATGACCTTAGTGAAGTTACTCTGTCTCTCTGAGCCTCAATTTCCTGAACTATTAATAATACATAATACATAATGGATGTTCAATACCTAAAGCACATAAGGGCTCAATACAGCTTTAAAAGGAGAACTTCTGGATGCCTGGAGGGTGGCACAGCCCTCTGATACATATAAAGCACCTCAGGAGAGTCTCCAGTTACAGCATCTCACGGATCCTCACCCCACTTGCCAGAGATAGAACATCCCCTCCCCCTGCTGGTGATAGAAATTGGCCCCCAACCCATCCTGGGCCAGTCAAAACAGCCCACACCACCTAGTCACACTGACTGGGGCAAGGATGGGCCAGTGACACACCCTGGGCCAACCGGAGTTTCCCCAGGATTCGTCTAATGTGAGCAACAGTGGAAGCACCCCATTTCCTTTCTAGGCTACGGGCCAGGCTTTCCTTGGCCATGCTCACCAGGGACAGCCAGCCTGATGATTATGCCAACATGCACAAAGACACAGAAAAGAGATGAAAAAGTAAAGTGGAAGACACATCCAATGGTACTGGAGTCCCTGACTCCTCTCATCCCAAACATTGGTGACCCTGCCCTACCCATCCTTGATTATGTAAACAGATTGTTCTCTATTTTACTTGTACTAGTTCAAGTTCAGTTTGAGTCACCAGCAACTGAGAGGATCCTAATAGATCCTATTTTACAAATGAGAAAAGGGAGTCCTGGAGGAAATGTCATTCCCTGAGGTCACAAAAAGCTGGCTTGTCCATTGCCAAGTCCACCCTCTTTCGACTACACTGTGCCGCTGAAGTTTAGCAGAGAGAGAAACACCCAGACCCCTGCTCTTCTTTTGGTCTCTTTGGCCTTTAAGAGGCTTTAGCTTCATCTCTTGAACCTCTCCTACTCTTTTTAATGTCAGAATCTCATAGGCCCGTCTAGATTTGGCCCTGGAACATGGAGGGAAGTCAACAGAGTCAAGAAGGGGACAGCAATTCAGGCGCCTGGGTGGCTCAGTCGTTAAGCGTCTGCCTTCGGCTAAGGTCATGATCCCAGGGTCCTGGGATCAAGCCCCGCATCGGGCTCCCTGCTCAGCAGGAAGCCTGCTTCTCCCTCTCCCACTTCCCCTGCTTGTGTTCCTGCTCTCGCGATCTCTCTCTGTCAAATAAATAAATAAAATCTTAAAAAAAAAAAAAGAAGGGGACAGCAATTCAACTCTGGGATTTCTGCTCCACTTGAAGAAATGAGTACATTATCACAGTCCATCGTGTTCACCAGCCTCTTCCTAGTGCCCAACACAGTGCCTATCCTAAGCAGCCCCTAATGATGCATTTAATGAATTAAATTGAGTCTGTGTGGTGACAACACTGTTTTCCCTCCCCTTCTTCTATGGATTTTGGGGTAGCAGTCCAACCCTACTTGTCCATAAGCAGAAAGGGGAAGGGCCTCAGTGCTCCTCCAGGTAAAGGAAAAATCAGACCAAAGAGTACTGATGCCATTTCAAACTCCAAGACCCAAGATTTCTTTCTACAGGAGACAGTAGGAATCCATTCATGGATCCTCTAGAGAAATAACATGACTGGAGGGGGGAAATGCCACAAGAACCAAAAAATATGGAATCCTTCTCCTTGGCTCCCTCGGCCCAGCAATAGCTGTGACGTCTGGGGCAAACCAGTAACCTCGAATCTCAGTTGCCTCCTCTGTAAAATGAGACTTGCTTTAGAGCACCTTGATCACCTCTAAAATCTGTGATTCCCCCCCACCCACCCCCCCACCCAGGCTATTGGTGAGGGTGAAGTGAACATGGGTCAAGCCACTAACACCCTCTAATGCAAAAGCTTTTGATGACTTTACCTCCATCTCACAGATCCGTTGTGCACTGAGATTGTCACGAATAATCACCCGGGATAAGTTGCTCTTGGGTAAAAATTTTTTCGCCGCTGCTTCACTGGAATTCATTACGCTGGAAGTGAGAGGGAAAAGTGGCACAGGGTGAGATGGCTGGGGCCAGGGCTAGGACAGGGACTGATTTGATGGGGTCCTAGGGGAGTGACTGAGGCTTCCCCAGGATTCTTAGGAGAGGCACAGCTGCCATAATTTTCGGAGGAGCAAGGGAGTAGGCCCAGGCTTCCTCTTGCAGAAAATGTGCACTAAACGGGTATTTTCTGGATGCTGAGAGGAAAAGTCATCCTGAGAAAGATGTGGAAAGGCCCAAAGTGTGAACAGGACTCAAAACTGTCCTCAGAAGCAACCATCTTAAGGAGAAAAAATAGGATGAGATGGGAGGTGGGGGTCTTAGAGAAGAGCAAAAGTTGTAGGGTAGGGTTCAGAGGGATGAATTTGAGGCGGGTGAAGTGGGGAGCACTTGCTCCAGAGCCTAGGTCTAAGAAAGATTGGCAGGGGGAGGGATCAGAGGAAGCAGGGAAAAAAAGGACTGGAGGTTAGGCTGGTTAACAGGGGACTTCTAAGGGAAGAAGGAATTCTAAGGGAAGAGGGTTTGGAAAAAGTCTAGAAAAGTGAGGGAAGTTTGTGGTGGAAAAAGATTTGAGGAGACTTCCTAAGATGAGAGGAAGAAGATGGGATGGGAGGGGTTGGGTGGTTGGGGGTTATGGACTGGAGCCAGGTGCTCCCAGTGAAACTAGAGATAAAAATTTGGCCAAAATGAAGAATTGGTCAAGAATGCATAATGCCAGGTTTTTGCTTTTTGATAATTTACTTACACCATGAAGTGGTTTTGCAAATATGTACCTCTAAATGTTTTTGCCCATTTCAAAATAATTGTTCATATTTTCTTCCTAAAATTTGTAAATTAAGTGTACAATAGAGAAGCAATGGAATAAATTCTAATTAGGCCATACAATAAAATACTATGCAGTCATGAATAAAACAGATATCCATAGTGTATGGGGGGGGGGGGGAGTAGGTAACACAATAGTGAAATTTCTTGTGATAAATTTTTCCCCCCAAAATTGAATCACCATGTTGTAGTACTTATATATGAATGGATCTGGAAGAATATATACCAAAATGTTAACAGTGATTGTCTGTGGCCATTCATTTTGCTTGCTTGTCTTGTCTGATTTTCCTATAAGTGTACACTACTTTGACAGGACAAAAAAGACAATATTTAAAGGTTAAAGCATTTTGAAGGACTAAAAAAAAATTTCTAATTCATTTTCAGCCAATCTGGAACTATGGTTTTATGAATGTTTTTACATTTATAGACTAGTATAAACAAATGTTCCCAGTCTCCCATTTACATTTTTCTGACAACAAAGGCATGAAAATAAAAAGGGTGACATACAAAAAAGGAGATGCTCACATAAAAACGTCTCCCATATCCTGTTAAAAAAAAAAACAAAACGTAAAATATTTAAAGACACATAAAACGCTCTTCGCCTACTCAGTGGTGTACCAAATTTACCAATATTTCCTGGAAAAGTTTAAAAAGGTGGGGGGAACAGAGACTGTAAATATCCCCTTTCAAGTAATAAACGGTCATTTTGAACCAAATTGTTTTCCAACGCAAGGCCTCTGTGGGAGCCTAGAGGATGCTGCCAGGGCTGTGGAATGGAAGGGAGGGAGGGGAAGTTGGGGTCTGTGCGACTCGGAAAGCTGAAGGGCTTTCCCAGGACTACTGGGGAACGTAGAGGCTGAGGAGAGAGGTGTCAGGCCTGAAGGGACCTGAGCCTCGCTAGGCTCTAAGGAAGTTCAAGGCTGGCCCAAAGGGCGCTGGGGACCCCGGGGCTATACGATCTCAAGCCTGGGAGACTAAAGAGCCGGGGAGATTCGGAAGACACGCAGGTGGGAGATGGGAATTCCAGCTTCTCCTGGGAGTCCCAGGCTGAGGGCGTTTGGACTCCCGAGCTCCTGGGGGTGCGAGGTGCTGGCCTGGGAAGGAGCTGGGTGGGGCTCGCATCTGTGAGAAATCCAGGCTCTCTGGGGGTTTGACGGGCTCGGGGCTCTGGGAGAGCCACGGCCGAGGTCCCAAGGGCCGCTGGAGGAGCGGGGGTCTGAGAATAGCCCTGGGCATCCGGGCTGCACCTGAAGAGCACCAGCGGCTGCGCGGTCCGCGGCCGCAGGAAGCAGATCTGCGGGTGGGTCCCTACGTGGATTTCGGGTTGGCTGCCGAATCTAACGTGCGGGGAGGCCCGGGTCCGGTTGGTGCCGGAACTGGTAGTCGCCTGGGAGGCCGAAAAAACCGATGGCGAGCCCAGGTCCCATGTGACCGAGGGCCTGGACTGCTGGGCAGCCGAGTCTACCATGCTCCAGAACGACTCGGCAGCGGGAGGCAGAGGAGGGCGAGCGCGCGGAGGCCGAGTGAATCCCTGCGCCGACGCGGCGCGCAGAGCAAGGCGCGTTGCCCGGGAGACGCGTGACGGAAGGTGGGACCTTGGGGCGGGACGTATGCGCGGAGTCTAGGAGGCTGAGGACGCGGCAGGATTGTCCCTCGGCGGCCGCCGTGGTGCAGCCCGCCGCGTTGCCATGGAGACGAGCCGGGCGAGATGGAGCGGGCTGCGGCGCGCTGAGCTGACACTACCTCTCCGCTAGGACTCATGTGGCCCCCGCGTGATCGCGGGGCGGGTAACCGGGTAGGGCCGGGCGGGGCAGCTCCAGGGAACCGAGGCGAGGCCGGGGTTTCTCCGAAGACCCGGCGCTGCGGATTCCTCACCGCGAGGAGGGACCATTGCTATGGAAACCAGAGCGCGGGCCAGCGGGGGATTGTGGCTCCCGGATGGTGACGGATCTTCTCTCTCCCCGAGACCCTCACCCGAGGCTTCGGGCGCGGTTGCTTCCTGAACGAACCTGCCCTCCCGCCCACGGGAGAGAGGTAAGACTGTGGGGGCTCTTAACATCCAGGAGGCGAGGGAGCCCATTCCAACGTCAACTCCCCAGAAAACCTAGGAGGCTCACCCCTGAAAGTGGCTCTTTGCTCTTGTCAAGCCGTGGACTTCGCCCCACGCTTATAAACCAGTATTAATGAACGCCCCCGGTGTTTGCCGACTTTTCCCACACGTGATGAGACCAGAAAGACCAGCTTTCGGACCTTGCTTCGTGACCCTAGGCAGGTCCTTTTCTCCTCTCTACTTCACTTTTCCGTGTGTAAAATGGAGATATTAACTACAGACACCTATTATGTTGGCTTGAAGACCGAACCAGATGAAGGTAGCCTAAGGCTTTGTAGGCCATAAAATGGTGAAACTAATCACCACCACGCTCCCCCTCACGCTAAATGTTCTTCAAATCTTTGTGTCATTTCTTGAGGCCATCTTTGCAACTCCCTCGCCCCGAGCCTGAAATAAACCCCTTTATTCTTCACTCCCATAAAGCCCTACATTTCACCGTCCCTAACAGCAGCAAGAATAGTTACCATTTATAGAGGGCTTACTCTGTGTCAGGCCCCGTGTTAAACACTTTACCTGGGGTTACCTCATTTCATCCTCAGAAGATCCTTATAAGACAGGCACTGTTATCCCTATTTTCCAGCCCTGTTGTGCCTATAATTGCCTATTTAATGTCTGTCTCTCCCACTAGACTTTGAGCTCTGTGAGAGAAGGGACGTGACTGTCTTGTACATTTCAATACCCCCAGCACCTAATACAAAGCCTGATAAATATCTCTTGACTAGCATGAAAAAGTCTCTCCTCCCATCCCTACCCTCACCATCAAGAGAAGTCTTCTCTGCACACTCATTGTCACTGTGATGAATAGCAGTTTCCTCTATTCCTGTTGCCCACTGGGCACTAATTTTGGAGACCCTCAGTTCACTTTTCTCTGGGTTTTCAGGTGATAAGGATCCATCAGTTTGGGTGATGGAACATCCCTTAGCATTTAGGCTTTCAACTGAGTTTTGGGGAGCTTTCTCTCTGCCCCCACATGACCTTTAGAACAGACAGCCCCATCTGGCCTTCCTGGGGTGAGCCTGATGCATTTGACTCTGGGGCATTGGCTGGCAGGATTTCCTAGGTACCTTTGTCCTTCCTCTCCAGCAACTTAGGAACCACCCTCACCTCCACCAAGTTCTTCCCCCAAATTCTAGACAAACAAGACCAGAAAACTCATCCTTTCCAGAAGATCTCTGAGATGACAGAGTTGTGGCTGTTGGAGCCATTCCTCATTCAACAAATATTTATCAAGCACTTACTTATATGGACAGAGAACTTAGCATTGGTGATACAGTAGGAGTAAAGATAGTTACAGTGAATCCCAGTAGAACCACAGACAAATCAAAACAAAACCACATCTTTAGGAAGTGGTAGGAAGAAGATCACATAGGGCTTAGAAAGCCTGGAGCAGGGACTTGATTAAACCTGGGGGAAGGGTATGGTTCCAAGGGGTTTCCCTCAGGAAGTGACCCTTAGCTAAGATCCCAAGTCCTCTGCTGAATGGAACAGATCAGGATCTGATAGGCTTGTAGGGAAAGAGGGTTCTGGGCCAAGAGAACAGCAAAGGCAAAGGCCCTGGGCCAGGGAGGACCAGGTATCCATATGGCACTGCAATGGCTCAGCCTAGCCAAGGCCTTTCAGGATGGAGCAAAAGAGGCTAGAGATGGGCAGGAGCCAGACCACAAATGGCCTTGACAGTCAAGCTAAGGGACTCCACCTCATCCTGACAGTGGGCAGCCAGTGAAATATATTAAGCAGGGGAACAGAACTCTGCTCCTCATTTGTCTCTGCCTGATGACAACTGCCATTTGGCCTTGAGAAGTGTGCTCTACATCTGAATACTCCTGTTTCAGTGGAACATGTGAAAATGTGCTATTTTTGCAGCTTTGTGCAAGACTGAGAGAGTGAAGGACCTGGGATTTCTTAGGACAAAGCAGGGGTGTGGCCCTCGCTGGGGTGCTTGCCACAAGCCTGCTGCGCACAGCATCGTGCTGGTATAGCTTGTCTACCTGAGGCCCCTCTGCTTCTCTGGGAGCTGCTGTAGTGCCCCCCATCCTGGCCTCCAGGAAGCTTCCAGCCGCCTTCTTCCCTAGGTGCCCTCCTTAGAGGCCAGTTGCAGGAGCTTGGTTAATGATGTAGGACTCTGTAATTGATGTCACTTTCACAGGGGCACGTCCTGTCTCTTCAGAGGGTTTCTTGGAGGGGGGAAGCTGAGACCCTCCTCTCTCTTATACCACCAGTGACTCCTCATGTCGCTGCTTCAGAGTCTCATGATTTGAGCATAAAGTCAGAACAGAAGCAAGACTGGGCAAGTGGCTATGTGAACCTAGACAGAGAGGCCAGGGCGCAGCTGATGGACGCAAGTCCGCCTGCCCAGCTAGAGATGTGGAGACCCCCAAGGGAGGCCTTGACTTCCAGAGTTGGAGATAAGTTCTCTGGGTAGTTCTGCTGTGATGGTCAGAGGACCGCCCTGGGGATCCTGTTATAGACCCACCCATCCACTTCCCAGAAATCCCCTGGGGTTGGCTCTCTGGCCCAGCTGGGCTCCTGCTCTCTAAGCATTCTCTTCCTCCTTGCAGTTTTCCATGGCACAGCCCAACAGAAAGATGTAGCCCTTGTGCCTCACTGGCCGCTGACCCACTGGCCTGATGACAGCACCCCTGTGTACGTTTCCGGTCCAGTTCCGGCAGCCCTCGGTCAGTGGCCTCTCACAGATCACCAGCAGCCTGTATGTCAGCAATGGGGTGGCCGCCAACAACAAGCTCATGCTCTCCAGCAACCAGATCACCACGGTCATCAACGTGTCGGTGGAAGTGGTAAATACCTTATACGAGGACATCGAGTACGTACAGGTGCCCGTGGCCGACACGCCCATCTCGCGTCTCTGTGACTTCTTTGACCCCATCGCTGACCACATCCACAGTGTAGAGCTGAAGCAGGGCCGCACGCTGCTGCACTGCGCTGCTGGCGTGAGCCGCTCAGCTGCCCTCTGCCTGGCCTACCTCATGAAGTACCATGCCATGTCCCTGCTGGACGCCCACACGTGGACCAAGTCATGCCGGCCCATCATCCGACCCAACAATGGCTTTTGGGAGCAGCTCATCCACTATGAATTCCAGCTGTTTGGCAAGAACACCGTGCACATGGTCAGCTCCCCTATGGGAGTGATCCCTGACATCTACGAGAAGGAGGTCCATTTGATGATTCCACTGTGAGCCTGCCAGCACCCCCCGCACCCCCGCACCCCCGCACCCAGGTCAGAGGTGCAGATCTGCTGTTGACCCTCCACCAAGATCTGAACTTAAAACGTTCCACTTTTGCTGATACAGAAAAAACAGATGATGCCTTTTATAAGGGCCAGAAAAAAAGGAAAGGTGCTGTAGCTTTTAACCTTATTATCCGTATCTTCAAAGATTAAATTCACTAACTGTACAATGGTGCAGAGAAATTTCCTACCTTTCTAAGTGACAGGTCATGGCTGCTGGCCAGTGGGGAGAGTGAGGCCAGTGCCCAGGTCAAATGGACTAGCGCCTAAAGCGTTTGGCAAGCCTGCAGTCCTGCTGCCCTCCCCTAGACCGACTAACCTAGGAATGAGTCAGCCACAGTTCCACTCAATTCTTTCAAACCTGAAGCCAGAGCCTTAAGCATCAGGGCACCTCCTGTGCTGTTCACAGTAAGTGCGCCGACCCACTAGGTAAGTGGCCTTCAGGTGGTGCCTCGGGAGTCCTGGGGGCCCAGGCCAACCCTGCTTCCACCTTCGACCCACGGGGGCCCATCTCTGGTTTTCTGGATTTGATTTACACATGGCATCGTTTTCAAAGAAAGCATTCCACAGTATAAAATTTTTTAAAGATATTTTTGATTTTGAGTGCCTTTGTAAATGGCAAGGTCTCAAGAACCCTTGGCAGCCCCCCGCCAGCTTTTGACGAAAGGTGGCATGAGTTTCCTTCTTAGGGGCACATGTGGAGAGCAGGCCTGATATCAGGCTTCAGAGGTTCCTCTCACAGGTCTCGAAATGAAAGGCCAGAGCTATAGACCAGAACCTAGCCTTGTCACCTCCTCCCGCATGTGATCGGGACCTCTTGGCACCTCAGCTTTCTCATCTGTCCAAGCAATGACAGCCCCTTCCTCACAGCATTGTCATGGAGAGTCAATGATCCCTTAACACAGCGCCTGGCACGTGGTAGGTGCTTATGGTAGCAACTTTCGTCCTGAATGATGCTTTGGCCCTGCTGGTCTGGGTCAGCGTGGTCATCCTCATGATGACATTTCCCCCATCTGTGCATAGCCCTTCACTGTTTACAAAGTGCTCTTCCATAATGTCATCCTGTGGGGAAAAAAGTGGTTTGAGGCCTTTCAGACCCTACCTTAGAAGAGGCCTAGACTTTGTAGCCTTTTCAGAGTTTCCATTGTGTTGAATCCACGTGTGACTGGGGGTCCTAAAGCAAGGAGCACACTTCCAGCTTCCCCCAAAAAGGCCTTGTTTAGATTGCTGACCATTAACGCCAATGCTAACCACTGGGGTCCACAGGGACAAATGAGTGGGCCCCACCTATAGGCCCTGAAATCCAGGATTGTTCAAACCCCCCAGGGGCCTGAGGATCTGACTCAAGACCAACTGTTCTAATCCAGAGGTTTTCAGAAGAACAATATATGAGACAGACAAAAGCACAACTGCTCTGTGAGTCCAGAGCCCAGTGGAAGCCAAATGCCTTCTCCCTCCAAACTACCCTACCCCCACTTCCATAAAGGGCATGCCCAGGGGTGTAATTTTAGGGTGCAGGGGAGAAGGAAAAGCCCTGCTTTAGACTGACTTCTCGTTTTACAGATGGATAAACAGACCCACAAACACCAGGGCTGGTGTAGCAGAGCCCCCACAAAGCAGCCTTTCTGGAAGAAACCCAGATGGAAAATTTCTTTCATAACCTTTTTAAAGAGAAATTGATTGGGACATATTTTATCTTCATTTTTAAAAATTTTGAATTAACATACCACAAAATTAATTTTTTGTATGTACAGTTCTGTTTTAACACATTTGTGTTAACTACCTCTGCAATCGGGACACAGAGCAGTTCCATCACCCACAAAATTCTCTTACGCCACCCCTTTGTATTCAGACCTTTGCCCCACCCCAGCCTCTGGCACATACCAATCTGTTCACTGTTCCTTAGATTTGCCTTTTCTAGAATGTCACACACATAGCATCATAGAGGATGTAACCTCCGGAGACTGGCTTCTTTCAGTATGTCTTTGAGATTCATTATGTGTTACTTTTTATAGCTAAGTAGTGTTCCATTGTATGGATGACCACAGTTTGTTTTAATATTCACCCATTGAAGGATATTTGGGTTGTTTCCAGTTTGGGGCCATTTTGAATAAAACTGCTACAAACATTTGTATATAGGTTTTTATGTGAACATAAGTTTTCATTTATCTAGGGTGTATACCTAGAAAGTGGGATCGGTCAGTTATATGGTAAAGGTTATGTTTAACTTTATAAAAAAACTACCAGACTTCCAGAGTGGCTATACTGTTTTGCATTCCACTATGAGAGATCCCCTTTCTCACTAGTATTTGGTACTGCCAATATTTTTTATTTTAGCCATTCTGATAGGTGTGTGGTATTAGCTCATTGTGGTTTTAATTTGCATTTTCCTAATGTTAATGATGTTGAGCATCTTTTTGTGTGCTTCATTGCCTTCCGCATACCCTCTTTGGTGAAATGTCTATTCAACTCTTTTGCCCATTTTAAAATTGGGCTGTTTTCTCACTCTTGAGTGTTGAGAATACTTCATATATTCTGGATACAAGTCCTTTGTCAGATAAGGATTTGTAAATATTTTTTCCCAGTCTAGCTTGTCTTTTCATTTCTCTTAGAAGTATCTTTTACAGAGCAAAGTTTTTAATTTTGATGAAGTGCTACTTGCCAGTTTTTCCTCTTATGGACTGTTGTTTTGGTGTCATGTCTAAGAACTCTTTGCCTAACCCCAGATCACAAAGATTTTCTTCAATGTTAAAGTTTGAGGGTCTAAATTTTTCACTTATTTTTATGATCCTTTGGTATAAGGTATGAGGATTAGTTTGAGGTTCATATTTTTCCATATAGATGTCTAATGGTTTCAACTACATTTGTTGAAGACTGTCCTTTATTGAGCTGTCTTTGCTCCTTTGTGTAGGTCTGTTTTGGACTCTTTATTCTGTGTGATATATGAGTCTTTCTCTTCACCAATACCACACTATCTTGATTACTGTAGCTTTGTAGTAAGTTTTAAAGTCAGATAGTGAGTCCTCCAGTTTTCTTTTTAAAAAAATTGTTTGGGTTATTCTACTTTCTTTGCCTTTCATATAAATTTTAGAACCAACTTGTCTGTATCAACAAACTCCTACTGGGATTTCAATTCAAAGTGTATTAAATCTTTTGGCCAATTTGGGGAAGAACTGCCATCTCTACTCTGTTGAATCTTCCAATCCATGAATATAGTATGTCTCCCCATTGAGTTAGGTCTTTGATGTCTTTCATCAGTGTTTTGTGGTTTTCAGCATACAAATCTTACATATTTTACTGTATTTATACCTAAGTATTTCATTTGAGGGAGAGCATTGTGAAAAAAAATTTTTTTTTAATGTTGGTTTCCAATTGTGCATTGTTGGTACTATATAGAAATACAATTGATTTTTGTGTGTTGACTTTGTATCCTGTGACCTTGCTAAGAGCATTTTTGTAGATTCCTTGGCAATCTACATATAGACAATCTTGTCATGTGTGAATAAAAATAGTTTTATTTCTTCCTTTCCAATCTGAATATCTTTGATTTATTATTTTATTTCACTGGCTACAACTTCCAGTATGATGATGAATATGAGGGATGAAAATAGACATTCTTGCTTTATTCCTGATCTTAGAAAGTGTTCAGTCTTTTACCATTAATTATGATGTTAGCTATAGGCTTTTTGTAGTTAAGGAAGCCCTTTATTAAGTTAAGGAAGTTAGGGAAGAGTAGAAAAGTATTTTCTCCCCTTCTGTTTACTGAAAGAGATGTGTGAATTGGTGTTATTTCTTCTTTAAATGTTTGGTAGAATTCACCAGTGAAACCATCAGGACCTGGAGACTTCTTTTTCAGAAGAATTTAACAATGAATTCAATTCTTTTAATAGTTAAAGGACTATTCAAGTTATCTATTTCATCTTGGGTGAGTTTTGGTAGTTTGTGATTTTTCAGGAATAGCTCCATTTCATCCAAGTTGTCAAATTTATGCACATAGAGTTATTTATAGTATTCCTTATTATCTTTATTATCTGCAGGGTCCACAGAGATAACACCTTTTCATTCCTCATGCTGATAATTTGTCTTTTCTCTTTATTTCTTTGTTAGTCTAGCTAGAGGTTTATCAATATTTAAAATCTTTTTAAACAACTACCTCCCTTGTTTTTTATTTTCTCTATTGTTCTCCCCTTTCCTACTTCATTGATTTCTATTCTTTATTATTTCTGCAGTTCTGCTTGTTTGAAATTTATCTTGTCTTTTCTAATTTCATAAGGTAGAAACTTTATTTCAGACCTGCATCCCACCAATTTTGATATGCTGCATTTTCATTTTTGTTCACTTCAAAATATTTTCTAATTTCTCTTGAAATGTTCTCCTTTACCCATGTATTGTTTAGAAGTGTGTAGTTTAATTTCTAAGTATTGGAAATTTTACCACCATTTCTCTGTTATTGGTTTCTATTTAATTCCATCATGATCAGAGGACATAAGTTGTATGATTTTATTTCTTTTAAATTAGTTAATGTTTACTTTACCATGTAGGATGTGGTTTATCTTGGTGAACGTTTCATGTGCACTTGAGGAAAAAAACATTATTTTGGATAGAGTGGTCAATAAATGTCAGCTTATTGATTGATGATGATTGATGGTGATTTCAATTCTTTTATACTCGCCTTGATTTTCTGTTTACTTGTTCTATTGATTACTAAGAGAAGAGTGTTGGATTTTTTTTTTTTTTCCAGAGAGAGAGAGAGCACAAGCAGGGGGAGCGGCAGGCAGAGGGAGAAGCAGGCTCCCTCCTGAGCATGAAACCTAACATGGGACTCGATCCCAGGACCCTGGGATCACGACCTGAGCCGAAGGCAGACGCTTAACCTACTGAGCCACCGAGGCGTCCCAAAGAGAAGAGTGTTGGAAGTATTTAACTAAAATTGTGGATTTGCCTACACCTCCTTTCAATTCTATTAATTTTTGTTACATGTATTTTGAAGCTTTGTTGTTAGGTACATACATATTTAGGATTGCTATGTCTTTATGGTAAATTGACCTTTTTTTCAATATGCAATGTCTCTTTACCCTTCTTAATTTTTTGAAGTCTACTTTGTCTGATATGACTATAGCCACTCCAGCTTTGTTTTAAGTAGTATTTGCATGATATATCTTTTTATATCCTTTTACTTTGAACCTACTATATTGTTAGATTGAAAATGGGTTTCTTGGGGCCCCTGGGTGGCTCAGTCGGTTAACTGTCTGTCTTTGGCCCAGGTCATGATCCCAGGGTCCTGGAATAGAGCCCCACATCAGGCTCCCTGCTGAGCCTGCTTCTCCCTCTGCCTCTGCCACTCCACCCTGCTTGTGTGCTCTCTCACTGTCTCTTTCTCTCTCTCAAATAAATAAATAAATAAATAAATAAATAAATAAAATCTTTAAAAAAAAAAAAAGAAAATGGGTTTCTTGTAGACACCATATAGTTGGGGCTTTTTTTACATATCTAATCTGTTTTTTAACTAGTGTGTTTAGACCAAATTTATCAATATTTGGATTTAGGTCTACCATTTTGTTTTCTGTTTGTCCTCTGTTTTCCATTTGTTTCCCTTTTCCTGCCTTCTTTTGGATTATTGAATATTTTTAAAGTATTCCATTTTAATTTTATATAGTTTTTTTAGAGGTTACACTAGAGAATATATACATACTTAACTTTTCAGAATCTATTTAGAATTAACATCTTAACCACTTCCCTCTGATGTTCAATGGATAATGTATTAGTTTTCTTTTACTGCTATAACAAATTACTATAAACTCAGTGGCTAAAAACAATACCTATTAATATTTCACAATTTCTGTACGGCAGAAGTCTGGTTGGGCTTGACTGAATCTTTTGCTTAGGTTCTCACAGGCCAAAATCAAATGTTTCATAAGACTGAAATCACATGTGTTTTTTTTTTCTTTTTTTTTTTACTGGAGGCTCTGGGGAGGATTCTGCTTCCAAGCTTATTGAGGTTGTTGACTGAATTCAGTTCCTTGTAGTTATAGGACAAAGGACCCCATTTTCTTACTATCAGCTGAAGGCTGGTCTTTTCTCTTAGAAGCTGCCTACATTCCTTCAAATGCTATCCAGGGGGTTGAGTCCCTCTCACACTTTGAATACCTCTGACTTTTCCTTCTGTTGCATCTCTCTGAATCCAGCCAGAGAAAATTCTTGCTTTTAAGGATTCATGTGATTAGATTAGGCCTGCCCAATAATCCAGATAATCCTGATTTTAAAGTCCATAACCTCAGGGGCACCTGGGTGGCTCAGTCTTTGGGCGTCTGCCTTCGGCTCAGGTCATGATCCCAGGGTCCTGGGATTGAGCCCCGCATCAGGCTCCCTGCTCTGCGGGAAGCCTACTTCTCCCTCTCCCACTCCCCCTGCTTGTGCTTTCTTGTACTCGCTCTCAAATAAATAAAATCTTTAAAAATAAAAAAAATTTTAAATTAAATAAAAGCTACACAGCTGAATTTTGTGTTTTGAAAGGGCCATGGTTCCTGGCACCTGGGTGGCTCAGTTGGTTAAGCTTCTGCCTTTGGCTCTGGTCGTAATCCTGGGGTCCTGGGAGCAAGTCCCGAATCGGGCTCCCTTCTCTGTGGGGAGCCTGCTTCTCCCTCTGCCTGCCTCCCACTCTCAATCTCTGTCTCTCATGAGTAAATAAATAAAATCTTCAAAAAAAAAAAGTCTTTAAAAGGGCCATAGTTCCAACGTTAGTTCAATTTTCAAAACTTTGGCAATGTATTTTAGATCTGTCCTAAGTCTGTGCCACCCAGGGGCCAGTCAGAAATCTGGGTGGTCTACCTAGTTTAGTTCTGAAAGTCATTGGACTACTGTTTAGAGTCAGATCCATGCATGGAGCCTAGCAGTTCGTATGCAACTTTATGGGATCCATTTCTCCAGCTCCCTCCTCTCCACGATCTCCCCCACATTTTCGAGTGTTCAAGGCCACCCATTCCCAGGTCCTCCAGCTGGAAATCAGGGCCTTTGGTCTCCCTGCTCTGCTGCACACATTCTGCGACTGGGTCTGCTCTGGAGCCAAGTGACAGGATGAAGAGAGAAAAGGCATTAGGGGGCGCCTGGGTGGCTCAGTTGGTTAAGCGACTGCCTTCGGCTCAGGTCATGATCCTGGAGTCCCTGGATCGAGTCCCACATCGGGCTCCCTGCTCGGCGGGGAGTCTGCTTCTCCCTCTGACCCTCCCCGCTCTCATGTGCTGTCTCTCTCATTCTCTCTCTCTCAAATAAATAAATAAAATCTTTAAAAAAAAAAAAAAAAGAAAAAAAAAGAAAAGGCATTAGGAATTCCATCCCCTGCCCCACACTCCCTCCCTCCATACACTCTTTTCAGGCCACAGTTCTTTTGGTCTGAGAGGATTCCCCTCAGAATTTTAGGTGACTTCCCAGCTGCCATTGCCATTGACTTTGCTGCTGCCCTGAGTTTTAACTTGAGCATGAGGTTTGCCTGGGGGCAGGGCAAAAGAAGAGAAAAGGGGAAAAAAAAAAAAAAAAAAAGATTTCCCTTACTTTGTCCTTAAGGGGCCCTCCTTTCTACTCCTCAGACCAGGAAGACAGGGCTTCTTGGAGTTTTTTCTTCCATGCCCAGTGCACAGTTCCAGGAGCCACTTTGAGACCAGGCCAGGAGATACAGGAACAAAAAAAACAAAACAGGAAGCTCACCGCCAGATTGTTTATACTTCAAGTTCTGATTCCCTTCCCCAAACCACCTGCTACCATTTCGTTTTCCGAGTCCTCAGAGAGCTGCTCCATTCGGTCCAGCGTTTTTAGTTGCATTTGGGGGAAGGACAGATGATGCTTACTCTATCTTACTCAGAACTGGAACCCCAAGAAATTTATTTTTAAAGATACATGTCCGTTTGTGGAAAAAGGAAAACAAATATGGTCCATCTACAAGACTATCTTGATAACCAAGTCAATATTTTGGTATAGTGGTATATTTCCATTCATGCATTTTTTTTCATAGTTGAAATCTAATTTTGGATCCTCCTTTTTAAAATTATTCTTTTTAATTTTCTGAATTGGTTGTGGTAGGATCAAGATTTCATATCCTAAGTGGAAGAGGCTGAGATTGAGGGCTCTTGAGAGGGTCCCCTTTTCCCAAATAGTTCACTCTGTTCCTTCAGACTCGGTAGCCCTTTACTCAAACAACCTAGGCAAAGTAGGTCATATTGGAGCTTTACCATAATCCTGTAATAGGGAAGAATGAAATGATTCTCACAGCCCAACATCCTGGCTTGGAGCAGGGATTCCAGGTCTCTGTGATTTTATGAACCTTTAACTTTCCCACTTTAAAAGTGCAGAATTTCTTTCTTTATGATAAATGAAAAAATTAAATTTGGTTTAAGAAGTTTCTGTGAAGTTCATAATACCCTGTCAGAGAAATAGTGACACGCTAGTGGCCCTGGGGATTTCCCTGAACAACCTCTGTTAAAAGGGTGATCTCATTACAGACCCCAAGGACAGGTAGCTCTTGACCCTGAAGCACACAACCCTGCTTACCTGTATCCTGGGATGTCACATCCAAATGCCCTAAGAATCCATCCACCTTCACCTCTGGATTTAGGATCTGTATCACTTAAGAAGCCTGAAAGAGAGTCAAAAGGTGGATTTTCATCCTGCCTTGTGACTTCAGGCAGACCCTGGAATTTTTCTGGAATTCTGCCGACTCCGTAAAATGGGAGTCACAATGGCATCTGTGGTGACCCTAAGGATGTGTCCCACAGACCTCCAATTACAGAAAGTAAAACTGACCAAGGGCAGTGTGAAATCTATCACCATGTTTATGCTGAGGCTAGACTTCCCTCAGACTCCTTCTAGCCAGTTCCTGAGCACAGCAGGGATACTAAGGCAGACCCATTCCTGGGAGACGTGGGGCTCTTCTGGTTGCCTTCTTTGCCTCAAGAGCTCTGATGGCCATGCTGAACCTTCCTTAGACTGCAGCATGGTCAGAAACGTGTCCACCCAACCTTCCTCCCCTCTCTCCTCCACTCAGAGTCTTACATCATGGTCTGACAGGTCTCCTAGCCTTCCCAGCTCCCTTCCCATTTTCCCTCACAGACGTTTGCCCTCATAAAACCCTTGCACTTTTCTTTCCATCTTGGTGTCTGCTTCTCAGAGGACCCAGAGTAAATCACCATCCTGCCCACCTCTCAGAGGTGCCAGGAGACACCCCAAAGCAGAAAGCTTTCAACATCTCTAAAAGCCTCTTGCCACAAATGTTTCTAGACTCCCCCGTGGCAAAACATTTGTAATGCTTTTCCCCTGAAGACAAAAAGAAATGTTTTGCTGCCTGAGCTGGGAGATACCCGCCTGGCAACTTCTGTGGGAGACACTCCCTGTGAACCTGGGCCAGACCATACGTACCTCTATAACTTCACACCCTGGCTCTGTTCTCTAGAGCAGAGTTCGGAGCAGGAAATGGCAGAATCCCCAAAATTCGCAGATAAAGCCCTAGCCCTGCTGTTCCCCCTTTGCATCAGATTTTTGCTATGGTCTGAATATTTGAAATTCATATGTTGAAAAACCTAATGCCCAAGATGATGGTATTCGGAGGTAGGGGCTTTGGGGGATCATGAGGTCATGAGAGTGTACCCATCATGAATGGGATTCATGTCCTTATAAAAGAGGCCCCAGAGAGCTAGTTGCCCCATCTGCCGTGTAAGGATACAAAAAAAGTGACCCAGAAGAGGCCCCACACCCAACTGTGCTGGGACCCTGACCTCAGACATCCAGCCTCCAGAACTGTGAGAAATAAATTTCTGTTTATAAGCCACCCAGCCTGTGGCATCTTGTTATAGCAGCCCGAACAGATGAAGCGAATCATCTTGGTTCTTCCTCCTCTTTGGGCTTCAGTTGCCTCATATGTATGACAAGGACTGAACTAGATTTGTGGCTTTCAGACAGGGTTCATGGGAAATTTGGCAGAGGTGTCTCAGGGGTAAGGGGTTTCCTCATTCAGCTAAGGCGCCTCAGCTTTGGCTTGTTTGATATTGGGCTCCAGCATAAGATGCACAGACAGGGTTCTTACACCAAAGAAAATTTACGTACAAAGAGCACTGCCCGGTCGAGGCAGCAGGTAGTGCTGCCCCAGAATCTACCCAGCTGGGATGCTGGCAGTGCTTAGAGAAGGAGGGAGGGGCACATGATGAGTGGGCAGAAGGATGCCTAGATTCTGGAAGGTTCCATCAGGCACAGGGAGCAGGGGTGGCCTCATCTAGCTGGAAGAATCACGGGGAGTGGGCTTGGAGATAGCAGAGCATCCAGGGCTTCAAATACCAGACCAAGGAGCCCAGACCTTCTCCTGTCTGTGAGTGGGGAGCAAAGAAAGCGGCCTCCAGCCCTCACTGAGCAAACACTTGCCAAGTGCCCACTGTGGGCAGGATCCTATAGTACTGTATCCGGGAGGACACAGAGGTGCAGCCAACAAAATCCCACCTGGAGCAGGAGACTCCCGGACTCATTCCCCGTGGCCCCAAGCTGTGTCCTCCTCAATCTCTCACTCAACAAACACTCACTGATGTGGTAGCCAGCCTGAGCTGACCTCAAAGATCCCCTCTTCTTGGTATTCATGTCCTTAGGGTAGCCAAGGTGGGAGGGCCCATACTGGATAGGGTTGACCTAAGATATCAGAGAAATGACAGTATTAGAGTTAAATAATAAATGAAGATATTAGAGAAATGAGTGTGACTTTTGAAATTGGGTCACAAAGGATATTGTGGCTTTTTGCTCTCTTTATCACTTATTTTGAGAGAAGCCAACTACCATGTCATAAGGACACTGTGGAGAGGCCCACGTGGCAAGGAAGCGAGGCCTCCTGCCAGCAGCCGTGTGGATGACTCATCTTGGAAGTGGACCCTCCCGCCCCAGTCAAGCCTTCATATGACCCGCAGCCCTGGGCGACATCCAGAACTATTCCACTAAGCCACTCCCAAATACCTGATCCACAGAAACTGTCAGATAATTCATGTGTGTTGCTTTAGGCTGTAATGTTTGGGGATAATCTGTTACCCCAAATCTATACAGCTGATGGTACTCTGCACTGTGCCCACAACACTGTCCCCACTGTCCTCTGGACCACAATACCTCTTCCCTGATCTCTCTACCTCCTGTCAATTTCCCCTTCCATTTCCCCTCCACATAGGATCCAGACCAAACTAAAGGGCCACTCTCAAGAAATGTGTGTTGAACATCATGGCTCTTGCCTGCTCAAAGCCTCTCCCGTGGCTCTCCATTGTATAGTGTGTTCTTTCCAGGAAGTACTGGCAAGTGAGCTGGGGCAGTGCGATGGTGGCGTTTCTGGCATCCCTGAGCTGATTTGGGAACAGAGCAGAGAGCAAGAAGAGCCCTTGTTTGCTCTGGCCCCTGGAATGACAATCCAAGGGCCCCCTGGGGTGGCTGGGAGGGGCCCCCTCGCAGCTGGGGCTGAGACAAGGCAGGGGCTTTGTTCTGAATCCACAATGGCAGGATGCCCAGCACAGACCCAGATCCCCAGCTTCCTCCAAAGCAGGGCAAGGGGGTGGGAGCTGGGGCAGCCCTCCCACTGTGCTCTAAGAGCAAGCCCCCAGGGTGGGGGGCGGGGGAAGGGGCTCACCGTGCAGTGGAAGGCTGGGGGGGAGGGAAGTGGCTAGTATGAAAAGCCTTGGGAAGGAACTAGGAATTCTGTTAGTTCTGTTGTGAGTCAGTCTGCTAACATTTCTTGAGGACCTATTAGGTTTCAGGCACTATTGCTAAGCACTTGCCACACATTAGCCCACTGCAGCCCCCTCCCCAAGCTAGCCAGGGTTCCGTTCTACTGCTGCCCCCACTTAACACACAGAGGCACAGGAGGAGAAGGCCGTTGCCTGGAGTCACACAGCTTAGACAACGCCAGAGCTGGGGTTTGGACCCAGGTCTGACTCCTGTTCTTGACTAGTATTCTCTTCCACCTACTCTGTCCATAGCAGGCCCCGTGCTCGTGCTGGGGAGATAGTGGTGAGCAGGACAGCTGTCTTGGCCCTTGCCAGAGCCCAGGCTGGTGGGGAAGAGAAGTGATACACTAGTTCTGACAGTGGGATGTGCTCAGTGCCCAGCCTGAGTGCAAGGAGCTGGGGTGACCTTTAGCTGTGGCTCTCGACTCAGCTTTGCATGGAGCAGGGCAGAGGTAGGGGTAGGAAAGAGCTTCCCAAGGAAGGTGACATCTGTTCTCCTGAGGACAAGGCTTCCCTGCAGGGACTGGGCACAAAGATTGAGGCTTGGAGAGGTGGAGCGACTTGCCTGAGGCAATCAACTAGTAAGAGGGAGAGCCTAGAGGGGCAGTGGCCTGTGATGGAAATCACCCACCAAGCCCTTCCTTCCGGTTATTCCAGCAATCCTTACTGCCCACTCCCAATGACACTGTGACACCAAGAGAGACCAAACGGGTCACACTGTGAGAAAGGGGGCCAGGATACAAACCCGGGTTTTCTGATAGGGAGGGCTTTAAACATGACCTTGAGGGAATCTCCTCAATGCTGGAGAGTCCTGAGTCTGGTGACAAGCCAGCCCCAAGGTCAAGCACGGCTCCGATTCACCCCTGCCCTCTGCCCCCACAACCACCAAGGGCTGGCTCTGATCTGATAGGGTTTGGGGGCTGGGGTAGGCTCACCCTTCAGCCAAGCATTCCATGGGGTTCCAGGAGCCACGGCGAGGGTGCTGCAGGGAGGCTCCTACTCTGGCAGGGGGACTCCCTGGAAAGAGAAAGGGTCCTGAGTACTGGTGAGGCTCTGCCCACCCAAAGACATCTAATCTGTCTTGTCTGGCCAAGCCTCAGAGTGGAGGCTGGAAATGCCCAGGCTGCACAGGGACAGGGCTGGGCCGGCGGCATCTCTGAGTCACGGGCAGGGTGGGTAGTGAGTGACTCAGCCTGGGCCCACTTCCCCTTCAAAAGGCCAGCCTGGATGGAGGCCAGGGCCAGGAAACCCTGCGCCTGTCCTTCCTGGGCCAGGTGCCTGAAAGAAGTCGGTGAGGATGGAAGGTGGAGCCCAAGGAGAGAAGCGAGACAGGAACCTGGTGAGGCCGCAGGGGCCAGATCCTGATGGTCTTGTGGTCTCCCGCAGTTAGTTCTGACTTTGTCCCAGGAGCAGTATAGAGCCCCAGAAGGTGTGTGTTTTAGAAAGAACCTTCGGGGGCTATGTGGAAGGTGGAGTAGAGGAGCCAGAGCAGAGCAGGGAGGAAGCCATTGCCACCATGCAGAATGTGAGCAATGGTGGCCTGGCCAGTTAGAGAAGGGGACCCAGACAGGCCATGATGGGTCAGGGAGGATGTCCTCATTTCTGGGTGGGCAGCTAGCAGCCAGCGGGCCCAGAGCTCTCCCTACATTTCCTTGGCTGTCACTCTGAGGAATGACACAGGTATACAAGCAAAAATAGTTTATTTGAGGATGGAAGACCCAAAATTGGGGGGCCCAGGGGTGAGGCTACAGCAGCTGCCTGGGGTTGGCACAGATGATCCCAATCCCCAGGGGATCCCAGCAACAAAGAGGCCTTTCCCTGGGCCCCCTAGCTGCCTCCCCCACTTCCAGGAGGAAGGATTGTGCAATCGCCAAGAATCATCATCGTCGTCATCAGAACATGGTGAGGTGTTCAAAGTTTGGCCAGCAATTTTTGGAGAAGTAGTTGATGCTCATCCTAACAATCAGTCCAAGAAGCACAGTGCCTGTGCTAGGTCTGGACCCACCATCCAGTGGTGAGTGAGGTCTGTGGTTAGAGCCAGGCAAGGGACAGGAGGTGGTTCTCTCCGGGAATCCCCATTCCAGCCTCCAAGGTGGCCCTTCCAGAAGGCCCCTCTCTTTCTCCCAGGGCCCCAGTGGCTGCCTGCTCTCTGCTTTTCCCATGGCCACTGGCCAAGGTTGGATTCAGGCTGGGGCTGTCCCAGGGAGCCCAGGTGTTCCCCTAGGTCTCAAAGACCTTTGCCAGTCCGGCCCCTCCTCCAGAAGCCCCGGCGGGCAGCCCAGGAGGCCACGAGCTCGCAGTTGTGGTAAAGGAACATTCCTGAAAGGGTGAGTGCAATGCCCACGTAGCTGAGGGCACTGAGGTGGCTGCCAAACAGGAGTCGGGACAGGACGAGGTTGCCCACGACAGTGAGGTTGCCCAGGACGTGGACGGTGAGGGCAGAGGTGAGAGCCAGCAGGGAGAAGCTGGCCAAGTTGTAGAGCACGGACAGCAGGCAGCTGAGCAGGATGCAGGCCCAGAGCTGGGAGCTGGCGGGGGCGGGCGGCGGGGCCACACCGGCCTCCAGCACCAGGGCCGCACCCGCCAGCAGGCAGAAGCTGGGCAGCGAGGTGGCATACAGCAGGGTCACCGCGTCCAGACTCTCCTCCTGCAACAGGGCACCTGCAAGCAGGACGGCAGCCATCAGCACCCCGAGGGAGACGACCCCTACCCCACTGGCCGACCTGGCAGGGGCTCGGGGGCCCATCACCCCGGAAGCCTGCCCCAGTCCCTCAGGCAGAATTAGTGGCTCCTGCTCTGTAACATGACAGTCAAGAATCCAGGCACCCCACCTAGCCTGCGACCTGCGTCCGCTCCTGACCAGCTATGACCTGGCACTTACCCTCCGTATCACCTGCAGAGTTGGGTGAAAGCACCTCATACGCAGCGTTGTTGTAAAGATTAAAATAGATGACACTTATCAAGACTTTGTAAGGTAAGTACTCACTAAATGTAAAAAAGTAAATAAATAAGCCTGTTATCATCCACTTCAAACTGCCTTCCGCAGCCTCAAACAATAAGCTGCTTGTGATAGCCAAACGATCAATAAACATGAAATGTGGCTCAAAAAAAAACCAAAAAACAAAAAGTCTTCGGGGGCTCCCCAGGCCCCAGAGAAAAATATCCTAGGTTCTTAGCCAGCTTGGAAGGCCCTGTGCCAAGTGACCCTGACCCACCTTTCTTGGTTTCAGTCCTTACCCACCCACCCACTACCCCACACTGCAGCGCCCACCACCATAGCAACAGACGGGCCAACAGAAGGTCCCAGCTCTGCCACCTCCTAGCAAAAAAAAAAAAAAAAAAAGGTTTTACAATAATAAATCGGAGTCAAGTGGCGAGTTCATTCATTGCTTCATTCACTTATGACCCTGGGATGACGGGAAGACAACAAGAAAGTCATTGTTTGCACTTGGCTGTCACTCACTGTTCATAACTGATCATCAGCATCTTTTGCTACCAACACTAAGGCTTGTCGAGATGAATCCAGGACGAAGAGGAAAGCTTTTAGTTTTGCAAGGAAAGAGAGGATCCTACCAGCTTGCATATGTGTGAATGTGTGCGTGTGTGCGTGTGTGTGTGTGTGTGTGTGTGTGTGTGTGTGAGTCTATGCTTATACACGTTACCACCCAGCTGTTCACAAAGGAAGCAGTGGCCATCATCAAAGTCAGACACCGCTCGGGTCAAATGACAGTATTTGCACACTGGTGACGATGTTCTGGGGCCTTCTCCTAGCTTTAGTGGAGAGAGATGAGTAACCGATGGAGGCCCCCTCCCAGGGCTCTTGGAGCCTCTGTGCATTTTCTGACACACGCTTTCCAAAGAGCCACAGGGGTGCTTACTCATAGGCCAGAATAGGAAAACCGTATTTCTCTCTCAATTTCATTTTGATGTTTTGGCTTTGTTCTCTAGGCAACAGTCCCTCTAGCTCAAGCATTTCTAGAAATGAACAGATAATTGGAATGCTTCCTTCTCCTTCACTCCAAATTTAGCACTATTACAAGCGGCGTGTGGCTTGTACGTTAAAGGTCCCATCATTGGAAGGTGTTTAGGTGAACTTCACTGCCTCTAAGGTGACCCTTCCAGAAGGCCGCTCTCTCTCTCCCATGGCCCCAGTGGCTGCCGTGAGGTAGCCAGGCAGGAAGGTCCTAACCTCCCCACCACCCCCAGCCCCTTGTGCGCATTCTGCATCCCGACCCAGCCCTCTGCCTGCCCTCCCTGCAGCCCAGGGAAAGAGCAGTGATCCTCTGCCACAGGCCACTCGCCCCACCCAGGGCCCCCAAATGCCAGCCTATGGTCCTGCCTCCTTAATGACCCCTCCCTGGCTAGCCCCACCAAACCCTCCATTTCAACCTCTCCTTCTCTAAAGGCAATTTTGTTTCAGCATCTGAACACACCTAGGCTTCGGCCACAGACAGACAAACGTTCTCTAGACCCTCTGTTCCTATGGCTGCTGGTTTAGCCCATCTTTGCTCTGTCACCAGCTGTGTGATATCACACAAGTCACTCTAGGTCTCATCTCCTCGTGTGTAACAACACCGCCCTCACAGGAGCATGCGAGGTGCTGAGCTCAGGGTCTGGTGCCCGGCGGTGACTGCTCGCCACGGCAGCTGTCATGATCCCCCACGCTGCTCCTGCCGGCTGCCACCCGGGCCCTAGCAAGGCCTGCGTCCCACTCCCAGAATGCTCTCTCCTCTGGTCTCCCCAGGAAGAAGAAAGCTGGCCCCGACCACACCTGTGCCCACCTTGGCTCTAGAACTTTTCTCCTGCCCTTGTAGTCTCTGCCTCTGAGTGCATCTCCCCACCAGCCTGAGAACTCAGGCAGGGATCAGGTCAGGCTGCTCTCTGATGCAGGTGGGTACAGCTGAAAGCAAGTTCAGCAAGCTGGCACCCCTCTTCCCAGCCTCTCTGGGAGCGTAGCCCCACCCTGGGCCTGCAAGTGGCCCAGATTGGAAGGAAGAGACTGGCCCTGCCCATGGCTGCCTGGGTGCTCCCCTTCCTGGACTCTTACCCTTACTCCATGCAGTCTGCTCTCAGCCTACCATTTACACTCTAGTCTGAATCTGGAACCCCTGGAAGTAGAAACCTCCTCTTGTCCAAAACTCACCTTACTTCCTGGCTCTGGTCTGTTCCTCCCCATCTCTGCCAGGCTCCCATCTCGGTTGGTGGGGCCTCCAGCCTCCTAAGCTCCCTGCTTAGCACCCTGAGCCATGTACCTTAACCAGCCTGCCAATTCTGCTCTCAGAGCCATTAATAACCCACCCACTGAAAGAGTACTTGCCTGTGCCAGGCCTCAGGCCAGGTGCTGGGGGACATGGAGATGCCCAAAGCCAGTCCATGCCCTCTCAGCCCTCCTGTCTGATGGGATGCAGACAGGTAACCAAGTGGCTACAATACAGGACATCAGAGCTGTGACAGGGGAAACAGAGGTACTGTGGGAGCCTGGAGGAAGCACCCAACCCACCTCGAGGGCCAGGCGGTTGACACTCGGGAGAGAAGGAGGAAGCTGGCAGAAGCCAAGAAACAGATCAATGCCAGGCACCTGCTGTTTCACGCCTGAGGGCTGGGTGAGAAGCAGGCGTGCTGTGGGCCTGAAGGCTGGGGCCTTCCCAGCCCTGTGACCCTGCTGGGGGGGGGGGGGGGGTCGGGGGGAAAGAGGTCAGGTTTCCCACTACCGACTCATGCCCAGAGCTCAGGCCCAAGCTCAGTCACCAGCTCTCATGTAACCCGAGGGCAAAAATAGCACGGAGCTTTGACCATGCCTCAGGGCCCAGGAGGATGGGGAAGATGCCAGGGCAGGGCTGAGCTCTGCCATCTACCTTCCCTTGCCTGCAGGCTGCCCCCAACCCCAGCCTAGCACCCTTGAAGACCCCTCCTCGTTCTCCCAGGCCTAGGTCACAGATCTCAGAGCTGGAAGGGGGAGAGAGCACGGGGGCCCCTGGGACTCCATCAACTCCAACCCTCCTCCTCTGAACAGATAGGGAGACTGAGGCCCAGATAAGACCCAGATCTGCCCAAGGTTGACCAGCAAGTATGAGCAAACGCGTGGCTGGATCCCAGGCCTCCCCACCCCAAGTGGGCACCCTGCCTTCCCCCACATCTCCCTTAGGTTGAGGCAGAGAGAGGGTGGGGACAGTGACTCAGATGCCCCTTGAGGAGACAGAGGGGAAGGCATCCTCTACCCTCAGACCCAGTGATTTAGCAGGGTCTAGGCCTGGAGCCTCCACCTCACCTTCTGCCCAGGGCCCCCTGTCTCCTTTCTTCAGAAGTGAGGTCACCTGGGACAAATCATGAACCTCTAGGTCTCAGTTCCATGGGCTATCAAATGAGAATGAAGGTGGTGGTTGCCATGGCGATTCAAGGTCAACACGGAGCATGGGGACTGTTACACTGCAGCTCCCAGTAAACATCAGTCCTTCCCAGACTTAGCCAAACCCCTCAGCTTCCAATCCCATCTCAAGGTCTCGCCCTCTTTCTCTCTCCTGAGTCCCCACTATCAGTTCTCCTTCAGGGTCCACAGCCTTACGCCACATCACTTGGACAGCACTGAGTCCGACTGCCTGGGTTCAGATCTTGCCTCTGCTGCTCACTAGCCACATGACCCAGGGCAAGTCTCTACCTGTCAACGGGGACAACTGAGTGACTTCCTTCATCAGGGCAGTATGGAGATCCAATGAGATAAAAGGCTTGACAAAACATGAGACACGGATCAATGGCAACTATTATTAAATATCGGCTGGGGTCTAGAGCTAAGTTTGGGGCCTGGAATTCTCTGAGCTGTCGGTCCTTTACCGAGCCTCAGTTTCTGCCTCCTCCAAAGTCACGAACCTCAGTTTCTTCATCTGGAAGATGGGATAACAGCCATACCCCTCACAGGGCCATCCAGGCCACACCCCCACCCCAATCCCCACCTTCTCAGCCAGTGACCCAGGCACTCACTCTGCTGGATGGACTTGAGGCCGCGGAGGCAGGTGGCAGCCAGCAGGAAGCCACAGCCAGCGGGCAGTGTCCGGAGCTCCCCGGCCAGGCTGCAGGCGGCCCCCAGGCAGAGTGGGCCCATGGCGGCAAACTGCAGCGGGTGGTGGCGCCGGCCGAGCAGCAGCGCGGACAGGGCCAGCGTGATCAGTGGCGTGGTGGTGGTGGCCAGCTGTGCCAGGTCCAGGGGCACAGCGCTCAGGCCCACGTTGCCACAGGCCATGGAGGTGCCGAAGGTGAGGCTGAGCAGCAGCACTTGGAGGCGAGTGCGGTGGGGCATGGGGCGCTGTGCCCCCCAGCGGCACGCCAAGGCCGCTGCCAGCATGTGTAGCGAGGAGAGCAGCAGGGGCCGTCCGAAGCCGTGCACAGTGAAGATCCACTTGTTGAGGCTTGACATGCTGGCCCCTGCCAGCAGCCACACCAGTGCTGCCACGGCCACCCGGGCCCGGCCAGGCCGCCCGAGGGCCTGCGGGGTGTCGGGCGGCCACTCGGGGGACCCAGCCCCCCGAGCACCACTAGCCACTGCCTCCGCTGAGGTCATCCTGCCCTCATGGTGCTCCAGCGGGCAGCGACACATCCGTACCAGTGGGTCCGCGGCAGGAGGACGGCTCCCCAGGGACCAGCTCTGGGCCACCGAAGAGTCCCACTCTGGGCCAGGCCCAAGCACAGTTCCTCAGACAGGTGAGGGCACTGCTTCTTGTGCCAGGCCTGTGCCAGCCAAGGTCCAGGAGCTATGCGGTGCTCCTGGCTCAGGCAGGGCAGAACCCCGGCCGAGCGGCTGGCATGCCAGGCTCTCTGGTGCTCAAGCCTGGCCTAGTAAGCTGCCGGCACCTCTGCCCGGTCCCACGTGAAGTCTCCACTCTTCTTCCCGCTTTTAAGCCCACTCCACGATTAGATGGAATCCTCGTTCCTTTTTCTCTTCGGTCCAGACCCGGCGACCTACTGCTCGTTCAGGCCGGGCCCAGGCCTGGCAGGGGCGATCCGGGCACCGGCTCCCGGTGGTGCCGGGTGGTCGCGGCTCGCTTCCTCCGACAGTGCGCCCAGGCCCAGCGGCTAGCTGACACACCGGCCCGCGTTCAGGCCGGTGCTCCGCGACGAGCTCGGCTAGACTAGGCTCCGGCGGGGGCCTGCGCTCCAGCTCCGGCTCCTGGCGGCTCCGGCTCCCGGCGGCTCCGGCTCCCGGCGGCTCCGGCTTCCGGCGGCCCGGGCTGCGGCTCGGGCTGCGGCTGCGGCTGCGGCTCCGGCTCCCGCAGCAGCTCCAGCCAGGCTTCAGCCCCGGCCGGCCCCGCGGGCGAGGCCCCGCGCTCTTAGGCCCCGCCTCCACCGCCGCCGCCCGCGCCCCACCCGGAAAGTTGAGCTGAGCCCCCAGCACCGCCCCTGGCTAGGCCCCGCCCCCGGAGCCGGGAGGGATGTCTCGCTCCTCCCCCAAGCCGCCCGCTCACAGCCCCTCCTCCATCCGCCTAGCAGTCCCTCCATCAGCAGAGCCCCCCAGCTGGAGTGGCCAGGCTGCCTGTCCCCTCTCCCCTAGCAGTGGGGAATCAGGCCCCTCCACATCCAGCGCCAAGGCAAGCCCCCCGTAGAGACCTATGCAGTGCGGGGACAATGAGGTGCCTTTCTGAGGGAGGCCGATAAAACCCCCAGCCTCACCGGGGACTGCATCTTCAAGGACCCCCACCCAGGGACCCTCATCCCAGGACCAGTCTCGGGGCCACCCGATCTCTGGCCACAGTTATTCCGTGGGACCTCAGCATCCAGACGAGTTGGACCACCGAGCCCCTTAAGGCCCCTCCATAGCCCCTCCCTAACTCCCAGCACTTCCTCCCTCTCCCAGCCCAGGGCCGCTCCCCTCTAGGCAGACACAGGGAAACTGAATCACCAAGGCCACCCACATTTGTGGAAGCGGGGTACCAGCCAGCATCTATCCCTGGCCAACAGCCCCTGTCCCGTCCCCTGGGCACTCAGAACTGACTCATAGCTGGACTTCCTGGGGTCCACCCTCTGCCCCCAGCCCTAGCAGGACAAAGAGCCCTGGGTGGGCTGGCAGCCAGAGCAGCTGCCACTAAGCCCTTGCCCCTGTCTGGGTCTCTGCTTTCCCATCTAAACGACGGATGCTCTCTTTGCTCAGGGTTGGAGAAACCGCGCATCCCAGAGCAGAACAAGCTGATTCGGATTCCAGGCTGGACACTGGACTCTCTGAGCTCCGGAACCCAAGTGCGCAAGAACCAAGGTGCAATGCCTGGCGCAGGTAGGTGCCCACAGCCAACTGCGAGCCTCTTTCCTGACGTCGGGTTTCCTTCCCTGCGGAAGCTGCCCACCGGAACACGGCTCACCCTTAGCCTGTTGTCTGACCAGCAAGTCCTGAGGACAGCAGCCTGTCGGGAGGAACAAGACCGCAAAGGGTAACCACTTAGCTCGGTCCGCGGCGCCCCCTCGTGGTAAGACTGCGGAATGACAAGTGCCCCTCAAGCCCCATCATAATCACTGGACAAGGATTAGCAGCGTCTGTGTCCTCCGCACCACCCCCCCACCCCCCGTACCCCCGACACCCGCCCCCAGCTTCACCGGAGACCTGCTGAATCAGACGCTCTCTGGTGGGCCCAGGAGTCTGCATTTTTACATTTGCCTCTGGTGATTCCGATGCCTGCTGGAGCCTGCAAATAGCTGCTTAATAGTCCAAATTGTAGGGGAAAGGATTTTCAGGTCAAGGACTAAAATAAGGGGGTATTTAGATAGGGTTTCTCCAAGAGGGGTTGTGGGAGAGAAGCTGAGCCAGCCAAGAGGGCAACCTCCCTCCCCCCATACTTCCTGAAGAAGAGGAATCAGTGCCTCCTAAGGGTTATATTCTTTTTGAGATGTCAGTTTTCCAGGAAATTTCCTTTAATTAAAAATAATAATAATAATACTTTAAAAACTAGTAAACACCCTGACTTTCTCAGAGCTGAGCTAGCAGGGAGTGGTAGGCAGTGTTTACAACTCCTCCAAGACTGCCACAAAGCAGCTCCTACCTGCCCTGCCTGATAAGGGGTGGGTTAGAGGATTATTCAAGATGAGGCCTGAGTGGGCCATGATGGGATGGAGAGAGCTGCCCACACTGCGGTAGAGGGGGAAGGGAGAGGCTGAGGGCACAGCTCAAAGCAAGGGTTGTGCAGCCTGAGTGCTGGTGGGGGATTCAGACTAGGTCTGTCTGGGTCCAGAGCCCCAGTTTTTAACCTGCCTTGACTTGTAGACAGCAAGACTCTCCATAGGATTTTCCCTTGTGCAAAAATGGGGGCAGGGGGCTCCTTTGCTGTCCTTGGGGTCCATCCAAAAGCCCAGAGCAGCCCACAGCAGGCTGCCCTTGCCCACAGACTCCCAAATCCCTCAGATCCGATCCGATTGCTGCCCTTTGGGGCCCCAACCTGGAAGTAGGTGATTCAGGGAGGGACTCTGGGAGGCACCAGGAGCAGGAGAAGAACGCATTCCTAGCAACTGGGCTGCAGAGGCTGTGGGACAGACCTCTCCTCTCGTCACTGCATGTTCCTAGATAAATCATTTCACTGCTAGGGCCTGTTTCCCCACCTATGACATGATGAGCTCACAGGCATGAACATGCTAAGCAAATCCAGGCGCCATCCCATGGCTGTGAGAGAGGGGAATTGGTCTGTCTGGAGGTCTACAGATCTAAATGCAGGCTAGACACAAACCTGGTCCCCAATCCCCAGGGGGGACCTCTGTTTATCAGACTCTCACTATGGGGCCCTGCACCAGACATGTTTGTGCTCTCACCCACACCCCTTCTCACGGTCCAGCAGATTGTGCCAAGCTAGACACCTGGCCCAGAATCCACAGGCAGGCTGGGCTGGGCAGACCCCCTCTCTAGGCTTTGGGACACAGGCTGAGGAAGTGAGAGGGGGCTGGGGAATTGAACTGGAAGGTGACAGAGTCACTGCTGGGGCCACACTCTGAAGAAGCTGACGGGGGAAAGACACAGAGACTAGTGATCATTGTGGAGGTGATGGAAAGTTGAGCCCCAACGTCTGCTTCCCTACCACCCTTGGCTGCCCCTGAGTCGGTGGGCTTGATTTGAGTAGGATTCAGTAGTTTTCTGCTCCTCAGAGCCAAACACACCCTGACTAAATAGTCCCTTTGGAGGGTAGATCACACCCAGTTTGTGCGCCCTCGAAAGCCCAGTGCAGGGGCATCCCTGTCGTTCCCGTCCACCCTCTCTCTCTAGCCTGGTCTAGACCTGCCACTGCCAGTCTCCTCTCTGTGGGAGGGGCCTGTGGCTTCCTCACTTGGTGTCTCCACGACAGGCGAGGAGACAGCGGGGGTTCTGTGGTGGCAAGTACCTCAGGGCTGAGGTCAGTGGGGGAGGGTCCGGACTCTGCCACCTCCAGGCTCTGTGACCTGAGGCAAGCCTCAGACCTCTGGGTCTCCACCCTTCTTCAACAGGACTATAGAAGAACCACAGAGCATGGAGCAGGTTCTGAATCCTCTGAGAAGTGCCCCTGATGGTGATCAAGGAGGGACAGGTGAACAAGTCCTCTGGGGTTCTGGGCACAGACGTTTCACCTTCCGAACAGGCTGTGTCTTCATGTGGCTTTCTGATACTCTGATGGTTGTTTCAATATAAGAATTTTTTAAATCATCTACTTCCCCTTCCTGTCCAGACCCCGAATATGTGAAACCAGAGCTCTAGGAAGAGGTATCTATGTAACACACTGTCTAGCACAGAGCCCCTCTGAGGGCAGGCCCCCCTCTTCCTCACCTTGGTGAGGTGGGGCATGTGAGGTGCCTCCCTGGCCTGAACCCCACTTCCCAGAGGTCAGCCCAGGGTTCAGGGCCCTCCCACTAACAGGCAAGGTCCCTGGCCCCTGGCCGCTGAAGGCCTGGGGTGGTACCCTGACTGTGTGTTGGGGAAAAAAAAAAAAAAGCTCTAGGCTCCTGGGCCTCCAGTTACATTTGGGTTCTGTCATGTAATCCCAACAACCATGGAAGCCCCCCAATTTTCAGTGTTTGCATGGAAGAGCCAGGAGGCCACCCCAGGCCAGGCCTGTGTCTCCTCAGCCACGTCCCCTGCCTGACATTGTGGGTGAGTCACATGCCCTTGCTGAGTACCAATTTCCTTATCTGCAAAGTAGAGATGAAAACAAAAATATCCACAACCTCAAGAGTTGTGCGAGAAAGCATCTAGCAAGGCTATGTTCCCTAAACAGTAATCAGTGTTGGCATCAGCAGCACTGCTCCTTACCAGCCCCCAGGAGAATGCGGCCACCCTCCCCCACCCCCCACCTTCCTCTGCGCCCCCAGGGGAGCTCCTCCTCCTCCAGCCCCCTGTACTCAGTCATGAGCTTGAGGCATCAGGACACCAGGGCAGGTACACAATCAACACTTTAATCATTTCAGAGGCAGGCTTTGAGCAACTCGGCAGAGCCCCCACCAGCCACTCTGCCAAGGCCAGCAGTGGGGCCACCGCCCTGAAGGCCGGAGTAGAGAGCTGGGGTCAGGACTGCAGCCCCTGGGCCACACAGGTCTCCTTGCAGGACCCCAATCCCAGAGGGGGCAGTACTCACAACACCAATGGCCGTGACTTCTCCTCCTTGTGTTGAGGAGTCTGAGACGCTTCAGACCCTTCAGACTATGAGCGGCCTTCAAGGGATGCCTGTGTGGCCAGGCGGGGCCAGACTCGAGCAACAGCCCTCCCAGGGAAGATGCGTGGTTCCCTGATCCAGGGTGGATGGTGGCTGAGGACCTTTGCAAGGGTAGTAGCTGGGTAATCCAGGGGACACTGCTCCAAGGACACATGAGGTAGCAGCAGGATTGGGCATGTATGTGCCTGTTACAGCGATGTCTGGAGGGAAGGCGGAGGCCCAGCAATGGGCCAGGCTGCTGGCGTGGGTGAGCCCAGGGGCTACCAGCTAACCAGCCTCAGCTCGATGGTTTCTCCATCCTTGGGGATATAGTCAGCAATACCTGCAGAAACAGGTAAGCAGAGGGGTTAGCAGGAGAGAAAATCCCACCCGCCACCCCACCACCTCTTCTTATGGACAAGCACCCTGAGGCCAGGGTCTATCAGATCCACTCAGGGCTTGCTGGTGGGAAAGTGGGAGCTGTCCAGAGCCAGTCTGGAAACTGAAATCAGCTGTGACCTCAGGGCTCCTGAGGCCCACAGGCTCATTTTACAGTGGGGGAGGCCCCCAGGGAGGGGGGCCGGGACAGCATTCTGGATAACCAACATGGGGTGAAAGGAACCAGAGACCCTTGACAACACCTGATGGGCAGGGTCACTGTCTTCAGGGTCCCTTGAGGGGCCATCAGGAAGGGGGATTTGCTCAGTGTGGTCTGGAGGGAGAACCAAGACCACAAGTGAAGTCTGCTGGAGCCAGCCTCCACTCACTAGAGACAGTCAAGTCCCAGCTCTGCACTCATCAGCAGTGTGACTCTGGGCAAGTTATTTCACAATTGTGAGTGCTGGCATTCCCACTTCTGAAATGAGGACAATAATGGTATCAACAACCAGGTGCTCCTTTTTTCCCCATGAGAGTGGGCTTCCTGCTGGACCAGGATGGGGCGGGTGGGGGGGGGGGTGGAGGACACAATGATCCACATCTGCCTCATGATTGAGTCCATCGGGCTTTTGCCCCAGGCTACACCCTCCAGCCCGGGCTTTATCAGTAATAGAGGCCAGATCTGGGGTCTCCATCTGCCCCCTCTTTGTTTTACTTCTCAGTCTGTTCAGAAGCAGGCAGGGAAAGAGAATGCTTTTTCTTGGACTCCCTCAGAAAGGCCCACTTTCTGGAAAGTACTTGGCCCAATGCCTGGCACTTGGTAGGTGCCCAACAGAAGCTCCAGATAGCAAGAGCAGGGACAGAGGACCCTTCAGAGTCTGTCTGGTGACTGGGCTGATGCACAAGGATGCTCATGACAGCTTGAGGCGTAGGCGTTAAAACCCTAAATATCTAGCAGGAATCAAGAAGCCGCAGCCTCGCCATCTCACTCCACGCCCCTCTGCAGCACGCAGTGCCGAGGCAGGCCCTGACTGGCCCACACCAGTCGTGTGGCAATCCTTGTTCTCTAGCCGACGGTGAGTGCAGAACCTGGGCCATCTCCTAACAACGGGGATGGGTCCAGGAATGTGCCTGTGTCCCAATTCCACCTCTGTCTGCTTGGGGCAAAGTTTTAAAAGGGAGCTGCCCTGGGAAGACACAAGAAGGGTGAGGAAGCCAATAAATATGGAGTCACAGGGGAGGAGGGCTGGAGCCCAGGTCACACCAGCCCCGAAGTCCTCGTTCCCTCTTGACCCTGGTCACTCGATCCAACGGATGTCATATATAGTGGAAGTTGGTTGGCACTGTGTTTCCTGTTATTTGCAGCCCCAAACACCCTCATGAGTGATATATTCTACGTGGCTATTTCAAAGGAAGGGGAAGATCTACATATAACAACATAGAAAGATGTCCACAATACATTAAGAATGAAAAAAATAAGTTGCAGGGCGCCTGGCTGGCTCAGTCAGAAGAGCAGGCGACTCTTGATCTCATGGTTGTGAGTTCGAGTCCCACAGTGGGCACAGAGCTTATTTTAAAAAATAAATAAATGAGGGGCGCCTGGGTGGCTCAGTCAGTTAAGCATCTGCCTTTGGCTCAGGTCATGATCCCAGCGTCCTGGGATTGAGTCCCACATCGGGTTCCGTGCTCAGCAGGGACCCTGCTTCTCCCTCTTCCACTGCCTGCCTGTCTGCCTACTTGTGATCTCTCTTTTTCTGTCAAATAAATAAATGAAATAAAATGTTTTTCAAAAAAAGAGGAGAATTTTTAAATTTTATTTATTTATTTATTTTTTAAGATTTTATTTATTTATTTGACAGAGAAAGACTCAGCGAGAGAGGGAACACAAGTCGGGGGGGGTGGTAGAGGGAGAAGCAGGCCTCCCGTTGAGCAGAGACCCCGATGCAGGGCTCGATCCCAGGACCCTGGGACCATGACCCGAGCCGAAGGCAGACGCTTAATGAATGAGCCACCCAGGAGCCCCAAGAATTTTTTTTTTTTTTTTTTTTTTTTTTTTTTAAAGATTTTATTTATTTATTTTTTGAGAGAGAGAGAGAGCACATGAGAGGGGGGAGGGTCAGAGGGAGAAGCAGACTCCCTGCTGAGCAGGGAGCCCGATGCGGGACTCGATCCCGGGACTCCAGGATCATGACCTGAGCCGAAGGCAGTCGCTTAACCAACTGAGCCACCCAGGCGCCCCAAGAATTTTTTTTTAAAGTTGCCAAACAGTACATAGAGCTGTGCCACCCAGTATGCTCACATTAGCCACACACAGCTATTGTGCATTTGAAGTCTTAGAACAAAACAAGCATGCAAAAATGTCATTCATAATTTTACATTGATTATATCTCGGAATAATAGAATCTTGTGTATTTGGTTAAATAAGATATATCGTTAATATTAATGTCGCCATCTAGAACATTTAGAATGACACTAGCATTTCGTTTCTGTCAGCATCGCTACAGAGCTCGGCTCTGTTTTTATGAAAAAACTTACATATTTAAAAAATTAGCTGGAAGAAAATACACCAACAGTTAAAAGAAGTAATTTCTGGGGAGCAAATGATAGGTGATTTTAATTTTCCTTTTTTGCCTATCTGATTTCCTAGAGTTGCCCCAATAACTTATGTAAAAGTTCTTAAGCGCTCAGTTCAGTAAGTCAGAAGCCGCCTGGAGCATCAGTGATGACCTGAGGCTGAGGCCCAGAAAGGCTCAGGGGAAAACCAAGGGGAGCCGGGGAAGCCTCGCCGCAACCAGGCCGGTTGGGGCAGGTGTCCAGAGGTGGCTGGCCACCAGACTCACCTTCTAGCAGTGGTGTGTCAGGGGCTTGGAGGAGCTGCCAGAACTTACGTTCCCCAACTTCTCGCCCCATCACGGAGGTCAGGTAGGGTCCTGACAAGGAGTTCTGGGTTCCATACCTACCAAAGGGAGAGGCAGAAGGAGAAGTGACTTTTGCTTCCACTGACCCAAGGGCAGAAACGGAACTACCCCCACCAGGGAAGTCCTGGCCTCTCCCTCAGGGCTGGCACTGGCCAAATCCTTTCCAGGCCACAGGCGTTCACCCCCCGTCCCTCTTCTGCCACGCCCTGACACTGCCCGCTCATGGGACTTCCCCCCTCCGCACTGACCCGGACCATGGCCTACAGGAAGGGACACCTGTTACATGACTGGCTCAGCAGCTGCCCCCTCTCTGGGAGCTGATGTTGCAGGGGTGAGGAGCAGAAGCCACCAGCACCACATATAAGATGCCAGTGCACGATGAGAGAGGGCGAAGCCAGAATGCAGAGAAGCCCAGATGTGCGAGACAGAGACACCTGGTGGTGGCAGTGGGTCTCTGCGTCTGGAAGTTTCTGTGGCTCAGTGACCCTTCCCTCTTCTTATGGCTGGGTGGCTCAGTCTTCTCTCCGATTCTACACACCCCATGCCCCCCGTTACCAGAGAGGGTTGGAGTTAGGTTTCTGGCCTTTGTGACCTAGAGACTCCTTATTCACACCACCCCCTCCCTGAGTTCCTTGCCGCCAACTGTGCATTTCTCCAAACCATGTGGATGTGGCTGCCAGAGGGGTCCTCTTAAAAGCCCATGGGTCATGTTCTTCCTCTCTCCAAAAGGCTTATCAATGGTTATGTCTTAGAGAGGGAGGTTTTTATAGTTTTAAGAGACAGAAAACCACTCAGGGTGACTTCGTCCAAGGGAAAAGTGTTGTTTGAGGGGGTGTCGTGGAGCAGACCCCATTGCCCTGTCATCCCTAACTCTGTGGGTCCATGTGGCTGCTTAGAGCACGTCTCCCTGTTTCTCTCTCTCTCCTCTCTTTCTCTCTGGATCTTTCTTTCTGCAGTCCAGCTTTCTCTGCCTCCAGACATATAACCTTACTGCCTGGCCTCCACACCCAGTTCAGGCACCCACCTCCACTGACAGAATTGTTTCCCTGATGTCTCCTCGGAGGTCCTGGAGTTCTGAATCAGAATGTTAAGTACTATTTTTTTCATTTTGATGATGTTATTCAGACATGAACGCCAGCAAGGTCTGCATACTCTCAATGTCTGCTGGATGGCGGCCTGCCCAGGTGCTCAGCGTGTGTGGCCGTCGGGGGCTGTGTGGGCCCCCGTAAGCTGCAGGCTACTGGGAAGAGAGCTGAGGCGGGCTTAGTAGTGAATGGAGTGTTCAGGGCCAGGGAAGGGCCTATGAAGTCACAGCTGCCTGGACAAACTCAGGGTTGACAGTAGCTCAGGCCCAAGTAGCTGAGAGCATAGGGCTCACGCCATGCCTGGCCATGTACACCTGCTCCTCAGCAAATAGTCCTTATTTGAATGTTATTCTTTTTACACTTTATATCTATTTGCAGAGTTGTTTAGGATTTATAGATGTCTGGAGCCAGAAAAAGAAGGAACTTTTAATAGTAAACATAATAGCACACATCTAAGTCATAGTATAACAGAAATATCCTGGGGTCTGTCTGGGAGAATTTTTGCTCTTTAAAGGGAGTCTTTGTATATCTCTGGCCTGAAATTCCCTGACCTGGACAAATGCGAGGCACCAGCTGTGGGCCCTCCCTGACCGCAGGGCGCTGTCCTTTGGGAACTCCAGGTGGATGCAGAAATTAGGGCTCTCTCAAACTGAGGCATATCTTTCTAGAAAAGTCTGGGGTCTGGGTGACCTGGTGGAAGGCACTCAACTCCTCTGGTTCATATTCCCCATTGGTAACACAAGAATCCCATCCATGTTATTTAGGCATGGACACGGCTGGACAGAAATGCTTGGCCCCAGACTTGTCGAATCTTGTCAGGGTGAGAGGCAAGTTTAAGGATGTTGCCCAACCTCCACATTCTACAGAGGACTTGCCCAGGGTAATTCATCACAGGGATGAGGCCAAGATCACCTGATGATAAAAATTCTGATTCTTATAAAAGCTAACCTGTGGGGCACCTGGGTGGCTCAGTCGTTAAGCGTCTGCCTTCGGCTCAGGTCATGATCCCAGGATCCTGGGATCAAGCCCCACATCGGGCTCCCTGCTCCGCACGAAGCCTGCTTCTCCCTCTCCCACTCCCCCTGCTTGTGTTCCCTCTCTCGCTGTGTCTCTCTCTGTCAAATAAATAAATAAAATATTAAAAAAAAAAAAAAGCTAACCTGTATTGAGATTACTAAGGATGGGGGGCCACATCCTCTTTGTGCACTAATTCCCGGACTCCTTGCATGGACCTTGCAAGGAGCAGGGCACAGCTGGTGTTCTCACTGGATTACAGGTAAATAACTGGTTCCGGGTCCCTAGTGGGGGAGTGGTGGAGCTGGGATTCCAATGTGGATGCTCTGCCCCCAGAGCATGTTCTCAGAGCCACTGACAATGCTGGCCCACAGCTCCCAGTTTCCACTATACCCCGGGCCATTCAGGGGTGGAGAAGGGGGAAGCAGAGCCTGGCCAGACACCTCTCCCAGGGGAACCTCCTCTTCCATCCCCATCCCATCCACGCCCTGTTTCAGGGATGTCAGGTCAGGTGGGGTGAGGGCTGGGAGGTGGGGGTCTCACGTGAATCCTGTGAGCTCCTGGGCCTTCTTAAGGACATCTTCCAAGGAGGACCCAGCAGGGACAGATATGGCGTGTCTGTATGGTGGCAAGACACTGGGGACCTTCAGCATGACACTGATGAGCTCTTGGGTCTGTGAAGGAGTCTCCACAGCTGGTTGCAACAGGACTAAGCCAGGGAGAGAGGAAGGGGTAGCTGGTGTGAGGGCAGGGGGCCGGTGTTAGCCCTCCTTTCTTCCCTTGAAGACACTGTGGCCCATCTCAGCCAGGATCACCACAGGATCCCAGCCTCCCCTGTCCTTTATCCCCCAAGTCCCCCGGCTGCCCAAGGTTGGGTCCCTCACTGGTTTTTTTGCCTCCAGTACCCCCTTCCCACCTATCTGCCACATAGCTCCCCAGAGGGCTCTTTCTACAACTAGAATCCCTGCCCACATTACCTCTGAGGGTCTCCCCTCCTTTTCATTCTCCTGCTTGCAACTCTAGCTCATTCCCCCAGACCCCACTCTCTAGTAGGAACCTTCCCCCAAATTTCAGCTTGCCCACCACGCTGTCATGGAGCCGCTTCTGGTGGACATACAGGGCCAGGATGCCCAGGCCATACTGGTAGTAGCTGGTGCGGGGGTGGTCCTTGTGATTGGACCCTGGGAGGACCCTTTTACACCTCGGCACCTTTGTTCCTGCTGCCCACTCTCTGCCCTGCCCTTGCTACTGCTCTTCGCCACTGGAAAATCCCACTCACCAACTCAAGTCCTTCTCCCAGATGAAGCCCTGATTCCAGCTGCTAATTGGGACTCATTAGGATATATCAGCACTACCCAAAATGTGTCTCTCCCCATTCATCCATTCAAACATTTCTGGACCGGGTATCACACAAGGGGCTGCAGACTCATGGCCCACCCAGAGCTCTCTCTTTGGTATCTCTCTCCCCACACCGTGGCTTTCTGGAAGCTCTGACTGCATCTTCGCTGCCAGTGTGTCCCACATGGACCCGCAAACCCCCGTCGACTCAGCAAATCAGGATGAGGCAACCTCCCTTCCCTGGGACATGCAGACTTCAGGAAGCACTGAGCAGACTGAAAAGAAGAGGGCTCCCGTTGAAAGGCCCAGCTACCTCTTGGTGCCTCGCAGTCTGGGGAGATGAGATCCACATAGCTCTTGCCGTTCAGGACAGGCAGCAGCTGGGAAATGATGAGAACATTCTTGAAGGCCCCATCCTGCATACTGGCCAACAGAGCAGCCCTTGCCTTGAGGCATGCTGTGCCCAGCTTCTTTTCAGGCATGAAGGAGTTCATCAGTAACTGGTGACAGAATGGGGAAGAGAAGGAGGAGGTGGGTCGGCTGGCATGGAGGAGCCAGGTCTTCCAGTCCCTGACCAGGCCACCGCCCACCGAACACCGGGGTGAACTCTGGCCCCATGCTCTCTTTACTACCTGCAACGCCAGAGGTGTGCTGTAAACATTCCCAAAGTGGCCTTCAGGGGTCTGGGCCTTCAGGATTTTCTCTTGTACTGTCCTAATGGCCAGGGTGAGCCGGTGTCCCTGATTGCGGTTGAGGTTGGAGCGCTCCAGACAGGTGAAGGCCAAGCCCGCCATGGCCACTGTGTCTGCAAGGGACAGAGCCGATTGGGGTCAGTCTAGGCAGGGCCCTGGGGCAATGGGCTGCCACCAGAGGCTTGAAGAAGGGGCATGGTCAGATCAGCATTTTAGAACGTTTTCACCAGCAAGGGGGACCAACTCAGCCCAGTTTGTCCAGAACTTTCCCAGTTTGGCCACTGTAAGTCCGCTGTCCTGGGAGGCCCCTTAGTTCCAGGCAAACAATGGTTGGTCACCCTTCCCCTGTCTACTGTTTAGGGGTTAGAGATTAGGGAGAGAGCCTGGAGGAGGGAGGCCCAAGAGGCTTTATCCTACACCCCTCATTCCCAAACCTGCCTGCACTTTATAATCACCAGGGAAGTTTGGAACAGACCGATAGCTGGGTCCACCCCCAGGTGATCTGATATCATAGGTCCAGGGAGCTGCCTGGGCCCTTCAGGCTTTAAACCCCACCAGCCCCCGCCCCCGCCCAGAGGTGATTTACTGGGCCCACAGTGGTTTTTCTACAAGCCTCAGGCAAGAGCAAGCTCTCTGCAGTATCTCCTCACCCTCCCAACCTACTCCATCCTACCCCCACCCTAGGCGAGGCACGCTCACAGAACGCCCACCTACAAGAGACCCTGAATCACGACGACAAGAAAGAGCACTGGAGGCCCAAGGTAACACAGTGAGGTAGCAGCTCCAGAATCCAGGTCTCAGGCTTCCCAGCTCATATGAGGACAAGACCATAGCTTTGTATCCAGAACTTTCTCCATGCCAGGCACCATGATAAGCCCTTGACTTATAAGGTATCTTCTATCAAGATACTGCTGGGAGAGGGGCGCCTGGGTGGCTCAGTCGTTAAGCGTCTGCCTTCGGCTCAGGTCATGATCCCAGGGTCCTGGGATCGAGCCCCGCATCGGGCTCCCTGCCCTGCGGGAGGCCTGCTTCTCCCTCTCCCACTCCCCCTGCTTGTGTTCCCTCTCTCGCTGTGTCTCTCTCTGTCGAATAAATAAATAAAATCTTTAAAAAAAAAATACTGCTGGGAGGTTATTTTACAGCAGAAGCTGAACCAAAAAGACCAGCTGACTTGCCCAGGGTAGCCTACAATAATTGTGTGACAGAGCTGGGGTCCGGGTCCCAGGCCTGCTCCAACACTGGCTCACGACCACCATACCCCACACACGAGCCCTCGCCATTTCACTCCTAAGGAACTCATAAGGAAGGGGTCCCAAGGAAAGGTGAGCATGGGGCAGGGCGTGGAGGCCTTCAGTTGGAGCTGGGGACTGGCGGAGTGCCAGCCTGGCTTTAGCAGGGCCTCGCCCACTCACCCACAGAGAGGCGGCCCCGGGGCGGATGGTCGTGTTCCACGGCGTACAGGAGCTTGCCCGCCACGCTGTCATGGAGCCGCTTCTGGTGGACACACAGGGCCAGGATGCCCAGGCCATACTGGTAGTAGCTGGTGCGGGGGTGGCCCCTGTGATTGGACCCTGGGAGGAAGAAGACCATGAGGCAGGGGCTTCATGCCGGGCCTGAGGGGTTGCCTCTCTGCCCCCCTCCCAGCAACCAGCCCAGTCAGCACATGGGACCCCACTGCCCACACTTCCCGACACCCTCCTCTGGGTCATGGGATCCTTCATTCCTTCATTCCCTCAACCCATTCTTGCTGAGGATCCACTCTGTGTCAGGTACTGTGCTCAGAGTGGTGCCCGGCCAGCCCTCCAACAGTAACACAACCTGCACCCACGTCAGCATGATTAGAACTGAAATGTGGACCAAGGTCTCTGGGGCCAAACAGTAGGGGTCTTCGAGTAGCTGGGAATCAGGGCAGGATTCTCTAAAAGGCAGTGATACTGGGGAGGTGGGGGTGAGGAGGAGCTAAGGGGGAGCAGGAAGCTAGAAGGGGAAGGAAACCTTCCAGATAGAGAGAACATATACGAAGACCCTGATCTGCAAGCTGAGAAATCAGCGTGGCCAGAGCCAGAAAGGCAGGTGCGTGGGTGAGCCAGGGAGTGGGCCAGCAGGTCCTGAAGAGGAGAAAGGGGCAGACAGATGAGCCTGAGGGGCTGTGGACACAGCAGTGAGTAGCCTGTGCAGGGTTTGAACAGGGCTAACCAGATCAAATTTAGATTTCAAATGCTTGCCCTGGCTGTCATGTGCTGGGTCGAATCAGGCGGCAGGAGAGTTAGCAGAGAGAGGCTGAGGAGTAAGCAGTACGGAGGCCATGCAGTTGTCCCAGAGGTAGACAGTCAGTTCAGTCGTGGTGACTGAGCAGAACTTGCCAACAGAGTGCATGTGGGGTACAGGAAAGGCTTGGTCAAGGATGGCGACTGCGGCAGGCCCAAGCCTCTAGGTGGATAGTGAGACAGGCAGAGTGGAGGGTGGGAAAGAAGCCTGGGGGGAAAAAACCCAAAGTTCTGACTTAAATGCTTCCCCAGAGAATGTTATCTGATGAGGGCCCCCCCCACACTTGGCAGACCATGTCCTCTCACCAATGGCCCTCTTCTCGTCCTCCAGGAACCGCTTCAGCTGTGAGACCAGCTTATTCCCCTTGTCGCCTCTAACAAACTCACAGTTAGCCCTGATAGCCAGCAGGTAGAGGGCCAACTGGCCCATGGAGGGCTTGGCCTGGTTGTTCCTGTTGTCATCGTTGATGGGAAGCCTAGGACAAAGCCAGTAAACAACACTTCTGTAAGAAAATGCCACCTTTGGTAAGCCTGGGTTGGGACACCTCCCCCCAACATCATAAAGTGAAAAGAATCCTAATAATTCGAAACTTTGCTAGAACTACCAAAAGTAGATGAGTCAGCTCTGCATGTTGTAAGGTGCATGCCATACATATTTCATAAAGATAAAAAATTAGACTCAAGGACAAGTCCCAAGGGCTCTGACATCCGTGACCTATGCTTGCCCCCACCATTTTGATCACCCTTTGTCCACACAGCCCTCCCTTTCTTCCCTTTCCCTGCTCTGTGTCTGCTTCTTGAGAGGGAGTCCAAGCAGGAGATGCTTCAGGGTGGTCCCGATCCTTTACCTCTCATTCAAACTCCCACACTGAGCCTCAGAACAGGCCTCCCCTTAATGCCCCCTGGAAAGGGAGCACAAAGTTAGATGCTGCTAGATGCTGCTTCTGGGCTCAGTAGTGGGGGTGGGGGGGCGTAGACTGTGATCATGGATCAGTGATATCTGCCTCCAGTCTAGTCAAGCCAACCCCATTCTACAGATGGAGAAAGTGCCAAAGGAGACAAAACTTGCCCAAAGTCTCCCCAACAAAGCAGTGGTAGCCCAAACCAGAACACAGGTCTCCTTTCCCTTAGGAGGTAGAGCAAGACATAGGGAAAGGAGAAGAAAGTGAACAGCGATACCCCAGGACGCTCTCCTGGTAGTTGAGCTTGAGGTTGTGCAGATAGAAGGCCTCCCTGGCCCCGGCCTGCAGGCTGGAGAGGCGTAGGCCCACGTAGATACTGGGGTTCAGGTACTCCAGGGAGAGCCGGTCCATCCAGGGCAAGAGGTGCTGGCCCAGCCTCTCCACCAGCTTGCTATCCACCTCTGGTATTTCTTAGGAAAGAGAACAATAGGTCAAGTGAGGTTGCAGAGCCAGGCCACCAGCAAGGAACTGCTTTTACCTTACCGGAGCCTTCTCTAGGGAATAAACATCTCTATTCCGTCTCCACCTAGCACATATCCTACTTGTATGGGAAAATAAGGCTGTCATGAAAGGCGGCAGGTAAATAGGGGAAAGCAGGTATCCCAAAAGAGCAGTTGGAGTGGGCTAGGGAGAGGTGGTGGGCCAAGGGCAGAGGAAGCCGGTACCAGGCAACCACTCTGCCACCAGGAGTAACAGAGAGTGGAGCTCAAGCCTCATGATGTGCCCCAGGCACTGCACCTGACCTCACCTGGCCCTCATGCCAGCTCTGTGGCATCGACACTGTCATCACTGCTTTGTGCAAAAGAGGAAGCAGACGTTCAAAGTCATGTTGTGTCTTCCACAGGCTGCAGAGCCAAGGATGAACCTGCCTGCAAAGCCCGTGTTCTTTGGTGCTCTGCCGAATCCATTTACCAAGACTGCAACCCACACACAGAACATGTTACACACCCAATTTTAAAACACTGCAGGCTGGGACACCTGGGTGGCTCAGTCTGTTAAGTTTCTGCCTTCGGCTCAGGTCATGATCTCAGGATCCTGGGATCGAGCCCCGCATTGGGGGTGGGGGGTGGGGATTGTCCCCACTCAGCAGGGAGTCTGCTTGAGGATTCTCTCTCTCCCTCTGCCTCTCCCCCAACTCTCTCTAAAATAAATAAAATAAATCTTTAAAAAACAAAACAAACAAACAAACAAACCCCACTGTAGGCTGCCCATGGCTAACTGGGGCTGTCTGGTGAGCTTCCTCTGTGCAGATCTCACAATAAGGCTTTTCTTGCCACATCTGTGTAGGTGAAGAGGAGACTGAGGGGTGAATCTGTAGAAAGCCATCATCGTTGGCAACCATTTCTCTGTGTGCTTTGGGGTTTGCCTGAAACTGAATCATGAAAATGCTGAAAAACTGGGGAAGCTGAAGTCTCAGAGGCATTTCCCAGACCCAGCTGACCCTGCCTGCTTCCTTTAGGGAAGGAACCTGAGCTCAGTGGGTGGCCTGGGAGGCACTTTGGACTTTCCCCCATTTACTGCCTCCCAGTTATCTGCAGGGCTCCAGCTGCCTCCACTGTGGCCGTGCCTCGTCCCAGGATGCTGGGCAGGCTGCCCCTCCCAGGGGACTGAGCCCAGGAACTGCCGCTAGAGCTCTTCACCTGCTCAAGGACCAGGGTTCCTCTGGTAACAGGCCCATCCCTCTTGGTTTGGGTCCCACCATCATTTTTTTTTTTTGTAAGTAATCTCTATGCCCAATGTGGGGTTCAAACTCATGACCCTGAGATCTAGAGTCGGCATGCTCTGCAGACTGAGCCAGCCAGGCGCCCCTACAGGTCTCACCATCTTATGCCTGTTTTCCCAAAAGTCACAGGTATCTGTTGCTAGAGGGGCTAGAGGGGGTGGGGGTCGGGGACAGGGGTTGCTTTTCTTTTCCTTTCACATCCTCAGTGACTTTCTGGGGCTGCCTCCCATTTCTATAGGCATTTCCCCCTCTCTGTATCTGTCTCAGTCTCTACCTCTTTCTGCCTGTCCTTCTGGTCATCTGTCCCCCTGTACCTCTCTTTCCCTCTCCCTTTCCTTCAAACTGGTAGGGGAGCCTCACCCCAACCCCAGGCTCTGCCCTCTAGCAGGTGAGTCAGCCCTGGGATTAGAAGTGATAAGAAGAAGAGCCAGAGCTATAAAGAGAGGCTCATAACCACAATTCAGCCTCCTTAAAAGGAAGGAGCCGGGCAAATTCACCTTGGTCATAAAAGTGGCCCAGGGCGAGCTCCCTCCCATGGGGCCTCTTGCTCACAGGGCCATGCAGCTCTGCCAGCTGACCGGCCTTGACATTCCCAAGCACAGGAGCCCACCCTGAGCAAAAGCATTAGTGCAGCATTCTTGTCAATTTTACAACCACACAGAGCTTTGAGCTGGTAAAGTTTGAGCGGTGGGATCCTCCGCACCACACCAAGGAGGAAGGCAGGGAAGAATTCTTAGCCCATTTTGCAGCGGAGGGAATGAGGCCTGAGCAGCTAAGTGGCTCAGCTGTAGGGGGCTGCACCCCCAAACCTGGTCCAGGGCTTCTGTCGGGTCTATGGGCCAACTACTGAATGGTTCATGCCCAGTGAGGTCTGGGTCCCAGGTCTCCCCTGGGGACTGTCTGGACGGGAACCAAGAGCCAAGGGCTGAGGGGTCTGGTTGCACTTATGGAACACAGGTTGGAAGCTCCTGGTGCCCAGGGAAGACCATGGCCTGGAGTTCTGAGCACTGAGTTCAGCAAAGCCCTGGAAAGCTGGAGTGCCTTGGCAGGTCACCTGGCTTCTCCAACCTTTGACTGACTCATCTGTCACCTGAACCTGCCTCTCAGTTCGTCCAAAGATAACAAGAGACCATACAAGGAGGGAAGAGAGGTGGGTAATCCCAGAGCACAGAGGCTTCCCTGCCTGCCTCCTGCTTTCTGCCTATCTCCAGTGCACAAATAGCCCCAGGCTGCATTCAGACTCCAAGACCGGTCCACCGGTCCCAAGAGGCCCCTGGGGACACTGTGACACAGAGCCGAAGCAGCCAGGCTCCTGTGCGTGCAGTATACCACAAATGCCTTGCCATGACCTGCCACCTACGCTTCTCTCAGACTCGTCTCATCTCCGTTAAGGGTGCCCACGTACTCACTTCCCTCTGCCTGGGATGCCCCCCACTCCTTTTCATGTCAGCTCCTTTTCCTCCTCTGGGTCTCAATCCCCCTGTCACGCCTGGTCCTTGGAAATCCTTCCCTGAACTCTCTCCCTGTGGAGAGTGGCCCCCAGCTCTCTACCTCCGTGCCTGGTTTGCTTCCTTTGGCACTCCCTGCAGCCCCCAAACACAGCACTGATTTGCGTCTTGACTTTTTTGTCTGTCCCCTTTACTAGAACAGATGCATTAGGAGGACAGGGATGGGACCGGTCTTCTCTTTGTTCTTTCCCCAAAGCCCAACACTGCACTGGCTCAGAGAAGCCTCAGTCAATGCATGTTGAATGAGTAAATAAATCCATGACTGGATTAATGGGAGCATTTTTGTCTGGTGGCCTGTCAGATGTATACAGTTGACCCTTGAACAACGTGTGTTCGAACTACCTGGGTCCGCTTATATGTGAATTTTTCTTGATATAGTACAATACTTTAAATCTATTTTTTTTAAAGATTTTATTTATTTATTTGAGAGAGAGCACAAGCAGGGCGAGGGGCAGAGGGAGAAGCAGACTCCCTGCTTCTCCCCGGACGCCAGGCTCCGGGGCTCGATCCCAGGACCCTGGGATCATGACCTGAGCCGAAGGCAGACACTGAACAGACTGATCCACCCAGGTGTCCCAAATCTATTTTCTTTTCTTTATGATTTCCTCAATAACATTTTCTTTTTTTTAGCTGACTTTATCATAAGAATACAGTATATAATACATATAACATACAAAATATGTGTTGTTTATCTTATTAGTAAGGCTTCCAGTCAACAGTAGGCTATTAGTAGTTAAGTTTCTGGGGAGTCAAAAGTTATAGATGGATTTTGGGCTGTATGGAGGGCCGGCAGCCCTAACCCACTTTGTTCGAGGGTCAACTCAGGGTCAATCTCAACACAGTGTGTCAAACACTGAGGTCCAGCTAAGTCCCAGCTGCTGTGGAAGTCCAAAGGGGCAGATAAATCGTACCCTCCCAAACATTCGAGCCTCAGTTTCTCCAGCTACATAATGAGGGGTTTGGACAAGACAGTCCTCCCCCCTAAGGCCCCAGGAGGAAAGAGGCACAGGGTAGATCTGGTTACTCACCGCAGATATCAGCGAGAGCCCCCAGGCCCCCAAGGAGGAAGAGGAGGGCCCCAAGGTGCCCCATGGCAGGAGCGGGTGGGCGAGCAGCGGGCAGGAAGCACCACAGACTCCTAGGGCTGGTCTTGCACAGCTGGTCACTGCTCTGAAAGAGGTAGCTTCCTGTCACTGATTAATCCCTCCACGCCCCCAGCAGGATGCTGCTAAATCAGCAGAGAGAAAGGGGAAAAAGATCTGTAGCTGAGGGGAAAGCAAGGCCAAAGAACAGAGGAAGGAAGGGCAGAGTCGTTTTCCTGGAGGAAGGGAGCCGGGGGTGGGGGCGGACAAATAGCAATGCTGTGAGACATCTTGAGGCCAGCCACATTCAGTCCCCGCTGCCTACAGAGCGCTGGGCAGGCACAGAGGGCCTGACATCTGATCTGCCCACGTCTGTCCACCTGCGCCTGCGTGGTCGCCCCCTCACTGTTCCAGCGGTGGACAGGCAGGGTAGGGGTGCCTACCTGGTGCCCCCCCACAGAAGGAGTCCCTGGAAGTGCCCACCCAGAGGTCTGGGACAGGGAGCGGAACTGAGAGCTGTGGTGGTCACGTGAGCGACTGCTGGCGTCAGCAGTCCTCGGCCAGCCCGCCGGGCGTTAGGGTTGGGAGGGGTTGGACCCGGACCAGACTGGCCAGTTTTCCCAACCAACCAGAAAGCGGGAGGCCTCCTGGAGACAAAGCAAAGAAGGAACAGGATTTAATCATTTGAGACACAAAGTCCTGGGTAGTGGGGCTACTTGTTAGGACTAGGAAACTAATCTTAAAAAAAAAAAAAAAAAATCTCTGTAAGAAGAGAGAACAAAGGATTCCTCCTCTGCCTAACCTCACAGGAAATTCAATGTCCAAGAGTTAAGCATGGCCGTGCTGTGTGACCCTGTCCAGGTCACTTAACCTCTCTGAGTTTGAAATAGTTTCTCCTGTGTGAGATGAGAGGGTTGGACAAGATCATTCTAACCAAGCTCCCTTCCAGCTCAACCTGTGAAAATGTTAACATCTTAAAACACCTCTAATCATTTCCCCTAATGAGATTTTTATTGCAGTCATGTTGTGGCTAATTGCCAAGGTTCATTCTTTCAAGATAATCTGGTTTTGTGCCTGACTTACCACAAGTCAAGCTCTTCACATTGACAAATACAGATATATGCATCTGTTTACGGAAGTACTTTACAAGTTACAATTAGATTGTCTGGCTCAAGAAGGCGAGGTGTGGCCCATGGGGTGAGGTTCTGGGGAATTAGGGAGGCCAGCTGGGCCCAATTTCTGCAGATTCTCAGGTTCAGACCTCCGGGGGAGCCCCAGCAATTTGTATGCAATGGAACTGCCTTGATCCAGAACAGGACTGCTTTGGCCCCCCCAACCCTCTGTCTGTGGCAGGTGGTGGTGATTCTGGTTCCTGCCGCCTCCAGGAGGGCAGCCTGGAGAAGGTGACCATGGTGGAGGAGCTCCCCATCCCCCAGCCTCTGGGGAGAAGCAGCTTCCTTCAGCAGGGTCACCTCTGATTCCCATGGACTTAAACGTACTGTGGTGACCCACCAGAAAGAGGTGCATTTCCCATAGCTATCAGGAACAGAATGACTGGGGGCAAAGGTGGGCTGTGTTAGGTGATACCGTCAGGAAAAGTAAAAAGGAAAGACGACTAAAATGTTTGGTTCAGGACTTCTATTTAGGGGTCTATACCAAGAAAGTGAAAATTAGTGTGGAATGAACAAGTGAAAGTCTGCCTGTCCATGCATCAGGAGAGGTACTGATGAAGTCAGCTGCAATGTTAACAGGAAACATTACTTTTCCCAAGGTCATGTTACAGCTGTAAAGTGTCCCAATAATCATGTTCTTTGAGTGACTATTACATTTTACTGAGATTTCTTTTTTTCCCCCCTAAAATCATAAATTTGCTGTTTTAAATCATAATTGTAAGAAAGAAACATGCCTGGAGGAGCTAAGTCACTTGGACACAGAGAAGCAGCCTGAGGTCAGAAGTTTCTGGACTCAACATTACACACCTATCTCTGTGGTTTCCAAGGGAAGAGGACTTTGAGTCCACTTTGCTGTCCAGATCTGAAGTTGACCCCTTTCACTCAGGCCTGCAATGTGCTGAGTCTATCAAAGCACTGCTTGGTTTACATTTCACCTAACTCCCCAGCTTTTAGCCAAATGCTTTAATAACCCTTCTGTTTGTATGATCAGACCCCCACAGTTGCTCTGCTCCATAAAGGAGCCTATAGATTCAAAACAGTTCCAAGGATCTGTCTGAGAAGTTCTCTTGGCACCCGCCAGCAGGGATCCAGTGTGTTCCCTCCAGGGTTCCTGGTCAGGACAACCAGCCTTTGAGGATGGAGGGAGGTTCAGGGGAAAGAAGGAAAGGCTGTCAGGCAGGATTACTCAGACTGCTGTGTCCCAGCACTGCATGGATTAAGATAGTCTATTAGTCTCGTGTCATGTGCAAGGCTCTTTTCTCTTACTAAGCTGGAATCCAGACCTTTAGAAATTGGAAACTCACTAAGTGGATATTTAACTCTTCCCTGTAAGCATTCTTTCCTGGATTTTCTTTTAAAGGTTTTATTATTTTTTAAGATTTTATTTATTTATTTCAGAGAGAGAGCATGAGAGGGGGTAGGGTCAGAGAGAGAAGCAGACTCCTTGCTGAGCAGGGAGCCCGATGTGGGACTTAATCCCAGGACCCTGGGATCATGACCTGAGCTGAAGGCAGAGGCTTAACCAACTGAGCCATCCAGGTGCCCTCTTTCCTGGATTTTGATAGTTAGTCATTAATAAGTGCTGAAATGGAATAAGCTCGAACCATATGCCAGCCACTGTTCTAAGCATTTCATAAGCATCCTCATTTGATCCTAATGAGAAACCTATGAGTATGGTATTGCAGTCCCATTTTACAAGAAATGGGCTTGAAAAACCATCTTAGTATGTGGCAGAAGGAAATGGTAGCTCTTGGGGCACCTGGGTGGCTCAGTCGTTAAGTGTCTGCCTTTGGCTCAAGTCATGATCCCAGGGTTCTGGGATCGAGCCCCGCATTGGGCTCCCTGCTTAGCGGGAAGCCTGCTTCTCCCTCTCCCACTCCCCCTGCTTGTGTTCCCTCTCTCTCTGTCTCTGTCAAATAAATAAAATCTTTTAAAAAAAAAAAAAAGGAAATGGTAGCTCTTTAAGAATGTACTTCAAACCTAGGCCTCAAAGAATTCCAAAAGGCAGAGAGATAAAGCAATGTGAGCAGTAAATTGAACAAAACATGTATAGGACCGGGGCGCCTGACTGGCTCAGTGGAGCATGCAGTTCTTGACCTCAGGGTCCTGAGATCAAGCCCCATGTTGGGTGTGGAGCCTACTTAAAAAAAAAAAAAAAATTATGTAGGATCTATATGCAGAAAACTCTAAAATTCTGATAAAAGAAATCGAGGAAGATCTAAATAAATGGAGAGATATTCTGAGTCTGTCGACTGGAAGACTCAATATTGATTGTTAAGATGTCATGGTGACAGATGTCAACATGATCTAGAGATTCAAATGACCCCAGTCAAAATCCCAGTAAGCTACTTTGTGGATGTTGATAAACTGATTCTAAAGCTTATGTGGAGAGGCAAAACACTTAGAATAATCAACAAAATACTGAAAAAGAACAAAGTTGGAGGACTGACACTACCTAGTTCAAGATTTACATAAAGCTCCAGTAATCAAGATGGTGTAGAACCTGTGAAAGAATCAACGGGTTGACCAATGGAACAGAATAGAAACCCTAGAAATAGACCCAACCAAAAACTGTCCACTGATATCTTGACAAAGGAGCAAAGGAAATTGACAATGGAGAAAAGATAGTAATTTCAACAAATGTGCTGGAACAATCGGATATCCGTATGTGAAAAAAGTCTATTTAGACATATACCTTATACTTCTCGTGAAAAATTGAGAACTGAACATAACATACAAAGCTATAAAACTTAAAACTTCTAGAGAGGTTATGATTTTTTAGAAACAACATCAAAGTCATGGTCTGTGAAAGAAATAATTGATAAGCAGGGTGCCTGGATGGCTCAGTCGTTAAGCGTCTGCCTTCGGCTCAGGTCATGATCCCAGGGTCCTGGGATCGAGCCCTGCATTGGGCTCCCTGCTCGGCAGGGAGTCTGCTTCTCCTTCTCCCTCTGCCTGCCGCTCCCCCGCTTGTGCTCTCTCTCTGTCAAATAAATAAATAAAATCTTAAAAAAAAAAAAGAATTGATAAGCTGAGCTTCATTAAAATTAAAAACTTCTGCTCTGCTGAGGACATAGTCAAAAATGAGAAGACAAGGGGCGCCTGTATAGGGATGGCTCAGTCGGTTAAGCATCTGCCTTCCTTCAGGTCAGGTCATGATTCCAGGGTCCTGGGATTGAGCCCCACATGGGGCTTCCCATTGGTGAGGAGCCTGCTTCTCCCTCTCCCTCTGCCTGCCACTCCCCCTGCTTGTGTGCTCTCTCTCTGTCTCTCTCTGTCAAATAAATAAATAAAATCTTTTTTAAAAATGAGAAGACAAGCCACTGACTGGGAGAAAATATTTGCAAAAGACATGATAAAAAACTGTTAACCAAAATATACAAAGAGGGGCGCCTGGGTGGCTCAGTTGGTTAAGCCTCTGCCTTCGGCTCAGGTCATGATCCCAGGGTCCTGGGATCGAGCCCCACATCGGGCTCCCTGCTCGTTGGGTAGTCTGCCTCTCCCCTTCCCCCTCTTCCCCCCCGCTTGTGCTCACTATCTCTGTCTCTCAAATAAATAAATTCTTTAAAAATATATATATACAAAGAACTCTTAAAACTCAACAACAAGAAAACAAGCAACCCATTTAAAAAAATGGGCAACACACACCTCATCAAAGATGAAAAATAAATCGCAAATAAGCATATGAAAAGATGCTCCACATAGTATGTCATTAGGAAATTGCAAATTACAACAATGATACCACTACACACTTATTAGAATAGTCAAAATCGGGGCATGTGGGTGGCTCAGTTGGTTGGGCATCCAACTCTTGATCTCAACTCAGGTCTTGATCTCAGGGTTGTGAATTCAAATGTCATTGGTTTGACACTGAACATGGAGCCTACTTTAATAAATAAATAAATAAATAAATAAATAAATAAAATTTTAAAAGATTTTAAAAAGGGGTGTCTGGGTGGCTCAGTCGGTTAAGCATTAGACTCTTGATATTGGCTCAGGTCATGATCTCAGGGTCATGAGATTGAGCCTCATGCTGTGCTCTATGCTGGGCATGGAGCCTGCTTGGGATTCTTTCTTCCTCTCCCTCTGCTCCTCCCCCCACCACGTGCACACACTCTCCCTCTCTAAAAAAAAAATGATAAATATAATAAAATATAAACAAATAAACGAATGAAAGAATGGTCAAAATTCAAAACACCGACGACACCAAATGCTGGTGAGTATGCAGGTCAACAGGAACTGCCATTCATTGTTGGTGGGAATGCAATACAGGACAGTCACTTGGGAAGACAGTTTGGTAGTTTCTTACAAAGCAAAACATAGTCTTACTATCAGATTCTACAATCATACTTCTAGCTATTTACCCAACTGGAAGTCCACACAAAAATCGGCATGTAAAAGTTAATAACAACTTTATTCATAATTACCAAAAACTGAAAGCAACCAAGATATTCTTTAATGGGTGAATGGATACAAATTCTGATATATATATAATGAAATATGGTATAAATAAAAATAACAATCAAAAGAAATGGGAAAATGGGGTGCCTGGGTGGCTCAGTTGGTTAAGCATCTGCCTTCAGCTCGGATCATGATCTTGGGGTCCTGGGATCAAGCCCCATGGCCAGCTCCCTGCTCAGCAGGGAGTCTGTTTCTCCCTCTCCCTCTGTCCCCCTCCTTCCCCCACATGTGCTCTTTCTCTGTCTCTCAAAAAAGTAAAATCTTAAAAAAAAAAAAAAAAGGGAAATCAAACCACAAAGAGACATGAATGAAACTTAAATGCATATTGATGAGTGAAGAAAAGTGAGTCTGAAAATTCTACTTACTATATGATTGTAATTATACAACATTTTGGAAAAGGCAAAACAGTAGAACTAGTAAGATCAGTAGTTGCCAGAACTTGGGGGGAAGAGGCTGGGGTAAGGGGATTGAATAAGTAGAGCAAGAACAGGGGACTTTTTTTAGCATGGTAAAACTATTCTATACGATAGTAATATGGTGGATACATAATACTATGTATTTGTCCAGCCCTATAGAATTTTACAGCACATAGAGTGAATTTAATGCATGCAAATTTAAAAAAATCATTGAGGAGATCAAGAGATCCCAGGATAGAATACAGAATGTGACAAGGAATCTAATCTGTATCAACAATGTATAAAACAACCAAAGGGGTGGGGGAAAGGATGCTGACCTAAGAAACTTTGAAAATGAGTGGGATCCGTAAGAATAATGGCAAAAGGGAGTGCCTGGGTGGCTCAGTCGGTTAAGCATCTGCCTTCGGCTCAGGTCATGATCCCAGGGTCCTGGGATGGAGCCCCATATTGGGCTCCTTGCTCAGTGAGGAGCCTGCTTCTCCTTCTGCCTGCCACTCCCCCTGTTTGTGCTCTCCCTCTCTTTCTCTCTCTGTCAAATAAATAAATAAAATATTTTTAAAAAAACACTAAAATTTTAGTATAATTTTTGATAGTTTATCAAATATCATAGTTAGTTGACTTTAATTTTGTCTCAATCAGTCCATCTAATTTTACAGTTCTCTTTGCAAGTTAAATAAATTAACATGTTTCCCAAAATATGAGCAATTAAAAGGCATGGATAATAGAGTAAAATGGTTCAACATAAGTCTAACGGGAACTACATGAGAAGAAAATGGTGAGAATAAAGAAGAAGCAATATTTGAAAAGATAATGGCTGAGAATTTTTCAGAATTGAGGGAAGATATAAATCCTCAGAATGAGGAATACCAGTGAATCTCAAGCCAGATAAATAAAAACAAATCCAAACTTAGATACATTATAATGAAACTAAAAACATCAAAGATAAAGAGAATATCCTAAAAGAAGCTAGAAAAAGACACATTTTCTACAAAGAAACAATAATTCTATTGTCAGATAACTTAATAGTAACAATGGAAGCCAGAACACACTAGATTAGTATCTTCATTGTGTTAAGAGATTATACTAGCCACCTAGAATTCTATACCCAGTGAATCTAACACTCAAAAACAAAAATTAAGTAAAACAAAGACATTTTAGGAAAAACAAAAACCAAGAGCTTACCTGCAACAGAACCTTACTTACTAATATACCTCCAGAAGAAGGGAAATGATTCCTGAAGGAAAGTCTAAGATGTAAGAAAGAATGGGAGCAAAGAAAATGTCAAGCTTGAGGATAAATGTAAACAAATATTGACTGCGTAAAACAATACCAATAATGTCTAATATTAAGAGCATAAAATCAAGATAAAAATGAAGCACAACAATTGTTTTTAAGTCTAGAGGGTTCAGATTGGAGTTGGAGTATACTAAGATACATGTATTGTTCTTGAGGAGAATAATGATTAACATTAGGATCTGCTAAGTGTGTAAATTAAAATTTGGGGGTGATCATTAAAAGAACAGAAACAGACTATATAAACTAGTAAAGGGTAAAACAGAATTAGTACAGGGAGAATTTAATCCAGCCATCACAGTCCATGTACTAACAGTCTCTTGAGTCTATAGGGAGAGGATGATTGGTACTTTCCTAGGCTCTGCCCTATGTATTTCTTCCCTTGGTTGATTTTTTTTGTTGTTGTTGTTTTTTTTTGTTTTGTTTTGTTTTGTTTTAAAGATTTTATTTATTTATTTGAGAGAGAGAATGAGATAGAGAGAGCATGAGAAGGGGGAGGGTCAGAGGGAGAAGCAGACTCCCCGCCGAGCAGGGAGCCCGATGCGGGACTCGATCCCGGGACTCCAGGATCATGACCCGAGCCGAAGGCAGTCGCTCAACCAACTGAGCCACCCAGGCGCCCTTCCCTTGGTTGATTTTAATCTGTATCCTTTGTCAGTAATAAATTGTTAACGTGCATATAACAGCTTTCACTGAGTTCTGAAAGTCCTTCTAGTGAATTATCAAACTTGAGGATGATCTTGGGAGCCCATGAACTTGTCATTGGTGTCAGAAGTGTGCATTCCTCCCTATCTTCACAGTTGGTGAACTTTTGGACTGTCTAATCTCCCCCAAAAATAAAATGGATAAAGTATGACATATTCTGTACAGCAATGAGAATGAATGAATATTCGCACAACAATAAGGATGAATTTCATAAACATAATGTTGAATGAAAGAAGCCAGAAGGAAAAGAAAACATTGTGTAAGGAAATAAAACTTCCATGGATGTCTTGGTGCTTCTGTAGAAAATCCTAGTCTTGGGGCACGTGGATGACTCAGTAGGTTAAGCATCCGACTCTTGATTCCAACTCAGGTCATGATCTCAGGATTGTGGGATTGAGCCCTGGGTCGGGCTCTGTGCTAGGAGTGGAGCCTGCCTAAGATTTGCCCTCTCCCTCTGCCCCCAACCCTGTACCAGGAGCTCTCGAGAGAAAGGAAGAAAGAGAGAGAGAGACAGAAAGAAGAAAGAAAAAGAAAGAAAGAAAGAAAGAAAGAAAGAAAGAAAGAAAGAAAGAAAGAAAGAAAGAAAGAAAGAAAGAAAGAAGGAAAGAAAGAAAGAAAGAAAGAAAGAAAGAAAGAAAGAAAAAAGAAAGAAAGAAAGAGAAAGAAAGAAAAAGAAAGAAAGAAAGAAAGAAAGTAGGAAAGAGAAAGAAAGAAAGAAAGAAAGGAAGAAAAAGAAAACCCTAGTCCCCTGAGATGTGGAAATGTATATGATATAAAGACAGGCAATGCTTGCTTTCACTTCCCCTAAAAACATTTAACTTTTCAGACACCATGACACTCCAATCTGTAGCCATTTGTCTAGTTAATTGTCTTAACCAAAAGCAAAATAAAACTCTTATTTCCCTGCGAGGGCCAAATGGGTACAGTCCAACTAGGCCCCTGGTTTAAGCTCCCAAGGTTCCAGGAAAACCAGACTGCTATCTCCCCATATATTTCAAAAGGGATAAAGCCGAGACATCCCAAACATCTCTACATTATAAAAGCCAGAGATACTGGGGCTTATCCAGTTCTTGGAGGGATGTATTTACATTCCATCAGATTAGGGTAAATACCTAGGATCTTTTCAATTCAATTCTAATAAGCAGAGTTTTTTCTTTTTCCTTTCAGGAGGGAAGGAGAAGGCAGCTGCTTTGCTCCTACTTATAGAAATGGAGAAAAATCATTGTTCTCCATCCCTCATTTATGATATATAACCCACTACTCACACAGAAAGCTTCCATCAGCTCTCACTGAATTGTCTGTGGATCTAGGTACAAGGAACTAGGCGCAAGGCTACTCTGGTTGTTAATCTGGTTGTGGGTATCAAGCAAAAATTCTTTCCTCTGACCCAGAAACCTCATGTTTTTGCAGTGTTTATATTTAAAAATTATATATCTGTGCGAGTGGCTTAAGACCTTGGACTCTTCACAGTTCTTAACAGAAGATGTTATGAAATTCATTGACACGAAGTTCAAAAACAGGCAAAACTATTGCATGATTTGGGAAGTGAAATTAGTGACTCTCATTGAGGAATATAAACTGAAAGAGAGCACAGTTGGGAGGGCCTCGGGGGTGTTGGTCATATTCTGTTTCCTTAACTGGGTACTGGTTCTATGAGTATGCTTGCTTTGTGAATCATCATCAAGCTATGAATCTATGACTTGCTATGTTAGTCCACGTTCTCCAAGAGTAGATGCCAAGATGACATTAGGGGTGCACAGGATTGATTGGGAAGAATTCTCTAAGTATGAAAAGGGAGGGACGCAGAGGAGGCCAAGGGCCCCCTGTGGTGCAGGTCTGAATCCAACCCTGCAGAGCCCAGAGTTACAGGGATGGGAAGCACAATATCCCCCCCGGTGGATCACTGGGTGGAAATGGGATGGCTTCCTATACATTGTTGCAGAGTATTTCCTTCAACCTGGTGCCTTTAGAAGGCCATTCCAGTAATTCTGTGAGGGTGGCTGCCTCTGGACTGTGCAATAGGTGATACAGCACTGGATCCCATGGCCATGGGCCTACTCCTACAAATCCTTACCTGAGAAATGGGTCCTCTGGTTGAATGCAATGACATGTGGGATCCCATGCCCGTATCAGGCATTCCACAGGCTGCTGGATAGTGGTGTTGGCTGAGACTCTCCGGGCAGAAAAGGCAAACCCCTACCCAGATTAGATATCTTTCCCTATGAGGACAAACCAGTGACCTTCCCAGAACAGAAAATGTGCCTTGTAGCTGAACTGCCATTGAGTGGCCAGCTGGCCTCCTCAAGGAACAGTGGCGTATTGGGGGATCAGTGTTTTCTCTATTACTTTCATCCTTGTGTCCATCAACATACCTCTACCCCAAACCTCCTTATCTCTACATTCTAGTTCTTTCCTTTCCAGACCCTTGACCAGACACTCAAACCATTGACTACCGCCCAGGAATCCATATGTATTCTTACCTTGGGCCACTTTACTTGCCATAAGTAGCTGATGACTAGTTACAGCCCCACCCATTGGAAAGAGTTTCCATCTCCACTGTCTTTCAAGACCAACCCTGGAAGTAGCTATAATGTAGATATGGTCTATTTTTGCCTTGTACCTGTATACTGAGCCTACCCATCCATAAATCAAACTTGAGTCTTTTCCTCCTCCTTCAGCTAGTCATTCGGGACCTCCATACAGCCTTAGGTGCAAAGTGGGGAGGGATTCTGGAGCAACTGTTGTATGCAACAGAGAGGCCTTAGGCTACCAGTTCATGTTGTTTACTTAGGCCCTCTAGTTCCATAAAGCCTTGATTATACTTCCCATGTGGGAAACAGTATGGAGGTTCCTCAAAAAATTAAAAATAGAGGGCACCTGAGTGGCTCAGTCGGTTGAGTGTCTGCCTTCGGCTCAGGTCGTGATCCTGGGGTCCTGGGATCGAGCCCCGCATCGGGCTCCCTGCTCAGCGGGGAGCCCGCTTCTCCCTCTGCCTCTGCTGCTCCCCCTGCTTGTGCTCTCTCTCTCTCTGTCAAATAAATAAATAAAATCTTAAAAAAATAGAAATACCACATAATCTAATAATTCTATGACCAGGTATTTACCCAAAGAAACCAAAACCACTAATTTGAAAAGATATATATACCCCTATATTCATTGCAGCATTATTTACAATAGCCAAGATATGGAAGAAACCCCAGTGTCCATGGATAGATGAATGGATAAAGAAATGTGGTATATATGTACAATGGAATATTACTCAGCCATAAAAAAGAATGAAATCTTGCCATTTGCAACAACATGTATGTACCTAGAGTGTATTATGCTAAGTGAAATAAGTCAGACAGAGAAAGACAAATACCATATGATTTCACTCATATAGTATCTAAAACAAAGGAACAAAACAAAACAGATTCTTTTTTTTTTTTTTTTAAGATTTTATTTATTTGTCAGAGAGAGAGTGCGCACAAGCAGGGGGAGCGGCAGGCAGAAGGAGAAGCAGGTTCTACGCTGAGCGAGGAGCCCGATGCAGGACTCGATCCCAGGACTCTGGGATCATGACCTGAGCCAAAGGCAGGTGCTTGACTGACTGAGCCTCCCAGGCATCCCTGCAAAACAGATTCTTAAATACAGAGAACAGACTGGTGGTTGTCAGGGGGGAGGTGAGGGGGGTGGGCAAAATAGGTAAAGGGGATTAGGAGATACAAACTTCTAGTTATATAATAAAAAAGTTATGGAGATGAAAAGTATAGCATAGAGAATTTTTTTTTTTTTAATTAGTTTTGATGTAGTTTTTGGGATGTAGGTGAGGTCCGGAGCCAATGACCAAGAAAGAATTCTTTTTTTTTTTTTTTTTAAGATTTTATTTATTTATTTGAGACAGAGAGAGAGAGCACATGAGATGGGGGAAGGTCAGAGGGAGAAGCAGGCTCCCTGCCCAGCAGGGAGCCCGATGCGGGACTCGATTCAGGGACTCCAGGATCATGACCTGAGCCGAAGGCAGTCGCCCAACCAACTGAGCCACCCAGGCGCCCAAGAAAGAATTCTTGAGATGTCTTTGGTGCAAAAAGCTGATTTTAGGGGTGGTTCAGTCGTTAAGCATCTGCCTTTGGCTCAGGTCATGACCCCAGGGTCCAGAGATCGAGCCCCACATCAGGCTCCCTGTTCAGCGGGAAGCCTGCTTCTCCCTCTCCCACTCCCCTTGCTTGTGTTCCCTCTTTCACGGTCTCTCTCTCTGCATGAGATAAATAAAATCTTAAAAAAAAAAAAAGCTGATTTTATTAAAGCACGGGGACAGGACCCGTGGGGCAGAAAGGGCTGCTGTACCTGGTTTATGAGGGGTGACTGATTATATACTCGGGAGTTGGGGAGGTATAGAAAAAGGGAGGTTTTCAAAAGAACTTTCATATGCTAAAGAGGACCGACAAGATACTGGAGGCCTTGCCATTGTCAGGTTAAGGTTGTTTTTCCCTCTAGTAAAGCATTAACACTGAGATAGTTGGGAGTTTCCTTCCGGAAGTTAGGTTATTGATAAAAATGCTTTTTCCTTGTAAATCACTAAGACCTTTGTAAACTGAGGGAGACTCATGTCCTGCAGGACTGTGATCTCTGTAAGTTAACCATTTGTTTTTCATTCCCTTAGCTTTAGGTCAACCAGGAGTGCCTGAGAAATGTCATACAGATCCCACCTAGGTGTGCATCTGTGTGTGTGTGTCAGCTTGTGCTTTGTCCTCAGCTTGCCTTCTGCTTCCTCATCAGTTTGGCATAAGGATATACATACAGACCAATGGGACAGAACCGAGAGACCAAAAAACAAAACAAAACAAAACAAAACCCTCGCATATATGATCAACTGATTTGTGACATGTTACCTGTCTCCTCCTCACCTTTTTCTCCAGTTCTCTTCAGCAAGGTTGTTTCATACATTTGTAAATTAAGATTGGTTTGTCACATTCGGCATTCCATCCTGGGATTCCACGGACCTCCTAACTGATTCTTTTCTTGTGGTTGTTAATTTGCACACATTAAGATTCACTCTTTGTGCTGTGACATTCTATGGCCTAGAGGCAAAAAGCAACCTTAGCTTGACAATAGCCAGATCTCCAGGATCCTGTACATCTTTAACATATGAAAATCCTTTTGGAAACTTCCATTCTCTCTGCCCATCCCAACTTAAAAGTGTATAATCAATTGCTCCTCACAACCCCAATGCAGCTCTTTCTGCCCACAGGTTCTGTGTCTTTGCCTTAATAAAACTACCTTTTCTGCACTGAAGATGTCTCAAGAATCTTAACCATTCGCTTCCAGACCCCAACATCTCACATCATTTTGGTGTCCCAAAGCTCAGCCTGAGTCTTCTCCGTGGCTGGACTCCCATCCTTGGTGCAAACTTGGTGAGTACTTTCTCATCTCTTCCTTTACTTTCATTTCAGGGGCTTTTCAAGGAGTATGGTCTTACTGGAACACTTTCATGAAGATTGCTCAGGCTGCAATCCTCTAGCCCATGGCTACTCTACGGGGAGGAGAAAGCCTGCCTTTTGGCTAGAAGTTACTACTCTGGCCGGAATGGTAGTAAGACCCAGAAACTTGATGCCCTCTCTTTATTCCTGTCCTTATACAAAGTTGTCTGCCTTAGGCACAGGACTGCCACCTAAGTCACCAGGATGGCTGCCAATCTTAAGACTCCATTGTGAGGTTTCCTCCTGATTGATCTAATGTGATCCCCTTCATATCCCTGGTCTAGCTGCTTCTGGCCGCGGGACCTCCACTGGGAGCTGGCCGAAATCAGTACCCGATTGAACTGTTTTCTATCAGTGTCCTCTACTAACTACTTAAATTACAAAATTGGGTAATCTCCCCTTGTAAAACTTTTCTAGTGTTTTTCATGGTTAAAAATGGCAGGCTCTTCACAGCCCGGCACAGTATTTTGTTTCATTCACCGGTACCCATTTGTAGTCTAGAATGCAATATGGAAGCAGCGGGGACCCCAGCATCCCTCCTACAGAGCAGGGTGGTGATCATATCGATTTCATTTGAGGGACTCCTCCGGTTGCTTTGACACCAGGAACCTCGGACATATCCTGTGTGGGATGCCACTAGGGAGTCAGGTGGGTGGGGAGAGGGGAGGACTTCTGTGGTAATGGACCTTCTCTACTTTTCTAGGAGTATAGGATCTTCAGTTTCCAAGGACTCTCCCTTGGGAAGCCTTTTAATCCACTGGAAACAATTCAGATTGCAAGATTAAAAAAAAAAAAAAGCACTGGTCTTCTGCAACACTGCATGGCCTCAGTACTCCTTAGGAGATGAGGAAAATGGCCCATTAATGGGACATTAAACTTCAATACGATGTATCAGTGAGATCTCTTCTGCAGGAAACAGGGCAAATGGACAGAGGTACCTCCCTCCCACCTCCTGGGTGGGATATGTGTGATATTCTTCCAGGAAGATCCCATCTGTCTTCATGTTAATGCCTTCCTAAAGGGAAAAACAACTTTAACTTGACAATGGCAAGGCCTCCGATATCCTGTGGGTCTTCTTCTTTTTTTTTTAAAGATTTTATTTACTCATTTGACAGAGACGGAACACAAGCAGGGGGAGTGGGAGAGGGAGAAGCAGGCTTCCTGCTGAGCAGGGATCCCGATGCGGGGCTCAATCCCAGGACCCTGGGATCATGACCTGAGCCGAAGGCAGACGCTTAACGACTGAGCCACCCAGGCGCCCCAATGTGAGTCTGCTTTAAGACAGGAAAATCCTTTTTTTTTTTTTTTAAAGATTTTATTTATTTATTTGAGAGAGAGAATGAGAGAGAGAGAGCACATGAGAGGGGGGAGGGTCAGAGGGAGAAGCAGACTCCCTGCTGATCAGGGAGCCCGATGTGGGACTCCATCCTGGGACTCCAGGATCATGACCTGAGCCGAAGGCAGTCGCTTAACCAACTGAGCCACCCAGGCGCCCAGGCAAATCCTTTTTTGAAACCTCCCTTTTCCTTACCTCCCCCAACTCCCAAGTACATAATCAGCGCCCCTCACAACCCCGTACGGCAGCTTTCTGCCCACAGGTCCTGTCCCTGTGCTTTAATAAAACCACTGTTTTGACCAAAGACGTCTAAAGAATTCTTTCTTGGTCGTTGGCTCTGGACCTCACCCCACTGAACCTCACCTGTATTCCAAAACCACATCAATCTCTGTTGCACTTTCTCAGCTAAAAGATGACTTAAAATAATGATTAATTTTGTCTGTCTCAAAGTTCCCATGAGTAATTGTTAAGATAGCTTTCAAAGTCTTTGGAACCTGAAACTAAGGTTTTGTTTGGATGATAAATTGGATTGAATTCATTGCGATGTGGGGAACAAAGGCAGAAGGAAATGTAGATAAAATTAGATTTCCTTATATCCTGCAGGCCATTGACAAATACTTGAGGCAGTCAGAGTATAATATTTCTCCAGAAAACTCCCAACTATCTTAATGTTAATGCTTTGCTAGAGGGAAAAACAACCTTAGCTTGACCATAGACAGGCCTCCAGTATCCAGTGAGTGTTCTTTAGGATATGAAAGGCCTTTTGTAAACTTCCCTTGTCTTTAACTCCGCCAACTCTATAGTATATAATCAGTTGCTCCTCACAATCCTGGGGCAGCAGCTCTTTCTGCCCAGGGGTCCTGTCCTCATGCTTTAATAAAACTGCCTTTTTGCACCAAAGACGTCTCTAGAATTCTTTCTTGGCTGTCGGCTCCAAACGCCACCACTCCAAACAACTGGACGGTAAGTCTTTTCCAAATAAAATAAGGTACTGAAGCATTGATAACTGAACATAAGGCTTATCTGCTTTTGACTTCTTTTTTTTTTTTTTTTTTTAAAGATTTTATTTATTTATTTGACAGAGAGAGACACAGCGAGAGAGGGAACACAAGCAGGGGGAGTGGGAGAGGGAGAAGCAGGCTTCCCACGGAGCAGGGAGCCCGATGTGGGGCTCGATCCCAGGACCCTGGGATCATGACCTGACCGAAGGCAGACACTTAATGACTGAGCCACCCAGGCGCCCCTCTGCTTTTGACTTCTTACCGGAAAGAAACTAAAGATACTTGGGTCTGTTGGTAAACATGCTTCGTGCTCTTTTAAAAGATTGTAGTGGGCGCCTGGGTGGCTCAGTTGGTTAAGCAACTGCCTTCAGCTCAGGTCGTGATCCTGGAGTCCCAGGATCGAGTCCCACATCGGGCTCCCTGCTCAGTGGGGAGTCTGCTTCTCCCTCTGACCCTCTCCCCTCTCATGCTCTCTCTCACTCTCTCTCTCTCAAATAAATAAATAAAATCTTTAAAAAAAAAAAAAAAGACTGTAGTATGGAAAAATATGTTTTTAAAATTGTAATATGTATTCATAAATTTCAGATCTAAAAGAATTCAGATCTAAAAGATCTGAGATAAATTTTATAAATTTCAGATCTCAAAGAATTCTGGTGTAACAGTTCACAATTGGTTACTATTTAGTTTTCACTGGAGACTGGTTTCTAAGAGTTAAAATTCTTCTGCTAAATGTAATTAAGACTGTTGGAGAAAAAAAGGCTTCAGTCAAAATCTGAATGAATAAGTTGTAAAGGTTTACAAAGGGAAATCACTGGAAAGGAATTTTATAAGTGGTCAGGACTAAGTTTGAAATGAATGGATTTTTAAAGTACACTGGTATAAGATTACAACTCTGCTTTTCTTTCTGTTAAAAAGACAAAGTTTTCTTGGATTGTTGATCTGCTCTTGATAAGAAAATGTAAACAGTTTTTTTCTCTTTTGTCTGCCCAGAAAACCAAAGTTTCTATGTTTGGTTTTTATCAGGTCTTTGATTACTTAAGATAGTTAAAACTTCTCAATATTAAAGGAGCTAAGTTTTGCTAACAACTATGTAACCCTACCTATTTGCCCTTGGGAATTTCTTATTGCCACCTTGGTTAAATAAATTACTATTTAGGCATGTGCTTTTAAACTTTCTGAGGGTTTTAAACAAACTCCCTCAAGATTTAAATTGTAAATGAAGTCTTTTTAACTAATTAGGCCTTTTTATTTGGTATGTTAAGTTACTCCAGAAGCACTGTTAAACAAATGATAAACCTTAGGTTATGGTGTAAATGCTATAACTATTCTAGAGATTATATGCAATTCCTAAAATTTTTAATACATTTTGGTATAAGGCCATCACTTGATATTCTGATTATTGAAGTGTTATGTGTCACAGAAATAACTGGACCTCCTTGTTAGCTACATCATAATGAATTCTCATATCAGATCTTTAACTATGTCCATTTTTGAGTCTTTTGTCATTTATAGTTATTGTTCTTAATCTCTTATGAAACAAGTTTCATCTTCAAGGAGATTCATAAAAAGGGCTTCTGACAAATACAGGTTTTTGAGATCTTTAAAATCATAAAACTATAATGGGTAAGAATTTCCAGAACTAACTTTTAAAAGCTGCATTCAAACTGAACAAGAATTAGTAACATGGAACTAAACGAACTGAAGAAGATGATTATAGTTTTTGTGACTCTTGTTTGAAACATTGGGGGCTCTCTAGTGTTTGCTCTTGCAGATTAAGGAAACTTTCTCTTAAGATAACCATGACTCACAGAAATATAAAATATTCCTTTGTGAACAATTTAAAGTGTTTTAACTTTTCTCTCTACCCAAACCCTCCAGAATACAGGAAACTCTGAGTGAATATTCTTTTTTTCCATAGCAACTACAACTGTTTGCGTAAGTACAATAAGAATCTGTTCTTGTAACAGGACACCAATGGAAACATTGGCTATTTTACCAAGGCTTTGACTGGAATGTCATATTTGAGAGACATGCATAGACTCAGATATAACCATACAGCTTTTTTTAGTTAAGATTTTATTAATTTATTTTTAGAGGAAGAGAGAGAGCAGGGGAGGAGCAGAGAGGGTGGGAGAAGGAGGGGAAAGAATTTTAGGCACAGCCTGAATCAGGGCTGGATCTCACAACCCTGAGATCATGACCTGAGCCCAAACCAAGAGTCAGACCCCTAACTGACTGAGCCACGCAGGTACTCCATAACCATACAGCTTTAAGGAACAAAGGCTGACTTTATAAAGCCAATAGAGCCCCTTGGAAATGTTAGCCTGACACCTTGCTTACAGAGTTCCCAGAAGCCTCACCAGGTGAGTAAAGAATGTCACTTCCTGGCAGGCAGAGGAACCTCAGGATATTTGGGGGATCTTGAGAAGAGGAATTCACTGGCATCCACAGGTATTGCAGGCATGTCTGATGGCAAGCACTTGGCTTGGCTTCTGGCCCAGAGAGGCTACTAAAAGTTTAACTGAGATTCCTTATAAAAGTTCCAGCAAAGCAGAGTTTAAAAGATCTGTATGATCAATCACTATTCTTGCTGAGCTTATGTAAATAATTAGGCCAAGTTTGTTAAAATTGGACTTGTTTGATTTGGCTATCTTTGATAAAAATGAGGGTGATTATAAAGAGAAAATACATTTCAAGAACCCATCTTTGTAGATAATTAGATTTAAGCACCCGAGACTCAAGACACTGGGTTTGTAATTTGCTCCCACCATTACCTTATATTTTTCTTTTGTTTCCATAAAGGTGCCTCTTATTAATTATACAATTATTTGCTAAATAAAACAGAGTATATGATAGCTAACACCACCTGCTACACAATTAAAGCCTTAAATGATTCTCAGAATGGCTTTAGATGTCCTAACAGCCGCACAAGGAGGTGCACATGCCATTATTAAAACAATGCTGTGTATACATCCCAGATTATCACAAAAATGTCACAGGACTACCAAAAGCTATGAATACTGGGGTGCCTGGGGGGCTCAATTGGTTAAGAATCTGCCTTCAGCCCAGGTCATAATCCCAGGGTCCTGCGATTGAGCCTCACATCAGGCTCCTTGCTCAGCAGAGAGCCTTCTCCCTCTCTCTCTGCTGCTCCCCCTGCTTCTGCTCTCTCTCTTTCTCTGTCAAATAAATAAATAAAATCTTAAAAAAAAAAATTCATGAATACTCAAATTAAGGCTCTACAAATCCTTCCCTCTCTTTCAATGATTGGTTAAGTTCCTGGTTCAGGGGAGGACTGTGGTCAACTATTAAGGTCTCTTTGTTGGCCTTCTCATTCTTACAGCCATTTTAATTCTAACATGTTGCCTTTTTCTTTTTCTTTTTTTTTTAACATGTCTTTTTTTTTCAGTGTTTTCTTTGCTTCGTGCCCAGACTCCATCACTACAATAATTTCACATTGACAGATGGTCCTTACCGCCTACAGAGATACTTCTTTGCTGTCCAAATTGGATTCAGCTGCCTCTGCCTTTCGTAACTACCCTATACATTCCCTGACTGACCAACGTTAACCCATAGGTCGGGGCATCTCTATGCCCCTATTCAGCAGGAAGAAGCTACAGAAGATGAGACCTTCTGCCTTCAACAACCTTAAAGATTTAAGGGTCAGGGCACCTGGGTGGCTCAGTCAGTTAAGTGTCCAACTCTTGGTTTTGTCTCAGGTCATGAACTCAGGGTTGTAAGATCGAGCCCCACTTTGGGCTCTGCACTCAGTACGGAGTCTGTTGGAGATTCTTCCCCCCTCCCTCTCCCTCTGCTCCTCCTCCTGCTCGGGCACTCTCTCTCTCCAATAAATAAATAAATAAATAAATAAATAAATAAATAAAACCTTAAAAAAAAATTAAGGGTCAAAATTGTTCAGGGGGAAAATGATGAGATAAGAAAATGCAAGCTAAGGGCAAATGGCAAACTGACACTCCACATACCCACCCCCCCAAGGTAGGAGTGGTGATGTGGTTTGAAGCAGGGTTCAGGAGCCAATGGCCGAGAAAGAATTCTCAAGACGTTTTTCTGTGCACAATGGTTGTTTTTATTATAGCACGGGGACAGGACCCATGGGCAGAAAGAGCTGCATTCGAAGTGTGAGGAGAGACTAATCATATAAGATTTTCTATCCTGTGGAGGGGAGGGTGATGTTAAGTCCAGGAAACTGAGTCTGTAGATTTCTGGAAATTGCTTTTTTCTTGTAATTTTTAATACAGTTGCAAATTGATGGAGACTCATGTCCTGTGTGACTGTGATCTCTAACAGTTAACAATTTGTTTTTCCCTTTCCCTTGCTCTTGGGCAGCCAGGAGTGCCTGAGGAATGAATGAATGTCACACATGGCTCAGTCAGTTAAGCAGCTGCCTTCAGCTGCCTTCGGCTCAGGTCATGATCCCAGCATCCTGGGATAGAGTCCCGCATTGGGCTCCCTGCTCTGTGGGGAGCCTGCTTCTCCTTCTCCCTCTGCCACTCCCCCTGCTTATGCTCTCTCTCTGTTTCTCTCTCTGCCACACAAACAAATAAAATCTTAAAAAAAAAAAAAAAAGTCACAGATCCTACCTTAGGAGGGTAGAGATTGCAGCCTGTTAGATTGTGCTTTGCTCTGAGCTTGCCTTTTGCTCCCTCATCAAGTGGGATATTATACTATTTCTCAGGCACTCATGACTGCCCAAGAATAAAGGAAGGAAAAAGCCAATGGTCAGTTGATAAAGATCACAGTCATGAAGGACATGAAACTCCATCAGTTTGTCACTGTCTTAATGATTTATAAGGAAAGCCCATCTTGAGAATAATCAGACTTCCAGAAACCCATAGACTCAACTTCCTGGAGCCCTAAGGTCATGTTCCCCTCCATAGGATAGAAAACCCTATATATATAATCAGTCACTCCTCACACTTAGAATGCAGCTCTTTCTGCCCATGCGTCCTGTCCCCGTTGTTTAACAAAATCACCTTTTTCACACCATAAAACATCTCAAGAATTCTTTCTTGACCATTGGGCTCCACGATCCCACATCATCCCTACCTGGTGCCAAGACTCCTTTACTGCCATAACTTCAAGCCAATGGATGATCCTTTCCATTTGGGGAGGTCCACATACAAGGATCGTACAATACATTGAAATTAAAGTGCCAGTTTGAGTATTCATGTCAGTTAGAAACCCAGAAATATTTTTGTGCTAATCTGGAATGTATACACAGCATTCTGTTTTTATGCTAGCATAAGTTCTACCTTGTGCAGCAGTTAAAACATCTAATGCCACCTAGTTGTGTACTTATTAAGAGCTTCCATGTGCCAAATGACATCCTTCAGTCCTAAAGAAGGATGCTAGGTGTTCATATCAATTAAACACAGAACGTGTCCACCGTTGTTTTAAATTTGCAAGGTTGGCTGGGTTGGTAATGGTTTTAATAATGTGTCTGTGCATGCAGGCAAAACCCAGAGTACAGCGGCCTATCCAGTTTCAGGGAAGCCATGGCCATGAGTTAGAGCTGCAAGCCATTGGGTCCCCTTAGGCCTGGGGAGCCAGCCATCTAGTTTTGGGCCTCCTTGTCCAGTCAGTAGCAAACCAGTCAGTGGCCTGGAGAATAATGATTTGTGATATGATAGCCATCCATTATTTCCATAAGTCCATAGTTAACCCCACGGAGTGGGGTATGCTCTGGCTTTTTTTTTTTTTTTAAGATTTTATCTATTGGGGCGCCTGGGTGGCTCAGTCGTTAAGCGTCTGCTTTCAGCTCAGGTCATGATCCCAGGGTCCTGGGATCGAGCCCCACATCGGGCTCCCTGCTCCGAGGGAAGCCTGCTTCTCCCACTCCCCCTGCTTGTGTTCCCTCTCTTGCTGTGTCTCTTTTTTTAAAGATTCTATTTATTTGACAGAGAGAGACACAGCGAGAGAGGGAACACAAGCAGGGGGAGTGGAAGAGGGAGAAGCAGGCTTCCTGCTGAGCAGGGAGCCCGATGTTTGACTCAATCCCAGGACCCTGAGATAACCTGAGCCGAAGGCAGATGCTTAACGACTGAGCTACCCAGGCGCCCCTACACTCTGGCTTTTAAAGAATGATTTTGTCATCCCAGCCACACAGAATTGGTCAAGGTGATAGCTGAGTTATACAATTGTTGGGGAATCTATTCCAGTTTCCAGCTGTTCAAATAATCATATGCCCATGGGGTCCTGTTATTATCCCCACAGAATAACAAGAAGATTGTGTATACGTGAGCTATTGTGGCAATTTCCCTGAAGTTTACTTCAAGTTGTCTAGCTTAGGCAAACAACATTCAAAGACAATTAGAACTAGAATTTAACATTTGCAAGGGTGTGTTATTGAAATAATTTTTCTCTATAATTACTCTTATTTCTAAAGATAGCCAAATCAAGCCTAATTCATTTGAAAAACAAGTCCAATTTTAACAAACTTGGCCTAATTATTTACATAAGCTCAGCAAGAATAGTGATTGATCATACAGATCTTTCAAAATTTGCTTTGCTGGAACTCTTCAGCCTTCTGACTGAATCTAGACTGAACTTTTAGTAGCCTCTCTGGGCCAGAAGCGAAGCCAAATACTTGTCATCAGACATGCCTGCAATACCTGTAGATTTGGACAAATTCCTCTTCTCGAGGTCCCTAAAATATCCTGAGGTTCTTGCACCTGCCAGGAAGTGACATTCTTTATGCACCTGGTGAGGCTGCTGGGAACTCTGTAAGCAAGGTGTCAGGCCAACAGTTCCAAGGCGCTTTATGGCTCCATGTTTCATGATGTCAACCTCAGTTCCTTAAATCTGGTCATATTTGAGTCTATGCATGTCTCTCTCAAATATGGCATTCCAGTCAAAGCCTTGGTAAAATAACCAATGTTTCCAATGGTGTCCTGTTACAAGGAGAACAGATTCTTATTGAACTTAAGCAAATAACTATGATTACTAGGAGAGAAAATACTGAGATTTTTTGAATTTCAGAGGGTTCAGGTAGAAAGTTAAATATTTCAATTTGTTCACAAATGAATATTTTATCCCTTACATATATGAACAGTTTATCTCTTACATATATATCCCTTCATATACACAAATGAATACTTTATCCCTTACAAATAAACATATCTCTGTAAGTCATAGATATCTTCTATCTTAAGATATCTTCCTTAATCTATAAGAGCAAACATTAGGGAACCAGCAATGTTTCAAACGAGTTAAAAACTATAATCATGTTCCTCAAGTCATTTAGTCCCGTGTTACCAATTCTTGTATGTTACTAATGCAGCTTTTTAGTTAGTTCTGGAATTTCTTAGCCATTTCAGTTTTATGATCTTAAAGATAGCGAATAACTGTATTTGTCCTAAAAGTCCTTTTAATGAATCTCCTTGAAGATGAAACATGTTTTGTAAGGGAATAAGAGCAGTAACTATAAATGACAAAAGACTAAAAAATGGACGTGGTTAAAGATCCGAGAGTTCATTATGATGTAGCTGACAAGGAAATTCAGTTATTTCTGTGACATATAACATTTCAATAATCAGAATATTGAATGATGATCTTATACCAGAACATAACATACCAAATAAACAAGCCTAATTAGTCAGAGACTTTGTTGGATGTTTGTTTAAAAACCTTAGAAAGTTTTAGGGGGTGCTTGGGTGGCTCAGTTGGTTAAGCGGCTGCCTTCGGCTCAGGTCGTGATCCTGGGGTCCTGGGATCAAGCCCCACGTCTGGCTCCCTGCTCAGCAGAGAGCCTGCTTCTCCCTCTCCCTCTGCCTGCCACTCTGCCTACTTGTGCTCGCTCTCTATCTCTCTGTCAAATAAATAAATAAAATCTTTAAAAAATAAAAATAAAAACCTCAGAAAGTTTTAAAGTACATGCCTAAATAGAATTACAGCTATTCAAAGACCTGATAAAGACAAAACACAGAAACTGGTTTTTCTGGGCAGATAAAGAAAAGAGAAAACTTTGTTTACATTTTCTTATCAAGAGCAGATCAGGAATCCAAGAAAACTTTGTCTTTTTAACAGAGACAAAGCAGAATTTCAATCTTACACCAGTGTACTTTTTTTTTTTTAAGATTTTATTTATTTGAGAGAGAGAGAGAGCATGAGAAGGGGCAGAGGCAGAGGGAGAAGCAGACTCCCCACCGAGAAGGGAGCCCAATGCAGGGCTCAGTCCCAGGACCCCGGGGATCATGACCTGAGCGGAAGGCAGACACACCAACTGAGCCACCCGGGCGCCCCATACCAGTGTACTTTTTAAAATCCATTCATTTCAATCTTTGTCCTGACCACATAAAAAATTCCTTTCCATTTCCCTTCACAAACCTTCTACAACTTTACTTTGCATTCAGATTCTGTCTCAAGCCTTTTGTTGTCAAACAGCCAGTCTCATTTTAGGACTAAATTACTTTCTCTTTCCTTCCATGAAAATGTATTCCCATTCCTTGTACCTTTCTTAACGCATCTCCAACTTTCCTACATAGAGTTGCTTTTCTTATTTCCACCAGTCTTAATTACATTTAGCAGAATTTTAACTCTTAGAAACCTCAGTCTCCAGTGGAAACTAAGTAGTAACCAACTGTGAACAGTTATACCAGAATTCTTAAATGGCAGATTTATGAATCAACTAAACACAAAGCATGTTTTCCAAGAGACTTAAATATCCTTAGTTTCTCTGCAATAAGAAGGCAAAAGCGCAAACCTACGTTCAGTAATCAATGCTTTAGTATTTTATCTCATTTGGAAAAGACTTAGATGTCCAATGAATTCAGTTCCAATTTATCATCCAAGGAAAACTTTAAAGTTTCAGACTTTGAAAGCTATCTTAACAATTACACATGAAAACTTTGAGACAGACAGAATTAACCACCATTTAAGTCATTTTTTGCTGACAAATTGCAACAGAGATAACATGAGCTTATTTGACCTTCGCTAAGCCTTGGGAGAATAAAGGTTTCCTATTTAATGCCGATAACTCTAAAGACATACCTACCTTAATTAAACTAACAAACTTAAATTAGTCTAAATACTGAATTGTGTCCCACCTGGGTCCACTTAAAAGTCAATCAATTTGTTCCCCCTTGTCAATTTTTACCTGAGGCACTGGTGGGGAAATTTGAAGTGGGTGGTGTTAAGTCCAAGGAGGTGCTCTTCTCTCCTTGACCGCGAGGGTAGGAGGAGGAGCCAATGGTGCCAGAGGCACTCAGGATGGTATAGGAACTACTTATGGGGGCACCTGGGTGGCTCAGTCGGGTTAAGTGTCTGCCTTCAGCTCGGGTCATGATCTCAGGGTCCTGGGATCGAGTCCCGCATCCGGCTCCCTTCCCCGCAGGGAGCCTGCTTCTCCCTCTCCCTCTGCCTCTCTCTGTCTCTTGTGAATAAATAAGTAAAATCTTAAAAAAAAAAAAAAAAAAAAAGGAACTAGTTATGCAGGCAGCACCCAAAGTGGTGCAGAAACAGGAGGAGGGGTTGGTAGAAGAGGCGAGAGGACTCCCAGTTCTAAACCTTGTCAGCTCAGACAGATGAGCAGACACCATGTTTTTTCCACCAACACAGGGGAATATGCAGCCCACGTCAGAAGACAGGGAACTTCCTCAAAACAAAAGGAGTTTCAGCAGCTGCTGGGGGAATATTCCTTAAAGTTCTCATCCTAAGGTAGACTAACCACAGTTAGCTCCAATTATCATAGCCTTTAATCTGGGAAATGAATGAGGGAGAAGCCCCCACATCTATTAGGAGGAGGATCAGTAAGAGAGGATCAGCATCCCCTTCATTAGGGATGGCCTGTGTTTCTTCCAGCAACCTGGATTGATCAGGAGGAGGCCTATTTAGTTAATTATCATCCAATATGTCAGGTGGGAGTTTATCAGTCTGATTTGTGGCCAGACACATTCTGCAAGAGGCCCTTAGGTCCGGGTCCTGATTTTGAGCCATGAAGGCCTGGACCTAGGGACCTAGGGTACTTCAGTCTATTTGCCCTGTTTCCTGCAGAAGAGATCTGACAAACTATACTGAGGTCATTCAGTGTTCCAGAAGATCAGTCCTTTCCTAAATTTTGCAATCCTAATTGTTTCCAGTGGGTTAAAAGGCATTCCAAGGGAGAGTCCTTGGGAACTGAGGAAGAGTTTCTTGGTCCATTGCCAAGAAAATCCACCTCCCCCACCCCGACTCCCGGGGGCTTCCCACACAGGATATGTCAGAGGTTCCAGGTGTCAAAAGTGACTCGAGGTGTCCCTTGAATGATATCACTATGATCACCACCCTGCCCTATAGGCGGATGCTAGTGTCCCCCTGCTTCCCCATTGCATTCTAGACTACAAATGGGTGCCGGTGTATGCACCGAGATGCCATGCCATGCCTTGCCTTGCCACGAAGAACCCGTCCTTTTTAACCCATGGAAAACACTAGAAAAGTTTTACAAGGGGAAATTACCCAATTTTGTAAATTAAGTAGTTAGTAGGGGACATTGATGGAAAACAGTTAAGGTGGAAATCCATCATGATCTAAGTGACATTCTAACACATGTAGTCCTTACAGCTAACTTCCCTAGGAAATGTCCCGGGTTGGGTTTTAATTCAGTTGGGTGGGTACTGGTTTTGGCTAGCTCCGAATGGAGGTCTCACGGCCAGAAGTGGCTTGACCAGAGATGGGGAGGGGACCACATTAGGCCAATGAGGAAGAAACCTCACACAGGAGTCTTAAGATTGGCAGCTGAAAAAGATCAACAAGGAAATAAAGACTTTAAATGACACACTGGACCAAATGGACTTCGCAGACATATTCAGAACATTCCATCCCAAAGCAACGGAATACACATTCTTCTCTAGTGCCCATGGAACATTCTCCAGAATCGATCACATCCTAGGTCATAAATCAGGTCTCAACCGGTACCAGAAGATTGGGATCATTCCCTGCCTATTTTCAGACCACAATGCTTTGAAACTAGAACTCAATCACAAGAGGAAAGTCGGAAAGAACTCAAATACATGGAGGCTAAAGAGCATCCTACTGAAGAATGAATGGGTCAACCAGGAAATTAAAGAAGAATTAAAAAAATTCATGGAAACCAATGAAAATGAAAACACAACTATTCAAAATCTTTGGGATACAGCAAAGGCAGTCCTAAGAGGAAAGTATATAGCAATACAAGCCTTTCTCAAGAAACAAGAAAGGTCTCAAGTACACAACCTAACCCTACACCTAAAGGAGCTGGAGAAAGAACAGCAAATAAAGCCTAAACCCAGCAGGAGAAGAGAAATAATAAAGATCAGAGCAGAAATCAATGAAATAGAAACCAAAAGAACAGTAGAACAGATCAACGAAACTAGGAGCTGGTTCTTTGAAAGAATTAACAAGATTGATAAGCCCCTGGCCAGACTTATCAAAAAGAAAAGAGAAATGACCCAAATCAACAAAATCATGAATGAAAGAGGAGAAATCACAACCAACACCAAAGAAATACAAACAATTATAAGAACATATTATGAGCAACTCTATGCCAGCAAATTAGATAACCTGGAAGTAATGGATGCATTCCTAGAGATGTATCAACTACCAAAACTGAACCAGGAAGAAATAGAACACCTGAACAGACCTATAACCACTAAGGAAATAGAAGCAGTCATCAAAAATCTCCCAAAACACAAAAGCCCAGGGCCAGATGGCTTCCCAGGGGAATTCTACCAAACATTTCAAGAAGAATTAATACCTATCCTTCTGAAACTGTTCCAAAAAATAGAAATGGAAGGAAAACTTCCAAACTCATTTTATGAGGCCAGCATTACCTTGATCCCAAAACCAGACAAAGACCCCATCAAAAAGGAGACTTACAGACCAATATCCCTGATGAACATGGATGCAAAAATTCTCACCAAAATACTAGCCAATAGGATCCAACAGTACATTAAAAGGATTATTCACCACGACCAAGTGGGATTTATCCCTGGGCTGCAAGGTTGGTTCAACATCCGCAAATCAATCAACGTGATACAATACATTAACAAAAGAAAGAACAAGAATCATATGATCCTCTCAATAGATGCAGAAAAAGCATTTGACAAAGTACAGCATCCTTTCTTGATCAAAACTCTTCAGAGTATAGGGATAGAGGGTACATACCTCAATATCATAAAAGCCATCTATGAAAAACCTACAGCGAATATCATTCTCAATGGGGAAAAACTGAGAGCTTTCCCCCTAAGGTCAGGAACGCGGCAGGGATGTCCACTATCACCACTGCTATTCAATATAGTATTGGAAGTCCTAGCCACAGCAATCAGACAACAAAAAGAAATCAAAGGCATCCAAATCGGCAAAGAAGAAGTCAAACTCTCACTCTTTGCAGATGATATGATACTTTATGTGGAAAATCCCAAAGACTCCACCCCAAAATTGCTAGAACTCATACAGGAATTCAGTCAAGTGGCAGGATATAAAATCAATGCACAGAAGTCAGTGGCATTCCTATACACCAACAACAAGTCAGAAGAAAGAGAAATTAAGGAGTCGATCCCATTTACAATTGCACCCAAAACCATAAGATACCTAGGAATAAATCTAACCAAAGAGGCAAAGGATCTGTACTCAGAAAACTATAAAATACTCATGAAAGAAATTGAGGAAGACACAAAGAAATGGAAAAACGTTCCATGCTCATGGATTGGAAGAACAAATATTGTGAAGATGTCAATCCTACCTAGAGCAATCTACACATTCAATGCAATCCCCATCAAAATACCATCCACTTTCTTCAAAGAAATGGAACAAATAATCCTAAAATTTGTATGGAACCAGAAAAGACCCCGCATAGCCAGAGGAATGTTGAAAAAGAAAAGCAAAGCTGGCGGCATCACAATTCCAGACTTCCAGCTCTACTACAAAGCTGTCATCATCAAGACAGTATGGTACTGGCACAAAAACAGACACATAGATCAATGGAACAGAATAGAGAGCCCAGAAATGGACCCTCAACTCTATGGTCAACTAATCTTTGACAAAGCAGGAAAGAATGTCCAATGGAAAAAAGACAGTCTCTTCAACAAATGGTGTTGGGAAAATTGGACAGCCACATGCAGAAGAATGAAACTGGACCATTTCCTTACACCACACACAAAAATAGACTCCAAATGGTTGAAAGACCTCAATGTGAGACAGGAGTCCATCAAAATCCTAAAGGAGAACACAGGCAGCAACCTCTTCGACCTCAGCCGCAGCAACTTCTTCCTAGAAACATCGCCAAAGGCAAGGGAAGCAAGGGCAAAAATGAACTATTGGGACTTCATCAAGATAAAAAGCTTTTGCAAAGCAAAGGAAACAGTCAACAAAACCAAAAGACAACTGACAGAATGGGAGAAGATATTTGCAAATGACATATCAGATAAAGGGCTAGTATCCAAAATCTATAAAGAACTCATCAAACTCAACACCAAAAGAACAAAGAATCCAATCAAGAAATGGGCAGAAGACATGAACAGACATTTTTCCAAAGAAGACATCCAAATGGCCAACAGACACATGAAAAAGTGTTCAATATCGCTCGGCATCAGGGAAATCCAAATCAAAACCTCAATGAGATACCACCTCACACCAGTCAGAATGGCTAAAATTAACAAGTCAGGAAATGACAGATGTTGGCGAGGATGCAGAGAAAGGGGAACCCTCCTACACTGTTGGTGGGAATGCAAGCTGGTGCAGCCACTCTGGAAAACAGTATGGAGGTTCCTCAAAAAGTTGAAAATAGAGCTACCATATGATCCAGCAATTGCACTACTGGGTATTTACCCCAAAGATACAAAAGTAGGGACCCGAAAGGCTACGTGCACCCCGATGTTTATAGCAGCAATGTCCACAATAGCCAAACTGTGGAAAGAGCCAAGATGTCCATCGACAGATGAATGGATAAAGAAGATGTGGTATATATATACAATGGAATATTATGCAGCCATCAAAAGGAATAAGATCTTGCCATTTGCAACGACGTGGATGGAACTGGAGGGTATTATGCTGAGCGAAATAAGTCAAACAGAGAAAGACATGTATCATATGACCTCACTGATATGAGGAATTCTTAATCTCAGGAAACAAACTGAGGGTTGCTGGAGTGGGGGGTGGGGTGGGAGGGATGGGGTGACTGGGTGATGGACACTGGGGAGGGTATGTGTTCTGGTAAGCGCTGTGAATTGTGCAAGACTGTTGAATCTCAGATCTGTACCTCTGAAACAAATAATGCAATATATGTTAAGAAAGAAAAAAAGAAGAAGAAGAATGTAGCAGGAGGGGAAGAATGAAGGGGGGGAAATCGGAGGGGGAGAAGAACCATGAGAGACAATGGACTCTGAAAAACAAACTGAGGGTTCTAGAGGGGAGGGGGTTGGGAGGATGGGTTAGCCTGGTGATGGGTATTGAGGAGGGCACGTTCTGCATGGAGCACTGGGTGTTATGCACAAACAATGAATCATGGAACACTATATCTAAAACTAATGATGTAATGTATGGGGATTAACATAACAATAAAAAAATTAAAAAAAAATAGTAATAAACAGAAAAAAAAAAAAAAAAAAAAAGATTGGCAGCTGACCTAGTGACTTAGGTGGCTCTCCCGTGCCCCCCCACTCCCGACCAAAAAGACAAGTTTGTATAAGGACAGATATGAAGAGAGGACATCAAGTTTCTGGGTCTTATTTTCATTCCGGCCAGGGGACTAACTTCCAGCCAAAAGGCAGGCTTTTTCCTTCCCGTAGAGCAACTATGAGCTAGAAGATCGCAGCCTCAGCAATCGACATGAAAGTGTTCCAATAAGACCGTACTCCTTGAAAAGCCCCTGAAATGAAAGTAAAAGAAGAGAAGAGAAAGTACTTACCAAGTTTGCACCGAGGATCAGAGGCCAGATGAGAAGACTCAGGCTGCATGTTGGGGACACCAAAATGATGTGAGATGGCATCTGGAGGGAACGGTCAAGAAAGAATTCTTGAGATGTTTTATGTTGCAAAAAAGGTGATTTTGTTAAAGCACAGGGACAGGACCCATGGACAGAAGGAGCTGCACTGGGGTCGTGAGGAGTGGCTGATTATATACTTTCAAGCTGGGACGGGGTTAGGGATAGCCTAAGTCCCTAAGGAATTTGGAAGCAAGGTTTCCAGGACCTTGAGGGGTCTTTTACTACTGTCTAGTAGAATATTAGTCATGAGACCCTTCCAATGTACATCAGTGGGCCATATGTTTGGGGGACAATTGCTAAACATATAACTTGGGGGTGAGGGGTGGATAGAGATAAAAGAAGTTTCCAAAGGGATTTTCATATGTTAAAGAAGACTTATAGATCCTGGCGGTTGAGCTAATGTCAAGCTAAGGTTGCCTTTTGCTTCTAGCCAAGTATTAACATTGAGGCAGCTGAGTTCCTGGAGGAAGGTCACCTTGTCTGTCCCAAGTACTTGTCAATGGGCTGTACGTTATAAGGAAATTTAATTTTTTTTCTATATTTCTTTTGCCTTTGTTCTCCACATCACACACCATCCGAAGGTGGTGTGAATATTTGTATAAACCTTGTAATTATCCTTTGAGGTTCACAATACGGAAGGTAATATGTATATACCAAAAGCTCAAACGCACTAAATATACATTTAAAATATACCACAAGTTCTATAGTTCTGCTTCGCCTTTTGTCATTTTTCAATTCACCGCTAAGGCTCAGAACATGTAAGTGGCCTCTCGGGTCACTGTACTTCTCTGAGGAAAAAAGTCTGCTTTTGATCCACTTTATCCCCCTAAAAGCCAATGAACCAAAGGGAAAGCCACAGGTGACCTGCGGGGAGAACAGCCCAGCCTAAGTGCCCCTGGCGGCCGCTTTTCCTCAGGAGGAGCCTCGTTCCGAGGGCGCCTAGCAACCGTTACCGTGACAACGCCACTGGCGCTCACTCACCTCAGAGTGTGGCTTTCCTCTGTATCCCAGAGGGTACTGCGCAGTCGATAGCCTTCCGCCACTCTCCATCCCAACATGCAACGGGGCTCATACAGTCAAGCGATCGTCACCAGGATGGTTATAGAAACGCCTGAATAGCTGCGTTCGTTTAAACATTAAAACTGCCGTAATACGTCCACAGATGAGAAAGAACTCTAAAGAGTGGTCTCAGTGATTTTTTCAGAAAGTTGAGTTGTAAATTTCGAGGAGGAAAGCCAAATATTTTCCTAGACTCGCTCAGGCACCGCATCGGGCAGCCCGCGCAGACCCGCGGAGTGGGGGCCTCGGGGCCCTAGGCAGGGCCCGTGCGGGAGGAAGTGGCGCTGTCTGTCCGCGCGGCGCACGTAGACCCTTCAGCGTGGAGCAATGGGAGGCCTGGAGAAGAAGAAGGTGAATGGGGCAGAAACCCGGGAGGGGTGGCGCTGGGGAGAGGGGGGCGGGGAGGGAGGTGGGAGCGAGGGAGACAGGGGACTGCACCTTTTCTGGCCGTGGCCACTCATGCGTTCAGAAACGGCTGGAATCAACGGGATGAGAGACATCTATGAGAAGGGGTCCGAGGATGGGCGAGGATGGTAGTACTCATCCCGGGATGAAGCCCAGGAAAGAGCCCTGGAGTAGGGCTGTAAAAGAACGTTGGGAGTTGCCAAAGAAAGCCTCACCCCAAATGCAGACCGGGCCGAAAGACAACTGTTCACTGAAACAGTAATAAACATTACCATTACGTCAAGTTTATCATTTCCAAAACTTGTTATCCCTTCTCTGTTGAGCCTGCCCTGGACACTGGGGAGGGAAACATAAACAATCAAATGTGGTCCCTGCCTTCCCCGAGCTCACTTTCTAGCGGGGAAAGGACATAAACAACCAAATAAAACGATCACATATTGTTAAATGTGATGTGAAAGATAAGGATGGAGAATATAAAAGTATACTTACTTCAGTTAGTGTTGTGTTGGAAGTCTCTCTGACTCAACATTTAAGCTGAAATCTGAAAGATCAGAAGATCCCAGATAGGTTCTGGGCCATGGGAGTGCTTAGCGAGCAAACCTAGCAGGGGAAACTCAGTGTCAAGACCGTTAGGTGGGAAAGGCTTTCTTTATGCAAGAAATTAGGACATCAAGATGGCTGGGGTATAGCAAACTAAGGGAAGAATGGCATTTGGTGAGCTTGAGGTTAGACAGGGACCAGATGTGCAAGGCCTGTGAGCCACCAGGAGGAACTTGGATTTTATTCCAAGTGCAGTAGGCCTCAACTAAAGGAGAAGTACCATGGTCGGTTTTTCAGGGATTTCTTGTTGCTGTATAGAGAATCACCTTGGTGGTATGAAAAGATTGGGGAAGGGATGAAGGTGAGGAAGATGTAGTTGCTTCCTGTTTCCTTCAGATTGAAAGTTCCTGTTGCCTGTTTATGTTTAACCCAACACACTATTGAACAACCAGTAAGTGCTAATGTTTGGAATTGCAAAGATATTAAATGGAAAATCTTCCCTTGCAGCACAGATGTAGCTATGTAAACAAATCACGACAGTTTTTAATGCTGGGTTGCACAAGTATTTTGAGCCAGATAACGCTTTTTTTTTTTTTTTTTTTGACAGAGCACAAGCAGGGGGGAGCGGCAGGCAGAGGGAGAGGGAGAAGCAGGCTTCCTGCTGAGCAAGGAGCCCCCAGAACCCTGGGATCACGATCCGAGCTGAAGGCAGACGCTTAACCGACTGAGCTACCCAGGCACCTGGAGCCAGATAACCCTTTGTCGTAGAGAGGGCTGTCCTGTGCATCACAGGGTATTTAGTAGCATCCTGACTTCTTACACGCTAGATGCCATGGCACTCAACAATCCAAAATGCCTAATTCCCTTCCCTCCATCCCACACGCACCCAAGGAGTAAAATCACCCCAGTGGAGAACTACTTGTCTACTTGATGTTTAAAAGGATAAGAATGATGACAGACGTGTGTGTGATGTAAGGCAATGGAAAACACTTTTAATGAAGACCTAACTTTCTGAGGCAGTCTGAAGCTCATCTTTGTAGCCCCAGTAGACAGTTTCTTGAGGAAAGAATAAATGAAGGCTGTCTTTGGTGACGGGGTGATCGGAAGGTGGGGGGTCATAAATATACTCTTTGAGGGGCTGTAGGTTTATCTCTTTAGAGCTAGACCTGGCCATCAAGGTCCCTGCTGCCTTAATGCAGAGGATGATCTTGTTTGGAAAGGACATTCTTGGTACAATGCACTGCTACTCTTTATCATTGATACAGAGATGGGAACATGAGGCCGCATCTTGGCACTACAGGTATCCATGTGGTTGCATCAGACAGTATGCTCCTTGGGGGTAGGTAGAGACCAGGCCTTCTGTCTTCATTGCCCTCATAGCATCTAGCTTAATACAAGGAACATTGTAGAGGTCCTCTTATTTTCTGTTAAATGAATGAATGGTGGAGGGGAGAGGCTTTGGCTTAGAGCTTGCATTCTCAGCTAGATATCACCCGCAAGGGAACAAGAATTAGTTGAAGGGGTCTTAGATATTTCAGTGGGGGCGCCTGGTGGCTCAGTTGATTAAGCTTTTGACTCTTGACTTCAGCTCAGGTTGTGATCTCAGGGTCATCAGGGTTCTGCACTCAGTGAGGAGTCTGCTGGAGATTCTCTTCCTCTGCACCTCAAGAGCTCTTTCTCTCTCCTCCTCCCCTTCTCTCTAAAATACATAAACAAAATCTTTAAAACAAAAAACAAAAAAGACCGCATTACATAATAATCTTTGGTATGTCTGCAGTATTAACATTTCATGGGGCTGTGAGAGGGGACAATTAAGGGGGGAAACGGTCTAAAAAGGCTTCTGGTGGTAGGGATTGGTTATAATGAAAAAGTTGAAAAAACTGGCTTAGGGGATTAGGCACTGAGGCTGAGGACTCAGACCTACATTTGAATCCCAGCCCTTGAAAAGTTATGTGACCTGGATAGGTTATTTGACTGAGCCTGTTTCTTCTCAGTAAAATGGGAATTTTAATCGCACCCATGCCACGGTGTTGTGAGGATTAAATGAAATAATGTGTGGAAATCACTAATTATAACAGCCAATACTTAGAGCTACTGCCAAGTGCTTGGCGTAGCACCTGATCCATAGCAACCTTGTCCCCAGCATCATGCAGATGTGTGTGTCCTTTACACTGATTATTGCAAGGACAGTGCAGGAGAGCATGTTCAGGCAGGTGGACTCCCTCCCTATAGCATTTCCTGTCCCAGAAGCCTCTTGGCTACTTGTCCACAGTGATTGTTGCCTCCGGCCTGAGGCATGCCCAGAGATTGATGTCATCACGGCAATCACTGCTAATGGTCAATTGGTTTTGTTCTCCCCAAGTATGAACGAGGCTCTGCCACCAACTACATCACCCGAAACAAAGCCCGGAAGAAGCTGCAGCTGAGCCTGGCTGACTTCAGGTGAGGTTGGGGAAGGGTGGAATAGGGGAACTACGGGGGGTGCCCGGGCAGTGAGTCACACTCAGTGATGGTGAAGACTCAGCCGCATCCCTTTCTTACCTGCGCTGCCACAAACTCTCTAGAATTCTGATAAGCCCTCCTCTTTCTAGTCTGGTTTTGCTTTAATGAGCTGTGCTTTGCCAGGGGTGGGTCTGTGGAGAAGTTGGAGAATGGGTTGTGCCACTCTGGGTCATCAGAATGAGCTCACTGCTACAGTGCGTTGCTGCTTTCTGCCTGGGTCTTTGTCACCCATCCCCTCCCTTCTGGCAGAACAGACCTCTGATCCTGAAGCTAGAGGTTCTCAGCTCCTCGTAGAGTCAAATCCATAGTTTTCCACAGCCTGTGGGCCCTGCTTTGTGGCCCACTTTTAGTCACCCAGCACCTTTTACCCTTACAGCCTCTGTCCTTCCAGAATGCTTTTCCCTCTACCTTTTATATGGCTGAAATGTCAGTTTCTCAGCAAGGCCTTTCCTGACTGCCTTTGCTAAAAGGGGTACCTGCCATCTGGCCCCGTCAACATCCTGATTGTTTCTTTTCTGGTGTGTGTGACAATCTACGTTAGGTGATTTTCGGGGACTTGTCAGATCCTGCACAGGGACATGAATTCTCCAAGGGCCCCTGTTTTCCCTGTTCACTGCTGTTTTGCAGGCCTGGTGTGGCCAGGGTTCAGCACGTTTACTGATAGAAGGGATGGCCTTTATCTTCCAGGCGGCTGTGTATCCTGAAAGGCATTTATCCCCATGAACCCAAACATAAGAAGAAGGTTAATAAGGGCTCCACAGCGGCCCGAACTTTTTACCTTCTTAAAGACATCAAGTTCCTCCTCCATGAGCCCATCGTCAACAAGTTCCGGGAATACAAGGTAAGGCCGGGGCTCTAGGGTCCGCATGGCGTCCATCACTGCTCTGTGACCCACCAACTGACCTTGGGCAGATTGTTTAACCTCTCTGAGCAAGCCTCAAAGGAATGTCTCGAGGATTAACTGAGATCCCATGTGGAAATGTGCACAGAACCTGGCAAATGATTAATGCTTTACCTGTTGTACCTTTTCCCTGGTTCTTTTGGAAAGTAAATTTATTGCCTTGAAGCAAAGATAGTACTATTTCAGGGGCTCTTTGGTGTAGTCTCTGCCCAAAGAAACTGCTCCTTTTAAAATTCTTTCTGGAATTGCTCCCAGGAGACCAAGCTTTCCATTCCATAAATGGAAACCATTAACTGCTCAAATGCCACAGGGAAAACAGAAACCTCAGACCAAATGCTGATAATTGAAAGTAGACTGCTGTTACTGAAGCCTTTGTGGAGCCCCCGGGCCAGGCTGAGTCCTGGGCTGGGAGGGGTGAGGCGCCACCTGGTGGCCACAGGAGACTGGCCAGCACCTGCTGCTGGCCCTCTTACTCAAGTCCAGGAGGTAGGTGGCTTGTTCTGTTTTGCTGCTGGGTTCTTTTAACTACTTAAACTCACTGCATTGGAAGAGGGCCTGTTGTGGGAAATGGCTATCTTGACTATTCAGCAGAGGTAGCCTTAGAGCCTCTGAAGAGCACCAAGGGCAGGCCTGACCAAAAGTACTTATAGGGAAGACATCAGTTGGTGTGGAGGACCTTCTGAGCCCATGCCTGGCCTCAGCTGCATTTTCCCGTGTGACCTAGCCCAAAACATGGACCCGTGGCTTGTTTCACGCCCACACAGACTGGTGCTCAGAATGGAGGCCAGCTTTCCTGGCCCTGAGCTGCCTTGCCAGCAGGTCGCTTGGCCTCAGTTGGAAACTAGGGCTGAAAACATTATGTTTTCATGTAAATGTGTAGTGGAGTCAGCACGTCTGAGTGGTTATCTCTGGTCATCCATCACAGGGGTGCACCAAGCTGGCTCTGCTCATCCGTGTGGGTCAGTTTTGATGTTTTTTGGAGTTCACTGTTTTATACGTCCCAGCTGAGGGGATCAGATGGCACAGACAGCTGTGGTCAGCTTCAGGAGGCCCTGAGAGTCCTCCCGCCCCGTGTGTCCCTCTTTGGTGGAAGAAGGGTCTCCAGGAGCCCTTGGCCCCAGCATCAGTGATCTCTCTTCTCTCCCAGGTGTTTGTCCGGAAGCTCCGGAAGGCCTATGGGAAGAGTGAGTGGAACACTGTGGAACGTCTGAAGGACAACAAGCCCAACTACAAACTTGACCACATTGTCAAGGAGCGGTAAGTTAGGGACTCAGTCCTAGCACTGAGACTAAGACCAGGGTCCTGCTCAAGTTGCTGGCATCCTTTTGGAGGAAGCAGACCAAAAAAAACAAACAAATTGCTAGAATGATTGCAAGTCACAGCAAGTACCATGTGGGATGCTAACTGCATGAAGGGACCTGGGGGATATATGTTACCTACAGGTTTGTCAGAGTAGGTGTCTGGGGGCAGACACTTGAGCCAGCCAAGGGAAATGTGGTCCAAGCAGAAACAGCAGATGCAAAGGCCCTGTGGTGATTGAGATCCAGAGTTCTGGGATTGTACCCCAGGCACGTGGGGCAGACATGGCTGGGTGCCTCTGATCTTTTTTTTCTTTTCTTTTTTTTTTTTAAGATTTTATTTATTTATTTGACAGAGAGAAAGCACAAGCAGGGGGAGCGGCAGGCAGAGGAAGAGGGAGAAGCAGGCTCCCTGCTGAGCAGAGAGCCTGATGCAGGGCTCAATCCCAGAACCCTGGGAGCATGACCTGAGCCCAGGCACCCGTGGGTGCCTCTGATCTTAAGTGTTCTTGTTCAGCCTTCTCAGTAGTCCCACTCATCCATTGGCTAAGTCAGTGGTTCTTAACCAGTAGCAGTTTTGGCCCCCAGGAGACATTTGGCAATGTCTGGAGACACTTGTGGTTCTCATGATTTGGACATGAGGCAGGGGAAGGAGTCCTACTGGTGTGTAATGGGTAAAGACCAGGGAAGCTGCTAAACACCCTACAGTGCACAGGACAGTTCCCACTACACAGAACAACCGGCCCAAATTGTCAGTGGTGGTAAGGTTCAGAAACCCTGAACTAATGAACGTCCATCTTCTCTTGGGGGCTGACGGCCTAGAAATACTCACTCCAGGCTGGATGGACTTGGCACCACTGAGTCAGGCCAGCCGTGGGCTAGCATGGAGAGAGCCCTGGCCTAGGAGCCTGACATGTGGTGTCCTCACCACAGCTCTGCAGCCTGCAAGCTGGGCAACCCAAGAAGAGTTCCTGCTCCAAGCACGTCCTCCTCCGAGCATGTGTGGAGCAAATGCAAAACTTGCACTAGGAAAAAGCCAAGTGTCTGGATTCATGCCCACACCAGGTGGCAGTGTGGTTATGGTGTTGCAAATCTGTGTCACCCCCCGCCCCCGCCGTCTCCATAGCCATTGCCTATAAAAAAGCAGGTGGCTCAGAAATAGTTGGGGCTGTTTCTACGAAGGTCCTGGCCCGGTTGGTGGGTTTGTGCGTGAGGTGTAAAGGGAACTCAGAGGCACCAGAGGGGGCCCATTGAGGTTTCCGCCTGAGCACCAGAAGACCCGATGCCCCTCCTCCTGTTGTCTTTGGAGAGGTCCCTGCAGCCTTTGTTCTGTCTCGGTGTGGTTTGAAGACTGGCAGGTTCCTCCTGGCGTATTGCAGGGAGTGATGCCACCTTGGGCTGGAGGGACCCTGGCCATCTCTGGTTTCATGGCTTTCACAGTCCCTTTTTGAAGCAGCGGAACGCTTTCTGCAAAAGAAAGCTTCCTGGAAGGCAGTTCGGGTCCCTCCCTGGCTAGGGAAGGGAGGCCCGAGGCCCTGTCTGTCCACTTGTCCCCAGGCGTTTCCAGGGAGCTACAGGAGCCCAATTTTAAACCAGCAGTCTGGTCCAGCAATGTCATTTTCCAAATGAAATCACTGGGGTTGGGTGAGGCCAAGTGACCCATCCTGGGCCACAACTGGGACTGGAATGAGGTGTCATTGTACATACTCCAGTGTCCTCTCCATGACCCAGGCCCCCGTCCATCAGCAGGGCAGCCATGCCGTAGTGGATCCTGCCAAGGATGGCTCATTCTCGTCAGCTTCCTCACTTGTCACAGGATTCCTGGAAGCGCTTTCTCGCTCTGGCTTTTCTTGGCCCAGGACTGAAAAAATTCCAACATTTTTACCCTTTGGTTCCAATTGGTTCTGCAAACTAGAAAGAGGGCTGGGTGATGAGGGACGAGACATAACTCACTCTGGTGACCTCTGGCGTGACTGACAGAGTGGACGAGGAGTCCAGGCCCCCCCGCCTGGAGCCCAGGTTGACCAAGCCTGTGAGCACTGCCCTCCTGGCCGTGCAGGTACCCCACATTCATAGACGCTCTGCGGGACCTGGATGATGCCCTCTCCATGTGCTTCCTCTTCTCCACCTTCCCACGGACTGGCAAGTGCCACGTGCAGACCATTCAGCTGTGCCGCCGGCTCACTGTGGAGTTCCTGCACTACGTCATAGCTGCCCGCGCCCTGCGCAAGGTGAGCCCACGGCCACCGGGGGGAGGGGCCGCCGCTCTGCTCCCTGCCCTGCCTCCCAGCGCTTTTCACCCTACTGTCCCCTCCCCCCAGGTCTTCCTGTCCATCAAAGGCATTTACTACCAGGCCGAGGTGCTGGGGCAGCCCATCGTGTGGATCACACCCTATGCCTTCTCCCATGACGTGAGTATGCCCATGAGGAAGGCGGGGGCTTGTGCTGGGCCATTGCTCTTTCTCTGGCTCCTAGACAGACATAAGGACTTGGGCAGAGGGGGGATTTTGTTGCCCTGCATAGTCCAGCATGTGCTGGGTTCCCGAGTGCGGCCAGGGTAGGATGTGGGGTGAGGAATGTACCACACAGCATCGTAGTGAGAGCCGGAGCCAGCCTGTGTGCAGTCCTCCCCAGCTGGGTGCCCTTGGACGTGTTCCTGCATCTCTCTGTGCCTTAGTTAATGAGTGATGTGTTTCCACTTTCTAAGTCTTGTCCTGAGGATTTAAGGAAAAAAATCCTTCCAAGTGCCTGGTGCTTGGTCCTTCGGGACTGCTGAGTGAGCAGTGAGCAGCTTCCAAAGCTCCGACAGTAGCTGAGCCCAGCCCTACCTTCAGAGCCCTGGGGTCATCGTCCCGCTCTCCCGCTAGTGGCTGCCAGACCTTGGCCAAGCTGCTGTGCTTAACTCCTCAGCTTCCCCTGACTCCCACTCAAGGCTGGGGGACTGGGTGAGGTGGGGGAGGGTGAGTATATGAGAAGCCATTAGCCCATGGCACTACTTCCTATTTATCTTGGTTTAGGCTGGGTGTTTTGGGCAGGGATTCACAGAGAGAAATCCTGGTTTTGCCTCCTCATGGGGCAGCATTAGCCTCTAGTCCCCCACATGGTCTGGGCCAGGCTCTCCTGCCTGACTTGTCATCCTGTGGGCCTGCATGTGGCCTGGTCTCCTGCCTGTGCCTGGAGCAGCAGATGCACCAGCCTGGCTGGACAATCTGTTTGCTGACCAGGTTATCAGGTGCTGCAGGGTGAGCTGGGGGTCTGGGCCCCTCCCCTTTACTCTGGGCTGGCGGGGGTCCAAGGCCAGAACCCACTCTGACTGCAGGGTAGCGGACATGTTTGGGGGCAGGCTGCAGTCCGTGGGTGAGAGGCGACTTGGCCCTCAGCAGTCCCCTCTTCCCACTCTCCGGGGCCGGCCTGTTGGCCAGAGTATGGCCCTTCCCTCTTCCCCGGTCCATCCCTCCTCTCCACCTCCTTCCTTCCTATCTTCTTGCCATGCCTCCTTCCTCCCTAGCTCTTCCTCTTTTTCCTTCTCTCTGATGTTCCACCCCCATGCTGCTCAGACTGGTCTTTGTATGTCCTCCGGGTGGTGAATAGGGCCCTGTGGAGGCCAGCCTCCACACAGCTGGCCCTGGGGGAAGGGAACAGGCCACCCATTCCTCCTTCCTCCCTGGCCGGCTCACTGCCACTACTTCCTCTCAGCCGGAGGATGGGGGACCGGTCCTGGGTCATTACTGAGGCCCTCCTGTGCCTTCTTCCCCTGAGCAGCTAGTGCTGGGCTCCTCAAAGTAGGATCCAGGCAGGTAGTAGGTGGGCTGGGAAGGGGGGTGATGGGACCCTGCTTAGCGCTGTGCTGTGGAAAATGGAGTTATTGGGGCGCCTGGGTGTCTCAGTCGTTAGGTGTCTGTCTTCGGCTCAGGTCATGATTTCAGGGTCCTGGGATAGAGCCCCACATTGGGCTCCGTGCTCCGCGGGAAGCCTGCTTCTCCCTCTCCCCCGGCTTGTGTTCCTGCTCTCGCTGTCTCTCTCTCTGTCAAATAAATAAAATCTTTAAAAAAAAAAAAGAAAGAAAGAAAATGGAGTTATGGAGTTAGTTCTCAGATGCTTCCCTAGCAGATGCTCTTGGAAGGACGGAGGTGTGAATGGGGGCACAGGTGGAGCACCTCTTGGTCCCTGCACCCTCATACCCACACTGCCCAATGGCAGAATAGAGAAACAGCGCAAGGTCATGGGCATGCCTGGCATAAAAGGGACGTTGTGATCATTACCAGTTTTGACCTTGTTCAGCATATTCTGCCATCCAGGTCCTGGGGGGTCAACAGGGCTGGGCTAGCCTCCCTGGCTGTGGGGGGCAGTGCTGCTCAAGAGTTGAGACACTTTGTCTGGCTCTCAGATCCTTCCCCTGTTTTGCTTTATCAACTCCTCAAGGGCAAAGATAAGCCCTATCATGTCCCCTACTTGCTGGGTTGGCAGCTCTCGAGGGTAGCCGTGTGCTTTTGCCCCAGGCAGGCAGCTTTTCTCCTGCCATTTCTCCAGAGCTTCCTGGGGCCAAGCCAGGCAGCTGTCCCATCCTGTCCTGGGTCCTCAAGTTGTAGTTTTGTCTCTGGCATGGGCCTGAGACTGGGTCGCTGAATTGAGTGTCCATCCCAAGCCTCCTGCCAAGGCGTGAGGGTGCTGAGTTCCATCCACCCAGGCCGACAGATGCCAGCTGGGCTGGTGATGGGGCTAAGCATGGGGGGAGGCTAGCAGGCGAGCCCCGGAGATGTTAAATGAAGATTGTGGGATGACTCATGGAGAAGGATGAGCTCTGACCAGACTGGCCCTGGCAGGCCGCCTCTGTGACCAAGTCTGGTTTGAGCTGGGGCTTGCCAGATGAGTAGGGAACTGGGGCAGGGGCAGGGGAGCTCCAGCCAGTCCCTTTCATCTTCCCCTTTATGGCTTGGGGATCTGGCACTGGCCTCAGGATGCCCCTAACCCTGGGGAACCCTGTCCAGAGCCTCCCCCAAAGTGCTTGTGGTGGGACATGCCACATAGCCCCTTCTCATGGGGCAGGGGTCTGAAGGCAGGGCTGCCATGGAGGGGCCTTGGGCAGGTTGGAATCCCTCCCATGGGGGTCGTCAGCGCCATCTTTCCCCTCTACCTGCACCCGCACTGCCAATGGGTCCCCTGTGCCCCCCAGCACCCGACAGACGTTGACTACAGGGTCATGGCCACCTTCACTGAGTTCTACACCACTCTGCTGGGCTTCGTCAACTTCCGCCTCTACCAGTCGCTCAACCTGCACTACCCACCCAAGGTAGGGCCCAGCCCAGCCCAGGTCCTTCTCAGTGTGCAGGGGCCACGGCCCTGCTCTCCCCACATGGAGGCGGGGGCCCTGGCATCCTCTCCCTCTGACCTTCCCCCTGCCCCCCAGCTGGAGGGTCAGGTCCACACAGAGGCGAAGGCCAGTGAGGACACCTACGCGTTGGACTCCGAGAGCTCCATGGAGGTGAGAGAGGCTTCCAGAGCACTGGCCCTGCATCCCCCCGCAGAAGGGTGGTCACTGGCCTGGGGGTGGGGTTGTGCATGGCTAGATGGGTGGGCTCGGGGCTTGCTCTTGGAACCCAAGCCCACTGATGTCCTAGAACTGTCACTGCTCCCCCTTCACCACCGTGACCATGCTCCCAGACAAGACCTCCCACCTGTAAGTGGCAGCCCTGCTTCTTTCCTGTAGAAACTGGCGGCGTTGGGTGCCAGTCTGGCCCGCATGGTGGTGCCTGTGGAGGAGGAGGCTGAGGTGGATGAGTTTCCTGCTGATGGGGTGAGGACTGCGGGCCGGCGGAGGGGGGCGCCTTGGGACTGAAGGGTCTAGAGAGAGGCTGGGGACCATCTCCGCCCTGTGCCCTCCAGTGCGGGGCTGGGCAGGCCCGACGGTGGCACGGCCTCTTTTGTGGCAGGAGACGACAGCGCAGGCGGAGGGCCTCAGGAAGGAGCTGGAGGCACAGGAAAAGCACAAGAAACTTTTTGAGGGCCTGAAGTTCTTCCTCAACCGTGAGGTGCCCCGCGAGGCCCTGGCTTTCGTCATCAGGTGGGAAGCTGACGGCAGCGGCTCTGCCCTGCTCTGGGCTGGGTCCCGGCCTGGATGCCCGCAGTGACCTCGGATGGTGGCAGCAGCTACGCCTGAGGCGTGTGCTGCACATTCACCGGAGTGGGCGTGCGGAGCGTTCAGCCCGAGCACGCAGGTGGCACTCGCCCCCGGGCAGCTAGCACCACCTTCTCACCAGCTTAGGGCCAGCCCCCACTGGGCCAGCACTGGAGGTGTCGGCCCGATGACGGGGGAGATCCCGGTGTGGGGGGAGGGCACGGGTGTGTCCTAGGAGGGGGAGCTTGTGGGCCACCTTCATGCTGGCGCTTCATGCTGAATACTCTTGTGCTCTCCCCCTGTGCCTGTAGGAGCTTTGGGGGCGATGTGTCCTGGGACCAGTCTCTGTGCATTGGGGCCACGTATGATGTCACAGACTCCTGCATCACCCACCAGATCGTGGACCGGCCTGGGCAGCAGACACCTGTTATCGGCAGGTAGGTCCGCAGGGCTCTCATCCTTCTCCGTCTATTTGGGTTTCTGGGGGCGGAGGTCTGTCTCCAGCCCCAGATGCAGAGGGGCTTCAGGTTGCTTCCATGACCTGTCTCTGCCACCAGGTACTATGTACAGCCCCAGTGGGTGTTCGACTGTGTGAATGCACAGCTCCTCCTCCCCGTGGCAGACTACTTCCCCGGAGTGCAGCTGCCTCCACACCTCTCGCCCTTCGTGTCGGAGAAGGAAGGAGATTATGTCCCTCCCGAGAAGCTGAAGCTGTTGGCCCTGCAGCGGGGAGAGCACCCAGGTGAGCGGGCCAGGCGATGGGGTGGATAGGTTCCTCCGGGCTGGCTTTGGCCTCACCTCATTGTTTCCCTCCTTGGCTACAAAGGTGGCAAGCTCCTGAGAATGGGACAGCAGGGGCACAAAGCCCTTTAAACCAACCTTTGGAGTCAGGCTTAGGAGAAGGGAACGAGTCTGTCCTACAGTCAGCTGTTGCTTGATGTTCAGAGTGACCGAGCAGGAGCGGTCTGGAAGTTGTCATGGGTATTTATGTAGGAGGTGGCAGAGCTCAAGGTCGGGGACCTGGAGTTTCCTCCAAAGGCAGCTGGGGCTGTGGGGAGAGGTGCCAGGAGGAGCCACAATTGGGACAGCCGTGCACTCTCTTTGGAATGTCTTCATGGCTGAAGAGCGTGGTGCCTGGGCCCAGCTGTTGGTCTGCAGGGAGAAGGGGAGGCTCCCGGGGCTTTCAGAAGTCATTGGCCTTTTATAGGAAATATGGGTGAATCTGAAGAGGAGGATGAGGAGGAAGACGATGATGGTGATGGTGATGAAGGGGGAGAAAATGAAGAGGAGGAGGAAGAAGATGCGGAGGCTGGTTCAGAAAAGGAAGAAGAGGCCCGGCTGACAGCCCTGGAGGAGCAGAGGATGGAGGGGAAGGTACTGGGAGGCTGACGGGGGGCACAGCCTGGGAAGCAGCCGCACTGGCCATCTTTGGTGCCAGAAGGGCAAGAGCCAGGGGACTGGTGGGGGTGGGGGGACCCACCATCCACAAGTGTCCACCCTGTGTCCCCAGAGGCCCAGAGTGATGGAAGGCACCGTGAAGCTGGAGGATAAGCAGAGGCTGGCCCAGGAGGAGGAGAATGAAGCCAAGCGCCTGGCCATCATGATGATGAAGAAGCGGGAGAAGTACCTTTATAACAAGATCATGTTTGGAAAGAGGCGCAAAATCCGAGAGGTGAGTCCCCGCCACCCGCCTGAGACTCCAGGTGTGGCCACCGGATGTGGCTGCACAGGTAAACTTGGGGGCCGACTGGCTCTCCTCTGCGCAGACTCTGGGCCCTTTCTTAGCCTTTTTCTGAGGTTACCTGTCTGGCCTGGCCTGGCCCAGCCCCTGGGGCCCCCACCCAGGCCTGTATGGGCAGCTTGGTGTCAACAGCTTGTGCCTGGGCTTTTTTCAGAGTTTCAGTCTCCTTTCTGACACCCAGCTCTTTCTGAGTGTACTGACGTCTGGGGACAGAGGTGTCCGAGCAGACTCAGGACCCACTTTCACAAACGACCACTTAACAGATGTACATAAAGCAGGAGGGACTGTGGGAGGTTTGGATTAGGTTTCTATTTCGTTTCCTCTTGTTCACAAAGCCATAGATGCTCATTGTAAAAAAACTTTTTTTTTTTTGAAGTGCTTTGCAGAACTCTATAATCGGTGATGTGGGAGTGGCTCACAGTCCTGCCTTTGGGGTGATGTGTAGTAACAGCGCCCCAGTTTCTTCTGTGTGTGTAATAACATGGGATTTTAGAGCCATCATGCTGCATACAGGTTGTTTTGCAGTGTGTTTTTCATTTAACCATAGGGTGAATTTCTTGGCTATGACCTCATACAGGTGACCTGTTCTCTAGATAGGATTAATTTTTCATTTTGAGGCATTCTTAGAAGACACCCTTGAGCACATCCCTGCCTCCCTCTGAAGTCTCTGCAGGGTATATTCACGGGCATGTAATTGCCAGGTTGAAAGGCCTAGGTATGTTTTGTAGTAGATGTTGCCAAATGGGCCGCAGGGGAAAGACCCCTCCCCAGCAGCCTGGTGAAGGTTTGATTGGCATTCAGCTTTCCCAAGGAGGAAGGTAAAAATGGGGCAACTGCTTCCAGCTCTGGGAGCCTGGGATCCTCCTAACTTGTTATGGGCCCATTGGATCATAGAGCCCTAAAAGCAAAGGTAAAAGCTTGTTTCATTGCCTGAGGTTGTTCAGTTAGTTATTTTTCCTCCTGGTCATTTGCCTATTTAACTTTCCTGGAAGCTCTGCCTTTAAGGGACAGCCCTGAGTGGGAAGAGGAGAGGTACCCCACAATCACAGCTTGATCCCCCCCTTTCTCCTCACAGGCCAACAAACTGGCAGAGAAGCGGAAAGCCCACGATGAGGCTGTGAGGTCTCAGAAGAAGGCCAAGAAGGCCAGGCCAGTGTGAGTGGTGGCAGCCTCTTGATGGGTGAGGCCCGCTCCCGGCAGCTGGACTTGGCATAGGCAGGCCGGAAGACGCAGGCTTGGTGGCAGACCAGAGTCTCTTCTGTTTTCATCCCCTTCCTCCCCCTGCCGGTCCTGGCTTCCTCTCACGCTCTCTGGCTGGAGCCCCAGCCTCCGTTGGATGGAGCTCCCTGCTGGTGGCTGGGCAGAGGAGAGGCCTCTGTGCCCAGCCCAACTTGAAGCTCCCAGAAGTCAGTGACATCGAGGGTAGGGGCCGGACCAAGCCCCTCACCGGCTGCTTCCGTTTCCCCTGGCTTTCTGCAGCGCCCCCTTCCCCCCATGGTTGGACCTGTGATTCTCCTGCTGCTGTGATGGGGTGAGGGTGAGGAAGCGTTTGTTATTAAACAGCTGGAATTTTAGAACCAGTTGAATTCTATGTTCATGAGCCTTCGTGGGGTTGGAGAAGGGCCACCTAGTGAAGTGGAGTCTGCCCTTGGCTCACATTCCAGCCCAGGTATTTTTCCTCTGTGAATGGTGCTTCCTCCTGTGTAAATTAAGGGTAGAAATTCTGGAGCCTCTCTGGGGGGTGGGGGCAGGGGGCGGGGGAGGAGGGTTCAATGATAATGTTATGCAGACTTAGTAGTGTCAAGTGTCTAGTGAGTCAGGTACTCTGTAAATACCAACTGGGATTGTCATAACTTGCTGCTAGAGTGAGCCCAGAACGTGGAAGCCAGCACCCGATGGATCTGTGCGGCTTGAGTTGCGGGTACCAGCTTTACCTTGTAGGCTCCTCGGCAGAACCACCCAGTAACCCCCACTGTGGGCGTTGCATGCAGTCTGACCTGTGACCCTTGCTGGGCCATCCTTGCAGCTTCCCACCTGACCCTGCCAGTGCCCTTGCCGAGACCTGGAGAGACATGCCTTTACCCAGACGGCCAGAAGCCTCACAGCAGGGCCAGGGCCAGAAGCCAGCGCTCAGGATGGTCACTCAGCCCCTCCCAGATCAGGCAGGGAATTTCTGACTCGCCCCCTCAGGGGGCTGAGGGCTGTCAGGAGCAGAAGCCAGGGTGGCGGAGTGTGGGTTTGGAACTGGGCTTCATGTACCCCCAATCTAGGCACCTGAGGGCCTTGGCCCTCTTCCCCTCACTGTACCCAGGCTCTGTAGAAGTTTTTTGGGCAGTGGCTGCAGGCCCACCCCGGGGACGGGGGGGACGGGGTGGGAGGAGAATTTGGGTGGGCTCTGACAGAGGGACCAGAGGACCCAGGGCCCCTGTCTTGGCCGGGCCTTGCAGGGGGTGGAGAGGGCTATGTTATACTCTGGCATGCTCGTGGGGGTGCCATGCTTCCAGAGGCAGGGATGGGATCAGGGCCTTTGGAGCCAAAGCCTGCCACCCTAGGGAATGACTTGGGCCTGCCTGGGTGCATGCGCATCCCAGGGCCATGGCAGGGGTGCTAGGGCAAGGCTGGAGAGCAAGCCAGTCGGATCCGGAAAAATCCCTGGCAGCCATACGGATGTGGAATTTTCCCCATTCCAGAGTCGCCCAGTACTGGCGGGGGCAGCGGGACTCTGACGCAGCCCATGGCCCACTGAGTGGCCAGCAGGTTTTGCAATTCCCACAGCTGGAGCTGCACATTCCCAACCCCGGCAGGCATTAGTTCTCATCCTTGGTCCTCCTCTGCGGTGAGGAGGGAAGCTGGGCACTGAAAGAAGGTGGATCACAGAAGGGGCACCTGCATCCTGATGGTGCTATGCTCAGCCCTTGTGGACACCGTGGAGAGGTGGGGTCAGTGGAGACCTCCTAGCGGCATGACTGGTTGGAGAAGGGTCCTTTGCCTGAGCTTCCCTTGGGGGATCCTGGCACCCCCCTGCACCCCTCTCATCCACAGTTTAGACCCCAAAAATGTATGTCCCCAGCTTGCACTGACTCGAGCAGGAGGCCATACCTCACGTTGGATATTCAGGGCTCCAGAGCCCCTAATAAAAGTTCAGCAACTAGTCTAGCCACCTCCCTTTGCCCAGAGCTCGGCTGCCCTCACCACCACCACCACGCCACCCGGTTTCCCAGGCACCCTCGAATCCCCTTCCGGGGCTGGGAGCTCAGCCGAGCCTCAGGGTCCAGCGGTGGGACAATGGCCCCGTTGGCGCATCCGAGACAAACGCGCCTTGTTGAGCCGGCGGCGGGGGCGCCGCGCTGCGCTCGGGGACGCTGAATGCGGCTTCTGTGCGTCCCCGGCGAGCGCGGAGGGGCTGGGAGGGGGCCGGGGCCAGGCCGCCTATTGGCCGCAGCACCGGGGGACGGGCCAGGCTGGCGGCCGCACCTGGCCGGAGTGAGTGTGGAGGCGGCGGCGGCGGCGGCGGCGGCGGCGGCGGGAGCATGGTCCAGGCCCGGTGGAGTCGGGGGCCCGGGCGGGTACGCCCCGCCGCCTAGTGAGCGCCCGGGCGGCGCGGCCCGGGACCGAAACAGCCACGCCAGGCCCGAGGAGAACGGGGCCAAGGTAAGTCCCGGGGGCCCAGCACCCACTGCCTGCTTGTGCCCTGCCTGGGGCTGCAGCCGGCACTGCCCAGACCTCCAAACTGGGACCGCGGGAGTCAGCCCCTCAGACCTGAGTGGTCCGGGAGTGCAACAACCGCTCCGGGTCCGAGTGCCCGGCGGGCTGACAGAGGGTGGGCAGCTGGGGGGGGGGGGCACGTTGGTGTGTGCCCTGTCCTTGGTTTCTTCCTCATAGCCCCCTTTTCAGGTTTTTCCCGGTCTTCGGACATGGGTGGGTGGGGCTGGAGCTGGGCTGGAGCTGAAAGTCCATTAATGATTAATCTTGGACACAGCAGCCTGAGCCCTGGGGGAGGAAGGGCAGGGATCTCCCCTGTTCCCACCAGCGCTTTCCAGAAGGGGTGAGGTGGGGGGCCATCGGACCAGGGGCTGGGGGTCAGGGGGAGGGATGGATCCCCCTCTGCTTGGGGAAGGCCCCGTCCTATACCACAGAGGGGGCAAAGCCAGCAAAGAGAAGCTTGTGGAAGTGGGACAAGCCCTGATATCCGGGAAGGGCCCATAGGAAATCCAGCCGGTTGAGTTTCCAGGACCAATGTCCAGGAGGAGGTTCCTGCTTGGTCTGCCCTGTCATTGTCAAGCCGGTACTTGGTCACAGCACAGAGCAAGACTGGGGTCTCTTCCCAGTAACGCCCCCCTTCCCACCTGCTTAGAGCTGGAGAGGTGATGATCTCACATCTGGCTGCAGTAAGTAACCCACACCAAGTAGGAGAGAGGGAGGGAGAGAGAGAGGGCCACAGGCCTGACACCTGATCACCTGGGTTGCCAAGGTGACAGGTGCCATGAAAATCCTCAGGAGGACAGTCCAGTTGGGAGAATCCAACCTCTTCCTTTACCAAGGGGGGTGATCTGAGGCCCAGAGAGGTAAGGCCACCGGCAGGCCTGGACCAGAGCAGCCCCTATAGTGCTACACTGTACTTTGCCCTGCAAAGGAGGGCATTCCCGTTATCCTTAGGGGGAAACTGAGGCCCAGGGTGATTCAGTGACTTGCCCAAGGTCACACATAGCTCAAAGGTGGCTGAGTTGACTACGAATCACAGGAGTCTTGTCCCAGCCCACATCTCGGGACTGCAGCCCTGCTCAAGACCTCTCTGCTGCTCTGGGGTCCTAGGCTCTTGGATCTGCCTGTGTTGCCCAAACCCCTAGCTCAGGACCCCTCCCCCCCTTGCCTTCCTAGCTCCCAGCTCTGGCTGACACTCGGGGGGTGGGCAGGCTGCTACTCTGGGAGCAGAGACAACAGAGCCCTGTTCCCAGCTGCCACCTCGGGCTGCTTCATTCCCTGTTTCTCACTCAGGCCGAGCCCTGCCTGAAGGAAGCTCCCTGTGGACAAAGGAGCCTGCCTGCTTCCTGTGTAACCCCTTGTCCAGCGGGCATAGGTCTGCTGTTTGAGAGCATGGGGCGGATGCCCTCTTGTCACCCAGCAAGAAAGGAGTGTTTCCCTGACAGTCCCCACTCTGGGCTCTGAGGGACTGAGTGTGTCACCCTGGGGAGAGGCAATGATTAACCTAGGCAAATGAGGCACAGATGGTGGAATTCCAGGCACGGCAGTAGGCTTGTGAAGGGCTTCTTGCTTCACTTGGCCTGGGTGAGGAATATGGTGAAGAACAACCCCTTTTATAACCGACAGGAAGGGCAGTAGTGAGCAGAGGTGCCTGTGGGAAGCAGTGGGCTGGAGGCTGGAGGAATCACCAGGTAAGAAGTGATGGTTGGGAAGAACTGGGGTCCCAGATGATACCTTTTTTCCCACCTGCCTGTTCCAGGTGGCTTGGCCACTCCCAGACCCGATCCCAGCAGTGCCCTGACTTGCCATGGGACCTTAGGCAAGTCCTTTCCTATCTGTGCCTCAGTTTCCCCCGATGTGAAATCTGGGGGTGAGGGAACGTGGGTCTGGAGCATGGGAAATATGGGGGTTTGGATGAGGAGGGTTGCCTTCCAGGAGTCTGCACTGGTGGGTCCTGTTTCTCCTGCCAAGTGGGTCTAGAAAGGTCATGATAATAATCTGAGGTATGAGCAAAGGGCTCTGCACGCCTCATTCCATTTGATCCTCATAGCAAACCCGTGAGAGGGGCAAAATATTCCCATTGTTAAGAAGCTGAGGCTCAGAGAGGGGAAGTCACCTGCCCAAGATTGCCCAGCTGGGGACTGGGGGAGTCAGAATTCATAGCCAGAGCATCTCAGCCTCTCCAGGAGGGGAGAGGCAGGTGGGCGGATCCAGGACATTGTGCATAACAGGTGTTCAGCACCTTTTTAAAACCTTTATTCTGTTACATATTTTTATGCAAGCAAGTGCATGACATTCCTTTAAAAAACATTTCAGTCATGCTAGAAGGTACAGCAAATGATATGTATTCTCAGTAATTGGGAGTTAATAAAAAAACCACTGACTTCTTGGTTAACCTGTGTTTTGCCCCTCTGAAGCTACTTTGGGGCAACTTAGCCTTGATGGTGACTTTGCCCGGACAAGGCCGTATAGCAGGAAGAGCTTGCTTGTAGTTCTAACTTTGTCAGTTGGCCCTTCACTAGTTTCTGAGCCTCGTGTTCCCACCCATCCCATGGCTAGCAGGTGACCCTGGGAAGTCTGTAGGGGTCCCAGGCATGGTTGCCATTTGAAATGGTAGAGATAGATGACCCTGCAAGATCAGAAAGTGCCTTCTGAATCATCAAAGAACATACCCTCTTTCAGTCAGCTGCCAGACCTGGTACCCAGCTGGCCGCCATGCCCCCAGCCCAGGGGGCAGGCTAGGGGCAAGATGTCAGTGCTGACAGTTTGGGGGTGGTCCTATGAACCAGCAAGTTGGGGTTCAGCTGAAGTGCCTCTCTGGGTGATCCTCCCCATCTCTACTCCAGCACCCCACTCCAGAGGGGCAGAGTGAGGAGGCTTCTGGGTCCCTGCAGGGCACTGGCCCGGGCTCCTGGGTGGAGGGCCAACCTTTCCCATCTGCACCTTTAACTGTGCAGCCCACACTTCCCAGCTTCTCTGCCCTGGACCCCTGCTGCTTCTTCCCCACTTTAGGACACTGAGGCTCGGAGAGGGCTGTGGTCACACAGCAAGGGGGGGTATGGTTCCGACTAGCCACTTCTGTCTCCTCCTCCAGCCAGACTATAGGTTTTCAAAAATGGAAATATCTTTTCATTTTAATTCTTTTCCAGAGTAATACAGACTCTTCGTAAAGCAAAATCGTATGTGTGTGTATATATTTTTTCACTTCATTATATATTATGGACATCATTTAAATGAGTACATAATAAACCATGGAGTGAATGTCACATAATATTTTTAACCATCCCCTATCGTTGGACATTTAAGTTGTTTCTGTCTTTCCCCTTTGCTAAACTTTTGCACCCTTCTCGGATCTCCTGTTAGATTGTCTTCTGTGAACAAATGAGCACAGATGGAATTGCTGGGTCTGAGGATGGGCACCTTTAGAACTGTAATAGTTGCTGTCAAGTATGCAGTCCGAGAACTCTAGGGGGAGTCTTGTTGCTCCACTTTTAAAGTCTCCTCTAGGGTCCCCATGAGATTCCCTTCCAGCTACAAGAAACAGCCCTAGGACACCCTCACCCCTTCACCTTGTCTTCCAGAACCCTGTTCCCATGTGTGTGCACTGAGCAAACAGCATGGATGCCCATCAGTCAGGGAATGGTTCATGGGGAGCAGTGTTCCACAGAATGTTCTACAGCCAATGGCTTTAGAGGCTCTTTATCTTTAACTCCTTGGGGGACTCTTGCCCTCCTGGCAGGGCTCTTCACCTTCCTCCCCCTTTCTCTAGTGGATTCCATTTGCTTCTCTGACATCAGTTCCCACCTCTGTGCCCATGGCTCCCAATCTCTTTCCCCTGAGATCTCCCTCTTGTGCTCCAGGTAAGGGATCTTATTGCTCTTTGCATATTCTACAAGCATCCCACACATCGCTCAGACTCAACTTGTCCTAAATTGAAACTGACATTGCCCATCCAACCCCAATACTAAACATACCCCTCTCTTAGGCTCTCCCACTCAGGGACCAGCTCCACCCCCAGCCAGCTCCACCCCTAGTCACCCCAACAGGGTTCCTCCCTCCCCTCCCCCAGACCCTATCGTTCACCAAACGTTGTCTATGCTATGGCCTGCAGATGGTTCCAGTTCATTCCCAGCCTTCTCGTTGGTCCAGGTCATTTCACGCCTAGCAGCTATAACCCACTGTCAAGGTCTGCTGGCTTCTCCCAGTCCTTCCCCATCCCTACTGTTCATTTTCCATCTAGCAGCCTGATGGGAATCCCGTCTCCTCACTTCTCTGCTGAAGACTTTCCAAGGTTCCCCACTGCCCACAGGATCCAGGCCAGGTTCCTTAGCATGCTTCCCTGAGACCCTTCATCTCCTGCCTGCCCCTGCCCCCTTTCTGGCTGTGCTTCTAGTCTCCCCTGCACACCCAGCCTCTGACGTACACACATCCTGGACGTTCCAGCCAAGCTGAACATTTGTTAGTTTCTCAATCGCCCTGGGTCTTTGCACATGCTTTTCTCTCTGCCTGGCTCATTCCAGGGTAACAAGTGCATTAGTTAATCCTAGCTGCTGTAACAGACAAGCCCCAAGTTCGGAAAGGCTTAGCGCAATGGCAGTTTAGTTGTCATTTTCATGAAATCTAATCAGGTGTTTAGTGAGTGGTGATGCGAATACCAGCCTCCTCCCATCTCATGGCCCCTGCCCATCTCCACATCGTTGGAGCTGGCCCCATTCATCCAGCATACGCGAAAGGAGACCACAGAGAATGTCCGCCCACCTAACATCGACAGCTATTATTCTGCTCACATTCCGTTGGCCAGAATTCAGTCACACGAAGACACTGAACCACAAGGGAGGATGGGAAATGTAGTTTAGCCATGTACTCAGGGAGAAAAGGGAACTAACTGCCTTTGGAAATCAGAAAACACACAGTAGCTTCTGCTACCAGGGACCCCTAATCCTAGGAAGCCTCCCTGAGCATGCTCTTCCTGCCACCCGCCCCAGACTGGATCAGGTGTTTGCGTTCCAGCAAGCCCCACCAACGTGTCCTCCATCACAGCACCTGCAGCTGCCTGCTCCTCTCACCCCCAGGACTGTGAGCCCAGAACTCTGGCACGGGAATGATGAACCCTAGCGCCGGGCACAGTGCAGGTGCTCCCTAAATAACTGGAACAGATCAATTTAACACTAATTGTGGTCACAAAAAGATGTCCACAATCTATTGACATGGGAGAGGGGGAGCAAGGTAAAGACAAAATGTATTCCCCCAAAGAGACCCCTTCTATCATCTGTATGGGTTTATGGACAGAAAAAATGTGGGGAGGCTTGTGCTAAAGTTTTAAGGGCAGTGACCTATGGGGATGGAGCTCTTTTCATTGTCTTTGCATTTTTCTGTAATGTCTGAATTTTTTTTTTTCAGTGATCATGTACTGCTTTTATAATTAAAAACTTTTTTTTTTTTTTTTGCTGGGGTTGGGGGAGAACCAGCCAGAGATGACATCACTATTGATACCCTGAGAAGGGAACCTCTGGTAGGGCTGGAAGCGTAGGTTCTGCTATCAATGCTTCCTACTCTAGAAAGCTCTGCTTCACGTGGCTCTTCTTTACCTGCCTTCCCACCTCACCACGACCTCACCCAGATCCTGACCTCCACTCCCTCCTGCCCAAGATCCTTAACCTCTTGTGACATGGGGCTTGTCACATCACTTCCTTGAGCTTTAGCTCCCTCCTCTATAAAGTAGGGGTGGTAACAGGGCCTCCAGTGGCAAGGGCGTGTGATGCATGAGAAGTCCTGAGCACAGGACTGTGCTGTGTTTGGTCAAGAGTCCACACTCATAAACCACCTCTCTGCTGTTTGATACCCGCTCTGCCCTGGCCCCCCCGCCCATACATTTATTTATCTGTTTTCAAATCCAGCACTCAGAGAGATATGGACTCTTGGTCCTCCCTGTGGCTGTTTAAGCTCTGGTATTTCATGGGACCTTGAGGGCTGCTCCCAGGCTGGGTGGGGTTGTGGGGGAAGGGGCAAAGTGTCCGAGCAAATGTCAGATGCCTACTGTTCCCTGGGAGGAGTTGGCAGCTGGTCAACCTATGAAAGTGCTCAGTGTGAGATAAATGACTGTCGTGATAGTTATTACTATTAACCGATGGTCAATTACTGTTTTTTTTAATATTTTATTTATTTATTTGACAGAGAGAGAGAGCACAAGCAGGGGGAGCAGCAGGCAGAGGGAGAGGGAGAAGCAGGCTCCCTGCTGAGCAAGGAGCCTGATGTGGGGCTTGATCCCAGGACCCTGGGATAATGACCCGAGCTGAAGGCAGACGCTTAACCGACGGAGCCACCCAGGTGCCCCGATGGTCAATTACTATTAACCTTGGTCCCTAGAGCCCCTGTGCCTGACGGAAGGATGTGAGGTGCTTTTCTGGGCATCTTCTGTTCATGGCAAGGCTGAACCCGGACCCCAAGACAGACCTAAACCCAGCTAAGAGTGCGGTGTAAGAGATTTCAGCACCTCTGGTGAGCCTGAGGGCCCTTGGGGTTTAGGACAGGGCCCCTAGAACTGCCTCTTCTTGCCAAGACCTGGGGAAGGATTGGCACCTGCAGTGGGCCCGAATCTCTCCAAGCTGGTCCACGGAGTCCCGTGCGCCAATCCCCACACAGGGTGCAGACAGGAGAGGCATGATCGTATTGCCTCTTTGATGAAGGACTTGGAGCTCACAGGTAAAATCTCATCAGACTGATCCTCCCAGAGCTGGTCAGGTTCTCTGCCCCTAGGAGGACTCCTGGGTGAGTTGCTTGCTCTGGGGGCTCCGCCGATTTTAGACAAACCTTGGTCTCTGGTTGTGTCTTGGTATCTTTAAGCCCTGGAATTTGGCAAGTGTGCATTTGGATTTTCTGACTGGCACTGACTGTCCCCTGCTAACTATGTGACCTTGGACGGGTGAGTTCATCTCTCTGAGCCTCCGTTTTTTCACCTGGAGAGTGGGCTAATCACGGTGCTTAATGCATGGGGCAGCATTAAGATGAGGGGGACTTAATGAGATGCTGGGACTTAATGAGATGCTGTTCGAGGAGCAATTCGCCTCCCCAATTCTCCGCAGAGCTCTGCAGCTGCTTGTGTCCTTGGTCCAAGGACACCTGAGACCTGGCTGAGCCCTGGGGTGAAGGAGCTGCCTGGCTGCGGAGGTCTAGAGATAGTCAGGGACCACCTGGAATGTGTCCCTGGCAGAGGGCCCGGGTAGCACCTGCAGGGTACAGACACATGCCACCTGCTATCCCCCGGGGAGGGACCTCATGAATATTCACACCCACTGGAACGTGAGGGAGCCAGCCAGAATACTGCTGTAGGAGCGTTCCTGTTTCCCAGTGACCGGAGAGGCAGCCTGGGAGTCAGATGTGGCTCAGACAGGGAGAGGAAAGGGGCAGCCAGCCACGGCCCAAGGTGAGTGTGTCTTCTTCCTCCACCCCTGCACAGGGGTCCCTGGGGGAGCAGGACACCTGGGACCAAGGCCTGCCTGGTAGTTATGCTGTAGGACAGAAGGTTTACCATCCTGGGCTCGGTTTCCCTACGTGCATGCTGTGGCGATGAGTCCTGTTTCTCCTTCCTTCTCTAGAGGGTGCTGGTCCAACCGAACGGGAGGATTGCTGGGCCTGGCCTGCAGCCAGCTGTCAGCACAGATGGAGGGCGATGTGCCTATGGTAACCAAGAAGGATAGGAATAGATGGGGTGGGCTAGGGAGGGGGGCGGACCATCACTCCTGAGTGCCTGGGACTGTCACCACCATAGGCAGAGGAAGAGAGACCCAGATTCTAGTTCTCTCTGCTGCTGCTGTGCTGTGTGACCTTCAGGGTAGCCCTGCCCTCTCTGAGCCTTAGCCTCCCTGCTGTGCTGTCTTCCCGATTGGAAGCTGTGAGGCTCAGCCCACACTGTAATCGTCCCTGGTGCCCCATGGCCTTGGACCTGGGGCTGTCTGTTGACTGCAAGCCTCCACTGTGGGCCATGGGCACACACCTTGAAGGGGCCATGACTGGGACCCTGGGAGGGCAATCATAATGATGATAATAATAACGATGGCCACCCATGCCCAGGGAGTGTATGCTCTGTGCCAGCCCTGTGCTGGGCACTTTCCTTGTGGGACGAGGGAGATCTGCGTGACGCCCTGTGAAGGGGGGGGAGTTGGCACCGTCGTTTTAGAGGAGAATCTGAGACCCAGAGAGGGACACAGCCTCACCTAGGGCACACAGAAAGGAAGCAGCAAAACTGGATCTCAAACGCAGGACCCTGGCCCCAAGGTGCTGGCCCCAGGTGGCCCTCGGATGTGTGACTCACACGTGTGGCTCCCACCCACTCGTGTTAGCCCCGGCTACATTCTGCCCTGAGGGTCATGGGGGTCATTCATCAAACATTTACCTGGTGCCAGGCTCCGGCAGCGCAGGGATGAGTTACCTTCAGGCTTACCTGCAGCCGGGCACAGAGATCTCTCCGCCCATAAACCTGGGCCCGGGAACCTGGGCCCTGGTCAATAGTGATGCTAAGAATAATTAATATGTATTGATCTCTGCCTGTGTGCGTGCATGCTCTCATTCAAATCTCAGTCTCATGACTCTTCCTCTGAGCCAGGCTCCTGGCTGCCAGCCAGCCCCTTTCTGGACCTTGGTCTACCCAGGGACTCTGCCTGTGGTTACCAAGGGCCCTGTTTGCCCTGCTCTTGGTGCTGTGTGTCCATCGTACATATGAGGAGACTAAGACGGAGAGGCCGAGCAGCATGCCCAAGTCCACAGAGACCAGGCAGGAAGGGAACCATCAGCCTCGAATGCCTCAGGCTGTTAACACAGTAGGGACCAGCCACCAAGGCCCCCTCTGTTTCTCTACTTTTCCTCCTGGCTGCCCTGGCCCAGCGCACAGAGGCCAGACCCTGCTGTGCTGCTGGGACAGAGCCCCATTAGCCACACTTTGGCCTCCTGTGGTGGATCTTCTGGCTGCACACACACTTCCTGCGGGCTTGGGACTGGGCTTGGGACATGCCAGGCAGGGGCTGCCACAGACAAAGCTGGAAGATGCATATTGGAGGCTGACAGACTTGGGCTTGAATCCCAGCCCCGCCCCCTGCCTTGCTGAGTGACCCTAGGCAAGTCACATCACCTCCTGGAACCTCGATTTCCCCATCTGCAAAATGGGAGTGACAGTGGGGTCAGCCTGCTGGGATAGCTAAGCAGAATCAGTGAGATGCTCTAGAGAAGCCCCTGCCCAGGGCCTGGCTCACAGCAGGGGCTCAAAAGTGAAACCTGAGGGCAGGCATGGTTTCAGGAAGCCCAAGTGGCAGAGTGAATGAGTGAAGCCGTGATGGGGAGGTTGGGGGCGCTGTCCTGGGCCAGGCTAGGTGGAGCCTGATTGGTGGTTCTGGGAAGCTGGTCTGCCCCCTGCTGCTGGGCTTCTACCCCAGAGCTTCTGTCATCAGCCTCTCAGATTTCCGGAAAGTGCCCTGGTGAGTAGGTCTGCTGGGGCAAGAGTGGACCCTGGGGATTTGGGGAGGGTAGGAATTTTACCCTCCCCTCTTTTAAAGTCAGTGAACCCCAGGTCTAGGGCCCCACTCAGGGTTTGGGCCCGAGTCTGAGGCTCTGGCCTGGCTTTAGGCTCTGCCCTGTTTTCCAGTGGGCCCTAGGGGGCAGGAGCCCAATTGGGGCACTTGATGCAATGAGCTGGTTTGTGCTGGGAGCCGGCAGCAGCCACTCCTTGCTCAGGGGAGCACACCCTGAGGGTGACAAAGACTGAGACCAGGAGCAGGTCCCCAGGGGCTCAGGAGGGAAACAGCTAACACTCTTTGAGAGATAACTACATGGTAATTGCTTTCTTTGCCTCCTCCATCTCTGAAAGAGCCAGTGGGGGGTGGGGTGGGTGGTGGTTATCAGCTTCCCAATTTTACAGATGAGAAACTGGGGCTCCATGGAGGTTCCTGTGATTGAAACACAGGCCTGGGGCCTCCAGAGCCTGGGGTCAGCACCTCCCCCTCCATGACCAGACTGGCGAGCCACCTTACCCCACCCTGCATTCTTTATCACCTATTATTTAAATATATTAAATACATTTTATTGCCTTTTTTTTTTTTTAAGATTTTATTTATTTATTTGACAGAGAGAGACGCAGCGAGAGAGGGAACACAAGCAGGGGGAGTGGGAGAGGGAGAAGCAGGCTTCCCACTGAGCAGGGAGCCCGATGCGGGGCTCGATCCCAGGACGCCAGGATCACGACCTGAGCTGAAGGCAGCCACTTAAAGACTGAGCCACCCAGGCGCCCCTTTATTGCCTTTTTTTTTTTTTTTAAAGATTTTTATTTATTTATTTGAGAGAGAGAGAACGAGAGAGGGGGGAGGGTCAGAGGGAGAAACAGACTCCCTGCCGAGGAGGGAGCCCGATGCGGGACTCAATCCAGGGACTCCAGGATCATGACCTGAGCTGAAGGCAATTGCTTAACCAACTGAGCCACCCAGGCTCCCTTATTGCCTTTTTTTAATTAAAAAAGTAATACATGCTCCCTTTTTAAAAAGCACTTGTTACAGAAATGCATAATATAGAAAAATATTCCCGTGTATACCCCTTTTCCTAGCTATGCGGAGGATACTACTATTAACATTTAGAATACTGCCCTCCAGTTGTTTCTGGGCCTACATGTATACATATATGGATTTGGGGGCATAGTGTTCTGGAACTTTCTTTTTTCACATTATTAGATCATGATGTGTTTTTGAGCCAGTCCACTTAGCTCTGTCGTGTTTTGTTAATGGGTACAGAAGACTCCATCTGGGGACAGGCTTTGGTTTGTGTAACAGACCCCCACTGATGGACGTTGAGGTCGTTTCTAATTTTTTAAATTTCTGACCAAGCTGCCATGAACACCATGTCATGTGGGACTTTGCCCAAGTGTTTATGTGGAATCGTTGGAATTTGGAGAGCTTATACCTTCCTCCTTTGCTAGAACGAACTGCCTTCTGGAAACATTCTCCCCCATTCTCGTTTACCCCTGACTTGTCCACCTTGCCCACCTAAGAGTGAACAGAGATACGTCATTGTCATGAGGGAGGCCAAATTCCCTCTTGCCTAGTTTCTTCCTCTGCACATTGCTTCCTTATGTCCTTTTCTGTGATGAGAAATTTCTAGAGGATGAGCAGAAGACTCAGGGACTGGTGCTGGCTGGTGGGATGGGGCCTGGAGTGCCCCTTCTCTGAGAAGGGTTTATGGGTGCCTTGGGTAACTTTCCCAGAGGGAAGTATGTGGGGTCCTCCTCCAGGCAGGCTATTGAGTCTCTGCCCCCAGGGATGGTGGGGACGTGCCGTGCGTGTGGTCACGGGGCAGCATGCATGACTTCTTGTGGCCTCAGAGGCCCAAGGCCTCCACGCCGCATGTGTTAGAGCTGGAGTGGAAAGTTTGTGCCCTGGTATTACAGCTGAGGGGAGGGAGGAAGGCGCCCTGAGCCCCGGCTCTCTCCTGGACTCCCATCCCTCAGCATGAACTGCCCTCCTTACAGTTCATGCCTCAGTCCCCCGCCGTTAGGGATGCCACAGTTAGACCAAAAGACTAGACCGAAAACTCCCCAAACCCAAAACAAACAAACAAAAATTACACCCAGTTAAATGTAATTTTCAGATAAACACTGAATAATTTTTAGTATGTCCTGTGCAATATTAAAATTAAACAACTTCTGGGGCGCCTGGGTGGCTCAGTCGTAAGCGCCTGCCTTTGGCTCAGGTCATGATCCCGGGGTCCTGGGATTGAGCCCCACATTGGGACCCCTGCTCAGTGGGAAGCCTGCTTCTCCCTCCCCCACTCCCCCTGCTTATGTTCCCTCTCTCGCTGTGTCTCTGTCAAATACATAAATAAAATCTTTAAAAAAAAAATTGAACAACTTTTGGGGTGCCTGAGTGGCTCCATTTGTTAAGCGTCTGCCTTCAGCTCAGGTCATGATCCCAGGGTCCTGGGATCGAGCCCCACATCGGGCTCCTGGCTCAGCGGGGAGCCTGCTTCTCCCTCTCCCTCTGCCTGCCGCTGCCCCTGCTTGTGCGCGCTCTCTCTCTGACAAGTAAATGAATAAAATCTTTAATAAATAAATAAATAAATAAATAAATAAATAAATAAATAAGACAACTTTTGGGGTGCCTGGTGGCTCCATTGTTAAGCACCCAACTTGGTTTCGGCTCAGGTCATGATCTCGTGGTAATGGGATTGACCCTCACGTCGGGCTCTGCGCTCAGCACGGAGTCTGCTTCAGAACCTCTCTCCCTCTCTTTGTCGGGCACATGTGCGTGTGCTCTCTCTCTAAAATAAATAAATAAAATCTTTTTTTTGAAGAGTTTATTTATTTATTTAATAGAGAGAGACACAGAGAGAGAGAGGGAACACAAGTAAGGGGAGTGGGAGAGGGAGAAGCAGACTCCCCACTGAGCAGGGAGCCCAATGCGGGGCTTGATCCCAGGACCCTGGGACCGTGACCCGAGCCAAAGGCAGACGCCTAACCGACTGAGTCACCCAGGTGCCCCATAAATAAAATCTTTAAAAATAAATAAAATTACACAAATTTTATTCATTGTTTATCTAGAATTCAGATTTCCCTGGGCAACCCTGCCTGCTGGCAATCAGAGAGAGGAGGTAGGTTTGTGGGCAGAGGCCTGGCTGTGTGAACTGAACCCTCTCCTTCCTCAGAGACTCAGTTTCTCCATCTGCCTGCCCTATGGACCCAGGGGCACAGGGACCAGTGAAAAGAGATGAGGAGCCTCAGCTCCTCACTGGGCAGCTGGGAAGGGTGGCACAGGAAACAGGTGGTCTGGCTGGGTCTTTAGAAAGCTGAGAGATTCAGGCCCGGGGAGGCCCCTGACCCCTCCTTGTGAATAGCCCTGGCCCCAGGCCTGGGGGGAGGGGGCACCGGGAGAGGGTCTTCTTTTTCTGTCTTACAAAATGATTTCATTACGGGATGTCTGGGTGGCTCAGTCGGTTGAGCGGCTGCCTTCAGCTCAGGTCATGATCCCTGGGTCCTGGATCGAGCCCCGCATTGGGCTTCCCACTCAGCGGGAAGCCTGCTTCTCCCTCTCCCACTCCCCCTGCTTGTGTTCCCTCTCTCGCTGTGTCTCTCTCTGTCAAATAAATAAAATCATAAAAAAAAAAATACAAAATGATTTCATTACGAAGCCCCAAAACATATAAAGTAAACTGATGACACCCGGGTACCCACCCTACCCTTAAAAATTAAAACTGAACCAGGCAGTAGAACCTGCTTCCTGCCCCATCCCCCAGTCTCTCTCTGCATTGGCTTTGCCCACCGTCTCTGTCTGCACCCCTGTCGTTGTGTCTCTCCATGCATTTGTCTCTCTGTCCCTGTGTGAACCTTGCTGGGGGGGCCACAGAGCCGACCAAGGGCAGTCCCAATGTCAAAGGCTGCCCTCGACCCAGCCAGGCCTGGGGCAGCAGTGGAGGCTCCCTGGGGCTAGCCTCCTGATGCTTGCCCTGCTCTGTGACCCCACAGGTATCTGAGATGCCGCTGCCCCAGAAGAAGCGCTGGGTGTCCATGGCCAAGGGGCTGGTGCTGGGAGCGCTCTTCACCAGCCTTCTGCTGCTGCTGTACTCCTATGCTGCCCCCCCACTGCACACTGGCCTGGCCTCCACGTGAGTGGCTCTCCGGGGGGGCCAAGCGGTGGGGGGTGGGGGGTGGGGCACCCTGGGCCCTGCATCATGCTATGCTGGATGTGCAGAAATTGTGCTGATTAGGGCAGAGCTCACTGTGTAACCCTGAGCCTCAGTGTCCTCCTCCGTGAAGTGGGCATAATAACAGAGCCTGCCTCATGGAGCATGAGGATCAAATAACACTGTCTGTGTACACGGCTGGGATTATCCTCATCTGAGGCTCCAGTGGGGCTGGGACATGGGGGTGACTTGTCCGAGAGAACTCCACGGGCACAGGGCCCAGGCTGAGACTGGATTCTGTCTGCCTCCAAGCCTGGCTCCTAACCATGAGGCTAGCCCACCTCCTCAGGGGGCTGCTCAGCCCGGGCCTGGCATGGTTTGTGCTCTTAGTTGGTGGTATCAAGTTGAACTAGAGGAAATTACCGAGAATTGACTATTTTTGGTCAAAAACCGACCTATAAAATTTCACATGGTCCAACCTAATGCTAATTCGTGATAACGGGTACGATGTGGTGGCCACGAATGAGACAAGAACCAGCAAGCTTGTCTCACTTTGACCTCACACGAACACCCCAGATGGGCCTGTTATTTTCCCCATTTCGTAGATGAGGAACGTGAGGCCAAAGAGACCAAACCACACGCCCAAGCATCGCAGCCTGGACACAGGCCTGTCTGGTCCCCTGTCCTGGTCTCCCTGCTACCCACCATCCCCAACAGGCCTGATCTTTAGACACCAGGGCGCTGGGGTTCTGCCTCCTGAGGGCCCCCAGCAGCCCCTGAGGCTCTCCCCACCATTCCATCCACAGCAGGACCCCAGAGGGCACAGCGCCCTGCTCCCCGGCGCCAGGTGAGCCCGAGGCCCTGACCCCGGCCAACGGCTCTGCGGGAGGGTGCCAGCCTCGACGCGACATCGTGTTCATGAAGACGCACAAGACGGCCAGCAGCACGCTGCTCAACATCCTGTTCCGCTTTGGCCAGAAGCACGGGCTCAAGTTCGCCTTCCCCAATGGCCGCAACGACTTCGACTACCCGGCCTTCTTCGCTCGCAGCCTGGTGCAGGACTACCGGCCCGGGGCCTGCTTCAACATCATCTGCAACCACATGCGCTTCCACTACGAGGAGGTGCGCGGTCTGGTGCCGCCCAACGCCACGTTCATCACCGTGCTCCGCGACCCCGCCCGCCTCTTCGAGTCCTCCTTCCACTACTTCGGCTCGGTGGTGCCCTTCACGTGGAAGCTCTCGGGCAGCGACAAGCTGGCCGAGTTCCTGCAGGACCCAGACCGCTACTATGACCCCAACGGCTACAACGCCCACTACCTCCGCAACCTGCTCTTCTTCGACCTGGGCTACGACAGCGGCCTGGACCCCGGCAACCCGCAGGTGCAGGAGCACATCCTGGAGGTGGAGCGCCGCTTCCACCTGGTGCTCCTGCAGGAGTACTTCGACGAGTCCCTGGTGCTGCTCAAGGACCTGCTGTGCTGGGAGCTGGAGGACGTGCTCTACTTCAAGCTCAACGCCCGCCGCGCCTCGGCCGTGCCGCGCCTCTCCGGGGAGCTGTACCGGCGCGCCACGGCCTGGAACGTGCTGGACGCCCGCCTCTACCGCCACTTCAACGCCAGCTTCTGGCGCAAGGTGGAGGCGTTCGGGCGGGAGCGCATGGCCCGCGAGGTGGCCGCCCTGCGGCGCGCCAACGAGCGCATGCGGCGCATCTGCATCGACGGGGGCCGAGCCGTGGACGCCGCCGCCATCCAGGACTCGGCCATGCAGCCCTGGCAGCCTCTGGGCGCCAAGTCCATCCTCGGCTACAACCTCAAGAAGAGCATCGGGCAGCGGCACGCGCAGCTCTGCCGTCGCATGCTCACGCCTGAGATCCAGTACCTGATGGACCTCGGCGTCAACCTGTGGGTCACGAAGCTCTGGAAGCTCATCCGGGACTTTCTGAGATGGTGACATCCCGCCCACCGGCAGCCCCCTCTGCCCGCTGGATCGCTGAGGAGGGGCTGGGCGGGGGCCGGCCGGCCTTCCCTGTGTCCTCCTGGTGCCCCCCCCAGCTCTGGGGGGAATGAGGTGGGGCTGCTGCGGGGGCGCGGCCAGCCGGGACTGGGCCCACGGCACACAGGGCCTCAGATCAGTATTTGCTTGTTCTAGCCTTTTTTTAAGAATTAAATCCCCTTCCCTCCAAGGAAGAATGTTCTATTTCCTGCCTCCCCTTAAAGGGGAGAGTTCAGAAGTAAAGGTATTTGATGTTGTGTTTTTTGTTAATCAGCCTCAGTGGTGCTGACTGGTGGGGCCCTGGGTGGGAGGTGACTGATGAGGATGGGGGGACCCGCAAGAGAGCATGGCAGGTGCCTGAGTGTGTCTGTGGGACAGAGCCCAGCGGTGTGGCAGGGTTTGGTGTGCACCTGTTACGTGCTGAAGCCCTGTGTGGTTGAAGGACTCCCCGGAGCTACCAAGACCTGGAAGATCATGTGTGTATGTGTGTGTGTGTAGGTGTGTGCGTGTGATCATCCTGGGGCTCTACCAGTCACTGACTCCAACTCAACACTGGTTATGTGTCCAGCATTAGGCTGAGTGGGTTATCTCAATTCATCTTCATCAAAACTCAGCAATGTGGGAACTGTCATTTCCTCGTGTCAGAGATGAGGAAGGGAGCTCAGAGAGGGAAAGTCATCTGGCCAAGATCACACAGCAAGTAAGTGGTAGGACTGGAACAGGGGCTGGGTGGGATGGAATGTGTGGCCAGATTAAGATAGAGTCCATGCGTGCATGTGTGTGTGTGTGTGTGTGTGTGTGTGTGTGTGTGTGATGGGGAGGTGGGGAGTACCTGGTGTAGCACTGAGAGCAGGCCCCGGGCCCAGGCTGAGGATTCCTTGTATAATCTCATTAATCCTCACAGTCACTCTTCGAGGTAGGCACAAATACCATCCCATATTACAGATGTGGGAATTGACATTCTGAGAGATCAGAAGGGACTTAACTGAGGTACACATCAGACCCAAAACTAAACCTTCTCCCTGGGACCCCAAGCCCCTTGCAGCAGTGTGGGGATGCCTCAGCCCTAACCACCTGCCTCCCTCGGCCTCCCCAGGGGGACAAGCGCCCTTTCTGGGGCAGAGGACTTGTGGGTCTCTAACTAGGAGCCAGCAGCCAGACACGAAATGTAGAAACCACAGCCAAACGAGTTTATTGGAGAACTGTCTGTACCAGGCTCCAAGCCAAGTACTTGTACACCTTATCTGAATATCCACAACATCCCAGCTTTATAGACCAAAGCTCAGAGAGGTTAAGTGATTTACTGAAGGCCACACATCTAATTACCACCAGAACTGGATTTCAAGCTGATTAGTTGTCTCTTAACCCCTCCCTGGATCTGAATCAGTCTTTCTCCTGGGAGTGAGTTTCTGGCCCAAGCAAGGTGGGAAGAAGTTAGGGTGACCAACTCTCTCAGTATCCTGGGACTGTGCCAGTTTTTGCACTGAAAGTTCCCAAAGCCCAGGAAACTCCTCAGTCTGGGCAACCAGGATGGTTGGTCCGCCTGGGAGTTTTGAACCCACCAGCCCCCTGGAGCACCGCCTGCACCCTCCTAAAGTTCTCTGTAGCAAGAAATAAGCACATCTTTGAAGCTTTATTTAATTCATATGGAAAGAACTAAGCAAAAGAAAGGAAGAAAGAAAGAAAAAAGAAAAAGAAAGAATAGCTAAGGTATTATTGACTCCAAATTCATGAGATAATCTCCCCCCCACATACTTTTTATTAATCAAAGAGATATGAGTTAGTGCAATATGATAATATCTTGGGTTTGTGGAACCTCATAATTTTATTTCCTTGGACACTTAAAGGCCTATAAATACCAATAATAATATTATATGTCATCGAATTATTTATTATTAATATTGGCACTTCTAAGCCCTTAGGGATCCAAGGAGAATAAATCTGGCAAATAGTAGATGCCAAGAATATAAATTGCTCCATTAGTATTTACTATCTGCCTGGTTTGTTTTAAGAACATTAGAGTTATTAACTCATTTATTAACATAATTAATATTTTAACAATGAGTAGTTGCCTGGTACTGAGCGAGCACTTTGTGCTCAGCTCTGTGCCCTATGGGAACATGGACAATTCCCTTTGCTCTCCTGAGGAGGCGACCAAAACACAGAGAAACTGAGCAACAAGCCCAGGGTCACCCAACCAGGCAGCCATAGAGGCAGGATGCAAACCCAGGTCAGTCAGACACCAAGGGCTGGTGCTTGCAGCTTCCAGACCCTCAGTGCCATTCCAGTTGGCCACCTCAGCCTCGGGATGGAGGTCTTTTCCATGGTTGAAAATGTATGAAGTCTCCAAGGGGCGGAGCTGCTTGTAGCCTGCAGGAGCCAGACTGCTTTTGCCATACCTGGGCAGCAGAGGGCGCCATGGTGCCAAATTTGGTCTTAGCAGGTCAGGCAGTTCCCAGCCGCCAGGGTCTGGGGGCACCCATGGTTAGGCCTGGGCTTACAGGTGAAAGCCAGGGCGAAGGTCATGGCTGTCCCCTGGGAGAAATTCAGTGGAACTGCCTGTTCCTCTCTGTTATGGGATGAATTGTAACCCCTAAAAAGATATGTTGAAGTCCTAACCCCCAGTTCCCTATGACTGACCTTATTCAGAAATAGGGTCTTTGTACATGTAATCAAGTTAAGATGAAGTCATCAGGGTGGGTCTTAATGCAATACGGCCGGTGTCCTTATAAGAAGTGGCAATGTCATGTGTATCTACACACAGGGACAATGCCATGTGAAGACAGGCAGAGATTGGCGTGGTGCAGTTACAAGCCAAGGAATGCCAAGGGCCGACAGTGACCTCCAGAAGCTAAGAAGAGGCAATGAAGGATTCTACCCAGAGTCTCAGAGGGAACATGGCCCTGCTGACACCTTGGTTTCAGACTTCCAGAACTTCCAGAACTGTGAAAGAATAAATGTCTGTTGTTGTAAAGCCATCCAGTTTGTGCCGCTTTGTTACACAGCAGCCTCAAGACACAAACACGTTCTCTGTGCCCCGGTCCCTGCTCTGGGTCAGGCCTCTGTCCCTCACCTGGACTCCCTCCCCCAGGCTTGCGCCTATGACCCACCTGTAGCCAGAGGCCGGCCTCGGCTCCGAGCCCTCCATGGTCCCCCTCACGCCTGGGGAGAAGCCATGCAGCTGCACACGTCTGTGGCTTCGCACATGCTGTTCCCTCTACCGTAAGGCCTCCTTCCCACTGCAGGCCTATCATTGCTAAGTGACTTCAAAGCAAGCTCTGCTGCCTCCTCTGGACCTTCTTCCCTGACAGCCCAGTCCTTAAGCTAGCTTAGGGCCGCCGGGCTCCCCCATCTCAGTTCTGCTCACCCAGGGCTTCAACTGTGGATTTGCTTGTCTGCGAGACCCTGACAGTATGCTCCTCCGGGACAGGATCTTCGTTTGTCTTGACACAATCAGCCTCTAGTGCCCAGGCCAGTGTCCGGGACACAGTTGGTTTTCAATAAATGTTGAAAGAGGAAAGGAAGGAAGGAAGGGAGGGAGGGAGGCAGGGAGGAAGGAAGGAAGAGAGGGAGGAAGGAAGGAAGAGAGGGAGGGAGGGAGGGAGGGAGGGAAGAGAAGAAGGGCTCCTGGGTGACTCAGTTGGTTAAGCATCTGACTCTTGATTTCAGCTCAGGTCATGATCTCAGGGTCGTGGGATGGAGCCCCGTGTTGGGCTCTGTGCTCAGTGGGGAATCTTCTTGAAATTCTCTCTCTCTCCCCCCACTCTCTCTTAAAAAAAAAAGAAGAAGAAGGAAGAGAGGAAAGGAGGAAAGGAGGGAAAGTGGAAGAGAGGAAACAGAAAAAGGAGTGTGAAAGTAGGGCAGAGTAGGGAGAGAAAGGTGCTTCCATCTTTGAGGGCCTTCCAGAGCCTACTTGCCTTGAGTGACCGGGCCCCCATTTTCACTGGAAGGTAACACATTAGCCAATGCACGCAAGGCAGGAATGAGTTCACAAGGTGAAAAGTCGTGTGTCGCTGGGATGGGACACAGGTCAGGTAAGCTTTGACAGGGGTGGGTAGAGGTAGGGACCCTGGGCAATGCTTGCTCTGGGGAGTAGGCAGGCCCTGGGCAGGCTGGGGACAACCGGGGGGCGCTAGAGAGCATTAGAGAAACTGAGAAAGGAGAGGTAGCCCTTGCCAACTTCCCTTGCCATCACATCTTTGGTAAGCCCTTACTGAGCACCTTCTGTGTACAATGCACCATGCTGGGTGCTCAGGTGGGAATATACAAAGATGAACCAGACTCTCAAGGAGTCCGAGGCAGAGAGCTGTGAGGGGCTCACAACAGCTGAGCAGAGAGAAGATGACAATTTAGTCAGGGAGGGGAGACTCACTTGCCAGCAAATAAAATAAATCAGAAAGATAGTGGGTGCAAGATGATACTGCAAGGAAAGACATTCCAGGGAGAAAAAAAAGCTGGACAGGGAATGGTGGAGAGGCAAGCGGCCTGAAATAAGAAGGTGAGCAGGACAAGTCAGCTCCAGAAGGACCCCAAATGGTCTTGCACTTCAGGCTCAGGGGTTTGCAGTTTCTCTCCATGGTGGCAAGGAGCCAAGGGGGGCTTTGGAGCAGGGGCAGGATGTACTTGGAGGCAGGCTGCCAGAGGATGGACCAGAGGTGCTGGGAGTGGGGAACCTGGGAAGGGGACAAGAGGGCCTGGGCCAGGGAAGGAGCAGGGGTGGGTGGCCTGCATTTGCCCCAGGGCCTAAAGCTCTAGTCTGTGGGTCTGTGGGGTGCTGAGGAGGTCCTGTCCTACAGGAGAGGCAGATCTACTCCAGTTACCCCCACGTAAGACCAAGGGAAGACCATCGCAGGGCTCAGCCAGGTCACCCAGGTGCGTGCTCTGCCTGGTGCTGGGCACGTGGGATTCAGTGTCCAGAGCAAGCACCAAGTTCAGACAGTCTCGATTGTCACTCAACTGCTGCATGGCCTCAGGCCTTCTGCTTCCCTCTTCCAGGCTCTGTTCAGATGGGGAGGAACAGTCTGGCGCTCCCAGAACACACGAAGACTTTGGTCTCGAACCAGGAACGATGCCCGAGCTGCTGGGGCCCTGCACATCTCCGCTCAGCCTCACCACTTCCCGAGGCCCTTCTCCAGCCTCCAGAGCCACGCGCCCAGCAGGCCAGCAGTGCCCGCAGGATTGACCGCGCCTGGGGCGGCCCTCCACCCAAGACCGCGCAAAGCAGGTGTGTAAATATCCTCAGCCCTCAGGTGGGAACTCTCAGGCGCCCGGTCCACACTGCCTTCCACTGGTCTCTACGAGGATTGAGCTCTGCCTCACTTCCCTGTGCAGCTGCTGCCCATCTTCCGTCTCACTCCCCCCCTCCCCTATTTGGGTCCCCCCCTCCCATCACCTCTGGAATAAACTCCCTGCATTGGAGCCGTGGTCTCTGAGTCGGCCTCTGGGCGAACCAGACTGAGACAAGTACCTACTGTGTGCAAGGCCCCACGGACACAGCATGCTCTTGTTACTGGACCGAAGGGGGTCCGCTCCTTGGTGACCTACAGGCGGAGACTACACCAGGGGGCGTCGCCTCTCAAAATGATCTTTATTTGCAGCAAATAAGGAGATCTTGGGGCATAATTTCCAAAGCCGTGCCTCCCTGAACAGGGGTAAGCAGGCTCCTTTTATTAGGGCTTGGGATGAATATTCAGAGGGGGATTTTAACATGATAATGAAGCTACCCCTTGGACACTTTATGATTTACCAGCACAGGCAACTTCCTCAAGTGTTTCTTTTCCTGTTCCAGCGCTTTGTCAGTTTCCAAAAGGTGAAATGGAGAGTTAGGCGGAGGCTTCTAGGAGTGTCCTGAGCCAGGGGGTCCTAGGAGTCAGGGGCTCTCACCGGTGATAATCTCGTGTGTCCTTGTCTTGGGCTCTGGCTCTCTGCCTGTCCAAGGGGGCATGGAGACAGTCTGTGGCCAGGAGTCCCCTGTCACCCCTCACCCGAAGGCCGAGTTACACACCCACCTGCTGGGTCTGGACCTGGGAAGTCTCTCCCCATCCCAAAGCCAAGTGCTCTAATAGCTGGTCCTGACACATTGGGTAGTAGATGGAGCCTGGGACACATCGGGACACAATGACAGCAGGTTCCAGGCCTTTGTTGGGGGTGAGCAGTGGCCAGCCCAGCTCAAGGAGGCATCTGATGGGAGTAGGAGGTGGGGGACTGAGGCAGGGTGGACAGCTGCGTGTGTGTGTGTGTGTGTGTGTGTGTGAGACAGCAGATGGTGTCACTTTCAACACGCCCACATCAACGTAGTGGGGCAAGCATCACTGTCCTCTTTACAAATGGCTATTTGAACCTAGGGCAGCGAGTCCAGGGACCATTGCCTCAGAGACCTAGCAAGGAATAGGCCCTGCAGGTCACCTTGAGGTAGGGAGTAGAGGCCCAGGAGGAAGGGGCTGGCTTTCTGGGGGAGGGGTAGGCATGGCAGGGCTGCCACTGGGCGAAAGACAAGAGGCCTGGGGGAAGCCACAGAACGGGACCTGGACACAAGACCAGAGAGTCAGACCCCATCCTGGCCACCGTGGGAGCACGGGTGGACAAGTGGGTGATCTGATTGCAACAGAAGACACTGGGCCAGGTAAGTTGGGGGAAAGAGCCCTACACTGGCCTCAGTTTCTCCTTCTGTCCCAGGAAGGCCCTGAGGTCCCTCTGAGCTCTAGAGCTCTGGGTCTCTTCCCAACTCTGAGGGTCTTGGTGGCCAGAGGCTACACTGGCGCTACCCAATAAGAATATAACAAAAACCACAAATGCGAGTCACGTGTGTCATTTCAAATTTTCTAGTAGCCACATTCAAAAAAGTAAAAAGAAACAAGTGACATAAATTTTAATAATGTATTTTATTTAACCCGATACAGCCAAACTATTATCATTTCAACATGTAATCAATATAGAAATTATTACTGAGGGTTTTTTTTGTTTTTTTGTAACAAGTCTTTGGAATCCTGTGTATATTTCATACTCGCAGCAGATTTCAGTTTGCACCAGCCACATGGAGCGTTAGCTAACTGTGGATGGCACAGGTAAGGGCTGTTGGCCTGGTAAGGGGAGGCAGGTCACGACCTTAGCTATGGTGGCCAGGGCGGGGTGTTGGGGGGGGTGGTTAGGCATGGGTTTTCCTCCCTAGCCTGTGAGGGTCTTTAGGGTCTTTCCCTCGTGGTTGCTCATGGCAAGCAGGGGCTCCAGGGAGATTCACATGTTTCCATGAACACAGAGGGAGCAACTAGGCAGGGGAGGCACCCATTCCTGCCCTCAAAGTGCTCTGCATCTGGAAGAGGGCATATTCCTCCTAGGTCAGGAATAAACCCTGTCACAAGAAAGCTGAGGTCAAGAATTGGGTTCAGATCTGGGCTGAGCAAATCACATCATGAGTTCGAGCCTCAGTTTCCTTACCTGGGTAATGGGTATAATGACAGTATCATGTCGGGATTAATTTAATGCTTAGCGCAGAGCCAAACACCCCCTTGTGTCCTTGAAGACAAAGGTTAACAGCTCATTTGGGGTGGGGGCCCACAGAGAAAGACCTTTGAGCCCTCTTTTGGAGGCTGAGCAAACTGAGACCCAGAGAGAGAGGAAATGACCAAATCAAGGCCACAATGGGGCTGCTGACTCTTTGTCCAGTGTTCTTGCCTCTGCCAGATTCATCACTTTTGAAGTTTGGCTTTGATCCTCAGTCAGCAACTCTTGGGGCCTGCGTGTAGAAAATCCCCTCCCAGACTAGGTCAAGCTACCCCTCACTTAGGCCTGGACAATGGGCTCTGGGCCAGATGTGTGATTTGCCTTCCAGCTCTGACACTCGCTGGCTGTGTGACGCCAGGCAAATTGCTCAACCTCTCTGAGCCTCAGATTCCATGTAGCTTACCCTCCCACCAGAATTGGCTCTGAGGATGGAGATCAAGCATCGGAAGAGGGCTCCTCCCTGCTCCCACAGACCTGAGGGAAGAGTCTGGCATATAACTCCAAACTGTATTTAATCCACGTTTAATCCTTTCTGAAGCTTTGGGCAACTGGCTTGTTATTATCCCATTTCCCAGACGGAGAAAGCTAACTGCCTGACTTGCCCCAGGCCCTGGTTCCCCTAGCACTAGTGGGTCCTCTCCTAAGCGTAGGTGAGATCTGCCAGCCTGAGGGTGGCTGGCCAATCCCCTGATGGCCCTATGGAGGCCCTCTGACCTGGGTATTTCCCTGCTCTGTCCTTTGTTCCGGGACAATATCCAGGATGTGCTATCTGTCCTGCCCAGTCCTCATAACGACTGCCTCCTACTTCGGCTTAAATTGGGGACAGAGCGTGGAGTGGAATGAAGGTCATGGGCATAAAGAGGAGTGTATTAGGTATCTATTGCTATCTCTATATCAATTATAACAAATTACTCCAAAACATAGCCATTTAAAATGGCCATAAACATTTCTTTTTTTAAAAAAAAGACTATTTATTTGTCAGAGAGAGAGAAGGAGAGAGAGAGCGGCAGACAGAGGGAGAAGCAGCCTCCCCCTCTACTGAACAAGGAGCCCACTGCGGGACTCGATCCCAGGACCCTGAGATCATGACCCGAGCCAAAGGCAGACGCTTAACCCACTGAGCCACCCAGACATCCCAAACATTTCTTATCTCCCAGTTTCTGTGGTCAGGAATTATGGAGTGGCATAGCTGGCTTGTTCTGGTTCAGGATCTCTCACGAGGTTACAGTCGAGATGTCAGCCAGGACTACAGTCATCTGAAGGCTTGAGTGGGGCTGGAGGGTCTGCTTCCAAGCTGTCTTCTGTATCTGGCAAGTCGGTGCTGGGCTGTTGGTAGGGGTCTCAGTTCCTCCCCAACAGGGTATTCTCCGGACAACATGGCAGTTGGCTTTCCCAGAGCAAGTGATCCAAGAGAGCAAGGAAGAAGGGGCAACGTCATTATGACCAAGCCTTATAAGTCATACCCCATCGTTTCTGCAGTATCCTCTTGGTTACACAGATCAGCCCAGCTTAGTGTCAGAGGGGACTAAACAAGGGGGTGAAAACCAGGAGGTATGGCTCATGGGGGGCCATTTTGGGTGGCTACTGCCAGGAGTCACAATAATGACTACTATCTTTTGAGCACTTATTCTGTGCCAGGCACTGAGTAAGATAATCTGTGTTTATCATTGCCTTTTTTTTTTTTTTTTGCACAACAACCCAGTGATGTAGGTACTATTATCAGCCCCATTTTGCATTGGAGGAAACTGGCTCAGAGAGGTTAAACCACTTGACTAAAGTCACTCAGCTAGCAAGCGGCCAAGCCAGGTGAGTCTGACTTTAGAGGCCACTGTTTACCATCTTCCCAGAGAAAGAGCTTGGGGAAAAAGGATAGAGAAGAGATTTGCTCTTGAGATAAATGTTGGAATCCCAGGAACCTGAATGCACAGACAAGAAACCCCTTTTCCATGGTCCTGAGAATGTGGCCAGAGTTCCCACGCTCAGACTGCTTCTCAGTGGAATAAGGCTGGTATCAATTTTGGCTGCTGGGAGGAAACCAATATAAAACCATGTCAATGGGTGCCTGGGGCTCAGTCGGTTAAGCGTCTGCCTTTGGCTCAGGTCATGATCCTGGGGTCCTGGGATTGAGTCCTGTGTTGGGCTCCCTGCTCCCTCCCAACCCTCATGCTCTCTCTCTCAAACAAATAAGATCTTTAATAAATACATACATACATACATACATACATAAAACCACATTGACGATCACACACACCCCAACTAGTGCAGAGTACACAGTAATTCACATGCCTGAATGGAGAGAGAGAGCTCAGAATACTTAATATGTGATCAACAGCTTTTGTAAATCTGTCAGGGCAACTTGCCTCTGAATAGGTGTATAGTTTATACAAGTTATGACACTTTCCCAGCTCAAAGCCTTTGCTCAGACAGTTCTCTCCACCTACAAATGTCTCTCAAACTGCCACCAAAGCAGAAAAGAATCCTAGCTGGAGTCCTAAAGACCCAGTCTAGGGACACCTGGGTGGCTCAGTCGGTTAAGCGGCTGTCTTCAGCTCAGGTCATGATCCCGGGGTCCTGGGATCGAGCCCCACATCGGGCTCCCTACTCAGCAGGGAGCCTGCTTCTCCCTCTGCCTGCCACTCACCCTGCTTGTGCTCTGTCTCTCTCTCTGACAAATAAATAAATAAAATCTTGCCTCTTACTAGCTGGGTGGGACCTGGGGCAGGCGACACCCTTCTGTTGGGTCTCAGTTTCCTTGTCTGTTCGTGGGAACCTAGACCCTTCTGCCCACCTTGCAGGGTTGTCATGAGGCCCATGTGAAATCAATGCAGAGACCAGTGCTGGGGCCCTGGGGACCAAGTGAAACCACTCCGTTCTTATCAGCTAGGGGCACTTAGCTGAAGGGCTGCAGCAGCAGGTAAGAAGTGGAGTGTGAGCCCAGAGACACAGTGCTGGCTCCTGGAGAGCCAGGGGGTGGCCCCAGCAGCTGGGGTTGGCCTTGGGGCAGAGCACTGTCCTTGCCAGCCTACTGGGACTGCTAAGTAGGACCTGATTTCCATTTCTTTATAACACCCACTGGGTGTTTTTCTGATCATAATATCAGGGCACACTCATCATGGAAAATCTAGAAAGTGTACACAAAAGTGCCATGAGATCATAGAAATAACCTGTAATCCCACCAATACCATGAGGTTACTTTACATATAATTTTTTTTAACACAATAGAGCTCCTACATGATATACTGTTTTGTTCGCTGATAATTTCAGGAACGTTTCCCCAAGTCATTAAAAAATGTCTTCTTCTCTAGCGTAGTTGAAAGGCTGCAGAAGGTTCCAGGGGAGTGGTTCTATGTGATAGACTTAAATATCCCCTTCCTGGCAGCCCCACTTTCTCAGTTGGACAGAGCTAGTTCCATCAGCTCCATGAACCTCTTGAATTATAAATCTGAGGACTGGGCACCTGAGTGGCTCAGTCGGTTAAGCGTCTGCTTTCAGCTTGGGTCGTGATCCCGGGGTCCTGGGATCGAGCCCATCTCGGGCTCCTTGCTCAGCGGAAAGGCTGCTTCTCCCTCTCCTGCTCCCCCTGCTTGTGTTTGCTCTCCACCCTCCCCATGTTAAATAAAGAAATAAAATCTTAAAAATAAAGAAATAAATCTGAGGACTGAAGAGTGGCCGGCAGTGGTGAAGAGCTCTATTGTTATGTTATTTTTAAAAATATTTATTTATTTATTTTTATATTTAATATTTATATTTAATTAATAACTCCCTTCAGGGTTCCCAAGACCCTTTCAGGGGGCCCTCAAGGTCTACACAATTTTTCATAATAGCACCTAAATGTTATTTGCCTTTTTCACTCCCATCCTCTCATGAGTGTACACCAGAGTTTTCCAGAGGCTATTTGTGATGACATCATTGTCTGAATCTAAGGGAATGCATTGGGTTTTTTTTATCACTGGTGAGGCTCAAATTTTTCTTCGTGCTAATGGGCTATTTTAATTTTTTGTTTATTTGTTGCTTTCTGGTGTCTCTTATCCATTTTCTAGAAAAGTATTTTTCTTATTGATTTATAAGTGTTCTTTACATATTAAGCACATTGACCTTTTCTCTCATATTTGTGGCATTTTCTCCAGTTTGTAGTCTGCTGCTACCTTTGACTTTTGACTTTGTGTTATGTTGTTTCATTTGGGAGGCTTTTCCTTTGATTTCTCCATTGCTTTTATGCGTAAGTAGTTCATACCTGTCATAGGATATGTTAGGTATTTACCTCTGCTTTCTTCTACTCTGTTCCTACAATGACCCTATTCCTTTGTCTGTGGACCACCATTGGCTATCTCAGAACAGCTTGTGCAGGAACTCACACAAGCTTGCCCCCCCAGTTCTCGGGGTGCTGGAGCTGTAAAAGCAGGTTGACTGGAAGCTCAGTCTCTAAGGAAAAGGAAGCCCAGGTCAGAGACAGCCTCTCCTCAACTTTAGGTTCCAGAATGTGCTAGTCTGAGTCCCGACTAAGATGGCCAATGGGCCAACACCTCGAGAAATGGGGGCAGGGTCCCAGGTCTGGAAGGGCAGGCCTGGGGGCAGGAAGAGCTACCTATGCTGAGACCTAGAGCCTCTAGGCTTCTGCCCCCAGGGGCACCAGAAGCATGCCAGGAACGGGGAGCAGTATGCCACAGGACAGCCCTGGGCTTTGCCTCTCTGGTCTTTGTCGAGCTTCCCTGAGCCCCCACAAGTCCCCACTCCTCCTCCTTGAGCAGGGGCTGCCAAGTTCATCCACACTGACCAGCCGCCCATGGAGTTTGGGGGCACCATGAATGACTTGATGGCAACCCCAAGGGCCTGACCCTGACCAAGGATGCCCAGAGGATGGGAAATGAGGGGTGATGACCATGGTGTAGTGCTCGCTCACCAGCCCTCACCCACAGATCAAATACGGAGGCAAAGTGCCCAGGAGCTACTACCTGCGAAACTAGGTGAGGATGAATTATGAGCACACGGTGACTGTGGCCCGAGGCTCCTTCATGCAGCTGGAGAACGAAATCCTGTTCCCGGGCTGTGTGCTCAGGTAGGCAGCCACGGCAGCCCTGGGCACAGCCGGGAGGGGCCCGGAGCCCAGGCAGGTGTCATTACTGGGGCTCTGTCCTCTGCAGGTGGCAGTGCACATTGGATGGGGTGGACATCGGCTTCGGGGTTTTCCTGAAGACCAAGATGAGCGAGTGGCAGCAGGCAGGGGAGATGGTGGAGGTGCTGCCCATTCAGCTCTATGAAGTCCACGTGGTCCCTGAGGACGGGAGCTTCACCTGCCTCAAGGCCGGCGTCTGTAAGTATTGGCAGGAAACAGCTCCACTTGGAGCTGGGGGCCGGGGGCTGGAGTCTTGATGTGCATCCAGGTTTTACCAGGTAGGGGCCCCTGGCTCCAGTAGACAGAGTGTAAAGCTGGCTTCGGGCTCTCAGGCATGACAAGGGCTCCCTGGTCTGGGTCCCGGCACAAGGATTTACACCATGGAGGGCGAGGTCCTGGGTGGGGCACTCTGTCTGAATGTCTGTACCTCAATGCAGATGTCCTGAGGTTTGACAACATCTACAGCCTGGTTCATTCCAAACACATCAGCTCCTCTGTAGAGCTCCACAGACCAAACCTTTAAGGAGAAGATGGAGAGATTCTAGGCAAGCCTTGTGGCTCCCATAGCCTCCTCTTTGATCTCTGGGTCCACAATGAATTCACAGCCTTCCCTGGCCAGACCCCCTGCAACCTCCCTAGGGATGGGAATCCTACAACAGCTGCTCCCAGCCCATTTGTCACAGTGGGTCTACATCTTAGGAACTGCTGGGACTGTGTCCCAGTGGTGGCCAGACAGCCACAGCAAAGCAACCAAAACATGAAAAAATGAAGGCAGTGAGCCCTGGGAGCCCATTTTTAAGGGCTCACCATGCACCCCTACTCAACAATCTATTCCAGAATTTTGATAGCAAGTTTATTCAACTGATTCCCAAATCCAGTGGCTGGTTCCTATCATCCTCTCTGATTCTACCATGTTATCTTGCACAGATGGCACCAAGGTACTGGGGCCAGTGGGTAGGGGGAAGTTAGCTGGAGAAGTGCCACGCGGGCTGCAGCCCAGTGGGGGAGGGGAGGGCACTGGGGAGCCAAGTCAAGGATAGAGGGATTTCCCTGGCTTGGATCCCTTGGCCCCATGATCTGCCATACCCCACCCACCGTCCCATCTGTTTCTAGCAACTGCCCTCGCTACAGTCTTCTTGAGATATGGGCTGAAGGCCGGAGCTGTTGGCCAGATAATGGACATGTCCACAGCAGTCCCCACCTGCCTCCTCTCCTGCTGTCCCCCCCAAAGCCTCCACTCTGGGCCCACGCTCCCCTGCCCCAAATCTTGGTCTTTGCTCAAGCTGTCCCCTCACCTAGAAGGCCCGCCTTTCTCCTCTCTGTACAGATTTTCTCTCCAGCAGGCAGGGCTGAGTCAGAGTGAGGGCATGCACTTGGTGTGTAATTTATACCCATGAGATTCTCTCTTTTTATTGTACAATCCTGGGAGCTTCGACAAACGCAAACAGTCCAATGACCATTGCCACAATCAGGACACATAGCAGCTCCACCTCGCCCAAAATTCCCTCCTGCGGTCCCTTTGTCACCAACCACTCCCCCACCCCAGCCCTGACAACCACTGATCTGTTCTCTAACCCTGCAGTTGACTTTTCCAAAATGCCAAGTTACACGGTATGTAGCCTTTTGGATCTGGCTTTCTTCATTTGGCATAACGCCTCTGAGAATCCTCTGTGTTGTTGCCTGTGTCAGTGGTTGGCTCCTTTTTGTGGCTGAGTAGTATTCCGTCGTGTGGATGCACTGCACAGTGTTCATCTGTTCCCCGGTTGAAGGTTAGCTCGGTTGCTTCCGGTTTGGGGCGATTACTAATAAAGCTGCTATATGCATCTGTGTGCGGTTTTTGTGTGATCCTGTTTTCATTTCTCCAGGGTAAATACCCAGGGGTGGAAATCACTGCTGAGCCATATGGGAAGGGTCTGTTTAATGTTCTAGGAAACTGGCAAACTGTTTTGCATCATTTTGCATTCCCACCAGAGCGTTTGAGCATTCCATTTGCTCCACACCCCTGCCTCGGCATCCTTGGTTATTCTGATGTTAGCCGCTCTAATAGGCACGTGGTGATATTTCTGTGGTTTTAATTTACATCACTAAAGACTAGTGCTGTTGAGCATCTTTTCACGAACAGGGCATAATCTGTGAGATAAGGCAGACCAAAGTTCAAGTCCTGTTTCTGGCACTTACTGTGTGACCTTGACCAGATCTCTCTGAGGCTCTGTTTCCTCATTGGCAAACGAGGAAGATAACGGTACCTACCTTTTGGGTGGTTGCTATGAGGGGAAATGAGATCCACAGGCACACAGTGAGCATGGTGGGTGGGGCGGGGGGGCGGTGAACAACACTGCTCAGGAGTGCCGATAAGTGTCGGGGCCCACCAGAGACCCCACACATGTCCCACCAGCTTTGCTCAGGCAGCTTCATCTCACCTGCTCTGCTCACTCTGGCTGTCCCAAAGGCCACTCTGTCATTCACGTCAGCTCTGATCTCCCAGTGCACCCTGGGTCTGGTGCCCTCCCCATCATCTCCTCCGAGCTGGCTACTGGCTCATCCTAGCGTGGCCAGCCCTGCCCCTGATCTCTTGCATCCAGGTCTCAGTGACCCTCTTACTTCTGTCCCTGAATTTGACCTTCCCACTTACCCTGTTTCTGGACTTTCTTCTCTTAATTAGCCAATAACTCAAAACACCTGCTCTCCTCAGGCCATTAGAGAGCCGTCCCCCATCCCACCCCTGCAGGGACCCCTTGGCCAGATCCAGGGCATGTGTCATATGTTCTCTGTGGCCCTTGTCCAGTCTGTGCTAGTTCAGCGCCTGGTGGCTTCCACTGCTATCAGCTTGTGAACTTACACATCTTTCCATGGACTCTTCCCTCGGGGCAGTGACTGCCCCTCCAGACTTGGGAGTGTCGTCCCTAGTAAATGGTCTTGCATCCATCTCGGCTCAATAAACATCACAGAACAGTAATGCAGACCGCAGCTGTCTACTTGGGCCCTGAGTGCAAGGCATTAGGCCTGCAAACTATGTCTGGCTCTCAGAATATCTTCCATTCTGAGGGTCGGTGCAACCTCGGCCATGCAACAATGATTCTGACAACAGGGCAAGAAGCCCCTTGCGCATGTCCCTCCCTGCCGCCCTGGCCAGGTCCGGCCTTGTCCACTCACCCAGGGCCTCCAGGACACCACCCCCCTGCAGCCATATCAGAGGCTGCTGGTATACCTTAGGGGCAGAGGGGGAAGGAAGGCTGGAAGTCTCCGCTCTGGGAGCACAGATGGCCCTTGGCCAGAGCTGGGTGGGTTCTTGTACATACATAGCTGAGGAGTTGGTGAGACACACAGGAGCTCCTGACATTTCCCATCCAGTGTCCACTGACAGTCTCAGCACTAGGCCAGTGCATAGTATGCAGCAGGTGCATAGTGAATGAATGATTGAATGAATGATGCCAAATTCCTCCTCCTCGGCTGTGTGTAGGGCTCTGATGCATTTCCAGGATGCTCTGCTAAGAGGCTCATCCTGTGTACCACAACTCCGGGGTCTCCTGTCTGACCCACGGTCTCCTGAGCCTGGGCTTCAGGCTGGCAGCCAAATGCAGCTGCTGTGAGCAGGAGCCCCTCATGGCCCACAACCTGAACTCAGCAAGCAACAGATCTCAGACCAGCCTTGCCACCAGCGTAGGCCTCGGGGCCTGAGTGCAGGCTTCGGAGAACTAGTTCCCCTTCCAAGGACAGAGAAAGCTCTGGTGTGGCTCAGCCCACGGGGCTCTTCCAAGGCCTTGATGCTCATTCTACAGCTCCTGCCTCTTATAACGGGTCCCTACTCAGCCTTTTGTCTCTCTCTTTCCTCTCCTCAATTCTGCCCTACACCTGGGCTTAACCTTGTATTCAAAAGATCCTTTCTTCCTCTCTCTTTGTGCTTCCTCACTGAGCATGTCCTGTCCAGAGGAGCTGGCCAGGCCCACAGAGTCTGTGTGCTGACATGTCCCAGCTGGGATACCTGGGGTGGGGGGAGGCAGGGACTCCAGAGTCCTGGGCTCTTTGTCTGTGTTTCTACCTTTGAAGGAAACAACAACAACAACAACAACAACTTGTGTTTCTCAAAAGTTAAACACAGAGGGGCTCCTGGGTGGCTCAGCTGGTTGGGCATCTGCCTTCGGCTCAGGTCATAATCTCTGGGTCCTGGGATCGAGCCCCACGTGGGGCTCCCCACTCAGTGGGGAGTCTACTTCTCTTTTTCCCTCTGCTGCTCCCCCCCACTCCTTCTCTCTCTCTCTCTCTCTCAAATAAATAAATAAAATCTTTAAAAAGAAGTTAAACATAGAATTGCCATATGGCCCAGCAATTCCACTCCTAAGGAGATACCCCAAAGACTTGAAAACAGGGGTTCAAACAAAGACCTATACACCCACGTTCACAGCAGCACTATTCACAACAGCCAAAAGGTAAAAACAACCCAAGAGTCCACCAACAGACTAATGGATAAATACAATGTGGTGTATCAACACCACAGAATATTATTCATTCATAAAAAGGAATGAAGTACTGGTACAAGTTAGAACATGGATGACCCTTGAAAACATGGTGCTAAGTGAACAAAGCCACACACAAAATGTCATATGTTGTATGATACATTTTATGTGAATGATCCAGAATAGGTAAATTCATAGAGACAGAAAGCAGACTGGTGGTGGCCAGAGGCTGGGGGAAGGGGGAAATGGGGAGTGACTGTTTAATGCAGGTTCTCCTTTGGAGTTGATGAAATGTTTTGGAACTAGCTAGGAGTAGTGGTTGCACGATATTGTGAATGGACAAAATACCACTAACGGTACGCTAAAAAGGTTAATTTTATGTTATGTGAATTTTATCCCAATAAGAAATTTTTTAAATTTAAATTTAAATATTTTTTTTTTAAGATTTATTTATTTATTTATTTATTTGACAGAGAGATAGAGAGAGAGCACAAGTAGAGTGGCAGCAGAGGTAGAGGGAGAAGCAGGATCCCCGCTGAGCAGGGAGCCCAATGCGGGGCTCGATCCCAGGACCCTGGGATCATGACCTGAGCCGAAAGCAGATGCTTAACCGACTAAGCCACCCAGGCGCCCCTAAATTTAAATATTTTAAAAATAACATTTGTGGGGTTCAGTTGGTAGAGCGTGTGACTCTCTGTCTTGGGGTCATGAGTTCAAGCCCTATGTTGGGTGTAGAATTTACTTAAAAACAAACGAACAAACAAATAAAAACAAAGTAACATTTGTGGATTCCTTTACCCCAAATATAAAAGTAACACACATGCAAAGAAATAAAATCCACAGGGCAATATGGGTTGGCCACACAGTCATGGAAAAATAAAAACTACATAAAGAACAGACGGGCTGACCGACTTTATAAAGTCAGACTTTATAAATAGGTGGGAAGGGGGTTGAAGAATTAACTGGCACCAGGGGCCACACACAATAACCAAGAAGGATGTGTCAATAGTATGTTCCAGGGACTCCTGGCTGGTTCAGTCGGTTAAGCATCCCACTCTTGGTTTCAGCTCAGGTCGTGATCTCAGGGTCATGAGATCGAGCCCCGCATCAGTCGCCATACTTAGCACAGAGTCTGCTTGAGATTCTTTCTCCCTCTCTCTCTGCCCCTCCTGCTCATGTTCTCTCTGTAAATTAAATAAATAAATCTTAAACAACAAATGTTGGCAGAAAGCAGAGAAAGGGGAACCCTCTTACACTGCTGGTGGGAATGCAAGCTGGTGCAGCCACTCTGGAAAACAGTATGGAGGTTCCTCAAGAAGCTAAAAAAAGAACTACCCCAGGACCTAGCAATTGCATTACTAGGTATTTACCCCAAAGATACAAATGTAGTGATCCGAAGGGGCACATGTACCCCAATGTTTATAGCAGCAATGTCCACAATAACCAAACTATAGGAAGATCCCAGATGTCCACTGACAGAGATGAATGGATAAAGAAGATGTGGTATATATACCCAGTGGAATATTACTCAGCCATCAGAAAAGATGAAATCTTGCCATTTGCAATGACGTGGATGGAACTAGAGGGTATTATGTTAAGCGAAATAAGTCAATCAGAGAAAGACAATTATCATATGATTTCACTCATACGTGGAATTTAAGAAACAAAACAGAGGAGCATAGAGGAAGGGAGGGAAAAATAAAACAAGACGTAATCAGAGAGGGAGACAAACCATAAGAGACTCTTAACCGTAGGAAACAAACTGAGGGCTGCTGGAGTGGAGGGGGTGGGGGGATGGGGTAACAGGGTGATGGGCATTAAGGAGGGCACGTGATGTAATGAGCACTGGGTGTTATATACAACTGATGAATCACTGACCTCTACCTCTGAAATCAATAATACACTATCAATAATCAATAATATGTTTCCAAAACTGCTCTGTCCAATGCAGTGGTAATTGGCCACTATTTAAATTTAAATAACTAAAATTTAAAAATTCAGTTTTTCAGTTCATTTCAAGGGCTCAGTAGTCACATGGGGTTAGTGGCTGTGGACAAAGACTTTCTCCTTGACCAAATTCAGCATGGCTTCTAGCAGCTTGTGCCTGTGTCCCTAGGATAACCGGAACCCCCCTAAAATGCCCACTGAGGAAGCTTGTAATTATACATCCTTTCTCTGCCCCTTTGAGATGTAAATCATCTACCACTCAAAACTATCACCTCAAGGACCTGAAAGCCATCTCTTTGAAATGCAAACATTCAAGGACATGACTTTTGATCCTGCTCCCAGTTCTTGTGGGAGGATAAAAGCTTAACTTGGGGCAGTGAATGAGGGGCGATGCTTGCTCCAACTTGCACCACTCCTCTTGTTGTAAAAATACAGAATTTTGTCTGCCTTAACTAGTTCCCAGCTTTGTTTATCTTTGACACTACTAAATTAGCCAGTGTGGACATAGGACATGTGGAAAATCCTGTTGGGCAGTGCTTTATATTATGATGACATCATCAAATCTTCCCAAGAGGGGGCCACCTGAGCCAAACTGATCCTTCATCTTCTAGGAGAGGAAGCCTCCAAAGAGCTCAACCAATAAGGAGGAATATTAAAGAAGCAAATCAGACCAATGATTCATAATAACAGAAAAGCATAAAAAGACATTTTGGAGGAAGGAGGGGCATTTTAAGTTGTAAACAAACAAGCAAAACCTCTGTAAAAGGTGCGAACTTTAAGTCTTGTTGACGTAACAAGTAAAGTTTATAGTCAATTCAGTCTGGCTTTAATCACCTTGGGAGAAAACCCCAGGTTCCATGCCCCCTGGTCCAGTAAATGGGCCCATAACTCAGAACTGTAATACCAAGAAGTATCTAGTGAAAATTTTACATTCAAATTACAACTCCAACAAAATAATAAAAGACTAATATTGAAACTCAGCAGAGATGTCTAAGTATAGAGTTGGAAGCCTGTGGGTAGACTACAGGAAGGTATGAAAGCAAGTATAGAAATAACCGATAAACACATTAAGTTCAAGTGGGATGTTTAGGAACAAGCCTTAGTATAATTGCAGTAATTTTGGGAATCATTGGATTTCTGTCTTTGCTGTTCAGAGTAATTTGAAGTGTTCAAAACTCTCCATTGGAATGAATTTGTAATTTACAGGTAGAATAACTCCCACAGACCAGGCACTGAACAACATTCAGGCTTCTGTATTCCCCAAGCAAGTTTGCCAACAGGGCCATGATCTGGGACAGAGGTGAGGCTCTGACGTGTCCCTGATCACTGTTGCTCTTCTGTTTCCTTTCCTACATCCACCATGAATTTATGCAATAGCCTCCTGACCAGTTTCCTGTTCTGAACATCTGCTGTCTAGGTCATTCTTCACCCCTGGCCCATGGTTTTCTTCCTGGCACAGGGGAAATCACATTGTTTCTGCCTCTAAAACTTTCAAAGGCTCCCCACCAATGACAGGGCATGGCCCAAAGTCCTTAGCATGGCCTGAAGTGCCTTCATGACCTGACCTCAATCTTTTTGAGGCGCCTGCCCTCACAGCCCCTCTCTCACCTCTACGAGTTTCTTCGGGTGGTTGCCTCTACCTAGAATATTTTTCTCCTGTTCCCACCTAGAGGCCCAGCTCAAAGACCGTCTCCTCTGGTGGATATCCCAGGACCCCCCTAATGCAGTGTTCTTGTTTATACCTTTACTAAAACACTCTATCTTCAGGGAGACAAGACAGGTGGTAGTTAAAGATCTAGGTCTTGGGTACAGACAGATAAGGGTTCAAACCCTAGCTCTGGGTCTTACCAGCCTCTCAATTGCTGCACATATAAATGAGTCCACTGGTACAATGGTGAGCGCAACATGGCCTGTGCCTTCCTCGAGCTGACAGTTAAGGGGGTGAGTCAAATAGTCGAACCAAGCTATGTCTAATGAGAACAACACTCTGGAATAGAGGAGCAGGGCTCTGTTTGAGCATTTAACTGGGGAATCAGAGGACTTGAGGCAGCACTAACGAGGCAGTGCAGAAGGAGGTAAGGTAAGATGTTCAAGTCAGAGAGAATAGCATGTGCAAAGGTCCTGTGGTAGGAGAGAACATTAGGGGGAGAGAGATTGCTCTATTCACTCCCTACTTGATGTTCTGTGTCTTGGGAAGGGTGGACCTCCTGGCTTTTGTGGCCCCAGACCCCTAACCCACATTTTTTCCTGGCCCCAGGTCTTTAGGGTAGTTGGTCAGGCTCCCTCTGCCCACCCCCCACCCCAGGTCCTTGTGCCACCTCCCTTCCTAGAGTTAGAGAACAGAGGGGATGTGGCCACGCCAGGCCCCACCTTTTCCTGAGGTCACCCTGAATTGATGGTGAGAGCCAACAACCCTCCCCCAGCTGCCGTAAAGCCTAATATCCACCTCCCGGGCAGGCTCAGGCATGAGGCCACACCTGCCCTCGGCATCTGTGTCAGGTAGACACTCCCTCCCAATCCCTGCACCTAGGGTAACCCAAGCCCCATCCTTCATATGTGGAGGGACATCCAGTAGCATTTGTCCGGCTAAGACGTCTGCAGGATAGGACTGAATTAGCCATGATGTGGGGGCAGAGCAGGCAGGGGCTCTTGCGGAGACTGATCCCACTCCAACAATGGAGATGCCATTCACCCCCACAGAACTTCCTTCAGTTGGCAGGCTACAGGCTTGAATCAGGACCACAAGCAGACCACTTCTGGCCACTGAGAGATGGCTGGAGTTTCTGGAGCGCCCACGAGGTGGGAGGGAGAGGCAGTGCGCTGAGTGGGCAGGAGATACGGAATTAAGGTTACATACCATGACGATACCATCATTGTAGTTCAGCTTGTAGTCCCCCCATGGCTCAGGGGGACCAAGGGAATGAGCTTGGGAAGGCAGGGGTAGACAGGCCCACCATGGAAGAGGGGAGTTGTCTGTCCCTCAAAGCGCCGGTGCCCAGATGCTTAGACTGAAAGTCCTCCGTGCCCAGCCAGGGGCTGACCTTGAGGAGGTGGTGTCACCCTACAGGTTCAGAGGAAGGACATCTGAGTTGTGTCAGCATGACAGGACCTGAGGGTGACCTGGACGCAGGGAACTTGGCAGGTAAAAGGATATGGCATGGTGGTGAGTGCCTGGACCCCTCCCAGCCTGGCTGGGTTCTGACCCTGGCTTTGCTGCTTGCTGGCTCTGAGACCTCAGAGGCTCCTTGAGCTGTAGTTTCCTGGTCCCTAAGTGGGGTCATAATCGTGCCAATCTCAGAATGTGTCAGGAGGACTAAGTGAATGAACCCTGCATTGTTTAAGAAGGCAACTGCTAATCACCTATGGTAGTTTGCTGGGAGTGCCATAACAAAGTACCCCAAACTGAATGGCTTACACAACAAAATGTATTCTTTCACCGTTCTGGACACAAGAAGTCCAAGATCAAAGTATCGACAGGCTTGGTTCCTTCTATGGGAGGAGAATCTGCTCCCTGCCTCTCCTCTGGCTTCTGATGGGTTACTGACAATCTTTGGCATTTCTTCCCTCATGGAAGCATCACCTCAATCTCTGTCTTCCCCCTCACATGGTACTCTCCCCGTAGGCATGTCTGTATCTAAATGTCCCCTCTTCATAAGGACACCAGTCACTTTGGAATAGGGGCCCACCCTTCTCCAGTATGACTTCATCTGAACTAATTACATCTGTGATGACCCTGTTTCCAAGCAAGACCACATTCTGAGATACTGGGGATCAGGGCTTCAACATATGAATTTGGGAGGGGACACGATTCAACCCAAAATACCACATGTGGCTCATCGAGCATTTGAAATGTGGCTAGTCGGGATTGAAATGAAAGACTACATACTAAGCTGAAATACTAAATCACACTGGGTTTCAAAGACTTAGTACAGGGACGCCTGGGTGGCTCAGTTGGTTGAGCATCTGCATTTGGCTCAGGTCATGATCCCAGGGTCCTGGGATCGAGTCCCTCATCGGGCTCCTTGCTCAGTGGGGGGAGCCTGCTTCTCCCTCTGCCTGCTGCTCCCCCTGCTTGCGTTCTCTCTCTCTCTCTCTGACAAATAAATAAAATCTAAAAAAAAAAAGATTTAGTACAAAAAAAGAATGCAATATATCTCACTACTAATTTTTAACGAGATAATTAATTTATAACATTTATTAATCATATCGATTATGTGTCAAGATGATAACATTTTGGATACCCTGTGCTAAATAAAGCATAATCAGAATTAGGCTTTTTAAAATGTGGCTGGTGGAGAATTTAGAGTTACCTATGTGGCTTCCATTATCTCTTGGACAGTACTGAACTAATATTTACAAAGCCCTCAGAACAGGGCCTGGCCCATGGAAAATACCAGTAAGCACTTGATAAACAAAGCCTTCTCTTTGGAGGTGACTCGTTACCTGTGGCATTTTAAAAATATGACTTTTCCCACTTCTCAGAGACTGGAAAAAGTTGGGAGCACATTTCTTGCTTGGCCCTTCTTTTATTGTGTGGATTTTGTTTTATAGTCTGGAAGCATATGGCATATATAATGTGGTCTCATCTTTTCCAAATTGTTTCATGGCATTTTTTCTGTGTGGTTATAAACGCTTCATTAACCACATTAAGCACTGTGGCTTCCTGAAAAATTGTTTCCAATTTTCCTATTAACAATGCACGCCCCAACTTTAAGCTGAAAATCTTTTCTGTTAGTTAGGATTAAAAAAAGAAAGATTTATTTATTTTAGAGAGAGAGAGCCCCAGGAGGGAGGGGCAGAGGGAGAGGGAGAGGAAGTCCCAAGCAGATTCTGAGCTACGCAGGGAGCCCAACGTGGGGCTCAGTCTTGTGACCCTGAGATCATGACCTGAGCTGAAACCAAGAGTCAGTTGCTTAACAGACTGAGCCTCCCAGGCACCCCTGTTAGCATTTTTATTGGACAAAGTGGTAAAGTATTAAAGGATCCTAATGCATATTGTCAGGTAGTTTCCGAGAAAAGCTGAATCACTTTCCAGTCCTGCCAGCAATGTATAAATGTCTCCATTTCACCAACTTCTACCTTTATTATCGTATTATTAAAAAAGTTGTGTGTGAAAAAAAAGTTGTGGGTGTATGTGCGTGTATGCACATTTGTGTGTGTGCTCGTTATTTGGTTTGTTCTGTTTCTGTTTTGTTGCTGATTTGGCCGAGGGTTGGGGGGAAGGTATCTCATTGATTGTATACCCATTTCTTTGGTGACCTGGAGGTTGAGCATTTATCCACTAGATTATTTTCCCTGTGCATTTCCTCTTCTGATAATTAGTGTTTTGAGTCCTTTGTCCATTTCTTAGTGCCTTAGTATTTTTCTCATTAATTTACATGCATTCTTTATAAAGATACCAATTTTGTACATTTTATTTTTTACAAATTCACATTAGCAACTGCTGACTTAATTGTATGTCTTGTTTAACACATTTTTGTATTTTTATGTAATCAAATCAATTGATTGCGCCCTTTGTGATTTCTGTCATTGCTTTCAAGCAAAGACATGCCCTTCCAGAGACATGGTAAGTGTCAGTTTCACTTTCTTTTAGCTTTTTAAACTTTTTTTAAAAATTAAGATTTTAAATCCCTTTAGGACAGCACTGTCCAAATGAAATGCAATGCAAGGCACAAATGCGAGTCACATATGTCATTTAAAATCTTCTGGTAGCCACATTTTTAAGAAGTAAAAAGACTAGAGCACAGAGGATTTTAGTGAAAATAGTAGAACTATTCTGTATGATACCGTAGTGGTGAATACATGTCACACTATGTATTTGTCCAAACCCATAGAATGTACCACCAGAGGTGAACCCTAATGTAAACTATGGACTTTGGGTGATAATGACATGTCAGTGTAGGTTCATCAACTGTAACCAATGTCCCACTCTGGTGGAGGATGTCCACAGTGGGGGAGGCTGTGCGTATGGTGGGAGGAACACAGTATATGAGACCTCTCTATACTTTCCGCTCAATTTTGCTGTGAATCTAAAACTGCCTTAGAAAATAAGCTTATTCATTTAAAAAATTCTAAAAGAGGGGCGCCTGGTTGACTCAGTTTGTTCTTCGGCTCAGGTCATGATCCCAGAGTCCTGGGATCGAGCCCCGCATTGGGCTCCCTGCTCAGCAGAGAGCCTGCTTCTCCCTCTCCTTCTGCCTGCCGCTCTGCCTGCTTGCTCTCTCTAGCTCTCTGTCAAATAAATAAATAAAATCTTTTTAAAAAATTCCTAAAAGTATGAAAAAGTAAAAAAGAAACTGACAAAATTGATTTTAATAATATATCTTATTTATTCTAACATATCAAAACAATTATTGCAACATGTAATCAGTCCAAGAAATTAATTAATGAAATATTTCATTTGGAGGTATTACGTCTTCGAAATTTGGCATGTATATCTCCATGAGTGCTAGTGACAAGCCACAGTCCCAATACTCAACAGCCACATGCGGTTCATGGCCACCAGATGGGTCTGCACAGGTCTGGAATTTGGTTCAACCCAGAGGGAGGGGCAGAGGGGGAAATGTTCTGATGGCCTGATTTATCTCCCCCTTCACCTTCACCTCCCACCTGCTCCTCTCTTGAAAATTCCTGCCCGGGGTGCCTGGGTGGCTCAGATGGTTAATTCTGCCTTCGGCTCAGGTCATGATCCCAGGGTCCTGGGATCGAGTCCCGCATCGGGCTCCCTGCTCAGCGGAGAGCCTCCTTCTCCCTCTGCCTCTCTCTCTTTCTCTCTCTGTCTCTTATGAATAAATAAAATCTTAAAAAAAAGAAAGAAAGAAAAGAAAATTCCTGCCTGGCCAACCTGTGTTTTCTCCCCTTTCTCAGTGACCTCTGCCGGGTTCCTGGATGCCGTCCTGGCCACCTGTGTCAGCCGCCCACCACCCATGGCCTCCTGACCCCTCCCCCACCCCACCCAGGGCTTCCAGCTACTGTTGCCACCTCCCATTCCCCTGCCTTCAGGCTGTAGATCCTACCCAGGGGCTCACCAGGGGGGGCCATCCCAGAATTTCCACCTCTGTAGCTCCCTACTCTGGTGAAAGTATCAATAATAATAGTAATTATGAAATAATATTCCTAACACTACACACCGACTGGGTGTGGCATGCCAGGCTAACCCTTGGTGGATCATCTTATCTCATCCTCCTGACCATCTTGGGGCTGGAACCATTTTGCACATAAAGGCTTCTATCAGCTAGTGAGCACAGACAGGGGACAGAGGTTGGGGCCCTTTGGGCAGAAACTCCTGGGGATCACCTAGAGGGTTGAGCCGGGTTTATGAAAATTTCGTCCATTTTGCTGGGAAAGAGGATCTAAGCGTGTTCCCTAGAACTTGCCCACATCTCCTTTACGCCCCCCTCCCTTCCCCTACCACGCAGGAACCTGTAGGAGCCCCTGGGGTGAGGATGCCTGGAGGTAGCAACGCCTGCTGCCCTCCCCTCGAGTCCGTGCTCCGGGACCTCTCCGGAGCGGGTCGCCTCCCTGCCCGGGGTAGGGTGCCTCCTGGCCACCGCCCGCAAAGCACCGCGAGGGGAGGCAAGAACCCTTCGGGGCGGGGCAGGGCTGGCGCTGTCCCCTTTGGGGCGGGGCCAACATCTGCGCGCCGGATAAAACCAGGCGGCGGCTGCGAGGCCAGGTGGCGGCGGGCAGACTCCTGGCACGTCTGCACCCCGCGACCCCTGCGCCCGCGGGCACCATGAGCGGCCGAATCGGGGACTTGAGCCCCCAGCAGCAGGAGGCGTTGGCCAGGGTGAGGGGCTTGGGGGAGCAAGGGGGGAGGCTTGGGGAGCTGCCCGACGCTGCCCACCGGGGCTGAACCCCCATTGTTTGGATGGAAAAGAGACCCTTGAGGGTGTCTCTATCCAGCTCGCCCGCCACTGGGCACAGTGGTTGAGGCAGACATATACGGGACACGGGACTTGAGCCCTTCTCTGGGCTACACTGGGGCGGAATCCTGCTTTCGGATCCTGCTCTCTCTCGGGACCACAGAGCCCTGGCCCTTGTTCCCTGGTTGTGGGGGTAGGGTGATGCTGCCATCCCTCTGGGCAGCCTTGGGCAGACAGACTAGCAGGTCTCCTGCTCTGATTGCAACATTTGTTTGTTTGGCTTCTCTTTGTGGTTTTTAGACTCCCCAGGGCCCAAGCCTTCTCCCTGTTGTCAATGTTTCCCTTAAAGGGGACTGGAGGTGGTTTGGTGATTTCAAGACAGTCCTTTAGGCTGCAGCTGAGAGTGTCATGCCCTGGGGAAAGGGGGGCATATTCAGGTCTTAGGGGCCACAACGTTAATCTGATTTGGAGATGGCAGGGCCTGGAAACTGTGACTTCAGTTTAGGGGAAGGAGGTGACGGCCCTGGCTCACACTTTGGGCCCACGAACGGCAGGCTTTAGACTTGTGGAGAATGGCTCTGACCCTGGGGAGGGTCATCCAGGGAGGAATGAGGACCCCTGATGAAGGAGGGGGACCCTGAATGAGTTCTTAGTGAAGGAGAGAAGGGTCCCAGGTGAAGAATGGGGGGCCCTGGGTGAATTCCCAGGTATAGGAAGAGGTTCCAGGAGTAGAGGGTCCTGAGCTGAAGGAGGGGTCCCCAAGTGAAGGAGGAGAGGGAGTCCCCTGCTTAGCTCTCTCTCTCCCCACTGGCAAAGGCCTCAGGGGAGCCCCGGACACTAGGCTCATGGGAGGGACTGGACACCCGGCCTTTGGGGGTGAATTATGATGGAGATGCTTGTGGGTCAAAGAGCTTTAAACAATGTAAAAAGAGTTTATTCTTATTTTTTCCGTTATTTAAAAGAAATGAATGTTAGTTGTTTTAAAAACTAGGGAGAAAAAGGAAAGTAGGAAAAAGAAGTCACCCATGGTCCCAGAGGTCTAGACAACCACGCCTAGAAGCACTTCCTTCTAGGTTTTTCCTAAGCCTAGTTTCGACAACCTGTGGTCATGCAGCCAGAGGCTGCTTTCTCTATTTGGCATCATTGTTAAGTTAGGTTTTCCTTCAAGTTATTCCAGGCCCTTCCCAAACATGGAGCTCCATCCCAGGTCCCTGAGATTATGACCTGAGCCAAAGGCATACACTCAACTGACCAAGACACCCAGGCCCCCCGAACACATTCTTATTTTAAACATCATCTATAAAGCTAAAGGAGGTTTGGTGGATGGCTGTTAAGATAGCTTCCCATGGCTTTGCTAACATTGGCTTCTAATCCTAAAGTCCCATTCACAGGTTCCCCTGCAAACCCACCCCTCCAGGGCTTACTTTCAGCTCCCTTAGTCCCTGTGATGAGGAAACTGAGGCTGAGAGTGGTTAAGCAACTTGCTTCCAAATCTAGACCTTCAGGATACAATATCAAAGGCAAGGTTCTTAAATTGTTCTTGTTTGCCTGCATCCGATTCACCAGGGATCTTTGTCAAAATAGGGAAGGCAGGGCCCCCCCCTCAGACCTATAGAATGAGGATCTTGGGGAGGCAGAGAGCCCCCAAAGTTTGAGAAGGACCCAACTCTTCCTGCCATGGTGGGCTGAGGGGTGCTCCATTTCCAGGTGGCAAAAAGGTCGAGGCAGCCACTGCTCTCTCTGTGGTCCCCAGCCTGCAGAGTCCCTGGGCAGGACTGACTGACAGACTGAGTTCGGGAAGGGTCGGGGTGGGGTTGGGAACCCAGGGGTCATGGGAGCCCCTCTGACCTTTGTATCTCCCCCTCAGTTCCGGGACAACCTCCAGGACCTGCTGCCCGCCCTGCCCAATGCTGATGAGTACTTCCTCCTGCGCTGGCTCCGAGGTGAGACTGGCGGGGTTGGGGGTGCAGAGAGGGAGAGAGGGAAGGAGGGTTTCAGGAAAGTGGGTGGGACTTCCAGAGAAAATACTATAGAGTGGGGAACATAGGCTTTGGAATCACCCTGCTTTGGGCTAGAATCTGAACTCCCCTCCAAATTAGCATGGCACAAAAACCCCATTGAGCCTCAGTTTCTTCATCTGTAAAGTGGGATGGGGCCACCTCCCCAAGGATTGCTGTGAGCATTAAATGAGAGGGTGTACGCTTGGCACTGGGTGGGCATATGGTGGGAGGTGAACTTCACACCTGGGAAGTTCTCAGGATGACTGGCTTGGCTGGGCCTTGAGTCAGATAGCCCCAGATATACTCTTCAGGACTTGCGTACGGGTCTATCTCCAGTTCCTTGAAGGCAGGGTTGTGTCATCCCCTGAGGGAACCTGGCCACTGAGCAGGTGCCCAGCAAACACTTCAGGAAGTGGATGCAATTAAAGGTAGAGAAGGAGTTTCTTCCAAGGATTGTCACAGGAGTGTAAAATTAGAATAACAGAAACCTAGGGGGAGAATTCATTCCAATTCAACACACCCCATGGAAAGAATTTTGAACTTGAACCAAGAGAGAAGTCAGAAGCCAGGCTGGAAAGTGCACGCGCAGTGGGGTGATAATGCCGTCCTTGGAATCCGGCAAGCCTGTGATTGAATCCCAGCTCCGCTGTGTGCTAGCAGTGTGCCTCTGGCAATCACTCATTGTCTCTCAGCCTCACTTTTCTCCTCTGGGTAATGGGTATAATACTGGTCCCCCACCTTCAAGATGCTGTGAGTCTGACATGAGGTCATGGGCGTGCACAGCGCCTACACAGAGGAAGCTCACCCTTCTGTTCTGTTTGTTCTATTTGGTTATGTTTTTTAATTATTATTTTCTACAAACTTTATTTTTTAGAATGGCTTTAGATTTACAGAGCACTGTGAAGATAATACAGGCAATCCGCACATGTACTGCACCCAGTTTCCCCTATCATGAATTTTTCATTCTATGGTACGTCTATTCATGAACCAACACTGATATGTGGTTATTAACTAAAATCCCCACTTTGTTTAGATCTCCTTAGTTTTTCTATTCCAGGATCCCATCCAGGATGCCACATGACATTTAGTCATCATCTCCCTAGGCTCTCTTGGCTGTGGCAGCTTCTATTCTGTTTTCAACAAGTTATGTCCATGTCATTTTCCTGGGCTAAAGAAGGAGTGAGGACAGTAGATTTCTTGAAGCCCCTTGATACCACATCAGACCTCTCTCCTCCTTTGGAGTCTTTCTGGGTTTAAAAACCAACTTTTCAGGTCCCTGGTGTGTCGTTGAGAAAAGAGTGAAGTCACAGACACTGTAGGGTGCTGGGTCACGGGAAGGGAGAAGGATCTAAGGTTGGGAGAGAGGGGACAGGGTGTCCTGATGCCTCCCAGTTTCTGCTGAGGCAGACGGGCTGACATGGCCCCGTCCCCTTCAACTTTACCTCCGTAGCCACCCTGCCTGCCTCACTAGCCCAACACCTGGGCAACAGGGAGGGAGGTCTCTGGGGCTGAACTTGGAGTCTCCCCGCTCAGGCCAGATGCAGAGGGGGCCCCCCCGACTTCAAGTCACTTCACTTTGTTTTCTTTATCTCCATCTCACGATTGTGTCCATCTCTCCCACTCGGATGCCGGCTCCGTGCCGGCAGGGTCCGCGCCTGCCCCATACTTCCAGCTGGGCACATAATAGGTGCTACTAAAAAAACTATGAGTCCATCAACAGTCCCCAGACCACTTTCTATAGAACAAGAAACCAACCTGGTTCTCAGTAGGAAATCTCCTAGACATCACAGAGATTTTTTTAGAAACCAATAAAAGAACATTATAGACAATTATGCACAAATTTGAAAATATCAATGAAATCAGTGCATTCCTTATAATACACATATAAGGCCAAAATCCAGCAAGAAGAAAATAGAAAGCCCCAACAGACCAATAAATATTAAAGACATATAAATGGTACTAAAAAGCTTCCCTCCTTCCAGAACTCAAACTCCAATGGCTTTACAGACGAATTTTCCCAAAGTTTTAAGATTAGCTGATACCTGCTTTTATAAATTGTTGTAGTTGCTTTAAAATATATTTAAAAAGTGAAAGTTACTTTATGAGGCTTGGGTTAGTCTGATTCCAAAATGAGATCAGGACAGTAAAAGAAAATTCTGGGCTTGTTTCACTTGTTAATGTAGATGTAAGGAAGTCTAAGGGAAACACTACATAATAGAATCCAATAAGGTATTAAAATTACACAGCACGATCAGCGGGAGTTTATCTTAGGTATGCAGGAAGAATTCAACATCAGACAATCTATCAGTGTCATTGAACACATTAATAGAATTAAAAATGAGAAATTATATGGCTGTCTTAATGCAGGAAAAGCATTTGAAAAGGCTCAAATCCTATTCATAAGACAAAAACAAAATGAAAGGGGTGCCTGGGTGGCTCAGTCATTAAGCGTCTGCCTTCCACTCGGGTCATGATCCCAGGGTCCTGGGATCCAGCCCCACATCGGGCTCCCTGCTTGGCGGGAAGCCTGCTTCTCCCTCTCCCACTCCCCCTGCTTGTGTTCCCTCTCTCGCTGTCTCTCTCTCTCTGTCAAATAAATAAATAAATAAAATAATAAAAAATAAAAAATAGAAGTTTTACCAAACTAGAAATAGAAGGGGATTTCCTTGGCTTGGCTTGGTAATGGTTATTCAGCAAAGATCTTACAATATACGTTGCGAGTTAAGAAGAAGTTTTAGGGGGCGCCTGGGTGGCTCAGTCACTTAAGCATCTACCTTTGGCTCAGGTCATGATCTCAGGGTCCTGGGATCGAGCCCCACATCGGGTTCCCTGCTCAGCGGGGAGCTTGGTTCTCCCTCTCCCTCTGCTGCTCCCCCTGCTCATGCTCTCTCTCTCAAATAAAAAAGTAAAATCTTAAAAAAAAAAAAAAAGAAGTTTTAGATGCATTTTCTTTAAAATCGGGAACAAGAAAGGGATGATGTTAAGCAACATCATAGTTTAAACAGAACTAGAGACCCTTGCCAATATTATAAGGAAAAAAAAGTAATCTAGTCTATAAAGACTAGAAGGGGTTCATTTTTAAAATAAAGCATCACATTTTCAATTAAAGTGAATTTATTTCTTCAAAATAAGTAATCACAACAATAGTTAACCATTTACTGAGAAATTCCTGGGAGCCAGGTAATGTGTCAAGCATTTTACGTGCTTTATCTCATGTCATCCTTTGAATAACTGAAGAATATATTATTCCTATTTAACAGATTAAAAAACCAAGACTTAGAGAAGGTAGGTGAGTTGCTCAAAGTTGCACAGCAAATAAAAGGACAAAACTAGAATTTAAACCCAAGTCTGTTTGATTCCAAAGCCTATGCTCCTCACTACCCCTAACACCAAGAGGGTCTGTGCCCCCTTGGGGACATCAAATATTACAGGCCAGATCGGCCTCTGGAATGAACAGTTTATTTTTATTTTTTAAAAGATTTTATTTATTTATTTGACAGAGAGAGAGATAGCAAGAGAAGGAATACAAATAGGGGGAGTGGGAGAGGGAGAAGCAGGCTTCCCTCAGGGCAGGGAGCCCGATGCGGGGCTCGATCCCAGAACTCCGGGATCATGACCTGAGCAGAAGGCAGATGCTTAAAGACTGAGCCACCCAGGCACCCCTGGAATGAACAATTTAAAAAGACTTGGATACTGAAATCAAGGGCTTCCAAAGTCTTCTAGAGGATTAAGGATTCTTGCTTTTTAAAAAATGTCCAGGGGCGCCTGGGTGGCTCAGTCGGTTGAGTGGCCAGCTCTTGATTTTGGCTCAGGTCATGATCTCAGGGTCTTGAGATTGAGCCCCGAGTGGGGCTCTGCACTCAGCAGAGAGTTGGCTTGAGATTCTCTCTCTCTCACTCTCCCTTTGCCCCACCCCTCTGTGCTCCCTCTCTCTCTTTCTCTCTCCAAAATAAATAAATAAAAATTTCTTAAAAAGGAAAAATGAAATGATAAAAAAATGTCCAGACCCCCAATGTATTCTCGGGGCGTCATGGAAGACTCAGGCACCCTCGTATTTCCTCATGAGTTTTCAGAGAACTGCAAGTTAAAGATCCAGCCTCAAGCCTCCTCTTACTTTGGCTCTTTTTGCAGCTCGGAAATTTGACCTGCAGAAATCTGAGGACATGCTCCGGAAGGTGAGGCCCCATTCTCAGGAGTGTCCTGCCTCCCACATTGTACCCCAGGGATCAGTGACAAAGAGTAAGAACTCTTGGCCTGTCCTGTTCTCCTGTGTTTCCTCCCTCCTCCTTGGATCCCTTTCTGCATCAGACCTGGGTCCCCCGCAGCCCTCCTGGCATTGCCACCTCTAGTTCTAGGTCAGAAGAGCCTGCGGGTGCTCTGGCAGGGTCTTGGGGGCTGTAGGCAGAGGGACCTGGCCCGATGCCCCCAGGTGCCTTCAAGGTCTTTGTGGTAGGCAGTATTCAGGTCCCGCCATTTCTCCACAGCACATGGAGTTCCGGAAGCAACAGGACCTGGACAATATCCTCTCGTGGCAACCCTCAGAGGTGAGCCCCATGCAGCATCCCCCACAGACCATCAGATGCCCTTCATACGTGCCCCCAACATCCAGCCATCTGATGGCTGATAGGCTGTTTTGAGTCAGGACTTCATCCCCGTGCCCAGGTGATCCAGCTGTACGACTCCGGTGGTCTGAGTGGCTATGACTACGAAGGCTGCCCCGTGTGGTTCGACATCATTGGGACCCTTGACCCCAAGGGTCTTCTCCTGTCAGCCTCCCAGCAGGAGCTGATCCGGAAGCGCATCAGGGTCTGTGAGCTGCTTCTGCGGGAGTGTGAGCTGCAGAGTCAGAAGGTACGTGACTGGGTCCAGGATGGGAAGTGCACTGTGGGCCCGATCTGTCTAAAGGGTGGCACCAAGGTGGCGACCAGGTGGGAAAGGCATGCTGCCTCCGCTTCTCCCCAGGCCTCAGCACTCTGGGCTTTGGTGGGACATGGCTTCTCCCGCAGTCACCCATCTCTGAGCATCTAGCATGTGCGTGATACTCTCTGCCGGTGAGGGCCAAGGATCACCAAATCCCTTTCCTCTCTGACCTTGGGTGAGATGTTGACCTTGGGTTCAGTTAACGCTCTGGCTCTGTTCCCCGGGAATCCTGGGAACAGTGGATGGTCAGCTTGCTTATGGAAAAGATGTCCCCAGTTGGACACTGCACAACCATAACCTGATGGGGGAGCCATCGCTGTTGGCTTCCCTGAGAGCAGTGACTTGAAACTTGGCACATCCGTCGTGTGTCCCCAGAAGCTAATATGGAATTGCTACCAAAAAAAATATGGAGTTCTGTGGGGCATAGGCTTTCCAAGCCAGGAGGGACCCACACCCATCTCTACAGATCTTCTCTTTGCTCTGACTCTGTGTTTCCTGGCCCATACCCTTCAGCATGAATCTATTGCCAAGTGTGGTCTGTTGGTTTTGTGAATCTAAGTGTCTCCATGAGTCTAAGAAGACCTCTGGGGGGAGGGGGAGCTCTTGTGTCACTTTAGGATGACCTGCTTGATGGCGAGGACAGGGCCTGCGTCCCCAGTGTCTGTCACGGTGCTGGACACCAAATAGACCCTTGGCCCAGAGATTTGTGGCAAGCGTGAGAGACGTGCAAACAGTGCCTGGTCCGAATAGATGTGTGTGTCTCGAACAAGATGGCTGATTTTATGGGGTCACAACAGGGTCTTCTACTTCGTGTACATTTCCAATCAGAGCTGGTAATTGTGGTGATGACGATACCAGTAATAACATCTGCTGACATTTACCAGGGGCCAGCTCGTGTCAGGCACTGGGCTCTTTGTGACTCATCTCACTGAATCCTCCGGGAAATTCTATCAGAACCTGGAATTATCCCCATTTCACAGAGGGAGAAAATAAGGCTCAGAGCGGTTAAAACCCCACCAAGGCCGCACAGCCTGCCACAGCCTGCCACACCGCCGGACCCAGACGCTGACTGACACAGCGTACCGTTGTCCAGGGAGATGCCCGACGGGCAACGAGTGAGGTCTTCAGTGCCGCAGTTAACTAATTCCGGCCAATCGTGTTGAGCAAACAGTGTGATAAGGGGCCACTGTGCCGGGGCTCAGATGCAGCATCTTCTTAGACCCTAGGTGGGCTCGATCTGTTTGGAAGACCCTGTGGGCAGTTGGGGGTGGGGGTAGCAGGAAGGTGGGAGCAGTGCAGGGTCTCCCCGCGCCGGAGTTGTTGTGTGACATCTATCATTGTCCTGTCCCATGTAGCTGGGCAGGAAGATTGAGACGGTGCTGATGGTGTTTGACATGGAGGGGCTCAGCCTGAAACACCTGTGGAAGCCAGCTGTCGAGGTCTACCAGCAGGTGAGGTAGGCGGCTGGCTGGAGGCCAATAGGGAGCCACTTCTGGTCCATGGAGGAGGATCACCCTCCCCCAGGGGCCCCCAGAGCAGCCAGTGAAGCTGGCCTGCAGTCCCCCCCACCTCCAAGGAGAAAGAGGAACAAGAGTATCACAGGGGATGAAGTGCATCTCATGGGGAAGGTGGATGGCCAGGGGGTGGCAGGGGCTCTTGTCTCAGCAGCATTAAAGGCCACCAAATCCAGGCATAGAATGTGTTGAAGCATGACCTTGACCAGACCCGTCTTGCCACAGTTTTTTGCCATCCTGGAAGCAAATTATCCTGAGACGCTGAAGAATTTAATTGTCATTCGAGGTGAGCCCGTGATGGGGATGACCGCTTGGGGGAGGAGGAGTGGGGAATGGGGGGATCAGTGGGTAAATCACCCAGTGTAGGGCTTCTCAAACCATCCTTTGTGAAGATCAGGGTTTTTTTGTTTGTTTTTTGTTTTTTCAGTCAGTCCTTCATAGACAGATACTTTTGGAATATACAAAATCTGCTCTGGTATGTTGCAGCAAATGTCAAATAAGTTATAAGTTTCTAAAAGTGATCTGTTACTTTTTTTACTTTACTTTTCTACTGGCTGATAGACATGCTTTGAGAGGGAATGGTCCCTGTCTGTGACGGTGGTACAGTGAAGGGAACACCATGTGTGCTCTGGGGTCAGATGATCTGCTTTCCAGTCTAACTAGCTCTGTGATTGTGAGCAAGTCTACTTAACCTTACTAAGCCTCAGTTTTCCCCGTCTGTAAAATAGGAATGCAGTGACACCTTCCCTATAAGACCGCCATGAGGTTAAATGAGACAGTCTGTGGAGGAAGAGCCCACAGAAAGCACCCAGTCAGTGTGAGCAATTCAGGTGGGACGTGAGGTCTAATACAGATGCCCCATCTACTTGCACCCAAGAAAATTCCAAGACAACTTGGGAAACCTGTGAGTGTAGACAAGAAGAGGCACCATAGGGGCGCCTGGGTGGCTCAGTCGGTTAAGCGTCTGCCTTCGGCTCAGGTCATGATCCCAGAGTCCTGGGGTCGAGCCCCACGTCGGGCTCCCTGCTCAGTGGAGAGCTTGCTTCTCCCTCTCCTCTGCCTGCCTCTCTGCCTACTTGTGCTCTCTCTCTCTCTGTGTCAAATAAATAAATAAAATCCTAAAAAAAAAAAAAAAAAAAAGAAGAGGCACCATAAGGAAATCCACATTACTGACACCCTACAACGAGGTGGGGGGGCAACCATTTATTGAGAGCCAGGAGCTGTGCCAAGTGTTATGCATACATTGTTTAATTTATCTCCGTTTTATAGTTAACAACACTAAGACTCAGAGAGGGTGAGTAACTAGCTGAAGGTCACACAGCAGGAAGTAGCAGAATCTAGATCTGTCCAACTCTTGTCCAGCCCAGGCCCCTGGCCATGACTATACCTCCAAGTCCTCCCTAAGCCAGCTTCCCAAAGGAATTTCATGTGTTTCAGCCCCCAAGCTGTTCCCCGTGGCCTTTAACTTGGTCAAGTTGTTCATGAGTGAGGAAACGCAAAGGAAGATAGTGATTCTCGGAGGTGAGTGACTTGGTTTCCTGGCTGGGCCCATCTCTGCCTGGGCAAGTAGAGGTCAACGTGAAAGTCCCCATTTCTCCCTGGCTCATCCTCTTTACTCAGGCACTGACCTTGGCCTGACCCCCACTGGTCTTTGCACACTCTGACAATGCTTCGGGCCCTAGACCCCAGCCTGGGTGGCCACATAAAGCATTTGGGTGCTTTCAGGAGTAGGTGCTCAAGGGAGCAAGCCAAAGACATATCAGGTTTCCTCCCTGGGCGTGGCTTCTCTGCTCTCTGTTAAGCCCCCCCCACCGCCCCCCGAAACCTTGTTCCCATAGGCAACTGGAAGCAGGAGCTGCCCAAGTTCATCAGCCCAGACCAGCTGCCCGTGGAGTTTGGGGGGACCATGACTGACCCTGATGGCAACCCCAAGTGCCTGACCAAGGTACAGGGTGCCCAGAGGAGTAGGAGGGAGGGGTGATGACCATGGTGTAGTGCTCGCTCACCAGCCCTCACCCACAGATCAAATACGGGGGCAACGTGCCCAAGAACTACTACCTGCGCAACCAGGTGAGGATGAATTATGAGCACACGGTGACCGTGGCCCGAGGCTCCTTCATGCAGGTGGAGAACGAAATCCTGTTCCCGGGCTGTGTGCTCAGGTAGGCAGCCACGGCAGCCCTGGGCACAGCCAGGAGGGGCCTGCAGCCCAAGCAGGTGGCATTAGTGGGGCCTTGTCTCCTGCAGGTGGCAGTTCGCATCAGAAGGGGCAGACATCGGCTTTGGGGTTTTCCTGAAGACCAAGATGAGCGAGAGGCAGCGGGCAGGGGAGCTGGTGGAGGTGCTGCCCATCCAGCGCTACAAAGCCCACGTGGTCCCTGAGGACGGGAGCCTCACCTGCCTCAAGGCCGGCGTCTGTAAGAGCTGTAGGATTCCCTGGAGTCGTTTTCCTCCTTATGGCAGAGAAATGAGCTGATAACATCTTGCCAGGCTGTCCTGCTTGCCCTCTATTTCCAGCTCTCAGGGAGGGTGTGGGGGTCTATGCGAGCTACTAGATCCCGTGGTGGCCAGGGGAATTGGCTTCAGGACGTTAGATCTGGTGAGTGGCCCCTGGATATGCGTACAAGGGCAGAGAGGCATTTTAGAGAGTGGGATTCACAGCCCAAAGCCATGGACTCAGCTCCTGGGAAGCCCTTACACAGCACTCAACAAGCTGAGGGACAGGTAAGTAAACAGCCATGGGCTACCCTTCGGGGGTCCCCGGCTGCCCAGGTGCATAGGCAGTCCCCCTGTGGGAATCCCAAAGAGATGATTCTTCCATGTGTTTATCCTTCATTCTCAGGCCACCCAAGCCAGATGCAGTTAGGTCAGTCTTAGCAGAAGCAATGTTCCCCAGGAGCAGCACTGACCTTCCGCCTCTGTCGGGAACAGAGCCAGGAGAAGGGGAACCCAGGGTTGAGGAGCACGAGTTTTACTAATGCTTTGGTTAATCCATATCTAGTTCACCTTTGTGGAGAGGGAGAATTAGAAGGGTGGAGACCGAGAAATCTGGATGACTCATCACATCCCAGAGTTCACTTTGCACCTTCGCATCTAAGGAAATGCCTTCTTTAAAAGGCATGATGGGAAAGTGGCTTATGGAGCTCAGCCTTCTCCTACGGGGAGAGCAGAGCTCCTCTCTCGGTTGGAGCATCAGGATAAGGGAATCCTAGTCCCTCCCTTCCCTTGCTCTGTACTCAACAGAAAGTCCTCTCAACCTCTGTAGGCCTCAGCTTCCTCATCCTTAAAATGGGGGTGATAGTTCCTTCCGTGGGGCTACTTTGAGGATTTGGAGAGCTGGGAGCGCAGATGGGACACCTGGCACATAGAAGGGGCTGGTGCATGCCCGTGGTTATTATTCCTTTAGTTAGCACAAGGAGATGGCTTGAGCAGTGGGCACTGGGGGGGGAGGGGCAGTGGCTGACCCTGCAGCACCACCCACAGTCCTGGGCCCATTGCCAAGGGCACCAGGTGTGCAGATATGTCAGGCTGGTTTTGAGGGACGACTTCTCCACCCTTGCAGATGTCCTGCGCTTCGACAACACCTACAGCCTGATGCACACCAAGAAGGTCAGCTACACTGTGGAGGTGCTGCTCCCAGACAAGGCCTCCGAGGAGAAGATTCAAGGTTTCGAGGCGAGGAGACCATCCCCAGCGCAGTGAAGACCCCGGCTGCCTCTGGGCCTGGGCTCTTCAAGCCCTTAGCAGTCCCCTCCCTGTCCCTTGCCCTCCCAGGTGGGGTGGTGTTTGGAGGAGCCACCACCCTGTGTCACCATCTCAGCTCCTTGTGGGGCCCACCAGGCACAGGGACAGAGCAGGAGGGGGGACATCCAGTGCATGGCCACACTGGGGATTCAGACAGACACCTGATCCCGTGTTTGCAGAGACTGAGGATGAGCCAGGGTCCACCAAGGAAGTGTCCCGCCCACAGAAGCTTCTGTCACTCCTGACAAAGTCCACCAGTCCCGGGACTCACCCACACCTAGTGATCTGGTCTGGGGGTGTGTGCATGAGCCCCAGGCCATGCAGGGAGCATAGCGTCAAGTCTGAAGAGCAGAGGAGGCCCCATCTCTGCACGTGGGGGCTCAGCAGGGGTGGACAGGGCCAGCTGGACATGGCCGGGTGGAAAAATGGGGCCAGCTGGATGGTAGAACTGAGGGTCTTGGTTCTGGGAGGGCACCAGGGCCCTTTGGAGCTGTCCTCCTGCCTTTGGAGGGAAGATCAGAAACGGAGCATGAGGCCCAGCAGGGATAACCGTCGGGAGGAAAAGCCATGCTCGGTCACACAGAGCTACCTGGGTGAAGACCGGGTCTCTCGGAATTCTCAGCGACCCCGGCCTCCCCCTCCCCACCTGCCGTGATCCAGCTGACATTCAGCTTGGGTTCTTTCTGGCTCTGAGTAAGGACCAGGACTGTAGCAGAGCTGGAGTGAAGTGGAACATGCTGGAATAAAGTAGAACGAGCTGGGGTGGAGCTGTCATCCCAGTGTGCTTATCCTAGACTCTGATTTTCTTCTTGGAGAACCATCTAGCTTTTCCTCCATCTTTGTGTCTCACTAGAGGGACAGCTAAATGTTGGCTGCCAACTCCCCACCACCCCACCCCAAATGCAACTCAGTAGCTGGCCGGTAATGGCTTCTGTTTCCCAAAGACTGGCTCTCCTGGTGCCCACAGCCCACAGCCAGGACCAGCGTCCGCTCTGCTAGATGAGCTGCCCCCAACAGAGCAGACCTGGCCCAGAATGAGCCAGTGCAGCTGCTCAGTGGTCAGATGTCCCTGTGAGAGGGGTCCTTGGTGCAAAGCATTAGCATCCTGGCCGCCAAGACCTTTACCAGAGGCAGGAAGCCTCAGCAAACACTAACATCCAAGTGCTTTGCAAATAAGAAGCCGGCTCAGGCCCCTTTCTTGCTCTCAGATTCTGTGATTTCATTTTTTCCCCCAGTTAATAGCTTTCCTGGTTTCCCATGGCCTGTTCTTCCCAGGCAAGAAAACAATGAGGCTTGGGAAGGTGGGGGTCTTCAGGTGAGCTATGCGAGGTCCTCGGGGCCCCCGGCCCTCCACCTGTGGCAGGCTGCATCACCCATGGTCCAGCACACAGTCTGACCAGGGGCTCTGCTGCTACAGAAAGCAAACTAACGGGAGGAAACACGATTTGAAAGCCAGTGCGTGGAGGCATGGCTGGTCCAACAGTGTTTGAGGAGTTTGGCGAGAAAAAAACGGCCCTGCCCGCACCAAAGAGACAGCCTGGGGCTGCCAGGTGAAAATCACCAGACATCCTTGTGTCCAAGGGCTGCTTCTGCCTCCCCGCTGCAACGGGCTCTCCCACCACCCCACTGCACGCCGCGACCGCCCTCCGCAGACCCAGAGGCACTTGGGCGTTCCAGAGCCATCTTCCTGCTGCACAGGCTAGAGAGGGCGCGGCTGGCTGGGGTTGTAAGGGCCGCAGGTCAGGTTTCCCTGGGCCCACCCGTTGTCATGACCGGGGTGGGGGTGTGGGGGTTCACAATGCCTCACTTCAGCCTTTCATCCCCGGCCTAAAAACAAGGGGTTCACGGATTTGAACCATCATCCTTGCTTTTCCAACACCCACAGCCAAATTCCCACAATCAGCACAGCCTCCTCTGGCTTCCTTGCAAGTAGCAGATTGGTCCCCACCGTGCACAAGGGTTTAATTTACACAGATATGGGCTGCCCAGGGAGTGGCAAGTAACGGAGGGCTCAGGGGTCGGGTGCGGGCACCAGTGACCTTGAACCCCAGAGCCGGCAGAGTGCACCGCATGTGAAGCTGTGAGTATAGTGGGGAGGGCTCAGGGGTCGGGTGCGGGCACCAGTGACCTTGAACCCCAGAGCCGGCAGAGTGCACCGCATGTGAAGCTGTGAGTATAGTGGTCACCTTCAGAAGTGAGGACAGGATCTTCTGTCCGGCAAGGTGGACAGGGGACATGTCCTCAACAACTCCGTCCCTGACTCGAAGCCATCGCTTCTTTACCAAAAAAACAGGCGGGGGGGGGGGGGCGGCGCCTGGGTGGCTCAGTCGTTAAGTGTCTGCCTTAGGCTCAGGTCATGGTCCCAGGGTCCTGGGATCCAGCCCCGCGTCGGGCTCCCTGCTCGGCGGGAAGCCTGCTTCTCCCTCTCCCACTCCCCCTGCTTGTGTTCCCTCTCGCTGTGTCTTTTTCTGTCAAATAAATAAATAAATAAATCTTAAAAAAAAAAAAAAAGGAAGTAGCCCAGAGAGGGGCTGGCTCACCTGCAGTTTGTTTCTTCCTTTCATTCATTCATCAGTGTTTATTGAGTGCCCGGTACCAGGCATTGCAGGCCCTGGGGACACTGGGGGTGCTGGGCTTACCCAGTCTGCTGGCAGGAAGCTTGCCTGCACTAAGGGAGGCCCAAGCGATTCTGATGGCTGTTACCAAGTGGGCGGCTCCGTAAGGCAGGAGCCAAATTCGGGGGGAGTATCCAGCAAAGAAAAACAAAAACAAAAAACCTGATGGGGGAGCAGACGTGCTTTGCCCGAGGCAGGGACCCCTGAAGGGAGAGCTGGAGGTGTGAGCGAGCCTTCCAGACGGAGGAATGGAATGAGGGCAGCCGCGGCGTGTCTGAAGCCACGGGAAAGCCAGAAGGGCCCTTGGGTGATGCTGGTAATGGGTCACTGATGTTTGCTATTTCTTTGTGAATGACTGTGTACACATTAGGTAGTTGTTAATACGATCATTTCATAATGGAGGTTACAAAACAGAGATTTGTTGTTTGTCAGGAAAGAATGGCAAAATCTTGGCAGGAAGCCACGGATCAAAGTTCTTACTCAAAATGAGGTGGTTGGAAATAGCCAGGCCTTCCCTGTCCCGAGGAGTGGAGGCAGGGCCTGCCCTCCCCAGGGCGGATCTCCTAACTGGAATCTTAACAATCTTCCAGGGGAAGCAGGGAAATAAGCTGGGGGGGGGGGGGTAACTATAGGGTTTTTTGAGGGCACTTGGGAAGTCTCCCCTGCCCCCCAAATCTCTACCTCAGTTCAGCTCACCTTCCAAGAGCCCAGGCCGGAAGGGACACCAGTGTGGGACAATCACGGCTTCCCAAGCACTCGAGCAAGTCTTTACCAGGGCCTCAGGGCACGGCACACCACAGTTTGTACCCAGCCCCTTCCGTGCGACCCCGAAGCAGGCGGGGAGTCTAGTGAGGACGCCAAGGCTCAGTGAGGAGTGCGGTGGCCAAGGGCTTAGTGTCTAATGGCAGGGGTGAAGCCCCCAGATTAGCCACCAGCAGTGCCCCTGCCCTGCCCTGCCTTTCGGGGTAGGACAGGGTCAATGGGGGCAGGGAGGGCCAGCCTGGGGCAGAGAGTGGCACTGGCCAGAGTGTGAGGAAGCTGCCTCTCTGTGGGATGGGACAGTGCCGCCTCCAGTCCACGTGCCAGGCCCAAGCTGGTGCACGAAGTATCACCCCCTGTTTACTGAAAAGGAGAGTGAGGCCCAGGGCAGGAAGTGACTTGTCAGGTCACCCAACATAAGGTGGGGGGGAAGGTAAGACGTGAAGCGCGGTTCATCTATCCAGACAGCCCAGGTGCTACATGAGCTCATTGGGTGGGCAGGCTTCAGGCTCGGTGACTTCAGAGAGGAGGCGGCTGCAACAGGCTTGGGCAGGTTGGTGCTCCGCTGACGTCGGTGACCTCCGTGCTCAGCCACCAGAGGGTGGTGTCGGGCCAAGTGCGCCTTTTTCCCTGTGGTGGAAGCCCGAACAGGACTCCTCAGCGTCCAGCTCTCAGCCTCGTGAAGGGTGGTTTTGCAGGCGGGTTGGGGGGAAGTTCACTGGGCGCAGGCTGTTTGTGGGCCCATCCGGAGCAGCAGAAAGAGGTGGTCCCACCTGGGTTCAGATCCTGGTTCTGCCCCTTACTGGTTTTCTCTCTAAATCCCTGTGGACTCCATCCTCCATCCCATGTCTGCCACCCTAGTCAGGGCCTCAGTCATATCTTGCTTGGATTATTAGAAAAGAGTCCATGAGTCAGTCTCTGTGTGCCCGTTCTTCCCGCCTCCCAGGAGACTCCACAGGGCAGCCAGAGAAAGCCTTTCTGAAATGAAAATCTGATCATCACTTCCTGTGTGAGCCCTTCACTGGCACCTCATTTCCTCCCGGGAAAGTTCGGTTTTCATTGGTTGCTTATAAGGCCCTCTGTGACCTGCCTATGACACCCCCATTGTGGCTTCACCCAACGACCTGAACTCACCAATTCCTCAGACTCCTTCCTGCCTCCCTGCTTTTATTCATGCTGTGCCCTCAGTCTAGGACGCCCTTCCCAGTCTTGTTCTGTGCACCCTCAAGGCTCCCAGAGCCCTCTTTCCCTAGTCAACCTCCCCCTCCCCCGTACTAGCAGATTTAGAGTCTTGTCTCCATGCCCTTGGGACAACAGGGCCAGTGCTAACCTGCAGGAGAGTCATCGTCTGTCTCCTCTTCCCCACCAGCCTCCCCAGATGTTCAAGAAAGCCTTGCAAAAATAATAGATACCATTTACTGAGCACTATATAGGCCTGCTGCTCTTGTGCTATCTTGTTTGATCTTCATGGCAACCTTGTCAAATAAATACAGTCATCCTGGTTATATAGGGGAGGAAAGTAAGGCTCGGAGACGCACTCATTTGCTCAGTGATGTCGCCAAGACTGGAAATCAGGATGTCTGACTCCAGATCAACATGTCTCCCTCACCCATCCACCCCCAGAGGTTAGGTCATACCAGGAGCACTGCCAAAAGCAGAGCCCAACAGCATGACTCAGCATAGGGAGAGACCCAAGTAGAGGGTCAGAGAGTCATAGAACAGTGGAGAAGGAACCAGAAAGGATGGGCTCACCAAACTGTGTCCCCGTCCTGGAGTTGATGGTAGGCCTGACAATAACTATAAAATCCAACACTAAAAATAATAAAATAATAATAATAATAATAATAAAAGCCAACACTATCCAACACTGGCTGGCTCAGTTGGAGGAGCATGCAACTCTTGATCTCGGGGTCATGAGTTCAAGCCCCACACTGGGTGTAGAGATTACTAAAAAAAAGTAAATAAACTTAAAAAAAAAAAAAGCCAACACAGTTGGTCACTTACCGTGTGCCAGGCGGTGGGTGGTTACTGGCTTTTAACCATCTCAGTAGCCTTATAAGAAGAGGATGTTATTAGCCCCAGTTTACAGGTGAAAAAACTGAGACTCAAAATCACACAGAACATTAGAGGTTAAGCCAGGATTCAAACCCAGGCCCCCAGGCCTAGGCTTCAGCTCCACACATTTCTGAACTATTTGGGGATTATGCTCAGCGTTGGGAGAGGAATTACACCTTCTTGGGTGGTTTGTTTGTGGTCACCCCCAGACTCAGCCTCCCTCACAGTAGTCTTGGGCACTCCAGGTTTCCCAAGGATGGCAATAAAAGCAGAGACCAGTCTGGTATGAAGAACTTAGAACACTCAATGCCCTTAGGGAGCCCCAGGTATTGTGAGAGGGATATGCCAGCACTTGTTCCAGAAAGTATATAAGCTCCCCACTTTGCAGCCTCCTTCACTCTCCTCCCCCACGTTCCTATCACCATAGCATCCCTTTCCTATGATAAGCAGCAAATGAGAGAAGGAAGGGAAGAGCCTATGAACTTGACCAGCAGCTTTGTCACGAACTCAAAGTTCTTTGGGGTCTCCTCCAGCAAGGGTTTTGACTTCTCAGTGGCTCTTGGTACTCCGTGGCCCAGCAGCAGAGGCAACAGTACCTTCAACATCATCATCATCATTATCATACTTCATTTTGTTTTTTGATCCCAAAGGGAAATTAAAGAATGAGGAATATACACCAGAAAAAAATTGGAGTTACCAATTTCAGCCAGGTTGCAGGATACAAGAGTAATATACAAAAATCAGTTGCATTTCTATACATTAATAAGGAACATTCAAAACATGAAATTAAGAAAATAATTTCATTTACATCAGCATCCAAAAGTAAAATACTCCAGGTATAACCCTAACTAAAGAAGTGCAAGATTGGTACACTGAAAACCAGAATACCAACAGTATTATTGAAGGAAATTAAAGACTACCTGTGAAAAGACACCTATGTTTATGTTTCAGAAGACTCAGTAATGTTAAGATGGCAACATTCCCTAAAGCGATCCACAGATTCAGTGCAATCCCTACCAAAATCCCAACTGCCTTTTTTTGCAAAAATGCACAAGCTGATCCCAGAGTTCACATGGAAATGCAAGGGACTCAGAATAGCCCAAACAATCTTGGAAAAGTAGAATGAAGTTAGGGAGGACTTGCATTTCCTGGTTTCTTTTTTTTTTTTTTTTTAAAGATTTTTGTTTATTTATTTGACAGAGAGAGACACAGCGAGAGAGGGAACAGAAGCAGGGGGAGTGGGAGAGGGAGAAGCAGGCTTCCTGTGGAGCAGGGAGCCCGATGAGGGGCTCAATCCCAGGACCCTGGGATCATGACCTGAGCCAAAGGCAGCCGCTTAACGACTCAGCCAGCCAGGCGCCCCGCATTTCCTGGTTTCAAAATTTAATATAAAGCTGCAGTAAGCAAAACAATGTGGTACTGACATAATGACAGACATACAGATCAAGGGCAAAGAATCGAGAGTCCAAAAATCCACTCATCTACAGTCAAGTGACTTTCGACACGTGTGCGAAGACTGTTCAATGGGAAAAGAAAAATCCCTTCAACAAATACTGCTCGACTACAACATGGATGAACTTTAAAAACATTACACTAAGTGAAAGAAGCCAGTCACTAAAGACTATATGAGTCTCTTCATATGAAATATCCAGAACAGGGAAATCTATAGAGATAGAAAGTAGATTTGTAGTTGCCAGAGGCTGCAATGGGGGAGCAGGAAATGGGGAATGGCTGCTAATGGGTACAAGGGTTGGTTTTCGGGGGGGTGATGAAGATATCCTATAAGTAGATAGTGGTGATAGCACAACTTTGTGAATATACTAAAAAAATCACTGAATTGTACTTTAAGGATGGTGAATTTATGGTATGTGAATTATAACACTTAAAATTTTTTTAATTTAAGAAGGAGACAATAGTACCTAAGAGTAAAGATGGAAAGTAGATTGTCTCAGGATGCTACCCAGAGCATCGTTACAACTCTGGTGGGGCACCCCCAAATCCCCTTCCATCTCCTATTTTCAAGCCATCCCCACCTCACCTTATAGCTCTCTGAACTCTCCCCACTCCCCTCTTCCCAGCAACGCTCACCCCGCTCACCCTGTAGAAAGGCTTCTCCTGGGCCCCCTCTGTACTGGCCCAACTTGTTCTGGCATGACCCATCTAAGGGAGGGTGGATAGAAATATGACCACCCTGGGGCCCGAGGGGCCTGAGAGGCAGCCTTTTCACATTTCCTAGTAACCACCTAGAAGGAGGGGTTTCAGGGTGTGGTGTGGGTGGCCCTGTCTGCCCCCCTGCCATTGTTTGCTTCTGTAGTGTTGCCATGGTCCCCTGAGAGTTTGGCAAACTAGGAGCTAAACACAATCTGGGGATTTACTCGAAGAAGACATGCAGTGTGGGTGTGGCTTGGAGGTTCTCCTTTGTTTCAAAGGAGGGAAATTAATTTTGCTGGCCTCAAGACACTCCACACTCCCTGGGGTGTGGACCGAGGCTTCCTAACACACGATGATGATTTAGACCATTTATTGAGCACTTACTATGTTCCAGGCACAATGTTAAACCCTCCAAGGGAAGACAGTCCTGGGCTGTGGTTCTGGTGCGGGTTCCAGAGTCAGACAGGCTTGGGCTCAAATCTTGGCTCCCCATTTCCTGGCTGCGTGGCCTCAGAAAATTTTCTTACTCTCTCTGATCTTCCATTTCTTTGTAAAATGGGGATACCCCTACCTGTTTCCAAATGGTCCGATAATGATGTAATGCTCTCAGCACAGAAGAAATGCCCCACTAATGGGAGACTGTGAGCTCCATGCAAACAGAGACCTAATCTATCTGATTTATTGCAGTATCCCCAACATTCCCCTTCACATGCTCTTCACTTTCCCACCTCCATGCCTTTGCCCATGCACTTTCCCTCCACCTGGGATGCCCTTTCCTCTACTCCAGTCTCCATCCTTCTTTTCTTGAAAATCTGGCTCAAATGCTACCTGCATCCCATTGAGGTGACTTCTGTGCCTGGGTCCTCTCTCTGATTAGGATGGAAGCTCCTGGAGCTGAGACTGTGGGATAACCTAATAGTGCAGAGTGCTTAATTGCATGGGCTTAACTCTGGCTAAGTTTACTTAACTTCTCTATACCTCAGTTTGCTTGTCTATAAAATGGGCTTAACCATGGTACCCACCCCTAGGGGTGTTCTGAGGTTTAAATGAGGCAATGTACTTAGGATGGGGTTTGGCGTGGAATAAGCCTTCAATAAGTATAATAAACCTGCACTGTCCAATATGGTAGCCGCAACCCACATGGGGTGATTTAAAGTAAAATTAATCAAAATTGAATTTAATTCCATTCACACTTGAATTCCTCAGTCTCATTAACCATTTTCTTGTGTGACTAGTGGCTACCAAATATGTTCATTAGGACAACCCAGATACAAAACATTTCTATCTTTGCAGAAAGTTCTATTGGGTGGCATTATAAGTGATGATGCTGTGTGCACAATGGGCGCTCCTCCTGGCTCTCCCTGCCCAGCCTCTGATGTCCCTAGAAATAACTGGGGCGCCTCACATGAAAGGGATGAGGGAAAGAAAGGAGACTGGTGGGAAATAAGCAGGATTAGGGGCTAATGAGAGGGCAGTGGAGGAACCCAATCTCTACCTGCTCCCAGCCTGGCAGGAAGTAGGTGTTGACAGCAGCCAGGGACTTTGCAGAAAGAGGCTGGAATATGAAGTGGGGCGGGGTTGAGGTGTGGAGTTACCTAACTGCTCCCGGCAGGTGCCTCAGACGGAGGGAGATGGCTAAAGATGCACCCCCTTCTCCTTGTGGGTCAGATTCTATCAGGGACCCAGAGCAAGGAAGGTATCTAGCACTAACCAGCGTCAGCTAGCCTCAAGAAGTCCCAAGCTAGCCCAGGGATGGGGACGCAGGATGCCCACAGACAGGGAATCAGGGAGAGCCCTGGGCAGAGTGGCTTGAGCTGGCCCAGGGGTTGTTTCAGCCCACATGGACCCCCTCAAGTCCTGAAGATATGGCCACATGGATGTGCTGTGCTCTCAAGCAGATGTGCTCCTGGTTTTTTTATAAACAGTCATTGACAACGTGGCCTCTGCTCTCTTGGAGCTACTGACAGTTGGACAAGAATAATCCCTTAGATGTGATGACCCTTGAGAGTCTATATGTCTCCTTAGATCTTCCCTCCAACTGCGTAAGGACAGGGCAAGCACTGATAGCCCCATTCCATAAATGAGGCAAGTGACACTCAGAGATGTCCTCTTGAAAGGGAGGTCTCATAGGGGAATGGGGAACCTGGCCAGGCCTCACAAGCAGGTCTGATGGTGGACCATCAGGCAGCATGACAGAAATCAAAGGACAGGGAAGTCTTCTGGACTTCCTTCATCACCTTGCATACTTGCTGGACACCCCTCACTGATCAGGTGTTTAAAATCCCAAGAAACACCCTCACTGCCCCAAGACCATCAGTCTGCCCCACCTCTCCCTTAGGGCCCCCGGGGAATGTGGGATCCCAGACAAAGACCCTCATGTCCTCATGCTCTCAGCGATGGGAAGGCAGGCAACAGTGTGGGGCGTGCTCAGTCCTTCCCCATGTTGAAGGTGCAGGGCCAGCATCGCATGCTAGGATTTGAAAGACACCAGGAAAAGTAGTGTCAGCCCTGTGGAAAAAACAAACGTTCAGCAAGGACACATTTGAGTTCCATTTCTCTGCCCCAGACCGTCTCTTCTCGAATATGGACGCTTCGTGCAAAAGGATGTGAGTTTCCCACCCCAACAAACTGAATGAACCGCTTACCAGACTGACCAAGTCCCTGACTCTTACCAGTCAGAGCTGGGTATCGGCGGTGACCTTTGCACAACCCTCGGTGTGGGGTCTCTTCATTAAGGAGATGGGGAGATTGATGATGGGAGAGAAAGGGTGCCTGCAGGGGGCAGTCCTCATTCCTCCTGAAATCCCCCCCTTCTCTGTAGGCCTAGGAGCACGGGTGGGGCTTTTACAGGCATTCAGCCTGGGCTCCCATGCCCTCTGGCATGCCCTCCTGTGCCCGCCTGCCCCCCAGACCTGTCCCAGATCCAAGCATGGGACCTCACTTAATCCCAATTATGTAACGTGCGATCCAACAGTTGGCCAAGAAGGAGGTGCCTGGAGCCTCACCCAGGAGTGGGGGCAAAAGGCTGCAGCTGGGTAGGGCCACAGATCAGGCTTGGTTCCTGCCGGCGGTGACCCCCACTCCTCCAGACACCATGAGTGGCCGAGTGGGAGACCTGAGCCCCAAGCAGGCGGAGACCCTGGCCAAGGTGAGAGCCTCTTTCCCTGGAGCCCCAGCAGAAAAGGGCTGAGGAGAGGGGGGCGGGGGTGGCTGGAACCCTGCCCCACTCTGTTTGCTCGGTGTGTTTTTGACATTTTCTCTTTACTGTCACCTTACCCAGGGTTATGTTCTGCAGTAGCCGGTGGTACCAGCTCTGTCCAGGGTAGGGACCGAGGGAAAAGTACCACTTCCAAGCAGTAACAGTGTGTGTGCCAGATCAAACTTGACTTCTCGTGTGGGAGCCAGAACCAGAGAGCTTTACCCACAGCTGCCCCCTCCCCATCCCTCCCAGGCCCCTTAGGTGGGGAACTGAAGGATGCTAGTGGTGTGCCCTCTGACTCTGTTCCCTCTCCTTCCCCGGGACCTGAAAGATGACCTGTCTGTAAGAGTGAGAGAGAGAGAGCAGGGTGTGATGTCATCCCCACAACCAATGGGGAAGAGAACATGTAATCACTAGTCATGCTTTTGTAGAAAATGGGATGAAAAAAGGAGGAAGCCTCGGTGGGCTAACACACGGACAGAACTATGAATACACTCATACTCCAATCCACTTACCCACCCACCCACTCATTTATCCTTTCTTTCATCCATCCTCCCACCCCACCCACCCATCCATCTATCCCTCCTTCTGTCTATTCACCTACCAATCACTCTTTCCTCTACTCACCCATCTCTCCCTCCTTCCATCCACTGATTTTTCCTTCCTTTTTTTTCCATCCACCCACCCACTCATCCAACCACCCATTCATCCATCCATTCTTCTTTCTATCCATTTACTCAAGATCTATCCTTCCATCCATTCATCTACCCATCTATCCATATACCCATCTCTCATCCTGTCCATCTGTCCACCCATCCTTCCATCATGGGCCAGACTGCATGTGGAAGGGAAGGGATGAAGACAACAATTATTGAGTTTGGGGGCCAACATTCAGTGCAAAAGCCACTTTAACCAGCATCTCCTTTCCCAGTTCCGAGAAAATGTGCAGGACGTGTTGCCCACCCTACCCAATCCTGATGACTATTTCCTTCTGCGCTGGCTCCGAGGTGAGGGAAGAGGTGGGGGAGATCAGGGTGAGGGGCAGCGAGAGGGGCCTGGTCCCAACTGCTTCAGAAGAACTCACGGCTCTCAGGATCTAATCACACCATCCTGCTTCACATGTTCAGATCCAGGAGAGGGGAGGGTGCAGGGAAGGAAGGTCCTACCCAGGCCCCCAGTGCCATGCATAGCTCCTCACACCCCAGGACCAGGACAAAGTGACTACAAGGCAGCCTCTCTCCTGCCTCACACCTTCCTTCCATCTTCACACAGCTCGGAATTTCGACCTGCAGAAATCAGAGGCCATGCTCCGCAAGGTGAGACCTGTCCACCCCTGGAGATTTGGGAAGGGTTTTGTGGGGGGCAGTCCACACCTCAAGCCCCCATCTCCATCCCCTTCTTGGAGGTGCTGGGAGCCCAATGGGGCCTTACCTCTCCTCTCCCTTTCAGTACATGGAGTTCCGGAAGTCCATGGACATTGACCACATCCTTGATTGGCAGCCCCCAGAGGTGAGCCAACACCTCCCCAACACCCCAGTCTTTTACAGACATAACATTAAAGCAGCCTCTAGGTCACTGGAGAGCATGAGTGAAGGGCAGCATGCCCGAGAGGCCGGTGGAACTGCCCACAGGCATGCAGGCACCTCTCCTCTAATAATTATGGATATTTTCTGGGTGCTTATGAGGTCCTGGCCTGAGATGAAACTTTACCTGCATGAACTCATTTAGTCATCACAACTCAGTGAGGTGGGTACAATTGTCCCCATTTTACAGATGAGAACACTGAGGTCCAGCAAAGGTTAAGCACGCTACCCAAAGCCCCACAGCCCCAACGTGGAACTGGGATTTGAATTCATGAAACTGGCCCTTCACCACCACCATTAGCTTGTGCCTCTGGGCCCTCACCCTTAGGGTCTTGCTTAAAGCATCCTGTCTGTGTGGGAAAGAAATTTAGCCCACCAAGTTGTCGGAGAGAACAGTCCCACCACTGGCACCTTGATAAAGCAATGGGCAAAGTTTCATTTGTAGAGCGTGAGCTCTGGCTCAAGCACTGTGCTTGGCCAACGTGATATTGGGGACTTTCCCTAAGGGAGGGGTTATCCAAACCTTCTTAGAGAAGAGGAAGTGGAATGGGACTCAGGTAGGTTTCACTTGTTCAAGGATGCACAGCAAGGAATCAGCAGTGTCTCTATTTGAACCAAGTATGTTGGCCTTCAATATCCATGTTTTCCATCACTAAGCCCAACTTCTCTCAATGCAAATGGACGTGGGAGATGCTGGGGGACAGAATTAAGAAGCCCAGAGGCCTTCAGCCAGGCCCAGCTGAGGCCTGGCTCTGCCATGTACTCGCTATAAGCAAGGCCCTTCCCTCAGGGTCCCTTAGTTTTCTCACCTGGACAATAGTGCCACCCTTCAGGGAGAGTGCTTGTACCATGCTGTGTATAGGCTTGGGCCAGCCAGGTCAGCCTAGTCTGGGGGTCTCCGGGGAGGTGCATAATGCCAAGTTCTGTGTATCTTTCCATGCCCAGGTGATCCAGAAGTACATGCCCGGAGGCCTGTGTGGCTATGACCGGGACGGCTGCCCGGTGTGGTACGACATCATTGGGCCACTTGACCCAAAGGGCCTGCTCTTCTCTGTCACCAAGCAGGACCTGCTTAAGACCAAGATGAGGGACTGTGAGCGCATCCTGCATGAGTGTGACTTGCAGACGGAACGGGTAAGGCACAGGCTGAGCGAGGCGGGCAGCTGGGTGCAGGTGAGGATGCCAGGGGACATAGTCCCAAGAACACACTGTGCTCTCTGCTATCACAGTCAGAGGACTCTGGGGTTAAACCATCTCAGCAGCTTGGCTGCTTCCTAGCTGTGTGGTGTCGGAGGGTCATGTCACCTCCCTAAGCCTATTCCTCACCCACAAAACAAGAATAAAAATAAATAATGTTGCAAAGATTAAATGAGATAATGCAAATGCATGGCCCAGCACACAGCCTCATGCATATTTCTCAACAATACAAGTTACTGTTATTCCGAGTCTTTGCCCCTGCTGTTCCTTCTGTTTGGATAACTTTACCCCCCAGCACATGGCTACCTCCCACACTTCTCTTGGCTCTTTCCCTTTTATCATTCAAGTCCCAAACTTAGATGTCACCTCCTCTGAGGTCCCTGTCTGGGTTAACGTGTGTCCTCAAAGCTCCTAAGCTGTTTATTTGCAGCACTTACCTCAGGACTTATAGTGACCTGGTTGCTTGTCAGTCTCTCCAAGTAGACTGTGAACCCTTTGAGGACAGGAGTATTATATGTTATATTCTCCATATCTGGCACAAAATAGGTGCTTAATAAATATCAATTGGACAGAGGGATGGATGGATGATTGAATTGTAGTATGAATGGATGGATGGGTAAATTGATGGATGGGTGGGTCAATTAATGGATGGATGGACAAACGGATGGATGGATGATAAATGGATAATGGATGATGGATGGATGGATAGATGGATGGATGGGTAGGTGGATGTGGGTAAATGCATTCAGTTTTGTCCGCTTGTTCCTCTGAGGACAGAGTAGGGGACTGGGAGAATCGCTGAGGGGTCATATGCTAGGGTCACCATGTCCCAAGTTCTGAGCCTGCATCCTGAACCTTGGGACTGGTCTTTGTTTTCATCCTTGCAGCTGGGGAAGAAGATTGAGACCATTGTGATGATATTTGACTGTGAGGGCCTAGGACTGAAACACTTCTGGAAACCTCTGGTGGAAGTGTACCAAGAGGTGAGGAGAAGGCCCCCTGGGTGACCCCTGCTTCCTTAATGATGAGCTTGGTCTGCTGTGACCTTGTGGCTCACTCAGAGCCAGGATTTGGTAAAAGGTGGTAGACTTCCCAGGCTCCGGCACTGCAACTCAGGACCCAAAAGGCCTTAATGTGTTTCCCAAAAGACAGGCCTCAGATTCAACACTGTACTGAGACCATAGCGGCCACCTTCTGCCAAACCTTCCCAGCTCTGTCCTCCCTAGCTCTGTGACTCCAGCAAGTCATTTCATGCCTCCATGCTTCAGTTTCCTCATCTACAAAATGTGAATACCGATAGTCTGCATTTCAAAGGGAGGTAGGGATATTCCAGTGGGTTGATATATAAAATGTGTACACAGTGCTTGACAAATTGTGAACATTTAATAAACAATAGTCATTATTATTGTTATACTACTATTACTATAAGATTTATTCTGAAAATGATTATTATTAGAGTGTGGTTGTAATAGTCTGAAGTGAGAAACTCTCCTCCAGAGGCTGGTGGAGGTGATGGAAATAAGGGAAACCCTCCTTAGCCCTTTGAACACTCCAGAGGGGAGATTGCAAAGGTTATGGGGATAGGAGAAGATGAGATGAGATGTGGGCTCTGATGGGGTCTTTCTTGGTTCCACAGTTCTTTGGCCTCCTTGAAGAGAATTACCCAGAGACCCTGAAGTTCATGCTCATTGTGAAAGGTGTGTGGCAAATGACTTCACCTTTTTGTGCCTCTGTTTCCTCATTTGTACCCTGGGAACAATAAAAGTGCCTTCTTCCCTGGGTAGTAGTGAGGCAGGTTGGTTGCTTGGCTGCATGCAAATCACTTAGAGTGCCTGGAACAAAGAAAGTGTTCCATAAATAATAATTTCTATGGTTGGCCTTACTGCAAGAAGAGGCATTCCCAACACTAGCTCTTTCAGGAATCCTGTCTCATTTCTCCCACCCATGTTGATCTCTCCATTCCCAAACTGCCTGTGGCACTGACAGCTGGACAGCCAAGTCTGGCCTTTCCTGTCTGCTGCCTTCTGGAGGTCTCTAGTTGTCCTGTGTGTGTTCATCCTGGTTTTTTCCTGAGTTGTCTGCTCCTTGAAGGCACGGCCTTTGATTTTCCACTTCTGTTGTATCCTTCACAGGCCTGGAACCATGTGGATGCTTAATATGTATTTGTATTGTTGAATGGGTTGATGGATAGAAGGATGGATGGACGTTTGATGGTTGGCTGGTTAATTGGTTGGTTGGTTGATTATTTGGTTAGTTGGTTGTTAGTTTACTGGCCAGTTGGTTGGCTGTCTAGATGAATGACTGGTGGCTGGTTGGATAGTTAGTTGGTCAATTAAGTGACTGGTTGATTGGTTGGTTTGTTGGATAGTTGTTGAGCTTGGTTGACCAATTGAGTGACCAGCTGGCATTTTGTTTGGGTGGGTAGGTGAGTAGCAAGTTGGCAGATTGGTTAGTCAGCTGGCTGATTTGTCATTTGGATGGATCTTGGATGGTTGGCTGGCTGCAGAAGGCAATTGGCTGTGTGGTTAGCTTGTTGCTTAATAGGCTGATGGGTTTTCTGGTTGGCTGATTTGTTAGTTGGTTGTATGACTATTTGGTAGATTGGCTGACTGGTTGGTAGTCTGATTGGTGGGCTGATTAGAAGGTAAATTGATTGGCCATTTTGTTGGTTGGCTGATAGATTGGATGATTGACTGGGTAGCTGGTTAGTTAACTGCTTGTTGGTTATTTGACCAGTTGTGGGCATGGTTTGGCAGTTGCAGGGCATTTTCCAATTCATGACTCCTCCATATTGTTGGCTATGACTATGATGGAGAGAGTGTCCCAGTGGAATAATTTTCTTCTCCATTATCTTTGTTTGTATCTCTCCAGCCACCAAACTGTTCCCTGTAGGCTACAACCTCATGAAGCCCTTCCTGAGTGAAGACACTCGCAGAAAAATTATAGTATTGGGAAGTAAGTAATTCTAGCTCTATCCCCTGAGCTCTGTGCCACCTAGAGTCAGAAATTCCTCCTCAAAAGTGAAGTGAAATGTGTTTTACACTATAGAGTCTTTCTAGGTATCTCTGCCTCATTCCATGTCATTGGTGACAGAGGCCTCACACCTTCCTCCTCATCAGTTTCAGTTTGGTTGATAGTCAACCTCTGGGCTATGGGCCTCATTTTCCTTTCAATACTCATCACCTCAGTGCTTCTAAAGGCAATTTGGGCTGGGGAAGATGAGGAAGAACAGCAGGAAGAGGAGATGTGATTCAGAGAAGGAGGGGTCAACAAGAAGGGACTGGATAAGTAAATAATAATGCATCCATTTGATGAATTATTGGAAAACCATGAAAAATGATTTGATGCCAAGGGAAATGTTATTAAGTTTTTAAAAAGCAGATTATAAAGTGGTGTGGATAGTATCATCTTCCTTGTAAAAACAAAAATATATTGCTAGAAGAAAATGCAACAAAATGTTGATTTGTGGATAGCAAGAAATCAAGTGGTTTTTTAATTTTATTTTTTGTATTTTTTCTGTTTCCTAAAGCTTTTATAATAACATGTATTACTTTTATAAGTAGGAAAAAAATCATTATTTTAAAAAATGATAAGGAAAGAGAAAGAAAGAAGAGAAATCGTTCTTAAACTCAAGCCAATGACCTTGAACTTGGAGACAACTTCTTGCAAGCAGAATGGTCAGATCATCAAATCAGGAGATCTAAGGATCTGGGCGGGTAGAATCTTACAAATCCTGCTTTCTTTCTCTTCCTGATACTTGAGTCTCTGTCTCTGCCCAGTTCCGGAGGGATAGGGAGCTAGGTGGATCACAAGGTAACCCCCCAAGTCCTGGAGCAATGTGGGTAATGCCACACTCCAGGTCCAAGTCCAGGGCTCGTCCTACTTAGTGGCACACAGGACCCTGTGCATTTGGCCCTGGTGTGCCAGGCATTGTGGTCTTTGCTTTTATCCCACTGGTGGCAAGGAATATCCCATGGCCACAGTAGGGCTGGGGGTGGACAAGGGAGATAGTCTGGATTGGTCATAAGACCCAGAATGCTTAGAGCTTTGCACAGGGCATGAAGAACAGTAATGAGCATTATGGCTTTAGTGATTAAGCAGCACAGAAAGGGAAGGTCCATTCAAAGGCCCAGGACTATCCATCCCCCACCAAGAGGTCTGTCTTGAGTATGCCACTTACATGTTATATGGCCCCCAACAAGCTCCTTGACCTCAAAGCCTTTAAAGTCTCCTTAAGACAATTAGATGATTCTTATCTTCACTACTCAGGATTGGAAGACCCTCAAAAATGTGCAAACCCATCAGCTCAAAGGAAACATTTTTCCATAGCAACACAATGCTGGAAGACACTTTCTGCAGCCCGAGTCCTGGAAGGCTGGGGAATTGGCCCTGGTAGCCTAGTCCCTGTAGGGCTTCCCCAAGCTCAGGCGCCCCCTGGTGGGAATGGGGGGCTGACAAGTACCCTCCATGCCTGATAACAACCCTTCAACCCCTCTGCCCACAGGCAACTGGAAGGAAGATTTGCTGAAACTCATCAGTCCCGAGGAACTGCCTGCTCAGTTTGGGGGGACTCTGACCGACCCAGATGGGAACCCCAAATGTTTAACTAAGGTACGAAGAGCCCCAGACAGGGGAGGGGAGAGGAGTAGGGCTGAGTTCCTTTCTCACCCACTCACTCATTCCACAAATGTCTATGGAGAGAGACCCCTGTGAGCCAGGTATTGAGCTAGACAGTCCCAGCCCTACTATCACCGGGCTCTCAGCAGCTGTGCAGGCAAACAAGAAATGAGGAAAATGACTCTGAGGGATGAGCTGGAAGGGGAAGTTTCCAGACGAGGCTTTGACCCTGGAGGGTCAAGGAAGGCTTTCTGAGGGTGGTGGGGAGAGGACAGGGTGAGCAGGATACTTCCAGAAGATGGTGAAAGCATCTCAGGCAGGAGAAACAGCATAAAACAGCACAAGCAATGCAATGGTCAAAAGAGGGAAGCAAACCCATTCTGTCCTGTGTCTGCAGATCAACTATGGTGGGGAGATCCCCAAGTCCATGTATGTGCGGGACCAAGTGAAGACTCAGTATGAGCACTCAGTGCAGATCAATCGTGGCTCCTCACACCAGGTGGAATATGAAATTCTGTTCCCAGGCTGTGTCCTCAGGTAAGGGCCAGGACACCAACCCATCTCTGGCTGGTCTTACACCCTCAGGGTCCCATCAGACTGAGCAGCAACTTGTCCCCCTCCCACCGCCCACCCAGGTGGCAGTTCTCCTCTGATGGTGCAGACATTGGCTTTGGGGTTTTCCTGAAGACCAAGATGGGGGAGCGGCAGCGAGCCGGGGAAATGACAGAAGTACTCCCCAGCCAGCGTTACAATGCCCACATGGTGCCTGAGGATGGGAGCCTCACCTGCTCAGAAGCTGGTGTCTGTAAGTCTACCCTGGCTGGGCCCCAGCTCTGGAAGCCTGGAGCCACCTGTCCCATGGTTTAGAGGAGTAAACAGAGAGGCAGTGACTCCTCCCCACCCCAGGAACATACAGCCTAGGTTAGTGCCGTTTATTCACACAGTTGGTCATTCAGGCTACACTCTCAAGCATTTACTACACACCAAGAGCTAACGACACACAGGCCTTGAAGAGGCTGAGAGCACTCAGGCCACAGGACACAGGCAAGGGACAATAAGGCAAGTGTGACATTTCCCAGGAAGAAACTGGGGTTCTGAGAAGTAAATCAGCTTGTCCAGAGCCACACAGCTAAGTGTGATGCCAGGGTCCCACCTCAGCCTCATGGTAGCTGCATAACCCTGGGCAAAGTCTTACCAATCTGGAGCCTTGGTTTGCTCACTTGTGAAGAGAGGTTATAACCTCTGCCTCTTGGGTGGTTGTGAGGAAGTAGAGGGTATGCACTGGCCTCACCCAGCACCTCACTTTATCCAAAGGGGCTGGGAGGACTTTGACATTCCCAACTGTCCCCCAACCCCTATCATGCAAGTGTCCAGGTGTGGAGACAATGGGACGCTGTGGCCATTGTTCTCATTGCCAGTTGGTGCAACTAAAGCCAGGCTGGGCATGCGCCAAGAGGAGGTCAGTGTCTGTTTTCAGACATGGCTCCAGGGTGACAGTTCCCATGGGAAAGGGAACAGGAGTGGTGGGAACTTGGCCCAGCTTAGCAAACATAGTAGGTAAAAACACAGCTTGTCCTCCCTCCTGTGGCCGGGGCAAGGACATGGGGAGTGTGAAGCCAGACCTAACTACCCATCTGTCCATCTGTCCCCCCAGATGTCCTGCGATTTGACAACACCTATAGCTTTGTCCACGCCAAGAAGGTCAGCTTCACTGTGGAGGTGCTGCTCCCAGACGAGGGCATGCAAAAGTATGACAAGGAACTCACCCCTTTATAGGCAGCTCGCTCACTTCTCTGAGACCCCTGACCCTCTCCTTTCTCTATCAATATCCTACCACCCTCTCTTCCCTCAGAAATTGATCATTAATCCTCTTGACTCTGTGAGATTAGTGAGTAGAGAAAGAGCTGCCTTGGGGAAGACTTATGTGCTGTGGTTAGATCAGGAAAGGTATGAGAGGCACAGTTTTGGAGGATGCCAAGATTGCATAAGAGGAAGAAGCAAGGTGAAAGCAAGAGGTGATGTCATTGAAACCCAAGAAACCAGAAAATGAATCCTTAGCTTTTGTCCTCACTTCTCCTAAGGCATTTGTGTGTGTTCAAATTTCTTCCCTATGAGCTATGAGCCACTTGGGTTACAGATATATCTAAATTCCTTTTACTTCTACTCCTTATATAGTAGGTGCTCAATGTATGCTTGTGAAGTTGAATGAAGGTAGTAAGCAGGTAATTCACCAGTATGCAGGACAAGAAGGAGCTCACCCAGAGCACATTTCAGCACCTTGGACAGAGACCAGGCTGTGGAAGGGGTAGACTCTCCTGGAGACCCAGGTGATCCAGCCCCCTGGTTTCTGGGAGTGGCTGCCCCCTCAGGTAGGTAGGAGATGCCTACATAAGGCTTTGTCTGATTCAGGGCACACAACTTTCCCAACCCATCACTCCCACCCTCACCCCCTTCCTTGGAACTCACAGCTTATATTTTAAGCAATTAAAGAAGCTTTACTGAAAGCAAAGGAGGTCCTATCTGGCTCAGGCTGTAGCCTGGTGATAATAATTTAAAAGTCTCAGCTATCATCTGGTGAGTGCTTTCTTGCATACCCCACATGGTGCCAAGTGCTTTATGAGTTTTGCTCATTTCACTCTCAAACCTTCCCTGGGGGCCGCTTATCATGGTCATCTTATGGATAAGAAAACTAAGGCTTAGAGAGGTGACCCCCAACATCATATAGCTCTTAAGTGGCAGATTCAAGACCTAGGGTTTGTTTTTTCTTTACTCCAAAGACATTGCTTTTAATGGTCTATAATACCACTTCCTAAGACCCTACTTTCACAAAGAAGGAGAGAAGGAATGACTTGTTTGTCCTAGATTTTCCAGCAGAAGTGTCCTGGGTGTCACCCTCTCCAATCTCAGTTTGTGGGTAAAGTATGTGTTATGCCCATTGGTCAGCTGGGGCAATAGAGACCCCAGTGCTCAACTGCATGATTTTTGTCCAAGGAAACTCACAGCAAAATGGACTAGGGCTTTGCTTCTAAGCCTAACACCCTGTCCATTCACATGGCCTCTGAGAAGCATGACCCCCTGACACCCACCATGGCTTTGGGTGACTGAGGGAGAAGTTGGGTCTCCAAGACATTCCTGTTCCAAGCCAGGGACACAGAGACACTGGCTTGAAATCTAGGACTTCTTACCAGAAGGTACCAAATTACACAGAGAACGTGGGTAGGTGGGAACCAAAGGGCTGGCTTGTCCTTGGGAACGAGCTGCCCAGAACCAAGGCTACTGGAGTGAGCCAGAGTGGAAGGCCTGACTCCAAAACCGATCAAGCAAATGTTCAGCAATGGCTAGCACTTTCCATCCGCACTTATGGGTGCAGGATTTTATCTCCATTTTATAGATTGGAAACTGAGCTCCCAAAAGACACTGGCCTGGTTTCCTTTGGCCTATGGGTAGCAAAAATAACACTTAAGGCCACCCTCCCCCACCTACTCACTCCCACCAAATCCACATTACTGTAGCAATTTTCCAGAATAAGACAAGACTGCTGACTCTCAGAGTTGGGGAAGGTGAGGGAGGAAGGAGAGGAAGAGGAAGAGAGGGTTGTCAGATTTTTGGGGGGGAAAGCAATATATGGAACATACTTAAAATTGTTTATCTGAAATTAAAACTTAATGGGGCATCCTGTATTTTATCTGGCCACCGTACAAATGAGGGAGAGGGAGAGGGAAGGGAGAAACAGGGGAGAAAAGAAAGAGGGGCATGGGGTCATTCTCTTGGAAGACTGTGGTAGCACCAGCAATGCGGGTCAAGGGGTTCCTGGGAGTGGTTGGCCCAGAGTTGATGGTGCAGCACCACCAGATGCCCTCATTTGCCTGATCTCCTCTACTGCCGATCAGAGACTTCACTCTGAGCAGAAGGGTACTTGCTACCCGGAGGCAGGGGCAGCCCCGGGAGCCTAGGCCAGGGCTGAAGCCAAGAACCAAAAAGCGCCCCTCAGCATCTGCTGACGCCCAGCCACGGCAAACCAGCTCCTACTCTATTTCCACCATCAGTGGGAAATAGCCCTCCCGGGCTCCCAGCCTCACTCAGGGGCCACTTAGTTCCAGTTCTCAATGTCCAGGAGGTGGTGAAGTGGGGAGGGGGAAAGGCCCTACTTTGTCACCGTGGCTAACGGGCACCCCATTCCAGCAGTGGTCAGCAAGCAGTGTAGGGGCAGGAAGACCGAGGCCCGCATGCTCCCTACCGTGTGTGAAGGGCAATTACATTTCTGTGCCAACGGCCCAGAAGTGACCAGGAAGGAAAGGTCTCGGCTGCCCTTGGTGGCTGCAGGCTATTTCCCATAAGACAGATCAAATTTGGCAGTCTGGGCCACTTACCATGCAGACTCCAGGCCAGGGCAACCCATGGGCAGAGAACAAGCCAACTGGTGCTAAACAGGCACCCTCCCCGGGAAGCCACTACTGCAGTGGCCTCTCCAGGGAGCCCACTTCACATCATGCAGTTAAGAGGTCATATTTATCCCCCAACACACATGAGTGCCAGGGAGAGTTAAGGCAAGACCAGAGCACTAGAGAAATAGAAATCCTTATTGTGTGTAAATAAAAGGGTGGTTTAGTTGTCTTCCAAAGGGCCTGCTGCCTCCCAGCTTTCCTTGATGATAGACTGGGACATCATATCAATCTCCTCTTCAGAAGAGGGTCTCTCCATTGCCCCGGCCACTGACTCCATCTCCCGGGTGTCCTGATCGGACAGGCCGCCCCCGCCCCCAGCATGCTCCCCAGCCAGGCGAGGGGGCAGTGCAGCTGGAAGACCTTGCCCACCTTCTTCAGGGTCAGCAGCAGAGTGACCCCACTGAATGCCAACACCACCGCCATCAAGTCCTTCAGTGTCTTGCAAGAGGCTGGGAGGGATGGGGTGAGGGAGTGGCTCAGGACTGCCCAGAGGTGCGGGACAGGCCATGCAGGACCGCTGGAGCGGACCTCGAGCCCAGAGTTCTTCAAAGTAGGAAAAGAAAAACCAGGAACGTGTGGGGAAGCAGGGTGTGGCTGGGGATAGGACAGGGCAGTGAGGTCAGGACTGAAGGCAAGTGTCCATGAACCTGGATGGTGGAGGGGGTGACCAGACCTTTCCGGGCCTAGGTTGCCTCCCAGCCCTGCACCTCCCTTTAAACCATGACGTCGGCAGCTTCTTGAACTTCAGTGGCCCCACAACCACCATATGGGTGTTTCCTTCACCTGGGAACTCTGGGGAGGGGAAGCTGTTAGTCCTGGCATCTTTCCCCCCTCCCAGCTCCTGGCAGAGGCTCTGAGCCAGCTAACTCCTAAGTAGGTGTGTGTTCAACTGCTAAATGGGGGCGGGGGCAGTGAGGTGTCACCTAACAGGAATTAAGAGAAAATAACTGAACAACACAAATAGCCATCCCCAAGGTACTGATTCAATTCTAATACTTCCATCCCATGGATATACATCATAAATGTCAAAGAGGTATCTGACCGACAGAGCTGTCTGTAGAGTATTCTAGAAGGTTATAGAATACCATAAAAACTGGACCATTATATTCATGTGTACATACAACAAAACCTGCCTGGATATGGTTACACTAAGATGTTCGTTAATGATGGTTTGTGTTGTAGGATTAGATCTTTTTTGAAGTATCTAAGTTGTCTTGGATGGTTATATATTTGTTTATTGTATTTGCTTGGTAAAGGAGGGCAGGAGAATGAGTTATTAGTGTCCCTGGCATAGGTCCTGGTGCCAAGCAGAGCAAGCTTCCCCCTCCAAGCTCCATGGGACAGAAGAGGCAGCTGCAGGCGACCTGATGGCCCACAGCCTACCCCACCGCAGCCACAATTTCTTCCCAGCCCCTGCTCCCTGACTTACCACCCTCTCTACCCTCCCAGCCCAGGGGCCATGCCCGTGGCAGATTCAGTGACATCCATTGGCCACACAAGCCATGGCCCCGCCCCCCCAGTAGCCCCTCTAACCTGGTCCTACTCTGCCTTACCACAGTGCCAGCCTCTTTGTGGATGGGAGCAGCTGAAGTCACAGCCGTCATGCACAGAGCTCTCCCACTTACCAGCTGCGAGCTGCCAATGGTCCAGACAGAAAGACATGCTCAGTTGGGGGGTTGGGGGGAGTAGGGGGAAGACAGTCTGCCCCGGGGGAGAGGCCTGCCCCGAATCCCAATTCCAGCATGGCCCCTATTAGCTGGGTGACAGCAGGCCATCCCCTGGCCTCTCTGGACCCCCCTCTCCCTGGTTTGCCTATACCAGGGAGAGGCCACCTACATTTCCAGCATAAGGATTTCCCATGGTACAGATGAAGCATCCCAGTATAGGGCCAGGTGGGGCCTTCCACCTCTCCCTACTGCCCAGCTTCCAGGACCCAGGGCCCGCACATCATGGCAGCAAACACTTTCACTTTGGAAATGGGCCCCCCTACCCCCAAGGCCCAAAATAGGGAAGGGGTTTGCCCAGTGTCCCACGGCTCGAAAGAAAGAACCTTCACCTGTATGAGGAAGTGTTGTAAAAACAGGATTTCCGACCAGTCTCAAAGGGTCTTGTCCAACTCCAGATGCTCACCAAGCAAGTGATATACACCTTGGAAGGATAGACTAAGGAAGAATCTGGAACACCAACACCCATTGAAAGGGTCCTCCTGGGCTCCCATGGCTCCTCTGGATCCCTATCCCACTGCCATTCTCAGGGGTTAGGGTTGCCAGATAAAATACAGGCATCCAGTTAAATATCTTAAAATTTAGTCTAAATGGGTCTCGGGGAATATGTGTGACCTGTTTATACTAAAAAAAATCATTTTTTATTTGAAACTCAAGCTTCACTGGAAATCCTGTAGTTTTATTTGCTGAATCTGTAGACCCTATCAGGGGATCCAGTACCCCTCTCTGGGCTGAGCCCCAGCTCTACCCAAAATAGTCCTGGGAAGGGAAGCAGAGTAATAGGAAGAGAGTCCCCAGACCTCCAGCTGGGACTGAGGCACGGCCCTCACCTCATTCTCTTCCACATCATTGTTGAGCATGAAGGCCTCCACGCCGAACTGTAGTGTCTCATCCTGCTGGGACCAAGGGCCAGAACTGGGGCCTATTGAGTGGCACCTGGGGACAGCCAAGGGGACCAGAGGGACCTTCAGCTCAGAGACTGGCCAGACCAAGTTTCCTGGGAAGGCATGGAGAGGCTCATATTCTGGGACCTTCTTGCCACTTAAAGCCACATTAAAGAATGTCCACCCCATTACTGGAGCTCAGGGACAGTTGTGTTTAGCCTGAGCAAAGAGCAGATGTTAGAAAATCAGCCCCAAGTGATAAGACTCTAAGGCTTCTGCAGCCGCTCAACAGCTTGCACCCTGGCTGGGAAGGACAGCCCATCCTCTGCCAAACTCACAGCCCAGGTGGACATGTTCAGACCCAGACAAGTTCAAACCAGACACAAAAAAAGGCTGGTCACCAATGACCAAGTGCAAAAAGATAGACCTCTATACGTGATTACACCAACGGTCCAGCTAAGCCAAGACCCCAGGGTAGGGATAAGCCCTCTGCCCTCCCTCTTGCTCTCCCCGCAGCCTCATAGACCCTCGGTGGAAGACAAGGGTGTATATCCTCTGGGAGTGGTTCAGGTACCGGTTCTGAGAGCCCACACACTCATCCACATAGAGTTTCACAGCCCAGTTGGATACCGGCTGGATGCGGACTTCAAGAGTCCGCCATGAGCCTTCTACATAGGCAAGCCATCTGAGGGAAGAGAGGGAAGAGGGTTATTCCCAGCAAGTAGTCACGGTCGCCTCCTAACAAGCATCTACTGCATGTCTATTAGGTCGCAACCATAATTCCATTTATTCCTGAATGGTCCTAGAAATGTTTGCTATACCCATTTTACAGGTGGGATGATGGAGGCTCAGAGAAAAGGTTGAACTTCAGTTCTCTTACCCTGGTCTCATCTACCAAATGGGTGCACACCTGTCCCCCCAAGGGCAGAAGACTGAGGCCCGACACAGGATGGTATAGGTGGCCCACACTCTGCCCTCCTTAGGCAATCCTCAGGGGTCCCCACTCCACCCCCACCATGGCTACATACATCAGCCCTGAGACTCACCGCGCAGTACCTGGAGGGTCACCTGCAGGGGCTGTGGGGTATGGGGTGAGGGCTCCTGCGGGGGGTCCTTTGGAGGGCTCTGTGGGGTCCATAATGGGCCGGCTGCAGCAGAACTGTTTGCTTCCTGCCCGAGGAGCAGCCTAGGCTGGGTGACTGCAGAGGAGGGGGCACCATAGGTCAAGCGGGTCTGGTGGGTCCCCACAGACAGACTGAAGGGCAAGCCCTGGGCAAGTTCCCACGGGGGAGGTAATGGGAGTGGAAAGGTCAAGGAGAAGCTGCTAAATAAGCTTGACCAGCACTGAGTATCATCATAGCTGTCGTTAGGGGCAAATTCACACATGCTGTGTGAACTGCACGACCACCTCTGTTTTACAGATGTGGAAATCGAGGCAGGAAGTCCTGCTACCATCTGCCCATGGTGCTTACATGCAGCTATCAGCTGCAGAACTCAGATTCAAACTCCGAAGCAAGGGCTCTTCTGGAAATATTGAAAGGTTGGAGTTTTGATATGGTCAGACTCAGAGGATACCAAATGGCATGAAAATGAAAGCTGAGTTTAACTTTACCCCCTCCCTATCAGAAACGTCTTTTCATCTGGGCGAGCAACTGTTTAAAAGCTCACTCACCCCTGCATGGCCCCCAATGAATTCTTTTTACCATTTGGTCTTCTGACCACCTTGCTGCACTATCTCAGGAGGGATCATCTCAACCCAGAGGGCCTCAGGCAGACCAAAGACCAGAAAGGAGTTTTAGGGGGTTTTTGTGTGTGTGTTTTGTGTGTGTGTGTGTGTGTGTGTGTGTGTGTGTGGTTTTTTTTAGATAAGAATTTAAGGCATTTGTTTAGTGTTTGCTAGGTGTTTACTTCATGGCTGGCTCTGTCTTAGAGGCCAGAGGTACAGAGGTGGGGTGGGACCCTGCCCCCAAGTTTGGCCTGGCTGGGGAGCCCAAGCCTCAAGAAGCAGGACTGCCCTCAAGTCCAGAATGGTCCTGTTCAGCCTGGGACAAGGCTGAAAGGCTCCCAAGAAGCAGGGTGAAGGTCAGGGAAGAAGAACGGGTGACTCAGGGTTCTGGTGTCCTCAGCTCTCAGCGGGGGAAGAAACAAGGGACTCCAGGGCTGGAGGCTGTGGGAGGTGAGGCTTGGCATCCTGGGCATCCCTGGAGGAGGGACCTTCTTTCCTAAGGGCCTATGAGTTGCTGTGCTGGTTGTCTTTCAACACTTGGCCTCACCTCCCACAGCCTCCAGCCCTGGAGTCCCTTGTTTCTTCCCCCGCTGAGAGCTGAGGACACCAGAACCCTGGGTCGCCCGTTCCTCTTCCCTGACCTTCACCCTGCTTCTTGGGAGCCTTTCAGCCTTGTCCCAGGCTGAACAGGACCATCCTAGACTTGAGGGCAGTCCTGCTTCTTGAGGCTTGGGCTCCCCAGCCAGGCCCCTACTGCTGCCCAGGCCAGACAGCGTGGGACAAGTTATCCTCAAGGAGGCTCACCAGGTGCACTGCTGGCAGGGGGGAGGCTCAGCTCAGGGAGGGCAGGGGGAAGGACCCCCACCCAGCACTCCACATCCTAAGGGAACCTCACTGCCCAGACCTCACCAAGCTGCAGCAAGACCAAAACAACCTGCAGGAGCCCCCTGGCGGCGGCCATAATGAAAAGAAACATGGCCAGCCCCCCACAAACTTCCTTAAATTGGCCCAGAAGAGGCTGGGGAAGGAACCGCTTCCCCTGGAGCCCCTATGGCTGAGTGGGGCACAGGCCAAATACTTCCACACTCCCCCACCTGCCCGCCATGCATGCCTCCTGATTTTTAGAAAGGACCCCATAGTCCTCCTTACTCATGAGGATTTAATAAGGTTAGTTAAGAGTTACCGCTGACGGAAGGCTTACCGCACAGCGGGCCTCATTTCCTCAGCTGTAGGATGGTGATGGCGTCTATTGCCTTGGCTCTTACGAGGTTATATGTAACACGAGGCTCGGTGCAGCGCCTGCCATACAGCAAGCGCTCCATCCAGGTTTTCTGTGGGTGTCTTTCATAACTCTCGTCCAAGGGGAGGGGGGCAGCGTGATGACTGAGGGTGCTGTACGGCAAGATGATCCTGTCTGGGAGGAAAAGTCGAGAAGCATTCATGGGGCAGATACCATCAGAGCTGGACGCTGAGGGCTGGCAACAGAGGAAGACAGATGGGGAGAGGGCACTCCTGGCCGGTGGCGTGGCCTGAGTGAGGGCACAGAGGTTAACGTGCAGGGCACATCCGGGGAACGGCAAGGCCTCAACGGAGGCAGGAATGCAGGTGCGCGGATGCGTCACGGTGAGAGAGGCTACCAAGACCTTGAGGCTCTGAGTGCCAGGCTGCGGTGTTCAGACTGGATCCTGGGGGCTGTCAGGAGTCATAGAAGGTACCAGAACAGAAGGCCTCTGGGGAGATTCAGCCACCAGCATGATCAGATCAGAAGAATGTTCCTTTATTCATTGGGCATTTAAGGAGTTTCCAAGATTTTTAGTTCCTACAAATAAGACCATGACAATGACCCTCAGCTGCACACCTTGGGACGATCGCCCATTATTTCCTCTGAATAAATTCTTAGTAGTGGAATCCTTGAAGCATATAATTGGCATAATTTATATCTGGTTGGTTATCAGGTGGAATGATTCAATCATTTGTCCTTGAAGGGGAGGCTTCTTGACACACTGATAATAGCCAATGTTTGTGGAGCTCTCTCTGGTGAGCCCTGCTCTGGCTGAACGCTTTGTGAGTCATTTCTCCTGTAATCCTGGCAGCAGCTTCAGGAGGTCATTACAGAGAATTGTTTGGTGAGGAAACCAAGGCTCAGAGAAGTTAGGTAACTTGCCCATGATCACACAGCCTGTGAGTCAGCTGCTCCCCAACTGTGTAGAGAGCCACGGGCTTGGAGGCAGATACAGAATCAGAACTGGGCTGGGGGAGGGGGGTTAGGGGAGAGGGAGAGAGGGAAGGTGGAGGAGGTGGGAGGAATGTTGAGTTATGTGGGTGGGCAGGGAGGGGTGGGGGCCAGACTGTGTGAGCTTGGGCCAGTGACTCCAACTCCAGGAAACAGGGACCTAACTATGATGTGATTGTAAAGAGTAAATGAGCCACATCACAGGAAGTGCTTAGCACAGAACTTGACCCACACTGTTCTCAATAATCCTGGAGGCAGTTTGAACCAGCCAACAAGAGCATGTTTTGTGGTGCTGCCTCCTTGTGGTGATGCTGAGCATTGCATGAAGGTGGCCACTGGGATTCCCAACTCCCAGAATGCGCTTGGACACAGCCCTGAGGAGGGTGGGAAAAGACAAGCCTCCCTGCCCCCCGATCCCAACAGGGGTCTGGCCCTTCTCTCAGGTAGTGGAGGAAATATTGGGCTGGAGGAAGCGCAGAGAAGGCTCCCATGCCAGTCCTAAGGGATCAGAGGGTACCTTGAGGGGGAAGGTATTAAGTGGGCTATAGTCAGGGGAGGGTGCGTGGGCCTGCAGGAAGCAGTGGGGGAAAGGTTGGAAGGGAGTGTCCCAGTTGGAGGGAACAGTGTATGAGAAAGCCCAGTCGAGACAAATGCCAGATCCAAGAAACCAAAAAGGACAGAACGGCTGAAATGAAGATTTAGAGTAGGGGGCAAGGGTGGGGTCTAAGGGCTCTACGAGCCACCGCAAGGGGTCTGGACTCTGTTCTGAACATTTTAAGAAGTGGTTGGCTAGATAGAAAAGCTGGGGGCAGGATGGGGGGAGACAAGCCAGAGGCTGCTGCCCTCATCCAAGCCTGGAGGGGACAGATAGGGCATGTGGTGGCAGAGGATTGGGGCCAGAAGCTACATGAGTGAATGGAAACACCCAGGGAAGAGTGAGTGAGAAAGGCCTGAGCCCAAGCATCAGGTGCTGGGGTAGCAGCTGGAGGAGGAAAAAGCTGGAGTGAAGGCTCCAGACAAGCAGGCTGCAGCCAAGGCCACCTTCCCTTCTCCCTGCCTGGCTGTTTGGGGAGGAGAAAGAGCAGAGCAGGGCTGAGTCTTACCTGTGACCCTGAAGGCTGTGAGGCTTCTGCCAAGTCACTTGCCCTGTCTGATCCTAGATGGGGGTCTGCACAGGAGGATGGTGCTATGACCCACCTCCTGGGTTGGCAGGAGGGCCAGAGCAGTGGTGTGCTGGTAAACATTTAACCCTTGGCTCCCCCGGCGGGGGGACCCTGATTTGTTGATCTCCATGGTGTAGAAAGTCCCCTCGTGACCTATTTCAGGCTACCCAAGAGAAATCACTAAGCAGAGTTGAGAAGCTATACTTTTTTAGAGTTACTGCACGTTGCCCATCAGAGTTGGGCAGGTCCAGAAACACGGCAGTGGCCCCTTGCCCCACCAGTCGCTCCACCATGGCCAGACCTAGACCGGAGGCTCGTCCGGTTATTACAGCAACCAGGCCCTTCACGCTCCAACATGCCGCAGCTACCTTGTGCTAGCCTCTCCCCATTATTTAACCTTTTTAAAGATTTTATTTATTTATTTGAGGGGGGGGTACGAATGGGGGAGGGGCAGAGGGAGAGAGAGCAGCAGACTCCGGGCTGAGCGTGGAGCCCAAAGCAGGGCTGGATCCCAGGACCCTGAGAGCATGACCTGAGTCGAAGGCAGACGCCTAACCGACAGAACCACCCAGGCGCCCCTCCCCATTATTTAATTTTTAATAATGGCTATGTTTAAAATGATTCCTAAAAAGGTAACGATCTCGGTTCTGGCCCCTGTGAACACCTCTAGCACTCACTGGCCACAGCAAGAGGACGTGCAAAGTAAGCCTCCAGATGGGCCAGGCCTTAGGCATCCAGGAGAGGCCCCACTTCGGCCTAGGGGGCTGCTGGGCCCCTGAGCAAACATTAAAGGAGCAAAGGGAGCAGCACGCTGATTCCAGTGCCCCCAGGCAAGCCACGGGTTTGCCCACCACCCCACCGCTCCTGCCCGAGTTCACAGGTGGCAGGCACAAGACCTGCTCATTCCCAGGGGCATCACCTCCCAGGAGACCCAAGACTAACTCCTGCTCTTGGAGAACGAATTTCCCCCAGCCCCACCTCAGGAAAACCATGAGTCGTAGAGTCATTGGTGAACACCTTTTTCTTTGAAAAACCCCAGGAGGCGTTGGGGACTCCTTAGACCCCACTGCCTAGGCCTGGAGCTATAGACATGCCTGCAAGGCTCCGTGTCCTGAGCCAGAGGCAGTGGGTGAAGATGCTGGCCTAGGATGGACATTAACACCACAGAGCAGAGTCCCTGTCATGGGTGTGAGGGGGATGGGCAACAGCTTCCACCAGCCAGACTGTGCTGATGACGTGGAGAGAGTATGGGAGTACTGGACTACCTTGTACCTATGTGACCTCAAGCCTCAGTTTCCTTATCTCTAAAATGGGGATGATTTAGGGGCACCTGAGTGGCTCAGTCGTTAAGTGTCTGCCTCTGTCTCAGGTCATGATCCCAGGGTCCTGGGTTCGAGCCCCGCATGGGGCTCCCTGCTCAGTGGGAAACCTGCTTCTCCCTCTCCCATTCCCTCTGCTTGTGCTCCCTCTTTCGCTGTGTCTCTCTCTGTCAAATAAATATATAAAATCTTAAAATAAAATAAAATAAAACGGGGATGATTTTGTCTACTGCATAGGATTCTTTTTTTAATTTAAATTCAATAAATTAACATGTAGTGTATTAGTTTCAGAAGTAGAATTTAGTGATTCATCAGTTGCATATAACACCCAGTGTTCATTCCATCACGTTCCCTCCTTAATGCCCATCACGCACTTACCCCATCCCTCCACTCCCCTCCCCTCCAGCAACCCTGTTTGTTTCCTATAGTTAAGAGTCTCTTATGGTTTGTCTCACTCTCTGATTTCGTCTTATTTTTCCCTCCCTTCCCCTCTGATCTTGTTTTGTTTCTTAAATTCCACATATGAGTGAAATCATGTAATTCTCTTTCTCTGATTGACTTATTTCGCTTAGCATACCTCCAGTTCCATCCACATTGTTGCAAATGGTAAGATTTCAATTTTTTGATGACTGATTAATATTCCATTGTGTATATATACCACATCTTCTTTATCCATTCATCTGTCAATGGACATCTGGGCTCTTTGCATAGTTTGGCTATTGTGGACATTGCTATAAACATTGAGGTACTGCATAGGATTCTTGGGAGAATCACATGGTCATCACAGAAAAAGAGGAGCTGCCTGGCAGTAAAAAGGTAGCATTTACTAACCATATACAGTGGACAGCAGTTATCCTTCTTCAGGATGAGGAGGCTCGGAGGGGTGAGTGGCTTCCACAGTGATGGAGTGAATGAGCTCACAGCTAACTTGCCTGAGGTTTCAGGCTTTACCCTGGCAGGCCATGAATGGGGGCCAAGTGGGGGAAGGGGGGGAAGGAAGAGGCCAGAACCAGGTTCCGCTGGGATTGCCAGGGGGCCCCTGAACCTGGGGCCCCCGTGTCTGCCACTGTGAAGGGGATTCCAAGAAGGGCCCAGGCTCTGGAAAAGGGCTCCCTCACTCACCTCTGCAACCCCTGGCGTCAGAAGCCTGACTCAATTCAAAGGACCAGATCATCCGGTGGGAAGCCTCCTCAGTGGACTTCCCAGAGACAAAGGGAAGACAAAGATATCCCACCAGAAGGCTTGAAGCCATCCACCCACCCAACCTCTACACACCTCTAACCTTCTGACCTGGTATCTGCTCACTGATGCTGAAAGTTGAGAGAAAATGAAGCTATTTGTCCCAAGGCAAGAAAAGAACATGTTTGCACCATGATGTCAGTGACCAAGGTAGCGACCAAGTGAGCAGGGAACTGGGTGGCAGTGCCCAGATGTCATAGGGGCGCAGGTGTGGGTCAACCCTGGTGGGAAGATGGGGAGGTGCAGGACTGGAGAGGGGCCTAGAAGGGGGCTCAGAGCATTGAAGGGAGCCGGAGGGAGCAGCAGGAGCCTGGGCGCAGGGCAAGGGGAGCCTGGGAAAGGAACCCAGCTGCTGTGGGAGGAGGGCAGCAGAGAAAGGCCCACCATCAGAGACTCACCCTGTAGCTAGACTCCCCCAGAGCATGAGCCACACCCTGAGCCCCCATCCCGTCTCACCAGCAGTCCTGCCCAGCCCCTAGGCCCCTGGTAAGTCCCCATCCAGGTGCAGGGGGTCTCTCTGGGGAGGGGGCTAGCTGCCAGGTCTGCACCCAAGCTGCGAGGGGCATGGCCAGGGTCTCGGCTGGTTTGTGGCTTGGGTCAGGGCTGAGCGACAGGGACCTAGGCCTGCTTCTGCCCCATGCTTCCTATCCCAAACCCCACTCCCCATCTCTCTACCCCTCTGAGTTGTTAGCAGCCAAAAAAGGGCCTGGCCCAGAATCAAGGAGGAATGCCCCCTTCAGTGCTCCCGGGGACGGCCTCCTGGGCCGCTCCCTTTTCTCCACGGTTCCTGAGTCTCCTCCTGGGAGTCCCCCGTTGATACTCCTATGGGGATTGTCTTCATCTTGGGCACCTTCAGGCTCCGGTGGTATCCCTTGTGCAGGACACAAGTGCATCTTGTGTTGGTGCTTTAGGAGGCTTGCAGAGAGGTCAATGCCCAAAGGAGACTGGCAGCACCAGGGGTGGGATCCCAGGCATCTGCAGGGGAGCGTTGGTGGGTGAGGAGTACCTGACATACTGTGAGCCATGCGTGGCCGGAGAAGTCAGCCCCTACCGCTGAGGGCCCCCGGGGCCTGCTCCCCACCACCACACCCCTGCTCATCCCCAAAAGAAAAGGAGAAGAGAACTCAACTTCTTGAGGATTTATTGGGCCGGGGGCTGTCCTGCCTTCCAGCCAGGCCAGAGCAGGTCTGGCACCAGGGCTGGGCTAGCTGGACAATCAGTCCTCAGGGTGCCCGCAACTACACTCCTGCATTTCTCCGAGTGTCTGCTGCTTCTCGGCCCAGCCACACTGCCATGGCGCCAAGCCACTGGGGCTCCCGGGGCTCCTGGGGCTCCAGCTTGCGAAGTGATCTTGGCTATATTCCTTGCCCTATCCGGGCTTCTTCTGTATTCTCCATGGGAGGATGTTACTTTCTTGTCAAAAGACAGCTCCACTCCCCCTCAGTATCACGGATTCCATGGAAGCAGATGGGGTTCAGATCTCCCTTTCTGTGAGTCACAGCAGCTGCCACTCTTTGAGGCCTTTGTCTCTCAATTTCCATCTGGCTCAAACATACTCAGATGCCAGGGCCTCAGACAGCAGGGAGCCAGGCATCCACATCCCCTGGCAGGAGGAAGAAGTTGGACCAGAGCAGGGAGTGGGCCAAACCACAGGCCAAGTACCAGGGTAGGGTCAGGAGGAGCTGGGCTTCTCCACTGAGGGGTAGAGCTTGCGCAGGCTGGAGTCCAGGAGGAAGTCCACTGACCTGTGGGGTGGTGGACAGTGATGAGCAAGTGACCCCTGGGAGGAAGGGAAAGGGGGGTAGGAGATCAGGGCTAGGAAAGGGACTCCTAGATGCAGGACACAAGTGCCATCCAGGTGGCAGACATCACCCTTTTCTTTATTCAGTTGGGGAAACTGAGGCACAAAGAGGGTAAAAGCCTCACTTCAGGCCTTTGGGTCAGCTGTGTTCCCTTGGGAAAGGACTGCTCCTCCCACTCTCTGTTGGTTTGATTGAGTTGGCCCCATTCTCTGGGTCTAAAAGCAGGCACATGACCCAAGTGTGGCCAATCAGAAAAGAGAAATTGGCTCAGGGGTAGGCACTCAGTCCAGAATTGACCAATGACAACCTTCCTTGGGATTTTTTTGGTCAACTATGAGAAGCTTCCTATGGGGCTTGCTAAGCTGGTGGGAAGGAAGCTAGGAGCTGCTGGAGGCCATCTCTGCTCCCACGTGGGGAAAGTGAGTGAAGCCAACATGGCGTGGTGTGGGAAGAAGGGCACCAGGATAGGGAGACCAAGACCCCTAATGACACCATTTGGGTGCCTCAATCCAGCCATGCCTGAAAGCAGCATAACTCTGGACTCTTCAGTTTCATGAAACAATTCATTCTTATTTTACTTAACCCAGTCTCCGTCAGGCTTTTGTCACCAAAATCTCCCCAAATCCATCCCCTCCAATGTACACCTGTTCCTGCCTGCCTCAGGTTGTTCTGTAACACTAGGTTTTCTTTCTAGAATTTATTGGTCCTGTGTCCCATACCCTCAAGGCACCACCCGTACCTTTACGGCCAAAGTACTTGCCAGAACACAGGCACAGACTGTCCTTTCTGTCTCAGAGCCCTGACTACCAGCCCTGCCCCCGCTGCTATTGTTCTATGCCAAGTGGGGACACCCCACGTCTCTCGGAGCGTCTCACCACCTACAGAGTGGATGATCCCTGAGGCTGGAAGGGGCACCCACCTGTCAATGGGGTGGACGATGACAGGGATGACCAGAAGCCCCAGTGCAGTGGTGGTCCACTTGCGGATGGACAGGGGCCAGCGCGTGGCCGTGCCCAGGATGTAGAGAGAGGCAGCACACACACGGTTGATAGTGAAGCCTGGGACAGCCACAGAAGCCAGAGCCTGCCACACGAAAGTGTCCACCACAGCCACGGTCACCCTGGTGCTGCGGCCTGCTTCGGAGCTCGGTATCTGGTAGGGACAAGAGATCATTAACCCAGCAGGGGCAGAGGTGGGAAACCCTGTGGACAAGGGGCATGAGGCTGGAGCAGGGGAGGGAAGTGGCCAGTGGGGGGTGGGGACAGCACCACACTACTGTCAGGTTCTGGACTGTACCAGTTCAGGGCTGAGGGTGGACTCATTCACATCCAGAACCGTAGGGTACAGGCTAGGTCACATGCAGGGCTGGGGGCAGGGGGCGCTACCCTACCAACAGGACTGGGGTATGGACTGCAACAGGCAAGGTTGTTGGGATTGGACTGTCGCACCAGGGATTTTACCACACGCAGGCTGTGGATGGAATCACAAAGGGAGTGGACTAGGGTAGGGGGTTAAGGGACACGCCAACACTCACAGCTCCCGCCTTCTTGCCCTTGTCAATGGCATCGGCCAGCACGTAGGAGCTGGACACACCATAGCTCAGCCACACCACGGCTGCTGGCACCAGGGAGCGGAATGCCTCTCCCACCTCATTGGCATAGCCTGTTGGGGAGGAGACATTTAATTTCGATGGTGGGGGGCGGCTGAGTTGCTCAGTCCATTAAGCATCTGACTCTTGATTTTGGCTTAGGTCATGATCTCAGGGTTATGAGATCGAGCCCCGAGATGGGCTCTGTGCTGTGCATGGAGCCTGCTTAAGATTCTCTCCTTCTCCCTCAGCCCCTTCTCTCTGTCTCTCTAAAAAAAGAAAAAGAATAATAATAATAATTCCAGTGCTGAGGACGGTTTGCTCCACAAGGGGGCACTAGTCCTAATCCCAGCCTGCTAAATAGTAGCTGGGTGACCTTAGATAAGTGATTTTATTTCTCTGAGCTTCCGTTTCCCAGTCTATAAAAAGGCAAACATGATTTCCACCTCGACTCTAGGGCCATTGTGGGAGAGCCGAGTACGGTCACAATTATCATTCCCTTGCCTTCCCAGTCTAGGTTCTAGAAGCATGGGCACCAATGCAGAGACTAAGAGCAGGTCGGCTGATGAGGCAGGCACTCACCATGTGCCAGGTCTTTCCTATGCCTTATCTCATTCTACCCTTCCAACTACCACCCCATGAGAGAGACAGTGTTCATCTCTACATGCCGAGCAGAAAACCGAGTGTCAAACAGAGCCAGTATGAGGGTCCAGATACCGACTCCACAGCCAGGGCCCAGACATACCCGAGAGGGCAGCCCGCTCACCCCGTTTCTCCCAGCCCGGTTGGAGCCTACACCTGGGAGACTGACCAGCACAGACCCCGAGGGCAGGGCTGAGCCGACCTGAGCTGTGTGACCTTGGGCAAGTCCCGAGCCCTCTCTGAGCCGTCTCTGGCCCATGCAGAATGAGAACTATGATCCTTCCACCTTCTCCAGGGCCCTGACCGGCGTCTGGCGACCCCTGCCTCTCCAGCCACATGGTGGGGGAGTCGCCGTGCCCCTCGCCCCCCACTCACCTAGGTACCGCACCCACGTGTCCCGGAAAAGGTCGCGCTCCGCATCCCGTGGGGGTGGCTCGGACATGGTGCTTCCGCCTCGGCAGGAGCCACTGCAGCGGGTCCTGCTGCCGTTACCACCTCAGCTTCCACTACCGCTCAAGTCGGCCGCGGCGGGACCGGCTGAAGGTCCCGGGCTGAAGGACAGGTCGTGCGGTCCCCGCCAGCAGGGAGCGTCTGCAAATTACCCCGCGCACCGAAGCCCCTCTCCCAGGCTTGGGTTTTACAGATTAATATTCTTCACGTTTTCTCCGGGGTTGAGTGGTTGGAGCAATCCTTTCCCACGACTGACTGTAGTTTTGGAGCCAAAGAGACTGGGGTTCAAATGCGGCATGCTACACTTCCTAGTTACACTTTATAGCTGTGTGACCTCAGGCAAGAGACTGTACTCTGAGCCTCATTTTATTAATTTATTAAATGGGGAACACAGTGTTCATTCCTGGGACAGTTGCAAAGATTAATTATAAGAAATCATTTATTAAGTTTACTGCTGGCCAGACCATTGGCTAAAGACTCTAGACAGATTACTTCCTTAAAGCCTCCCACCAACCTGGGACCCCTATTTTACAGATGAGAAAATAGAGGCACACACACACACAAAAAGTCACTTTCCCAGGTCATCCAGCGAAGTGGTGAAGCTGGCATTTGAATCCAGGCCGCGGCTCCCGGTCCCGCGCTCTTAAATTGAGCTGAGTTAATGAGGCTGGGGGGTGAACAGTGAGCACCCTGGTGAGGTGGATATTTGGACTCGAGTGCCTTCCTGCCAGATGCCCTGTTCATATATCAAGCTCTGAGGTCTAACTGGATCGGCATAACCCCTAGACCAAGATTCTTTGGGGGCAGGACCTGGAATGGATGAATGAATGAATGAATGAATGAATGAACGAACGAACGAATGAACGAGGCAAGGGAAACAAGACGTCAGGAAAGAACAGAATGAGTGGTCTTGGGTGGTAGTGATTACTAAGAAACTCTTCCCCAGCTGGACCTCGGTTTACTCACGTGAGCGATGAGTGCACTTCGCTAAAGCTGTGAATCCTTTGGATTTTGGAGGTATCAGGCTGCGAAGAGGCAGCCATTAAAGACAGGTGGTTCTGGGTTCAAATCCCAAGTTGTGCCACCTATTAGCTACGTCTGTAAAACCTACTAGTAGCCCATATTTACTGAGCGCTCACTTGTTAAAGCTCTCTTCTAAGTGCTTTGCACGTATTATTTCTTTGAACCTCTGCAACAACCCAGGGCCGTAAGCACAGGGTTGTTGCGTGGTACCCAGTAGGCGCTCATTTTAAAGAATTAGCTTTTTTATTATCATCAAATAAAGATGGAGGAAATAAAGGCCGTTGGTTCAATATTAAGGACTCCATTTTCAGCCCTGGGCGTCTCTGTCATTCTATGGTCGTGTAGGGCAGCCGGGTCAGCGGTGACCTTTCGGGAAGCTGGGCTCGGGACCAAAAGCGCTCTCCAGCTCCGGAAACACCAGTAGTGCTGGCGCAGAATTAGGAGACGGTCCCTAGCACCACGTGAGCGTCGCTCGTCCGCTTCCCTCCCACTCTGTGCCCACCGCAGGCGTTGCACGTTCTCCCCGGACCCGCACATATCAGCGCGCTAGAACCTTCCGGCACGTATCCAGAAACCGAGTGGGGCGGGGCCTCCGCCCAGACCTTGAAGGCGGCCCGGAGGCCCCTTGGTGCCCTTAACAAAGATGGCGGAAGACAGCCCATCGGCTGAGCCAATCGGGAAGCAAGCTGGCCGTTGGGCCCCATGGGAAAGCGCGCTAGAGGGGAGCAGCGGGTGGCTTCTGCGCACGCGCCCCACCTATTGGCGACTAGGTGATGTTCCTGAGACGTAAATTTTGTCATTCTGAGTGAGGGGCAGCGAGGAGCGAGGCGGTGGGCATTGACTTCCACTCCCTGTGCACTGAACGTTGCTTTATTCATTGGTTAATTTTCCTAACAGAGCGCTGTAAACCAAGGTTGGGATGATCCCTCCTAAGCGGTGTGGCTGGTGCCGGCGCAGCCTCAGGCTGCTCTCGTCAGCGCCAGCCTTGCCCCTTCTCCTTCCTCAGCCTCCCCAGGCCGTCTCCCCACGCTGGGCCTGGCTCTCGGAGGGAAAGGAGTGCCTGCGAGGGCCCGGGGGCGCTTTCCAGTGTTCGTTTGCGGGACGTGGCTTTGGGTTACGGGCTGTGGTTGCCCGCAGGGTCCGTGCCCTGCAGTCCGTGGTCGCTGAGCGCCCCCTTGGCCATCCCTGCTTGTCACTGTGGACGGCGAGGCTGGGGGCCTGCGAGGCTATTCGTGGCTGCCCCCAGATGCAGGCCCGGCCTTTGGCCTCCTGCCCGGGCAGCCTCCCCGCCAGACACCAGGAACCCAATGCACCAGCCATACGCCTCCCACAGAGATGGGACTGCCAAAGCGTTGCTGAGGTCAGTCAGGAAGCGGGCTGGCCGGCACCGTGGGAGACTCAGACTGGGAAGGCCTTCACTGAGATCTACTGTCTTGATCCCCCACTTGTCATTTTTGTGTGGGGTGCTCAAATGGAGAGTTACTTGATGAGAGGCTGACAGCACTGAAAAGGGGAAGGGGGGTTGGAAGCCTCAGGATTCACTCCCACCCTTAGCCTCCCGGGCCCATCCTGGAGCTGGGATCCCTGGAGGTAATTTCCCTGTGCTTTGCGTTGGAGGACAGTGGCTGGGTACCAAATCTCTGTCCTGAGAAGCTCTGAGTCACTGACAATCAGTAATTAAAGAGACAGCCAGTGGGTCCCAAGAGGTGCGAAGTCTTGAGGTGGCCTCCCTGTCTACCCCTGAGTGGGAAGAGCTATACTGACTCAGGCCATCCCTGAAACCTGGTGGGAAAAGCCAAAAGGTCCCAGCCTTGGAGATAGAAAGTTTAGAAGAGACTTTGACCCCCACCATAACTCTAGCAACCTGCTACCTTGCTACTCCTCATAATGATCTAGACTTAACATTTTCATTTGGGAGCAAGTTCCCTACAGCTGGCCTCCCTGAAGTGTTAGGTCTCAATCTCCCCGCTTTTCTAATTTCTGCCCTGCTGCCACCTGCGTCTTCCCTCCCCCCCCCATCCCTTCCTGTCTCAGCTCTCACTGGACAGGTGAAGTTGGCACAGCTTATAGGATGGTAGATCCTATCATGGTGCCCAGCCCCTGGGGACTCCTGAGTAATTTGAGAGGCAAGGAGACCCTCTCCTGCTGCTCCCCCTCTTCCTAATTCTGAAATGAAAGTTCCCCAAATCCAGCCCAAGTTCTTTCTTGTAGCCCAGCTTTTTTGGGCATCTGGGTACGGGGAAAACGACTGTTACAAGGGACAGAAACCGACAGGGAGACACTGAGGGAGCCACGCCTGCTGTGGGAAGAGGCATTACTTTGGGGTGACTGCCCCCAGCTGTTTCATCTTCTCTTCTGAGGCTTTGTCTGGAAGCAGGACCTCCACAGTGAAACTGACCTTCTTGGCATGAATGAAGCTGTAGGTGTTGTCAAACCGCAGGACATCTGAGGGGAGGCAGAAAAACAGACATTCAGGCAATTCTAACAAAGGACAGCGATTTTTGTTGTCTGAACAAGGCAGTGTGGTACGTAATGAGGACAAAGGTGGCATAAGGAGTGGTCCCTCACCTTCTGAAACTTAAGCTGGGCTGACACAATATTCACAGAGAGAAAGAAACATAAGACAGAACACGCCGAGTGCCCGATGAGTGAGACAACCACATCTGTCACAGCTTACAAGGAGAGGGTCCTATAGACTGACGTCATGTAAAAGGCTTTTGAGAGGAGTTAGAGCTTGAACTGGCGGGGCAGAATCAGTAGGAGCAGTTGTCACAGTAATAATAGTAATGGTAACAATGGCTACCTAGGTGTCTCAGCCCTGGGTTGGTAATCTATATATACTATTATATTATTGCTCAAAATAACTCTATGAGTTCAGCATTAGTCCTGCTTTATAGCGTATAAAAAGGAGGTCACTGTGTCACATGGTGAGGAAGTGATGGAGCTGGAATTTCCCTCTGACCTGCATTGCTGCCTGACTTGGGCCCTGGGAAGACAAGCCCCATTCAGTTTCTGGCGAAGGTAAAATATACAGAGTTGTTGAACCAGGAAAGTATCCCATAGAAAGATAAATGGACAAAGATGCGCACTGCACCCCTGTTTGTAATCATAAAAGATTAGGAAAACTCAAAATGGGCATGGAGTTGGCAGAGAAGGCTTTGAAGCCTTGGCCAAGGAACAGACTGCTTTTAATCTAACCCCTTTCTTTTTGAGAAGTTGTTCCCTTTCAGTCGAACAGCCCTTCAAGAGAACAGAGTGTGAGAACAAAAACACTGGCTCTGCCCTTTCTCTATCCTGGTCTTCTCTCACTTTTCCCAGGGAGAAAAAAAAAAAAAATTAAAACAAGCCAAAAAAAAAAACCAAACAAACAAAACAGTGTATTTATTCCTGAGATTTCACCTCTCCCCTTTCCTGCCCCTAGATAAAATGCATAGTTTAGACATTGGGTAGACCCACCACCCACACTTTCTTCAGGGTGGGAAGTATTACTCATCAATTTTCTGTGTACCAGAGGTCTTTCAGAACCAATAGTCCCTCTGGAAAGAGGGACACTTCCTCACTGCCCTGCACGACAGAGCCCCAGCAACCAGAATCGGTCATGCTGGAGGAGAGGTCTGAGCTCCTTGGATCAAGCACCACCACCGAGATGGCTCTGCTTTGCATAGTGTGCCCTCAGAAACAAGGAAGGGGCTGTTCAGAGGTCCAGGCCCAAAGGAAGTGGAGTTCATGAATTGCATGGTTCATTTTGACACTAATCATGTACTGACAGACCTGTAGAGCCCCCCCCAGAGACCCTCCAGACTAGGGCTCCTCCACTTTTGTTGGGAACTGACTCCCTTGACAATCTGATGAACGCACACAACTTCAGATCTTCTGGAGCCCATCACGGACCCTTGGCGGCACATGGGTGTGATCGTCCCCTCTCATTGATATATGGAAACAAATACATATTCTAAATTAGCTTCCTTCTATTTCTCCTGATGGGAGATTATAGTGCTTTTTAAATTATGTGTTTAGGTGGGTTATATTACCCGTGAATTTCATTTCAGAATTGTAAAGGGGATATTAGACACTGTATGTTATAAAAGAGAGGTGTTTGGTCTTTAAGATTTAGTCACTGCTCTGGGGAGTCCACAAACCCCAGATTAAGCCCTCCTGCTCAAGAAGTGCCTGGCTGGCTCAGTCGGTAGAGCGTATGACTCTTAATCTCAGGGTTGTGAGTTCAAGCCCCACATTGGGCATGGAGCCTACATAAATAAGTACATAAATAAAAAGACCTCCTGCTGTAGCCCATTCTCCTCATTTTAGAAGGAAATCAAAAGGTAGTTATTTAGAGACACTTGATCAAAATACTTGGGAGAGTTGGTGGCACAGCTGGACTCAGAAACCAGGCCTCCTGGAGCCTGGCTGGGCTCCCCAGCACTGCGTGGTAGTACTGTGGAGCCTTCATCCAGTGTTTTGGGTCTTCTAGACCACCTTATGCACTCCTGGTGGACAAAGTCCAGATCTTTTCTGCTGAATCTTCTTTCCTAATAGAGTATTCGACACTCAGGCCCTCCAGAAATATTAATCGAGAGAAAATAAGTGAAACTAATTCAGACTTTGTCTCTCCTTCTCCCTACTTAAGCACACTTGGGCAAGGACCAGAATGGCCTGGGGAGGATTCATGTGCTCTCGCCATTGGAGGCTGGGACGGAGTTTTAATTTCTCCACTGGGAGATTACGTTCCACTTTGCAGGGAGTCGCCTGGTTCTTCAAGGGCACTGCCCTCCCACAGATGAGCTTGTAACCTAACACTGGGTTCTCTCTGGGCTCAGGTCTAACCTGAGCCATGGCTCAGGGCAATAGCTGATCCCACCTCATTGTTTTTACCCCTGGGAAGGGGACGTGGGTGCTGTGACCTGCCTCTAATCCTCCTTGGAATGGACAAGAAGCAGCTCCCAAAGCTCCGCAGGCAGATAAGTGTTCCATCTGGGAATGTAACCAAGAAGGGCTAAAATAAATTTGGGGTTTGCAAACCTAAGTCTGGTTATGTTGTAAGGTTCCCAGTCCTTTCTCAGGCTGCGTCCTTCAGATACCGTAGACGGGCAATGCTGGAAAATGGGTTTGGGCGCTGCTGCTGGCTACATGATCTCGGGTAAATTACTTCCCTGGTCTCGGACTCCACTCTCGCCTCTGTCACATCGGGGACAGACCTGCTCAGCTCTAGGATAGGCAATGGCCTAGAGATCTGGACCAGCACTCTAGGATTCCCTCACGTCTTCTGTCTTTTGGTGTGTACACAAGCTACTTTGTGGGAAAGATACCGTCCCTTCTCTATACCTCAGCTTCCCCGTCCATTAAAAAAAAAAAAAATCAAGCTTAGGGGCATCTGGGTGGCTCAGTCAATTAAGCATCTGCCTTCAGCTCAGGTCATGATCCTGGGATCCTGGGATTGAGCCCCGTGTCAGGCTCCCAGCTCGGCGGGGAATTTACTTGTCCCTCTCCCTCTGCCTCTCCCCACACCGACCCCTGCTTGTGCTCTCGCTCCCCGCCCCCTCTCAAATAAATAAATAAAATCTTCAAAAAAAATTCAAGCTTCTATATAAAATATGCTCTGTGGATAATAGTATCTGGGCTGGTGTGCTAGGCCTTGTTCTTACTGAAGCATACATTAATATGCCTTCTCCTCCAAGGACCTGGCTGCTTGCTCACTAACAAGAATACTCCTCCCCAGGGAGCCATATCACAGAGCATCTATGAGGAAGGGGCGGTCGAGACTGAAGGTTGCCTGGCAGGTGGGGAAGTACACAGCACTGGAGGCTGGGGTGATGGTGTAAGACATCTGGGGGCTAGCTCCGATATCTCCTGGTGATGCTGCCCTAGAAATGGGGCACAGGGCTTCTCCCATCTCCAGCACCATCTCCAGGATGGTCCTTCTCCTTGCACAGGTCTTGCCCTAATGACAATGGTGTCTACAGTGTGTTGAGTGCTTGTTGTACACCAGGCATTATGCTAAGTGCTGCCCATTTAATCATCATGTATCCCCATGAGGTAGAGAATTTGATCCCCATTGTAGCAATCAGGAAACTGAAGTGCGGAGAGGCTAAGTCGCTCGCCTAAGGACTAGTCAGTAGGCAAATCCAAGTCAGCTCGATGATAAAGCCCTTGCTCTCATTCATTTTCCATGTCTGGCACATTGGCTCTGATAGAAAGGAAACTGGAGATTTGAAGGGCTTTTTGTGTGTGTGTATGTGGTTTTTCTGCTTACAAATGTAGTACATGGTCATTGTAAAATAACCTAGTTGCAGAACTAGTGTAAAAAAATAAAGCCCTCTAGAAGCTTCCTACCATCCCAGAGATAACCACCATCACAGTTAGCATACATTCCTCAGAATTCTTTTCAATGTATATACTTTAAAAAAACAGAGAGAGAGTATACTGTATGCTATGTTTCATTCTTTGTTTTTTTAACATGTATTAGACACTTTACATGTCAATTTTTCTCTCGAATGGGTATAATGTATTCCATGTACACATGGACCATAATTCATATACATAATTCATTAACAAGACCTTTTTAAGGCCATTTGGTTTATTGCCAATTGCCCAGGCTGCTAGGAACATCCTTGTACCTATATCTTTGTGTCTTTGTGTAAACATTTCTGTAGGATAAATTTCCAGAAGTAGAATTGCTGAAAGGGAATTTTAATCGATACCGCGAAGTTGAGGGATGTAAAACACTTTCAAATGCCTGTTTGCCATTCTTATTCCTCCTGGCTGAACTTCCTGTTCATGTCCTGTACTTGGGTTTTGATCAAGGTGGAGATAAGCGAAGCTCAGAGGGGTCAGGACTGGGCTTTTCAGCATTCTGCTCACCCTGGGATCCCTGCACCCACCCAGGTAGTTCTGCCTCTAGGAGCATTCCCCAGAAATGTCTGGTCATAGTCACAGATCCAGTTAAACTTGGACCAGAGAGCAGGTGTTCTGAACCCTTGTGATCACCTAGCACCATGATTCACCTCGACCTGGAAGTATCAGGTTAGAGTCCCGCCCTGCTGCTAACCAGCTGGGCCCCCTGGTCATTTCACCTCTCCAAGCCTAGGTTCGTTCCCTCATCTGTATAAGGAGAGGGTTGAACACATGGAGGCCCACATCTAATGCTCATAGTCTGAGAAAGAAGGACCTCACAGGCAGACAGCTAGGGCAGGGGCTTTAAGCCAGGAAAGAGGTACTTACAGATGCCAGGATCAGTGCAGGTGAGAGTCCCATCCTCAGGAACCAGGTGGGCATTGTACCTCTGGTTGGAAAGCACCTCTGTCATCTCCCCTGCCCGCTGCCGCTCCCCCATCTTGGTCTTCAGGAAAATCCCAAAACCGATGTCGGAACCATCTGACATGAACTGCCACCTGCAGGGGACATCCGCCCGTTCAGACCTGATTGTGTCTGTTTGCGCACTCTCTGGGGGTCCTGCCACCAGGGCTTCTCCCACCCCAGCCCAACCACTGGCACCTGTGGCTGAAAGGCACAGGTGGCCTATCAGGGTCCAGAACACTACCTGAGGACACAGCCAGGGAAGAGGATCTCATACTCCACTTGGTGGGAGGAGCCTCGAGAAATCTGCACACTGTGCTCATACTGCTGTTTCACCTGATCTCGCACATAATACTTCCTGGGAATGTCACCCCCATAGTTGATCTGGAAGCAAAGCACAGAGTGAACTGGAATGTGCATTTGAGCCAGGCTTCCCTGGTGCAATCCCTTGCCCCTCCGGGCCCTGCAGGGGACTACACGGCCCATACCTTGGATTTGCACTTGGGGTTTCCATCAGGATCAGTCATCGTGCCCCCATACTCCACAGGCAGCTGGTCAGGGCTGATATATTTCAGTAAAACCTCCTTCCAGTTTGCTGGCAGCAGAGGGAAGGAAGGAGAAAAAAAAGGATCACCACTAGGCAGGATTGCTTCACTGCCCTGGTGGTCCACACAAAAGGGGCAGGAAAAACCCGTCTGCCCCACAGCCCAGAAAACTCTAGGAGCACATGATGTGCACGCAGCTCGGCAGGGGGTTCAGGAGGAAGCATCACCCAGAGGACTGCCCTTTCGCTGGACTAAGAATCGGAACACCTAGAGTCCTGTGTCCATTGCCTCTGGCCAGTTGAGCAACCTTAAGTAAAGTCACTTCACTCTGAGCCTGGTTCCTCCTGCCCCACACGGCTCCGGTGGGAGTGAGGTGACCTAACTGCTTGAGAGGGTGCTGTAAACTGTTAACTCCGTACACGTATGAGAGCATATGATCACTCCCAGGCAGGTGGTACAAATATCTGGTGTGCAATCAGAGGGAACAGAGAAAAGAGGGAAGGGGATCCCACGCGGAGGGAACAGCATGTGAGGCAAGCAGGAGGGCCTGAGTCAACCTGATCTGTCCTGGTTCAACTGAATTCCAGGAGGGTCCGACCACGTGTCTCATCCCCTGCTTTCACCTGCACGTAATCGTGCTCAATCGTGACTTACCGACTGCACCATAGTCGAGTAGCCCCTTAAACAGGGCTCCCTTGGCTTTGCCCCAGCCACGACTTCACTTCTGCTCTGTTTTTCAGGCTGTCTAGCTGCTGGTGACTCGGCTCTTTTTTTTTTCTTTTTTCTTTTTTTTTTTAAACAACCAAGCCCTTTCCTGACTAGGAGAGTTTGACTCTGGTGCAACCAATGCTGAGAACCACGTCACCACTCCGAATTCCTAAACTAGTATCAGCCAAGCACAATATTTTGCTACTGGAAACCTTGCCGTGCCAACTCTATAGCTGAAAATAGGCAGCATCTCCAAGTCATGGGGTACGACCCGGGGTCGTCTGCTGCTGAGGCTGGCTAGAAGCCCACAGGGGCCGTCCAGGGTCTCCCAGCCCTCCGATTTCTAGGGTCCTGAGACCATACAACTCCTGGAACACAGCGTCTGTGCTCTTGGGCGGGGGTATAATCTGTGCTTCCTAAGCTCCCCTGACCTGCGCAGAGTGAACGTCTTCCCTCCTCTGCTGAAGACCCGGTAGCTTCTGAGCCTGAGGCGGGTTTGGTTGAAAGGGTTGCGGGTGTGGGGGGGAGAACAGCCTGCACCTCCTCCATAGTTCTGCTGCCAGGAAACCCAACTGGCTCATGCTCACGGTGGGCGGTAGCAGCAGCAAAGCCAAAAATCATCAGAGCCTTTTGCTCAGATTTTGTATTTCTTCCCCCAGCTCAGCTGGAGAGTTGGAACAAGGCCAGAGGGGCCCTTCCCATCTTACAGAGAGAGTAACTGAGGCAACAGGAAGCCAAACTTGTTGCTGCCAGAGTCAGGACCAGAACCCAGAAGTTCTGAACTTTCCAGAATGCTTCACGCCACTCCCAGGGTTCACCACTGCACATCGGGAAGATCTCCACTTTCCCTGTGTCGCCTAATGGTGAACATTCAGAAATCTTCAGAATCCCTATTACCTACCCCCAAGCTCAACTCCATAGGTGGCACCAGGCCTGACATGGGGCGGTCCCAGTCTACCTTTCTGGCCTTTTCTTCCCACCGACTCCACTTAATGATCCGGCAAAACTCAGCTCCTCTCTGTCCCTGGTTGGCTTGATTCCTGCTAATCTTCCTTGCTGGCTTCTCCTTGTGCCTTGATGTCCTCCCAGCTCCCCTGCATATCCAATCCCTGTCGAGTGTGGCCCTGCCAAGCTCAACACTTCTTGCTCCGCCTGCCCGTGAACTCAGATAGTCCCCAGGGTTTGGCCTCTGCTCTTCCATGGGCAGTGTTTACTCTCAAGATTTTAGCTGCTGCCTATAATTGAGAATTCCCAAATTTCCAAACCGGAGTCCTCTCCTCAGCTTCAGGCTCACGTACCCTTAACATCTGTACATCTCACAGACTCCCCAAACTCAACGTCAAGGTTATGTCCCCCAGCTGAACTAATCGCCCCAAATTCATTGCAGTACTCCGTTACTCATGCTAGACACCAGAAAGTCATTCTAGATTTCTCTTCCTCCCTTCCTACGCCCAGTGGATGGCGTTCTGCTGTTTTACTTCCTAAGTAAGTCCCAAATCCCTCCTTTCCTCTCTATCGTTACCGCCATGGCCCCGGCTCGGGCTTGCAACAGCTCTTGCATGGACCGCGGCCACAGTGTGCAAACTGGTACCTGTCCTTCGCAAGCTTGCCAGTCAAACGTGTCTCCGTTTAAAGTCTGAGCCGGGTCCTTCCCCCGCTCAGAACTCTTCTTGGGTTCCCAACAGCCCATGGAGCTGTGTCCCAGCTTCTGAGCACAGTGCCCTGGATCCTCCGTGCCCTGGCTCCCAGCTGCATCTCCTCTCTCTCACCTCACCTCTCACCACACCCTGGCCCTGCCACGCTCCCTCCGACTGCCTGAGCCGCGGTGCCTAAGGCCTTCGCTCAGTGCTCTTCTTTCTGCCCAGCGGCTTCCTGCCTGGCTTCATCTGGCTGCCTCTTACTCATGCTACAGCGCTCGACTGAGGTCGGCATCCGCTCCCGCCTGGGTCGGGAGGGCTGAGTGCCCCCGCTCTGTGTTCCCACCCATTTCTTGATTTCCTTCTTTTACATTTAACATATGGGGCTGCTACACATCTGTTTGCAGCTCCCCTTCCCCAAGAGGGCCAGGAGCTCCTCAGGGGACTCTGTCTGATGCATCTTTGTCACCTAGTCCAGGGTGGGCCCACAGTAGGTGTGCATCAAAGGAAGCCCCTCCTAGTTGCTCCTCACTAGAAGCCACCTCACCGCTCCTGTGGCCTCCGTGGTGCTTTGCCTCTGCTCTTTCCCATACCTTTTCTAGCCTGTATCCGTTGCTTTCTCTCTAAAGGCCTCTCTCCTGTTACACTGTCAGCTCCCTGAGGACAAGACTGGTGTTTCGTTCCTCTTTGCGTCTACAGTGCTGAGCTCAGTACTTTCTTCTAGAGTGTCTGAGAGGAAGAGTCCTTGTGAAAACAGAGAGGAAGACCCTAGCCCGGCCCCCACGTGCTCCGGGATCCCACTGCTACCAAACCAGCAGAGGAAGCCTTCACCCTAGACACTTCTAAAGCTATCCCCAATTTGGGCCACAGACCAGCCGGGGGTGCTGAGAAGAGTCTGGGCTACTCACCCCCCAGGACCATGATCTTCTTGCGCGTGTCCTCACTCAGGAAGGGTTTGATGAGGTTATAGGCCACAGGAAACAGCTTGGGGGCTGGAACAGAGACCAGGCGATGTGAGACCGGGAGCAAGGCCCACTATGTCCCTGACAGTGTCCTCCCCAGCCCCGTGTCAGGTCACAGGTTCCCCAGTGCTGTGGAGCCTACACAGGCAGCCCAGGGTATGAGGCTTGACACGGGCACCTGTCTGACTTCCAGCTTCCCTGTCTGGACAGCGAGCGAGTCTAGCCTTCCTATGTCACCGGTCTGAGTGGTGCCAAGGAGGCAATAAACCCTAAAAGGTTTGTAAATTGCAAATCGGTCTGCCTATGTCAGAGGTCCTTGGATCCCCTCCTCTGGCTCACCCCGTTCTATTCCCCCGAGTGTGTCCCAGGAACATCGTTGGCCCCTCTTTCCCATCTGACTTCATCGCAGATAGTTCCCAACTTACCTTTAACAATGAAAAGACGCTTCAGCGTTTCAGGGTAGTTTTCCTCGAACATGCAGAGAAACTGTGGAAACAAAATCACTGAGTCCAGTGGGCTCAGACCTCTGTACCAGGGAGGCAGACCCTGCCTCCTCCAGGCCAGACTCGGCCTCCACTGCCTCACCCACAGGGCCTCCTAGCAGAGGGGTCCACTCCCACTTTCTCTCCTCTTCCCACTCCCCTCCCAGCCCTGCCCCTCACCTCCCCATAGGCCTCCACTGCAGGCTTCCAGAGATGCTTGAGGCCAAGCCCCTCGCAGTCATAAATCAGGGTGACGGTCTCCACCTTCTTCCCCACCTGCAGGGGACAGAGGAGCAGAAAGTCACAGTAGGCTGCCACACCAGAAGCCTACCCCAGTCCAGGGTAAGAAGCTGATGTGCTCATGTGCCCACATGGCGAACAGGTCTGGGCAGGGCCATATCTAGGGTTTTCCAAATTGAGATAAGCACCCCAGGCCAGAATTATGGCCTAGGCTAGTCACTCTTCCTGCCTAGGTGTCCCTGTTCTCATCCAGTAAACAACTGGGTAGATCTAGATTATATCTGAGGTCCCTTCTGTTCTGCAGTCTGACCTGGTGGCCTCCTGCTTCCTCTGTGCACAGTGCCTGGTAGCGTTCCGTCCGTGGGGCCTCGTGGGGCCACTGATCTGGTACACAGGCCCAGAGCCTCCCTGCCCACCCTAAGCCCTGAAGGGTGCCCGTCTAATGCTTCTCAGCATCCGCGGCCTATAGGGTCTCTGCACATACTAGGCCCTCAGTGCATGTTCGTGAATGACAGTGTTGAAATGTCCCCAAATTTATGACATCATTTCGCTGGATCCTTACACAGGCTAAAGAGGAAGGCAGGAGAGAAGATCAGGGTGGCTCCAGCACTCTCCTTAGCCTTTTTCTCAGAGAGGGAATCACCTGTCCTTCTCTTTTTTTTTGAATACAGAGCTAGTGAAGCACAGACTCTCAGCTCATCCACACCAGTGGTACCCAAATACTTGCTCAAGGAGAGGCTGGTCCACGACAAAGATCTTACCAGTGCCCAGATGAACGAGAAAAGCAATGATACTGTAGTATGTTACTTACGAAACTAAATTTCTTCGATTTAAAGGACTGCCCTTTATTCCGAGACTATGCCGTTCCTATAGTTTTGGGAGTTAATTACGGAACTGTAGCCAGTAAATTTTCTTTTTAAGTCCTTACTCGGAGAAAAATAAAAATCTGTCAACATGGGTCAGTCCCTAAAACTTGGAAATTTCACTCGTCCGTGAAATCCAAACGCCTGGGCCTCAGCCCTGAAGCTGTGCTTAAATCCCTGTGTGATACGCCTGCTTCTGCTGGAACGCGTCCATGGCGGTGAACTCATTCTCAACCGTGCTAAGCCCACTCGCCTTTTCGGTCTGGCGGGCACACTCCTGCAGGAGCCGCTCACAGTCCCGCATCTTGGTCTTGAGCAAGTCCTGTTTGGTGGCTGAGAGGAGCAGCCCCTTGGCATCCAGAGGTCCAATGATATCGTACCAGATGGGGCAGCCGTCCAGGTCATAGCCACACATGCCCCCTGACAGATACTGCTGGACCACCTGGGCAAAGACACAGAGGGGGCGCCTGGTCAGCAGGCCCGGGCGGCCAAGCCTTCCCTGTATCCCGGGGCCTTTCTATGGGTTCATCAGGCTCTCCCTCCACAGCCTTTCCCCCTGGGTGCCAATGGATACCCACTCTGGGAACCATTAGAGCTCACTTGGCATCGTCAGACCTTTCCTCTTGAGGGTCCCAGTCTGACAGACTCAGGACACAGACTGTGGGTGCAACAGCCCTAACTAACACAGGGGTGGGGCAAGATCATTTGTCCTCACCTCTGGAGGCTGCCAGCTCGTGATGTTGTCGATGTCCTTTTGCTTTCGGAACTCCACGTGCTGCAAACATACAGTCAGGGCTTTTAAAAAAAAGCGGGGTGGCAGAACCCCTCATAGGCATCTAGCAACAGGTGACACCGTGTCTCAGGTACATCATGAGAAGGCAATTGGCAGGACTGGAAAAGAGGCGCTGCCTGTTTTAGAGATCTGGGCAGAACGGACGGTAATTCTTATCTGGCCCAGAACTAAGAAAACTCTGTCTTTCCAGGGAAGGGAATGCACTTTGTCCCAAAGGGATAAGGCATCAACAGTGGCCAGCTAATACTCAGATATGCCACACGAGCCAGAGGCTGTGATTGGGTGGGCAGGGTGGGCAAAGGAAATCCAAGCCCAGTGTGATTCTGATGGGTGGGAACCGAGGCAACAGTGGGATATGGAGCCAAATGGAGCTCACCTTCCGGAGCATGGCCTCGGACTTCTGCAGGTCGAAGTTTCTTGCTGTAACAGGGAAATGTGGTCAGGGTTAGACCAGCGGGCTGGGCATCCAAGGACAGGGAGATTTCCCTATTCTCATGCTGGGGCTGGTTCTTCTCCATCTTCACCCCAGCTGACTCCCAGATCACCCCACATGCAGAAGCTTAACAGGAGGACTTTCTCTGGGGGCTTCTGGAACACCATAGCCCCTGAAGAGCAGGTCAAGGACCAGGGCAGGTGGGTGTAGCCTTGTAATATCGCGGTCAAAAGAATTTTACCCTAGTGGATGCAAGAGGTGAAAGATCTTAATCTCCTCTCAGGGAAAGTGAACCCTGGACCCCCTTATCATTCAGCCTTCCCCCTTTACACAAAGTTAATCTCCTTCACGGTCTAACATCCGGTTCTGAGAACTTGACCTACAGTTCAATGATGAACACAGCTGCCCTGTCATCTGGGGTGGATCTGGCAGGACATCCCAGTAGGATAGAGGGGTTGATGAGCCTCCAGTCAACCTTGCCATATTTTCAAAGGACCCACGCATACCCTAATGGGACACAGAGGGACCTCCTCCTGGGGTTCCTGGAAAGCTTCAGAATTAAAGTCCACCTGGGCCACCTCTTCATTTCATGCTCCAACCCCAAGTCATCCTGCTCAAGCTTGAACACAAAGACCTCACTGCCCCCCAAAAGCCACCTGCTTCCAGGTAATCCGAGCGGTCATTTGCACTCAGCACTCATTGCTACGCTGAGCAGAGATCCACTGCCAAGACACTCAGAGAGTACGGTCCCTTCCTCAGCCATGTGACAAGCTTTCCAATACGGGTAAATTCCGTGCTGCCACCTGCGTCCCCTCGGCTGTCATGTTGCCCATCCATGGATCCTTCCTCTGACCATTCCTCATGGCCTGGTTTCAAGTCCATCCACAGAACTTCCCTTTGGATGTTGTCCAGTCTGCAAATGCCCTCCTTAAAAAGGGAGCCCTCCAGAACGGAGCACAGCACCGGGTGTTGCCTACCCTTCTCCGATAAAGCCTGAGAACTTTCTTGGCCAGTGACACCCTTAACTCAGATGGAGCTTACAGTCAACGGAACCTCCCAAATCCTTTTCAGCTGTGCTGCTGCTAAGCCTCCTTCCCATATGTTGTGAGGTGGTTTTCTGGATCCATCCCTATCAGATCTCATCTTGTTACAGTCAGCTCGCCCCATTTCATCCTTTAAAGAGTTTCTGAGATCCAGACTCTGACCAATTTTGCCAACTGACCTATGAACTGTCCCTCCCAGCCGTATGTCCTCTGTGGATCTGATTGACATTGAGATCTGCTGACGGCCCTGGGACCTGTGCCAGACAGGCTGCCCTCTGGACTGTCACAGGTCCCTTAACCACTGATCTCTGGGAGTGGCCAAGCACATTCCCTGACTCTGCTATCACGAAATCCACTCCACTGTCCTGCACCCAAAGGGTGCATCGAGAGATTTGACCAACGCCAGGCCCGTCATTGGTACTGGACACACATTCGTAGAACCGAACGGCCTTTACTCTTAGGAAGTTTCTTCTGATGGAGACCTTTCACGCGCCATCATGGCAGCAAGGGGCAGCTTTTAGAGGAACACAATCTGGGTTTGCATCTCAGCCCTTCCTCTTTCTCCCAGTCTGACCTTGGACAAGATATTGCACATCTCCAACTGAATCACCTAATGATCTAGAAACGCCTGAAAGATGCAAAGCAACATGCTCTCACGATGGGGGATCCCAGTTGGTCTGTGAAAGTGGGAATGCTCCATAGGAACAGGAGTGGTGGTGAAGTGTGAGCCCCTTTCTCTCCGAACGGCTCTCCGACTCACCCGTATCTGCCAGGGTCCAACACCCAGGGTCTTTGAGGGCCCTCCCTGAGTTGCCACTTGGCCCTGGCAGTACCCGGCCTGGTGCCTCCCCATGCCTGCTGAGTCAGGCCTCTCCAGGGCTCCTATGCCCTGGTCAGGGGCAGATCAAAGCTTGGCTTAGGGCACTGCCAGAGAAGATGACCTAGGAGCAGCTGTCCTGGGTTCTGATTTGATCACTTTCGAGTCCTGGAGAAGGAGAAGACTTCAACCTGCTTTGCCCCCTACCTACCCGACACGCACACAGCTTCTACCACCTCCTGTTTTCATCTGGCCATCAGACCCTCCTTGCTGGGAAGCCCAGAGCTCAGCCCCAGTCAGGCGGAAGCAGTAGAGATTTCTGTGCCTGCTCTCAGGGCTGGGGGTCGGGGGCAGCAGAAAACTGAACCCACGTGAGGGGAAGGGCCAAGAGTGTGAGCCCAAGAGAAAGACATTTTGCTAGCACGCACTTTGAAAATGTTTACTTTAGAATCAAAGGTAGAGAGGGAAAAGGTTTCCTTAAAAAAAAGAAAAGAAAGAAAAAAGGGCAACAAAAACCCTAATTGAAATTCACAGTAGAGTCTGACCAGGCCTGAGCTCCTGCCCAGGAAATGTGAAGCACAAGTAAAGTACTGAGGGGACACTTCCTCTGTCTGAAGAGGCTGAGCTTGGCTGCGTGGGGGGGGGGGGGGGGGCAGCTGTGGCTTACTGGAGAGAATGCCGGCCTGGGAGTCTGAGGCCCTAGGTTTCCGCCCCGATTCAGCTTCTCATCAGCTGTGTGCCCTCATGTACGTGCCCTCCCCTCTCTGAGCTTCCGCTGTTTCGTCTGGCAAATGAGGATGACGATAACGCTTTGAAATTCTTGCAAAGAGAGGGGTTATCCCAGGACTGGGGTGTCGGGAATGTCTGGGAAACCAACTGCCAGGAGCCTGGGGAGCCTCCTCTCCGATAAAAGAGCTGTGTAATTGTTCGGCTCTCTGAAACCACAGGTCTCTACCTACCAGCAGCTCGGTGGTGTGTTTGATCATCTTGCAGCCGGCTCTTTAAGGCAGCGCAGCCTTCCCACGCAGCCTACCCACCCGCTTCTGGCTACAGCCCTTCAGCAAATGCTGGACCAAAATATCCTCCAGCCCTGGACTGACTCCACTGCGCCCCCGTACCGGCCCTCCACCCAATCTGAGTGGGCTGGCGGGGCGGAATGTCACAACATTTGGGGGGAAAGGGGCAAGGGACACCTCCAGAGGCGCACAGGGCCCCACGTGGCTTTCCCGGCTGCACCTGCCCTGGGGTGCCTACTAGCAGTCCCTCAGAGTGTGCCAGCTCCATTTCTGGGCAGAAGAGAAAAATACATCCCTTCACCTGTCCCAGGACCCCTAGGGGATGTATGTGTGTGTCCGTGTCTATAAATAACCAGACATGATACGTATTTTAATATGTTGGGCTATGATTCTACAACATAACTGAATCTCTGTTAACCTAACGCAGTGGAATTTTCTCTATTATTTCAGTGTCTGGTAATAAAGTTTCTATAAAGAAAAAAAAAAAGTGTGTCACAGGAACCAGAGAGGGTGGCACATGACTCGAACCACAGGAGAGGAGAAGAGAAAAAAGAAAGGAGAGATTTCAGGAGTCGGGGTATGGGGTTGAGCTGGACTCTGATGCTAGTGGAAAGCCGTACCCCTCATTAGCGCCTGCAGAGTTGTGTCATGTTACATCTTGCAATGAGCAGGGCACCCTGTCTGGTCCTGTTCTACCGCAGGGGAGCCTGAAGCAGATGTGCGCCCATAGCCCACGTGCCACAGCCAGGCCAGGGCAAGCTGGAACTAGAACGTGGGGCTCTGGAGCCGGGTGGTGGCTTGAGGGCAGTCTTGTCAACTGAGGCCAGGCTGAGTGCCCCCCATGCCCTTTGCCCCTCCTGCAAGCTGCCTAAACTGCTGCTCTGTCACCCCAAAAGGCCACAGAGGGGGCCAGCCCCTCCCAGGGGCCTGCACTCTGGTTCTCTTTTTTTTAAAGATTTTTTTAAAATTTATTTTTCAACAGAGAGAGAGATAGCGAGAGAGGGAACACAAGCAGGGGGAGTGGGAGAGGGAGAAGCAGGCTTCCCGGCGAGCAGGAAGCCCGATGTGGAGCTCGATCCCAGAACCCTGGGATCATGACCTGAGCAGAAGGCAGACACTTAACGACTGAGCCACCCAGGTGCCCCTGCACTCTGGTTCTAAACTTGGCTCTGTGCTGACTTCCCACGTGGCTGGGTCTTCCTGGGCTTTTCCTCAACCCACTTCCCCAAGCCCATCAGCAGAGTGGATTTATCGAATGGAGGGAAAGTGCACTGGGCTGGGAGTCAGCCCACCAGCTCCAGTCTTCTCTCTGCCTGTGGCTCAGGCGCTGTGTGACCTGGAGCAAGTTACTTCACCTCTCTGAGCCTCAGTGTTGTTATTCCACCCAATAGGAGGGTCAAGGCTATGTAATTGCCCAGGGCCCTTTTGGTTCTAAAGGTTGAATTCTTCAGATTCTCAGATTGCCAGGGGCAGGGTTTCCAAAGGGTGCCATTCTGCTACCCAGAACTAGCCCCTGCCCCAGCCTCCCGCAGCCCCTCTTCCCTCACCTCGGAGCCAGCGCAGGAGAAAATAGTCATCTGGATTCGGCAGGGTGGGCAGCACATCCTGGACATTCTCCCGAAACTGTAGGGAGAGGTAGGAGGGTGAGTGGCAGGTCCCCCCCGACCACCCCCTGCCTGGGGCTCTCCACCGGGACTCTGCTGGACCCCTCTTCAACATGGGTCAACTCTGCAGACACTGGCTGAGCACGTGGGCTGCATAGTGCACTCTGTCGCCTCAGTGGACAGCAAGGAGGAGGCGGGAAGGGAGTAACACTTGCACACTCCAGTGTGGCGGGCGGCCATAGGCGATCCCAGCTAACTGTGATAGTGGACACTCGGGGAGCGTGCCACAGCCAAACCTGTCCATTCGCCAAGCACTCCCTGTGTGCCCAGCACTGAACTTGGCACTTATCTTATTCATGCCTCACTCAAGAGTCCCTAGAGGTATTACTCTCCCCATTTTACAGATGAAGAAATTAGAGCTCAGAGAGACTAAGTAACATGCCCAAGGTTGAACAGCTAGTAACCAGTAGGGCTGGGATGCAAACCCCCGTCTGTCCGAGGCCAGAGCAGGCACACTTTCCACTGGAGTCTTCTGCCCCTTAGTAATGGACGGGTGAGCAATGCGCTGAGGGAGCAGAAGGAAGGAAGAGTTTGATTGTGACAGGCCCAGGAAGACAGTGGTCTCATACGACTTCAAAAAAACATTTGTGGTGGGCTTGAAGGACTTCAAAGGTAGCAGGAGGAGGGAGGAGGGCAAACCAGGTGGAGGGAACAGTTCCAACAGGAAGCCACAAAGGGGGAAAGTGCAGGGAGTGTGAAACAAGAGATATGGACAGTGACCCCAAGGGGTGGCCACGTCCACCTCCAACTGCTCACTACCCTGTAGGTGCGCACACCCCCACATGCTCTCCCCATGCCTCCTGCTCCCAGGCCCTCACCTTTCTCTAGTCACTGACCTACAGGGCAGCCACAGAGGGGACCAATGAGGACCTGCCACCTCTGCCCCTTGCGGAGGTCAGCCGGGGACTCAGATCATCCCAGCCCATCCCCCAAACAGCTCCCAGACTCCCAGGGAAACTGCTCCAGCAGGGCCCAGGCATGAAGCCACCCCTCACCAAGGACCCTACCCAGCCCCCGGTTTCCAGTTTAATCACCACCTAATCCCTCCTCTGCCTGACTTCCCACGCAGGTCAGCAGTAAAACCTGAAACCTCCCTATCCAGCCTCCTTGGGATGCGGGAGGCCCAGCCTGGGGCAAAGCCTTCATGGGGCTGGTGTCTCAGCTCCACTGCCATGGCAGGAGACATCTGTCCCCCCAGCAATGGAGACCTGCTTGGCTGTGGAGCCTCCAAACCTTGAGACCAGACCCCATCAATTCTGGGTCAGAGTACAGCCAACCTCCCCTCTCCTAAAGAGTAGATTCAGTTGGTGGACAAAGGGGTCCAGCCTTCCAATTGTTGCCACCTCCTCTGCTCAGGTGCCAAGGCAAAACCAGGCTTACCTCCTAGCCTTCTGAAGAGCATCTGCCCAAACCGCCAGCCAGGGAGGAACCTGGATTGCAGGATGGGGGCGGGGGGAGGGGGGGAGGGGGGTTGGTCTGAGCTCAAACTAACCTCAACCCAGTGAGTCACCCATAGGATCCCAGGCTTCACACACGAGGTGCTCCCTTCAACATCGTGGGGTCCAACTCCTCATTTCATTTCATCGAGAAGCACACTGAGAAGGATGGGTTTGCCCAAGGTCGCAGAGAGACTTGGTGCCCCAGCAGGGGCTCTCCAAGTATCCTAAGGAGCTGTCAGGGCCCAGTTCATGATGCCAGTACCCATGCAAGAGGAAAACCTCCCGGAAATGGGAGGAAACCCGGGGCCCTACCCCTGCCCCCAGGGCCCGGCTGCCAGTCTTGAGAATGAATATTGCCTTTGTGCCCTGGGCTGCCTCCGAGAGCTTCCAAGTAACCACTTCTTCCCAGGTGGCCCCGCCAAGGGCTCGCTCGGGGCTGAGGCTGGGGTAGCCAAACTTCCCCCGCGCCTCCTCCTCGGCCGGCCCAGGGAGGGCCGGACGGGCCGCGGGGGCGAGGGGCGCGAGGCGCCCGGTGCCGCCCGCCGCAGCTCCCTCCTCCGCCCGCCGGTCCCGCACCGTCGCCCGCTTCCCCCTCACCGCGCCCGGCCCCTTCCCGGCTCGCTGCCGCGGGAGGGCGAGGCCCCGGCCCCGGAGCGGGGGCCGAGCCAGGGTGACGGCTCACCTTGGCCAGTGCCTCCTTCTGCTTGGGGCTCAGATCGCCGACTCTGCCGCTCATCGTGGTTCGGGCTCGGGGCGCGGCGGTTGCGGCAGCTGATGGAGCACGGGCTCGTTCTCTGCCGCCGGAGTAAAGTCCCAGCCTTTTGCCCGGGCCGCGGGGCTGACAGCCAAGCCCCGCCTCTTAAAGGATCCCGAGGGGTGGAGTGGGGAGGGATGCGCTGGGCGCGGAAGCCTCCGGCGCGTCCCTCTCCGTCCTCCTGAAGGCGGAGACCCTGGCAGGAGGCGAGCAGGAGTGTCCACCCGGGCCGAGGCCAGCGGACATTAGAAAGTCAGGAAATCTGGGTTCTAGTCTCAAATTTATCCTTAACTCGCCTTGTGACCTTGGACGAGACACCTGTGCTCCCGGGGCCTCAGTTTCCCCATCTAGATGCTATCTAATGAGCTCTCCGAAGATGGGGTCCCCTAGTGCAGAACCTCACTCCCCCAGACCGGAGGGAGCTTGCCCCGTGCCACTGTGGGGGGCCAAGTCCTGAAGCCTAGCATCGCCCTGCGATGGACTGCACGCGGTAATGGCCATTTCTCTCTGCGGTGTTTGCCCTTTTCCTGTTTGCCACGGGTTTTTGTCCACTGCTGCCAACCCAGCTTGGGGCCTCTCGGTGTTGACACGCTTTCCCCTCCACCTGTGAGGCAGGCAGGCCTAGAGGACAAGGAAGCACAGACCCCGTCTCCTGGCCTAGGGCCCTGACCTCTGCTTCTGACCTTCCCAGCTCACACCCTCAGTGCACAGGGAGGAGTGCTTCCAGAGGGAGTCAGAAGATCTGGGTCTGAATCCTACATCCTCCACTTCGCTGTCAGACTTCAGCAGGCGACCTCACCTCTGTGAACCCAAGCTGCTCCGCTCACTACACGGAGGCGATGATCTGATCTCAAGTCAGCCTGAGAGGATCAAGCGAGCTACGGTACCTAAGTCGCTCAGCGCAGTGGGTGCCTAGCCAAGGGTTCGCCTCTGTGACCCCTCCCTAGTCTGCCCTGCACAAGCCTCCCTTTGCCGCCTGCCTGGCCAGGCTTTGGCCTCTGGGTGGGGATGTAGGGTGGACATGGAGGAAGCCACAGTAAAGCTACCACTCAGTGAAAGCAGGCCTGCTAGCAGCTTATCTGCTTCCCCTGCTCCTGCCCAGGGGCCAGAGCTGCCGGTTCCTATAACTGCAAGTCTGACTTGTGTGATGGATGCTTCGGTGCCCTCTGCCTGTCCTGCCATGGCTCACAGCCCCTTCCTCATCCAGTGAAGCCATTTCCTCCTTTCTGAGTTCGATAGCCTTCCCCCTCTGCCTGGGCCCCCCTACCCCCCACCACATACTCTATTCCTACCTCCATGGTAGCAGCTATTCACATGCCCTGGACCATTCTTTCCTCCTACTGTGTACCAGGTCCTAGGCACTGTTCTGGGGACCCTGAAATGAATCAGACACCATCTTGCCCTCCCAGAGGTAAGATACAGGCACCATCATCCAGAACACAAGACCGAGATAAGTGTGCCAAAGAGAGTAAGTACCTGGGAGGTTAAAGGAGGAGAATTTGCTTTGGGTTATAAGAATCCCAGAAGGCTATGTGGAGGGAGTGGCATTGGAGCTGGGCCCTAAAATATGGGGCAGGAAGGAAAGGGAAAGAAAATCCATTCATTCCATGCTGGCACGATGGCATGAGCCAAGTTTGGGTGGTTGATGGGAAGCATGGCCAGAGAGGAGGGGAGAGCAAGAATAGGCAGGGGGGACCCTCAGAGAACCACAGTGTGGCCCTGCTTAGCAACGTCGGCCCTGCTAGACTATGAGGTCTTTGGGCACGGGGACCTGAATCCCCACAAGCCCCCGACCCCCAGCACAGCAGCCTACACACAGGGGCTGTTCAATAAACTTATGCTGAATGAATGAATGCAAGAAATGCTCCAATAGGCACAGAGCCAGGTGCTGAGGGAGCCCTGGGAAGGAGACCCAAGCACAGATCATTCGGGCATCAGGCAGCTCACCTCACTTAACAGCCATGGAAAGACAGACCCAGAGAGGGCATGGCCCAAAATCATTAGTGGTGTGACAGATGTGGAGAGCTTTGCCCGGTGCCAGGCACATGAAAGACCTCCACTTACAGCCTGGAATTCACACAGAGCCCAAGGAATTCATCCCAGGAGCCCAAGGGCATCCCACCTCTCACAGCGGGGCCCCTGCCAACTCTACACTCAGGTCTCCAGGGGAGTAGAAAGCAGGAGGATCCCAGACTCTCTGGGTCCGAAGGCAGAGGCAGACTACAGCAGGCCTACTAGAGACGCCTGGGAGACTCTGCACCTGACATGGTCTCCACCATGAAGGTCTGCTGCAGGGTGCAGAGAGTTGAGGGTCTCAATTCAGCCCTGTTGCTGAGAGGCCCCCCAACCCCCACCCCTGGGAGGAGTTTTTAGCTATCCCAGCAGTTCCACACTAGTTAAAGAATCATGGGCTTCTGGCTTAGGGCAGAAGGCATGGCTGCCTTCCTTGTTGGACACGTGGCTGAAATCTTTATATAAGATCCTTCCAGGGGCAAGATGTAGGGCCTATTCAAAGGAAAATAGAAAAATAGCCCCTTTACAGCACTTTACAGTTTGCAAGGCACTTTCAGATCTAGCTTTTCATTTAAGCCTGTGGTAACCCTCTAAGTCAGGTGATTTATTGAGGAACCTAGGGAAAGAGGCAGCCCCGTAAGAGTACCTGCAGATTTAGGGCTTGCACCCAAGCCTCTGGCTTCTGGGCCAAATGCTTCCAGGAACCCACAGGCTGCAGTGTGGACTAGCTTGGGAGTTGCCTACACAGGCTCCCCAGGAAAGCACAAAGAAAACATTCACCCAGCAGGAAATCATCCTCAGCCCCAAAACAAGCCCCCAGGAATCTGGAGTCACCCACCATAAAGGTCTAAGTGAAGTACCCTTCTTCCAGTCTGCCCTTCCCAGGTCCTGTGGCTGCCTGCTTCTCCTTCCTCTACTGAAACTTACCTTACCTCTGGCCCACTATGGAACAGCTAGTTAATCTGATAATATAAATCCTAGAATAATAATCTGGTCACCTCCTCTGAGCTGGTTACTAAGAGAGAGTCCCTCCTCCACATTCCCACCTTTCCTCTCTCACCCCCTACCCCTGTCCAGCAAGTCTCCCTCCCTGCTAGGTATGTTGTTCCCCTGCTCAAGAATCTGCTGTGACTCCCTAGTTCCTTCAGGAGTCGGCCCAATCTCACTGACTTGCATTTGAGGCCAAGGCCCATCTCGTCCCAGCATCCTCAACGGCCTCAATGGCCACTCTTGCCCTCCACGCACTTTCATTTTATTTTATTGTTTTTTTTAAGATTTTATTTCTTTATTTGAGAGAGAGAGAGAGAAAGAGCAGGAGCAGGGGGAGGGGCAGAGGGAGAGGGAGAAGCAGACTCCCCGCTGAGCAGGGAGCCCGACAGGACCCCGAGATCATGACCTGGGCTGAAAGCAGACGCTTAACCCACTGAGCCACCCACGTGTCCCCAAAACACTCTTTCATTTTAGTCAGAGAAGCTCCCTGCTGCCCCTCAGACAGAGCTCGGCCCTCCTGCCTCTGTCAGAGTTGTTTCCATCTCCTGTTTCCTCCTGCCAGATCCTCCCTGACCTTCAAAGCCCCGATCAAATGCTGTTTCCAGGAACTTCTGCCCGATCTAACCAATCCAACATGAGCCCTCCCAGACAGTAACCCCTCTCTCCTGACCTTGACACTGACTAGTCTGTGTTGCCGTGGTTGACTATCAGGCAACAGCCTGGCCCAACGGGAAGAGCCCAGCCTCCTCGGTCAGGCAGGCTGGAGATGAGACCCGAGCCCTGCCGCTTGTCAGCTCTGTAACGAGCATGCCGTGGTGAGTATATCTTGCCAGGCAAGGTAGGGTTAACAGCTGAAAGAAGGCTGCAAGGCCTAGGAGATCTAGGAGGAGCATGGGATAACTCATGGCTCTAGTCTTGCCGGTTAGTGCCCTGGGGCTGAGATTCCTCTGGGAGGTGGCTGTGGGCAGAGGCAGGAGCACTGGACTGGGAGTCCAGAGCCGGGGATTTCCACCATGTTCTCAAGTGAATGTGCTCTAGTGATTATTTAGCAATGAGCCCTGGGGAGGGAGGGGGTGCTCCTCTGGGATATCTGCCTTGTCCTCTGGGCCTTGGATGACTCTTCTCTAAAACAAGGGCACTGACCTCCAGATCAAAGGCCCCGGGTGCCTTGTCCCGATTCTCTGGTGCCAGTGGGGAAAGGGGTGGTGCTGAGATTGGCACCGCGGTTTGAGAGTCGGAGAAAACAGTCTTTTAAACCCTTCAACAAATATTTGTGGAACACTCTACTTCCATGGGGCCAGGACGGCAGAACTCTCTGGAAAGCCCTTGTGCTTGCAGGCGACCACGCAGAAGGACACTGACTCCAGCCTCCTTGCCTCCTCTCCTTATCCCAGCCCTGCCACACGGGGTTTCAGATGCCTTAAGTTTCTTTCCAACAAAGTGGGGAAGGAATGAAGAAATCCACACTCCCTGGGATGACATGGCCCTGGCAGCAGAGGTGATAGCAGCAGACTGAGGAAGTGACAGTGATGGATTCACTCCTGTACCTGCCCGCGCTCTCCTCCAGGTGGTCTACGCTTCAGCTCCTGGCTGGAGCTGGGAGCCAGAGCACCCTTCATTCCTTGGCTCCATGAGTATTTAGGCAGCAGGTATGGTGCCAGGCACAGGGACCCCTGGGAGATCGAGGCTGACCAGGCCTTGCCCTCAGGAGTTCTCGGTCCACAGGGAGATGGCTAAGGCAGCAGGTCATTCCAGCACAGTGCAGCCAGCGCCGCCATATTGGTGCAGTCAGGAAGCTCCCCACCCAGTCAGGGGGTAGGGCATCTCGGGTTCCCCAGAGACCTGCTGATGACTAAGCGGAGTCGGCCACATTGGCGGGGGCAGGAGGCCTGGAAAACAGTCACTCCTTTTGTTCCCTCACATATTTCACTGAGCACTGTGGAAATCCTCGAGCAGGAAAACTGCCCTCAGGGAACTTACAGTATTGGGGTTGGGGGCCCACCCAGGCTGAGCTTGGTCTGTGGATATGTGAGAGGGGAAGTGGGGGTCAGATAAAGAATCAGAGCTTAGGGGTACATGCCTGTAGGAGAGGCAGGCGTCAGGAAGGACCTCTGAGCGGTGGGGAGGGGCTCTGAGCCGCTTGAGCTGAGGATGCTCTTTGCGGATGGCTGATGGCCAGAGTGGAGGAGGTCCTTCTCCTTCGGGGGCCTCAGCATCCTTGGTGTGGAACCAGACTGGAACCTCGGCCAGGGCAAATTCAGACTGTGGGTGGAGAGTGCTTTTGGGGGCTGAAGGGCCACAAATGAGTCTCCCTGAGGGAGGGTGGGGTGTGTGTAGGAGGGGGCAGGATAAGGAGCCTCCTTGTCAGGCCCCTCAGGTTCCAGCCCCAGCCCTGCCCAGCTGCCCAGGATAGAGGATGGCAACCCCTCTATTCCCCTACCCTTGCTGCGCCCCCCCCCCAGCCCCCAGTGAGAGGGGAAGGGTCTTCAGGGACTGCAGTCTAGGAGGTGGCAGCCAGGGCTCCGAATGACTTCCTCAGCAGATCCTTGGCAAGGCTTCTCCCCCTGCAGTAATGCAGCGAGAGCCAAGAAAGCAGTCCTGACCAGGAGCCAGGGGGCCTGCAACAAAACCCCAGCTCCTCAGCGGGCAAAGTCACCTGCCTTCTCCAGGTGCCTGTTACCTGGGGAGAAAAATAATCCCTTGCCTCTCTCCTGGGGCTGCTGTGAGAATTCCAGGTGAAATAATGGCTGGAAAAGTGATGGTGCACAAAGAGGAGGATTAACAGTACTATTATGTGTTATTTCTGAAGGCACAACAGAACAGGAGAAACCCAGCTCGCCCAGCTCCTCCCAAGGAGCCCACTTCCTCTTCACTTCCGCAGTCCACCCTGGCTTTGTGAAGACACAAATCCCCTCCCCGCCCCACTTTCCACACCCAAACCCCCCTAATTAAGTCCCTTACCTTCCCAGCTATCATTGTCTAATCCCTAAGCCCTTTCTCACCAGTCTCCAGTTGTCTCAGGGAGTCAAATCCCTTTAGAATGAGGTGGCCCAGTTAACTGTGAACCCAGAGGCTGGGGGCAGGGAGCTGGGACTTCAGGACTTCCCTGGAGTGGAGGGAAGGGCAGAGGACAGCAGGAAGGGCGCTGGAGACCCTGCCCTGGCTCTGGACCAGCTAGCACAAGCCTGGAGACGTCCCTTGGGAAGAGTGGGTTTTCATTTCTACCCTGGTACCCTGCATCTGAGATAGAATCCAGAGTCTTTTTTTTTTTTTAAGATTTTATTCATTCATTGGACAGAGAGAGAGAGAGCACAAGCAGGGGGAGCGGCAGGCAGAGGGAGAGGGAGAAGCAGACTCCCCGCGGAGCAGGGAGCCTGATGCAGGGCACGATCTCAGGACCCTGGGATCATGAGCCAAGCCGAAGGCAGACGCTTAACCGACTGAGCCACCCAGGCACCCCTAGAATCCAGATTCTACCACCCACCTTGTTCAGTGCAGGTCAGTGCCTTTGAGAAACAGAAAGATATGGGATGAGCCCCCTTGACTTTAGAGTCAGACTACCTGGGTTCAGGTCCTGATTCCATCACCTACCAAGGTTACTTGACCTCCATGCCTCAATTTCCCTTCCATAGGATGGCAATGATAATCTTACTACCTTATACGGCTGTGAGGAGATTGAACAAGTTTATTTGTGCACAGGGTCCTGAACAGTGCCTGGAACATAGTAAATGTATCAGCTGTTTTCACTTGTACTTCTTATTCCCCCCCACCCCAATATTCTTGCCATTCGTACCCCCTACACCACCTCTCAGAGAGATCTTCTTCCCCTGGTACTGAAGCTGAAGCAGCCCCCAGCAACCCCCCACCCTCATGCTATTTTATCTCCTTCATGTGGCACTTACCGTGGTCTGAAACTACCTTGCTTGTATATGTGGTTATGGTTTCCTATCTATTCTAAAGGGCAGGAGCCATTGCTGGTCATGGTCGCTGTTCCATGTCCAGTGCCTAGATGATCCAATACTCACTCTGCCCCTTGAGGGCTGGGCCCAGGGAAGGAGCAGGCCCCTGGCCACCCCTCCCCTCAGTAGCCCTTCCTCTCCCCCACACCACAGTTATCTGCTGCTACTCTGCACCTGCCCTGTGTGATCTTCAGCAAGTCACCACCCCTCTCTGGGCATCTGGGTGAGGAAAGGGAGGGAGCAATGGAACTAGGCAGCCAAGGGACAGTCTCAGATTTTTCTAAGAAAATTTGTTAGATGTCTTGGGGCTCATGCCTATTAGGTGGAAGGACCTCAAGGATCTCTGGGGTCTGAAAATACAGCCCCCCAGCCTATGTCTCTCGTTGCCACTGGTCCTGAAAGCCCCCACGGGGGTAGGGGTGGGGTGCACTCCCGTGAGCTAGGAATCGCCTAGCTGAAGGCCCTTTGTAAAAAGAGCAGAGCCCAACACTGGGCCCCTGCGTGGTCCCATTCCCCAGGGACTAGCTTGCCACCTGGTGGCGGCTTGATTACATTGGCCCTCTTCCATCTGGGAGGGTGCTCGCGGAGTGGGACAGACCCAGATTCTGGATATGGACTTGCCTTCCTGCCCTTCATCCTACTTCCAGCATCGCTCACAGAATGTTTTGTCCATTTTTATGCACAGCCTGGCATCATATTGAAGAATTCATTTCACAGCAGGGGAAGAACAGCTGTGGGCACAAACTCATGGAATTCACCGGCCTTACCACATACTCTATTCCTGGTGTCGATTCTAAGACATTTCACTGGCCCAACCCCGTTCCACTTCGGTAATGCATCCCAAACCTCACACTTTCATTAACAGCTTCATTTCTTCCTAGGTCCTCCTGCAACTTTAGAGGGTGAAGGAGACAGGACACTCCTCCATACAGTTCACGGCCCAGCCCAGGGCCAGGAAACCTTGTAATCCAAGACACAAGCCACTTGAAATCACAGCATGTCTGGTGAAAGGACCCCCTGCCCCCAAATTGTTTGGTCCGACTCTTATTTTCCTTTAGAGTTGGGGACATGAGCCAAGAAAAAGGAAGTGGCTTGCTTGGAGGGACATGGTAGAAAGAGTAACAGCCCTGTTACTCTTGCCAGCTCCCCACTCAGCCCCAGAAGTGAAGCCAGCTGGGATCCGGGGTCTTGGCTCCTCTGGAGGGGCCCACAGGGCTGAGCATCCTGTCTGCCCAGCCCTGAGAGCAGGGAGGCCCGAGGTTCAGCACCAGGCCTGCCTCTTCTCCCAGCTGGGATCTCGTCCTTCCCTGTGGGGTCCTCTAGTCTCTTCTTCCTCAGATGCTGTGCTCCCAAGCAAGGCCTCTCTTGGTACTCATTCCCTGCTATCAATCTCCTGGCCTTAGCTGTCCTGTCCCTGGGCTAATGCCCCCTCCAATGGCAGCTCTGATCTTCACTGTTCCTACACCTGCCCCCACCCCACTCCCCCCCAACACAACAGCAGAAGGGCCCTGGCTGGCCTGGGCTGGGCTATCCCCTGCCACATTTAGACTATCTCCCCAAGCACTTGTCTCTTCCAGGATAACTAACGGTTCCCCGGTGGGAGGACAGACCACAGAGTAACTCTGGTTACTCACCAAGTTTACAGGGCCGCTCTGGCTCCCACTGATGGAAAGCTAGGATGTGGATATTCGTGGGGAAGCAGAAACTTGTTCCAGGCTGGGGACAGTTTTAGGCAAGGGTCTGTGCCTGGTTGGTGTGTGTGTGTGTGTGTGTGTGTGTTAAGGGGGCCGTGAGGACCCCTTGCCTAAGTGGGCAGGGTGGGGTTAGGGAGCAAGTAGTGGGAATAGGGATAGGCAGACCGTGGAGCCAACAGCCTCACTGATTACAGGGTGTGTCCTTGCAACCCTGTCATTGGGGCTGACAGATGGTCTGGGACATTCATGGAACTGGAGAAGCAAGACTCTCCGTGGACACAAAGGGGCCTGCGTAGTGCATTTTGCAACTTACGAAGAGTGATTTCTTAGGGTACGAAAGAACATTAGTAACCCACACAAAGAATAAAGGATGATATAAGGAACACCCATGTGACTTAAGAAGCAGAACACCCCCTGGGTGTCCTTCCCCAATTACATCCCACCTGGTAAACTGAAGTTAGCGCTTCTTGGTCCCTTGATTTTCTTTATAGTTTTGTTACAGATGACTTTATCTCTTAAAAATATAGCTCCATGTTTTTTTTCTTTAATTGAGGTGAAATTCACATAACATAAAATTAACCATTTTAAAGTAAAAAAATCCAGTGGTACTTTGTACATTCACAATGTTAGGCAGCCAGCACCTCTATCTGGTTCCAGAAGTTTTTCCTCACCCCAAAAGGAAACCTTGTACCCATTAAGCAGTCACTTATCATTTCCCCTTCCGTCCAGCCACCAATCTGCTTTCTCTCTCTACTGACTTATCTATTCTGGATTTATCATTCGATATCTAGGCCTTTTGTGCGGCTTATTTCACTTTGCATAATGTTTTCAAAGTTCATCCATGTTGTAGCACGGGTCAGTACTTCATTCCTATTTATGGCTAAATAATAGCACATCATATGGACATATCGAAATGTATCCACTCATCCATCAATGGACATTTCAGTTGTTTTCACCTTTCAGCTATTGTGAATAATGCTGTTATGAACATTGGTGTACAAATATCTGTTCAAGTCCCTGCAATTATTTTGGATATATACCCAGAAGTGGAATTGCTGGATGATACAGCAATTTTATGTTTAATTTTTTGAGGAACCACCATACAATTTTCCATAGCTGCTGCACCACTTTAAGTTTTGTGTATGGTGTGAGGTAGGAGTCCATCTCCAGTCTTTTGAATGTAGCTGTCCAAGTTGTCCCAGTACCATTTGTTAAAGAGACTATTCTTTCCCTTATTGAATAGTCTTGGTGCCCTTGTTGAAAATCAATCGGCCATAGATGTCTGGGTATATTTCTGGACTATCAATTCTATTCCATTGATCTATAAGTCTCTTTACGCCAGAACCACTGTTTTGGTTATTGTAGCTTTGTAGTACATTTTAAAATCAGGAAGTGTGAGTCCTCTAATTTTGTTCTTCTTTTTGTCAACAGGGGGTATTCAGGGCTCCTTGCAACTCCATGTAGATTTTAGGATGGGTTTTCCATTTCTTCAAAAAAGGTCATTAGAATTTCAATAGGAATTGCATTGAATCTGTACATTGCTTTGGGTAGTATGGCCATCTTAACAATATTAAGTCTACCAATCCATTAACATGGATGTCTTTCCATTTATTTAGGTCTTTTTTCATTTATTTCTGCAATGTTTTGCAGTTTTCAGTGCACAGGTCTTTCAGCTCCTTGCTTATTTCTAGGTGTTTTATTTATTTATTTTTTTTGCCAACTACCATAAATAGAATTGTCTTCATGTCCTTTTAAAATCATTCATTGCTGGCGTAGAGATACACAACTGATTTTTGTGTACTGTTCTTGTAAGTCCTGCTGTTTTTGAGCTTAAATTGTATGTATTATTTGGAGACTTGCTTTTTGTGCTAAGCGTTCTATTAGAATTATCCATGGTGATACACACAACTAATCCATTTGTTTTTCTCTATTGCATGGTATTTTACATATGAATGTACTGCAAATTTCTCTCTTCTCCTAGTGATGAGTTGTGATCTTAACTTGTATTTCCCTAATTAATGATTAGGTTGAGCATCTTTTCATATTTATTGGCCATTGCTTTTTTTTTTTTTTTTTTGTCAAATGCCTACTTGCATCTTGGGCCCTTATCTATGCATTTGTATATTCTGCATAGGAATAATTTGGTTGCAAATACCTTCTCCCAGTTTGTTGCTTTCCCTATCACTTTATTACAAGGTTTTGATTAACACAAGTTTTTCATTTTATTGTGGATGCATTTCTTCGATCTTTTCCTTTATAATCTGCTTTTTTGGGCGCCTGGGTGGCTCAGTTGGTTAAGCAACTGCCTTCGGCTCAGGTCATGATCCTGGAGTCCCAGGATCGAGTCCCGCTTCGGGCTTCCTGCTCAGCAGGGAGTCTGCTTCTCCCTCTGACCCTCCACCCTCTCATGCTCTCTATCATTCTCTCTCTCTCAATAAATAAATAAAAATCTTTATAATCTGCTTTTATGTAGAAAGAAATCTCTCCTGACCTTGAAGTAAACAGGCTTTTGTTTCTTTCTAAAAATGCTTAAAGTATTACTTTTCATATTTAGATCTTTAATTCACATGGAATTGATTTTTCTGGTACGATGTGCAGTAGAGGTCCAATTTCATTGCTTTTTCTTATGGTTAACTCATTTTCTTGGCATAATTTGCCAAACAGTCCATCATACTGCCCCTCTCTCCAACTGCAGTGCTCCCTCTGACAAAGCCACAGTTCTGTGTGTAGGCCAGTTTCTGGCTTCTCTGTTTGATGCCCCATTTGTCTGTCTTTGGACTTACATCAGACTCTCTTAGTCTCTCCATCTTATTCCTCAGGAGCATCTTGACAATTCAACGTTAGTGGTTATATGGGTGTTCACTATAAAATTCTTTCCATTTTTTAGTATGTTTGAAATTTTTCATACAAAAAAATATCTCAGGAAAGAGTGTCGTGGCTTATCTGGCCTTTGCCCTTTTATCAGGATACAATTTTTAAAAGGCTCAGGTTTCAGACGAGGCAATTCAGCAGCAGCCACAACCCTTGGAGAAAAAGATGAGTTTTAGGACAGTGTGTGGACTTCTCACATTCCTGTAGGCATCCGAGATTATTTGTTGGAGATGAGGCAGTGTTGCTCTAATATCGTGCCCGTTTCACTACCCAGAAAAGTGACCTGCCTGAAGACCTAGCCTCTGGGCCCCCCTGAGGAGCCGTGTCTGGCCTGCTTGGTTTAGGCAAACGTCCCCAGCCCCTCTTTCTGCCCCTCCGGGACCCTTGCCTCAATCTCCCCCATCGGCTTCCCACGCCAATCTCTGTCTGGTTCTCTGTCTCCTGGAGTTCGGTCTGGTGGAGAGATGGAAGCCCAGGGAAGATGCGGGTGTGACTTGACTAAGGCCACACCGAGTGACCGTAAGGCTGGCGCACAGCAAGGGTCAGCCAGCCGCCAGGCCACCACACGTCCCTTGTTCCTGCCCTTCTGGGGCCCTGATCGTGCCTCCGCCTCCCCCATGTCGCCAACTATCTCCCTCGGTCTCCCCTGCTCTGGTCTCCGCCAGTCTGACAACGCCTCAAGCCGTGTGACTACCTCCTCCCGGGCTCCGCCCCACTCGCGACGCCACGGCCGCCGGCGCCGGAGTTCTCCGCGTCCACCAGGGGGCGCGCGGGGCCCTGTCTGGGCGCCAGAGCCGCCGAGGACTCCCGCCCCCCGCCTCCCGGCGCCCCGCCCCGTCCGGCCCCGGCCCCGCCCCTCCCGGCGCCCCGCCCCGTCCGGCCGCGGCCTCGCTCCCTCCGCTCCCCCCCCGCGCCGGGACCCCCGGCGCCCCTGTTTCGTCTGCTCGCCGGGTCCGGCCATGGGCCCCGCCGCTCGCCCCGCGCTGAGGTCGCCCCCACCGCCTCCTCCGCCGCCGCCGTCGCCACTGCTGCTGCTGCTACCCCTGCTGCCGCTCTGGCTGGGCCTGGCGGGACCCGGTGCCGCGGCGGACGGCAGCGAGCCTGAGGCCGGGGCGGGGCGGGGCGGGGCCCGCGCCGTACGGGTGGACGTGAGGCTGCCGCGGCAGGACGCTCTGGTCCTGGAGGGCGTCAGGATCGGCCCCGAGGCCGACCCGGCACCCGCGCTGGGCGGCCGCCTGCTGCTGGTGAGCGCAGCCGAGCCATCTGGCCCCGGCCCGCCCCGCCGTAGACCCCGCACCCAGATCCGGCCTTCATCCTGGACCGAGCCGTAGCAGCCGAGCGCCCCTTCCCCGAGCTGCCCAGGCCTCAAACCCCGGCTTCCAAAACCTGAGATCCAGATGCCTTCCCCTTCAAACTCGCTCCCCAACCCTGGCCTTGCATCCCCTGTGTGTCCAGCCCCCCTTCCTCCCCCCTCTTCCCTCTGCCCATGGTCCCTTGCCCCACAGATGGACATCGTGGATGCTGAGCAGGAGGTGCCCGTAGAAGGCTGGATTGCAGTGGCATACGTGGGCAAGGAGCAGGCGGCCCAGTTCCACCAGGAGAGTCAGGGCAGCGGCCCGCAGGCCTATCCCAAGGCCCTGGTCCAGCAGGTGCACGGGGTGTATGTGGGGAAGGGGGCTGAAGGAAGGGGTTTCAAGGCATCTGCCAGAGCCAGACTACCAGGTGGGCCCCTAAGGAGCTTCCAGAGAAATCTTGGGCCTGGATGAGGTGAGGGACCCCAGTTTGGAAAATTGAATCAGTATGGAGTGGAAGCAGGGAGGTGGGAGGAGGCCGGGCAGAGTCAGGAAGCTCCACCAGGCTCTGGGAGTATCAGATGGGGAGTCCCTGCTGAGAGTTGGTGGGCAGGCCTGTCCTACTAGGGAAGGCACATAATAGTTTGGGTCCCACAGAACATCTGGGGGAATGGCAGGAGGAATAAGTTTCTGCCCTTAACCTCAAGGAGTGTGCAGCCAGTCTGTCCAGAGGAAACACTCACTGCAGAGCCAGGAGCTAAGAACTGTGGTCGTGGGTAGTGAGACAGGTGTGTGGGCAGGGTGCCAGCTAGCTTCTGCCTCTGTCCCTTGCAGATGCGGAGGGCACTCTTCCTGGGAGCCTCTGCCCTGCTCCTCCTCATCTTGAACCACAATGTGGTCCGAGAGGTAAACCGGTTCAGGCAGTGGGGGTGTGCAGGCCAGGGAGGAGGGGACCAAGGCCAGCTGACCTCCTTGTCCATCCATCTACAGCTAGACATATCGCAGCTGCTGCTCAGGCCAGTGATTGTCCTGCATTACTCTTCCAATGTCACCAAGCTGTTGGAGGCCCTGCTGCAGTGAGTTGGGGTTTAGGCTCCAAAGCACTGGGCCTGGGAGCCTGGGTGCTGAGGGGTCCCTGAATCTGCCATGGTCTCAGGGGTCTTTTCCTGTTAACCTTAAGACCGTAGTCTCCTGGTCTGAAAAATGGGTGAGGGGACTGGAGCAAAGAGGCAGCTCTAGGGGCAGAGGGGAATTGGCTCCAGCAAGGAGGGAGCTGGATTCCTGATTGACAGGTTCTTTCTGAGACTTGCAGGCCTCCCTGGCCTGGCTGATGTGAGAATGGAAAAACCAATGACCAGAAAAGGCCTGGGAGCCAAAGCAGAAGGGCTGTGGGATGATACTTGGGAAGATCTTTTTCCTACAAGGCTGAGGTGGGTGGGTCTGGACCTCTCCTCCCAAGAGCCCTTCTCTCTGGCCCCTCTGTGGCTTTCCGTCCCAGGAGGACTCAGGCCACAGCCGAGATCACCAGCGGAGAGTCGCTGTCAGCCAACATCGAGTGGAAGCTGACCCTGTGGACCACCTGTGGCCTCTCCAAGGATGGCTACGGAGGATGGCAGGACTTGGTGTGCCTGGGAGGCAGTCGGGCCCAGGAACAGGTGGGTGCCTGGGGAGAGGGGACTTGGATGGCACTGCACACATGCCTTATCTCAGATCCTGTGGCCTCTCCTCACCTTGGTGGCCAGGACTGCTGCTTCCATGCCCCAGGGCTGTAATGAGCACTCATTGACACGGTGGGTGCTCAGTGCAGTGCCTGATGGGGCCATGCATAATCAGCGTTAGTTACTATTGTCATGTTATTCTTCCGCTTAGAAGCCCTCCTTGGCTCCCCATTGCCTGCAGAATAAAGTTCAGACTCCTTAGCCTAGCTTTCACAGCTCTCCTGTTTACTCGCCCTTTTTTTTTCTAGTCTCTTCCTTATACCCTGTCACCCTGTGCCATTTCCTGGCCTTCATACATGCCCTGGCCTCCTGCCACTAGGCCTTGTCCATGCTTGGCTGCAGGCATGGACACTTTCTCTGTCTCCATTTGTCCCCATCTGCTTGCCTGCTTTGGAAGGCTTCCCTCACAACCTCAGCCCACCGTCCCCCTCTCCCTCCTTCTAAATCGCAGCAATGCTTTGTCAGACCCTTCATAGTGTTCTTAGGATAGCCCAAAGTGTCTAAGTGTTGGGGAATGTGATTTTGTCTCCCGATGGCTGGGGCTGTGTCTTACTAGTCTCTGGATTTCTCAATGCTGGGCATCGAGAAGGTTCAAATTTATTCGGTCCACAAGCATCTCGCGAGTCCCTGCTCTGTCAGGGCGGGCATGTCCTTTCTCCCGGTGGGCAGCCTCCAGCAGGTGTCAGTGGGATTGGGCCATGCGAGGCAGCTTCAAAAGTCAGGCAGACTTGTGGACCTAGCTGAGTGATCTCAGGTTGAGCGTTTAACCTCTCTGGTCTCATGTTCCTTGTTTGTGAACAAGGACAGCACACGGCCACGGGATTGCCAGGGGGTCATGTGTACATAAAGTTCACGGTGGGCATGGTGCAGGTGGGCCGCTCCTGCTACTCTGAATGTGTTTATTGTTATAAGTGCTTGAATAAATTAGCAGTCACTAGATAACTTTTGAGGTCCTAGGACATGTAGGGCTCGATGAGAAGGGCTGGGAGGATCCAAAGTACCTGTGAGACCCGGGCACTGTCCTGAAGGGGCTCAAAGACAAGCAGGGAAGGGACTCTCACACAATAAGGCCTCGGCAGTTCAGCCCAGGCGCCATGTGCTCATTCCTATTTGAGCAGCAGGAACTGAACCACAGTTGTGTGAAGGGAGCGGGCACCGGGACTGGGGGGAAGGAAAGGGCTTTCTGGAAGAAGAGGGAGCCCCACCGGCTCTCCCCCTGGAGGGCAGCCCACACAGACATCTGGGCGGCGCAGGCATTTGGTGAGGGGCTGTCAGACGAGCGAGGAAGTGCCTGCAGAAGGGCTGGAGCTAGGGGAGGAGCGGGCTGGGCGAGGGGCCTGGGAGTGGGAATGGATGCAGTCCGCAGGTCAGTCTGGCTGGTACAGAGGGCAAAGCTGAGCAGCCGTGCTGCCAGCCAGGGTGGGCCCGTGCAAGTGCCGGGTAGCCATGATAGCCAAGGTGGCTTGAGGGTGGTTGGGGCCAGCTGTCAGCCCCAACCCTAGGGCCCAGTCACCGTCCTTCGAGCCTGGGAATCCAGAGCTACAGCACTCATGCATCAGAAAGGTCAGGTGGACCACTCCCTAACTGCTCTGATGGACAGACCCTGCCCTCCCCCCCTCACCCGGGGGTCCCTAAGATGTGCTGAGCCTGAGGAGACTGGGTCTCCAGCCTGCAGCAGGCCTCCAAGCTGGCCATGCCCTTTGCTCACCCAGTGCTCACAGGCTGCTCCAGAGCATGGAGCTCCAGGTTCTGCCCTGGCGAGCTTACACTGCAGTGGCCACTCAGTGAGTCCTGCCACGTGTCCGCCTGGCTCGGCAGGGCCCAGGGCACAAGGGCAGGGCAGCTCCAGCCCTGGGCTCCTGGGGCCCCATCTGGGGAGGAGAAAGGCCATGGCCGTCACTCTGCTGGGGTGAGCACCGAGCTGGAGGTAGGCACGGGCCCTCCGGAACACAGTGGACACATCTGAACTCAGCCTGGGGGCTTGGGGAGAGCTTCCCGGAGCAGGTGCCACCAGCTTCTCCCACTCCCCAGGGAAGACGGGGGCACAGAGACCAGAGGGGAGAGGGGAGGAACGGGAAGCTGGGGCTCACGGACATCTCTTGAGAACGGCTTCTCGGGTGCCTGCACTCTGAGCAAGAGCGGCGTCTTGTGACACCAGCAGCCCCCAGCCTCGTCCAGAGGTGTTCTCTTTTAGCAGCAAATCACTTCTCGGCCCCTCTCCCCCAACATGATGGTAGTTGAACTTCATCGTTGGCTGGGGAAGAACATGGTGGCAGAAAACTACTAGGAATGCGGAAAGCTTTTAAATGAATGCATTTATTAGTCATGACACATCCAGAGACCCTGTGAGCCGGTGTGCCTGTGTGGGTGAGCCATCTGGGTTTTGCTTACTCTGCCACATCATTTCCTGAGCCAGCTGTTTTGTAGTCAAAGCCCAGCTGCCACACTGCCATGGGGTGGGGGGAGTTAAGTCAAGGTCAGTGTGTGCCCCCCCCCATCCCCGCCCCAGGAGCTCTGAGGTCCCGAGGGGCCTCTCAGATGTGGATCCTTCCCACCAGCAGGAGCCTGAGGACCACGAGGGCAGCGATGAGGAAACACACAGTAAAGAGTGTGAGGAGGGCTGGGCTGGGCAGGGGGAGGCAAGTGGGGAGCATCTGCCTAGCCCTAGTGGTCAGGGAGAGCTCTGGAGCAAGGGGGATCCGAAGGCATTAGCCGAAGGAAGGGGTGAGGAAGAACTGGGAACATGAGAAAGAGCAAGGAGCATGGGACCCTGAAAGGGCAGAGGGGATGGGCGATCTAGGGCCTTGCCATATGGCTGCTAGAGGAGTTCGGGGTCTCTCCTGAGGGCGGGGGCGTCGCAGGGAAGGGTGTCAAGCAGGGGTCCTGCGTGATCAGGTTTGCAGATGAGATCCTTGTCGCTGTGGGAAATGGGCTGGTGAGGCTGGAGTAGGGCCCCCAAAGAGCAGAGGAGTGGGATGGAGGGGAGGGGTGCATGAGCCACCTAAGAGCGAAGCCACGGGACCATGTGAATGCTCGGCCCAGATGGAAGTGGGTAGGGATGGGGGTGGGAAAGTGATAGGGTCCCGGGCTGGGGAGTCTGTGAGGCTGCCAGAGAGAAGTTCCAAGAATGCAAAAAACACTGGGTTTGTTGCCCAGGAGAGGGGCTGGGGACAGATGTGGGTCCCCTCAGCAGCTGGATGAGGAGCTGTATAGGCAGCAGGGGCAGACCTTGGGGGCACAGATGGGAGGCACGCAGGCTTCAGAAGAGGCAGCCAGGAGCCTGCAGGGACACGCTGCCAATGGACCTTACCTGCCTGGTCCTCGGAGTGGATTCACTAGGGAAGAGCGTAGAGCAGCCCCAGCATCCCTGACACCCTGTTCCCCTGCCCAGAAGCCCCTGCAGCAGCTGTGGAACGCCATCCTGCTGGTGGCCATGCTCCTGTGCACAGGCCTCGTGGTCCAGGCCCAGCGGCAGGCGTCAAGACAGAGCCAGCGGGAACCTGGAGGCCAGGTGAGAGCCAGCCCCTGGGAGCCCCCGTGCCCCCAGCCCTCCAGCCTGCCTAACTGTGCCTGCCCTCCCCCACCAGGTGGATCTGCTCAAGCTCCGCGTGGTGCGGAGACTGGCATCCCTCAAGACCCGGCGCTGCCGTCTGGGCAGGGCAACCCGGGGCCCCCCAGAACCCGGTGCTGAGACCTGCGCCGTGTGTTTGGACTACTTCTGCAACAAGCAGGTTAGTGCCACGGGCAGAGGCCAGCCGTCAGCTGACCTGTGATGTCTCTCACTCTACTCCCGAGAGACCCCAGAACCGTTCCTACCAGGCCCTTATCCTCTCACCTCCTACTGTAACTAGGAAAGCAGAATGGGGTGTTGGGGGGGGAGGGTGACAGGCCGCAGGGGTTTCAGTTCCCCTGCACAGGTGGGGGGCCAGGCAGCCCCACTTGGAGGCCTGACTCTGGCCTGAAGCCTTCCCCCACACCCTGCAGTGGCTCCGGGTGCTGCCCTGTAAGCACGAATTTCACCGAGACTGCGTGGACCCCTGGCTGATGCTCCAGCAGACTTGCCCGCTATGCAAATTCAACGTCCTGGGTAAGCACCAGGGGTGGGGGCCCTTGGCTGGCTTCACCTGCTCCCCACCTGACACCTCCCTCCCTGTTTTTTCCTCCTCCCCTGCAGGGAACCGCTACTCAGACGATTAGCTGCCCCCGCTGGGTCTCTGCATGTGGGCAAAGGACCCTCCCACCTGCACCCTGGCCCTCGGCCTGGGCTCCTGGAACAGTACAGCGGGATGGACAGGAAGCCCTGCTGGTTGGAGGAAGGATAGGGGCCTCCCCTGCTGAGGGGCAAGGCACCCCATCATATTCATACTGGGAAGGAGGGACCACGGCCCCCAGAGTCTGGACCTGCCAATCAAGAAAGAGAAGCCACTTTGGGGCCCTTCTCTACCATCCTGGGGTGTCTGTGTCTGCCCTCCTCGAAGGCAGCTCCCAGGACCCTGCACAGCGGCCTGGGGAAGGAGGTTGTGGGGCAGTGCAGCTGTTCCCAGGGCTCTGGCGGCTCTCTGACCTGTCAGGCCATCCCTGGGGACTGAGGCTGCAGTGGCTGGCCGGGTTTTGTGCTTATTTATTGGGGGTTGGGTTGTGGGAGGAGCTATTTGGCCTTGGGGACATCCTGGCCTGACTGTCTTTCAGGACACATCTTGGCCAAGGCTGTGATGTTCAACCCAGAGGCCCCTCCACAGATACTGCCCTCAGCCCTTGGACACTAGGAGCTGCAAGTGCTCCCGCCTGTTCAGCTGGGCTCCCTTCCCAGGCCTGGCTGGGACCAGAGGCCTCGGAGCCATCCAATCCTGTGCTTCTTGGCCGGGCTATAGGTTGCTGACCAGGATACTTGAAGCTGCAGGATAAATGTGGTGCATCTTTTAGGGACAGCCGGTTTTTTTAGATTTGGGGTAGGGGAGGTTTAATATTGAAGTAAATATGGATATATTTTTAACATAAGAGATCAGATTTGTGTGGATGTCTTAAGACAGAAAAGTCCCCTTGGGCTCTGCTGTCTGTGGGAGGGAGGTTCTAAGACGGGTCCCAAGATCCCCCCCCAGCCCTCATGAACATGCCTTGTTGTAAACCTGCAACTGGGAGTCGAATGGATTTTACCCCCATGATTAGGTTATATTATGTGGCACAGTTGACCTTAAGATGGGGAAGGTATCCAAGAGGGCCTGACCTAACCACGAGAGCCCATTAGAAGCAGAGTTTTCTCTGGCCTGGTGGAAGAAGAGGAAGTCAGAAAGTTGAAGCAGGAAGGGCGTTCAGTGCATGAGAAATTCTCTGTTGCTGACTTGAAGATGGAGGGGGCCAGGCGGTAAGGGAGGCAGACGGCCTCTAAGCGGTAAGAGTGGCCCCTGGTGACAGCAGCCACAGCAAGGAGGTGGACCTCAGTCCTACAGCTGCAAGAATCGGAATTCTGCCAGCAATCAGAACAAGTCTGGGAGCGGGTTCTTCCCCAGAGCTGTCAGAAAGGAATGTAACCTGGCAGATACTTTGACGTCAGTCTTCTAAGATCCTGAATGGAGAACCCAGCCACAGGGCCCGAACTTCTGACCTCCAGAACTGTGAGCAGAGGGGAGCTGAGCTGTGATGGGTCCTCCCCCTGGACTTGGGCCCACGCCTCTTGCCTCAGGGACCCCACCCCAAGGGCTGGCTCTCGCCTGTGAAGGGCAGGGCCCGGGCATCCCAGTCTCCCTCAGCAACGCCAGGCTCCCCAGAAGCCAGAGTTGGGCAGATAGTGGCCATGGCAGTTCAGCTACACACATGGCCCTTCTCGACCCTTCTCTATAAACTGAGGCACTCTACCTGTTGGCCTTCTCACCAGGGGAAAATGTCATAGGAAGCTGGGAGTGCCCACCCTGAGAAGTCCTGAGCAAGGCCTTAGAGCTGTCCTTCACTGACGTGGTGACTCAGGGCAGGCTGGAGGCTTCGTGGAGAAAACTGGACTGTGGGCCTGGCGCGGCTGGGTGGCATGAGTGCCGGGGCCCCAAGAGACAGGTCTGGGAAAGCGAGGGCTTGCTGGGTGTCCCACTGTCTGGTTAGGTGAGGCCTTGCCCTGCCTTCTAGGGATCCAACCTCCTGGATTTAGAGAAACCCTTTGTGACTCACATTTCCTGAAGGTGAATAGTTCCTTAGTAAAAGGAGGACTGACTTTCTTGGGTCCTTAATGTCCCCATCCTGGGTTCAGGGCTGGGGCTTGGGAAGGCTTCCCTGGCCTCTGCCTGCTTCTGTGAGCCCAGAGCCGGGACCCCCTTCTCTTGACTCCTTCCTCACTGGACCTACCTTGGCAGCTGCTTTCCTTCCCTGACATACCCTCTACCCTGACCCTGCTCTCCATTGGTAGGGGTCGCTGAGTCCATGTCACCGTTTTGCCCTTGCTATGGGGGTCAGAAGACTGCCTTTGACCTGGCCCAGGTGCTAACGCTTCTTTCTGTCCTTGGTGTGCTCTCTTCTCCCACTGCCCTGTCAGGACAGAGGCAGGGAGCGCTCACTTACTGAGGGCTCACAGTGTGCCAGGCCTCTGCTGGCAGATGACCTGCAGGGCTGGGGACTCGGTGGTTCCTGCCCAGAACGGGGAAGGAAGGACTCTGCCTCTGGCTCAGCCACTGCTGTGGCGCCAAGGGAGCTGTGGGCACATGGCTGGGGCTTTATTACATTGAAGGTTGCCAGCTACCTGCCCTCCAGCCCCACCGCCCGGCAGGCTACGTGGGCCGCTCCTGGGGCTGGTATGCAGGGCTGGCCTGGCCCTGGCCTGGCGACAGTCTTCTCCTCAGCCTGGCCAAGGCCCGGATGGGGTTCTGAGCACAGTTGGTTGAGTGGGTCATGTCCTCCAGGGAGGAGCCGCCGGGCCGACTGCAGGACGGCTGAGGTGGGGATGCCCGGCGCTGGCATGGTAGGGTCCTGCCCACGCTGGCTGTCCTGCGGCTAGGCAGCTGCCGCCTGCCCAGGGGCCTGGGGGAGGACCAGATGGCAAGACCCCCTGTGAGTGAGGGGGACCAGCCCACCCGTCTGCCCCACCTCCATCAAAGCCTTACTCACCCTGGGGATGCGTTCTGGGCCTGGGCTGGGGACACTGTTCCCTGGATTCCCTTGCTGGGAGGGGCCCAGAGCTGGTCCTGGGGGATCAGCTGCAATGAAAGGCAAATTCAGAAAGGCCCAGGAAATCTCTCTACACTGTTCAGCGAGGGTGTCATCGCCATGGAGGAGAAGGGAGGGCCCAAACCCAAACCCACAGCCCCTTCCTCTCAGGGGCAGGGTTTGGGGAGCCTTCCAGGGCCACCCCAGCCGCGGTTAAGTGTGGGAAGTTTGGCTTTCTGACAAGGTTCCTGGTTGTCCTTGAAATAAAGGCAACAAGAGCTGGAGGGGCAATTTTGGAGCCGGTAGGCACTGTACCACGCGCATGCCTGCTTGAAACGCGGAAACCACACGTGATGAGGCAGGCTTGCAGTAGGTTCCCAGGGTGGGGTCTGAAGACCTGCTGGGTCAGGGGCCTCCTCCAAGTCCCCAGGGGCCAGCCCTCTCAGGTTGAGGAGCCAAGCTGCCCACCTTGAGGCTCCCCTGCTGGGCTACCTCCCGGATTTTGGACAGCATAGACCGGAGCCGCCCATTCTCCTCCTGCAGGACCCGGATGCGGATGTCGTTGGCCTGGACCTGCCTCTCCATGTCGTCTGTAACATCGCCGGAGGCTGCAGGGACATACTCTCTGTGACCTCACCCCGCCAGGGCTGCCTCTGGTGCCCAGGGGAACAGGACCTCCGAGGGCACACACGCCAGCTGGGGTAGGCCTTGGGTTGGTGGCCTGGCGAGCCCAGGGGAGCCGAGCAGGTCCGGGCACCAGGCCCCCCCCAACCTCATCTTCCTTCTCCTGAGGCCTTGTCCCGGTTTCCCACCCCCTACCTGCTGGGAGGTGACCACAGCATTGTAGAATTTGAGAGCTGAGTGGGACCTCAAGCTCACTGAAGACTTTGTAACTAGACAAGAGAGTGAATCTCTTCCAAAGCCTCCTGTTTTCAGAGGGCCAGAGACAGCGAGGTGTCTCAAGTCACGCAGCCAGCTCTTGGGTATGAGTCACAGGAATTCAGCAAACACGTTCTTTCCCACCACTTGGGAGATGGATGCTTTCTTTCTAACGCTGAACCTGAGCAAGTTGCTGCCTGCTTTGGTTCTCGGTCTTGTGGTTTATGAAAGGGCTGTTACCCATCTTATGGGGTGGATCAAAGGACAACGGAAGGGCCTGGCACATAGTGCTCAGGACTGATGACTTATCGTGACCAGCTAAATTGCAGTGGATCTTCCCGACAGCTCCACAAGTGGATTCACCACCCAGGGGTGAGGGCTGGAGGGCCTGAAATGAGAACCTAGGTTGCCTGGCATCCAGTCCTCTGCTGAGACAGGTACCTAGCACTCCTGTACCATGGGGTGCGTGACACTGGCCACTGGACAACTGGGGCGGTGCCCCTGAAGCTGGCCCCGTGGTGTGGTTTGGGGAGACACCAGGACAGGGGACACCAGGACACTGAGCAAGGACTGGCATGTAACATGGTAAAGAGCACAGGCTACAGAGGCGGTTAGACCTACACAGACTCAGCCATTCGACAGTGGGCAGTCCCCTTGCCTCTGGGCTTCTGTGTCCCCATCAAACAGAGTGGCTAACACATGAGGCACCTGTGTTACTCAGTAGGGACCGTGCTGCAGGCTGGGGAGCTACGGACTCCAGTGTCTTGCCCAGGTGAGCCCTCAGCTGCCTGTCCGGGCCACAACATGCCCTGGCCACCACCTCTGGGCCCCTACTTGGGATCTGGGCCTCGATGGGTCTGTGCAGGTCTGGAAAGGCCACCAGCAGCCGCTCCCGCTCCCGCAGCTCCACGAGCTCTCGTTCCAGCTCCGATATGGTCAGCCGCAGATCCGTCGTGGCCTGCTCCAGGCCTTGCTTCTCCCGTTGCAGGCTCTGCAGCAGCTCCTGGGGCAGGGGGAGGCTCAAGCCTTGCCCAAGGAATGGCTCCCGGCTCCCCTGGGGACACCCCCCTCCCATCTAGACACGGGACAGGCCTGCAGGCACTCCGCCTGGAGAAAGGGAAGAGCCGTCCCGCACCCTCACCCTGCCGGCTCCTACCTGCTGGGCCAGGAGCTGGCTCTGCCCCTGCTCCCTCTCAGTCTGCACACTCTGCAGCTGCTCCTCCACCTGGGCCCGCCGGGCCTCGGCCTCGTCCAGGCTGCCCCGCAGCTCCTCACGCTCCCGGTCCAGGCTGTCCAGCTGCTGCAGCAGGGCTCGCTGTTTGGACTGCAGGGACTGAGCCAGGGCGGGCGGGCAGGGAAGCCGTGAGGCCCACGGGGCAAGGCCCAGCCATGGGACAGGGGAGGCCACGGTATCTCTGACCCTCCTCCTTGTGCCCCGTCTGTGCAGAGAGGAGGCTGTGCACATTGTGTAGCAGAAGGGGCCGAGGCGAGACAGGGGCACACCCCACTGGACCCCTCCAACCCAGTCAGGGCCAGGCCCCCCAACTTGCAGACCCCTACCCCTTTGGAAAGCAATTGATTGACTATCAGTCTCGTCCCCTCTCTTTCCAGTCACAGTCTCCACTGGGAGAGGAATTCTGGGCAATACATTTTCTTCTCCTTAGGTCTCCCGTGTCCCATCAGTCCACCTCACTTGGGACCCACTTTTCCTGACACCCACTGAGTGCAAAGCAGGAAGAACCAGTGCCGGTCTGCTCCAAGTCCTGGCTCTGCCTCTGGCTGGCTGTGCAGCTTTGGGTAACTTCCTTAACCTCCCTGAGCCTCAGTCTCCTCATCCATAAAATAGGGATATGAGAGTATCTACCTCCTATTGTTGTGGTGAGGAAGAAGAACAAGAGGGCTACAGAGTCCGAGGCCCTGCACCTTGTTCACAGCACGTATCTGATACCTGGTGACCATGACTGTTCGCAGGGCACTGGGAAAAGCACCTGCTTGGCATTGAAAGGCTTTCTCAGCCTGGGCCATGCCTGATGGTGGGGACTTCTACCTGGGGCCTTGCTTTCCCCGCCGAGCCTCTGAGAGTAAGACCAGTCAGGACAGTTCTCAGCCCTATCCCCTGCTCTAGGTGGGAGGTCACTTGCTCCCTCAGCCCTACCCTTAAGGATTCCTACAAGGCCCCAATGCCCAGGGCACAGCTGTATCCTGGGCCTCGGCTCACCCTTTGTCCTCCCTGTCCTTCCTCTGACTGATGGACTAATCATTAGCCCTTGGCATCCAGTTCAAAGGCCACTTCCTCCCAGAAGCCATCCTGGATTCCCACAAACAGATGGGGCTGTCCCTCTGTGGACCCCTGCAGTACTTTCCCCGCACCTCTTAGCCATCTGACGGCAGAGCTATGGTGGCCTAGCTGCTTGTCCTCAAGGGGTGGCGGGGCGTTCCTCCAGAACAAGGCCTCCTTTGGCTGTATCTGTCCCTGGATCACTGTTTCCCCAGGGCCCGGGGTTCAGGGGAGGGCTCAAACTCTTGGTAAAGATCAAACAAAAACCTGGGTGTGTGTTTGGGAGCAAGGTACCCTACCCAGGTAAACCCCCACCCCCCACCAGCGGAGCTCTCTCTTCCTGCAGCCTACATCGCAGACACCCCCAGCTGCTGGGGGCCTCACCTCCTGGTGGCGGACCATGCTGTCAACCCGGGCCTTCTCCTTGTCCAGCTCTGTGCTGGCCCAGCGGATCTGCTGGCCGGCCCCATCCAGCCGCCCTGCTAGCAGCTGCACCTGCTCCTCTAGCTGCTGCACCTGCCTCTCGGCCTCTGCCCTGCGCTCGGCCTCCTCCTGAAGCTGCCGGGCCTTTGTCTCTGCAGGATTGAGTGGGCACGGGAAGGGGGAGAGCAGGTGAAGCCTGGGTGCAAGTCCCCGCACTGCCTCTGACCCAGGATGGGACCTGAGGTGGGGTGCGAGGGGTCACAGCCTGTCTCTGGGCCTCAGCGTCCTCAGCACGAAATGCGGCTCTCAACCCTTCCATGGAAACAGAAGGTGCTCTCTGGGTGGGAGGCGGCACCCCAACTCCGGCCATCACCCAGCAGTGTGGCCAGTCAGGCCCCGTCTCGTGGTTCCCAGAAGCCCGGGGGGACAGACAGAGGGTGCGCATCCAGCTGCACCGAGCACAGCACACGGGGTACAGGGCCACATGATGGGGTGCCTCACCTATGGCCTGCATGGATTCCTGTTGCTGCTTCAGCTCCCCCTCCAGGGTGGCCACCTTCGTCTTGAGGTCACTTGTTTCTATGGCAGTTGAGAGAGAGAGGCCCTTCAGAGGCTCCCTCGGGCCTGGCCGGTGCCTTCACGCCCAGCGCACCCTGCAGCGTCGGGGCAGCCGGTGCTGTGTGGAGTGGCTGCCTGGGCCTGCAGAAGGTGCCAGAAGGCCTGGGCCCCCCTTCCCCCTCCTTCCTATTGGCCGGCTGCCAGGTCTCTACACGGCTCTGGGCCTCCACAGAGGTGACAGGCTCAGGAAAGTGACCTGCCCAAATCCCTCCGGCCTCCCACCACCAGCGGGCACTGGCTGTCTCTCTGCCTCAGCTCCCCCGGGGGTCCCCCTCAGGGACACACAGGAGTGGGTGGATGAACTCCCTGGCTCCCGTGCCCTCGGAGGGGCCAGCCCTGAGGCACGTGTTCTACACCACCAGCTCCAGTGCTCTCCGGTGGGACGAAGCTCCGGTTGCCTGCAGGGTAAGCAGCTTGCTGAGCTGCCTTCTCTCGGTGTCTCTGACCCCACTGCCTAGCCTGTGTTTCTTCACCCCAGCGACGTGTCCCTGCAGCCCTGCGCTAGGGCTGCAGCAGGGCCCGGGGACTACGGGCTCGGCCTCCGGGGCACAGACCTGTGAGCAGCTGCTGCCTGTTGCGCCCCGACTCCACCAGCTGCCGTGCGGCCTCATCCGCCTGTCGCCGCCGCTCCCCTTGCTCCTCCTGCAGGGCTTGCTCCAGCTGGCCCACCTGCTGCTTCAGCCCGTCCTTCTGCCCCTCGGCCTCTTCCAGCTGGGCCCTGAGTGGCCCAACAAGCTGACTGAGGGCCCCCACGTGCTTACTGAGGCGGGTCAGGTCTTTGCTCTGCTCTGCTGCCCAGTGGCCCACGGTGGCGGCCGGCAGCGGCCTGAGGCCCATGCTGTCCTGCACCAGCTGCTGGAACTGGCCTAAGGACGAGGGCAAGTTCTGGCTCTGACACAGGCCTATGAGCACCTTGCCCACCTCCCGCAGGCTGCCCTGGACGCTGGTGCATGCATCACAGGGCACCAGGGCCGTCTCCACTGTCTGGGAGTGAACGCTCCTCCTGTTCTTGGCAGTCCTGGCTGGACACTGCGGGGAGGCTCTGACGGGGAGGCTGTCCGGCTCTTGGCAGGTCTGGGGCAAGCCTGGCGTCGGGGAGGGGGGCTTGATGAACTTGGCAGTCACAAATTCAGGGCTCCTGGCTGGCTCGCCCTTGGCTGTGGGCTTGGAGGTGAGGTTCTCCCCTTGGGTTACCCTTTTCTGTGGTCAGGAAAAGAAAGGGAGAGCAGATGAGGGAGATGGGCCTGGGAGGGGATCAGTTTCCTGGGGATTATTCTGTGCAGCCTCTCCTGATGCTCAGACCCTTAGAGGTTATCTGACACCAATGTGAACGAGAGAGAGAACCTTCTTTCTTCGCTGCCTCAACTTACCAAGCAGGCCAACTCTCTGCTGCCCCCGTCCCCCTCCCCAGGCTCCGTGCAGTTCCGTGCGTGGTACGAGAGTGTAACAGTGAAGCCACCAGCTCCGTGCTGGTTACGGGGTTCTTGCCCAGTGGACTTGCTTGTTCTCATGTCACCATAGCAGCTCTCAGTTTTCCTTTCCTCCCTGTTACGGTGATGGTGGTCCTCATGGGGATTTGTGAAGATTACAGGATAAGCCATAACAAATGGTGCGAATGTTTAACAGTATCACCCAACAACGCCCCGAGACGTAGAGACTGTTATTATTCCCACTGTACAGATGAACAAAGTGAGGTGCAGGGTAGGCTCAGCATAAACAGCAGAGCCAGGGAGCCCAGACATGACCCCCGAGGCCTGCATTGCTAACTGCGCGCTGCAGGGGCCTTGACTGGGAGGCTCCAGAGTTGACACTGTACCCCTTCAGACAGCGTGAGGCCAGTGAAGGTGCGCACGCGTGGTGTGCAAGGAAGCTGGGACTGGGGCAGGGCGGACAGGTATGAGGCTGACTGACCCACCTGGGGAGCTGCCTGCTGGTAGATCACGCCCAGCCTCAGCAGGCTGTTCCAGAAGCGCCGCACCGTGAGCCCCACAGACATGCAGGGCCCCACAGCCCGGGTAGGGGGCACTGTCTGCTCCGAACCGAGGTCCTCCAAGAAGCTCGTGCAGCTCTGAAGCAGCAGCAGGAGCCTGCGGGCAGGACGGCAGGGTCAGCTAGGGTAGAGCCTGGCACCAGCGTGCTGCACACCACACAACTAGCAGCCTCTGTTCTGCGGACCCGGGGGGCCTTAGAACATGCTCTGCTGGACCGGCTTCAAATCCAAGAGCCACTTCCTCCAGGAAGCCCTCCCTGAGGGCTGAACTTGGGGGCGTCTTCTGGGCCTCCTGGCTGACAGCACTTCCGCCTGGCTGTTCCCCACCACACTGGGATGCTCTGGCCGACTGGGTCTCGCTTCAGTTGTCCTGCGCGTGCTCCGAAAGTGCTGGGTGGGTGGTGGCATTACATCACGTGGCTCAAGCCTTCACCTTACAGAGGACAGAGCTGAGCCCCTGGGAGCGGAAGGGCCTGCCCACAGCCTCAGGGTGAGCATGCAGAGCTGGGGCGCCTGCAGCTTCCCGATTCTAGTCAGGGTCTCCTGCCCAGCAAGCTGCTTCTGTGACATCGGAGACGTGAAGACAGCTAGGGGTCTATCCTGACTTCAGTGTTCAAAATTAGAGTCGGGCTACTTTTAAGGAAGAGAGGCATTAGAAGGACAAGTTTGTATGTGCATGGGAACCAAACTATTTTAAAGGAAGAGGTATTGTATTTACAAAACATACTGGGCAGGTAAGTGACCTTGTCTTGTTCCAGGTGCAGAGGGGTCATCCTAAACTCACTAGGGTCTTGGGCAGAAAAGGCCTGGGGGAGGAGACACCAACTGCCTCCAGGCCCTGCCCCTCGCTGAGCTGAGGTGTCTTCCTCTGTGAATGGGGACAACTGTGCCGGTTGCAGTGCTGTGGGCAGCACGGTGTGGGGCGGGGGGGGCGCCTGGAAAGAAGACAGAGCATGGTCTTGACAGAGGGGGTGGGAAGACATGTGAGCAACAGCTTCACAGGGGCATAGGGAGACTGGGCCTTGATGGATGAGTGGGGCTTGGCCAGACCAGGAAGGATGGGCAGGGCGTTCCTAGTAGAGGGCGGCAGGGAAAAAGTAGGTGTGTTCGGGGCGCCTGGGTGGCTCAGTCGGTTAAGCATCTGCCTTTGGCTCAGGTCATGATCCCAGGGATCATGGGATCGAGCCCCACATCGGGCTCCCTGCTCAAGGTGGAGCCTGCTTCTCCCTCTCCCTCTGTTCCTCCCCGCCCCCCACTCATCTGCTCTCTCTCTCTCTCTCTTAAATAAATAAATAAAATCTTAAACAAACAAACAAACAAGAAGGAAGGTGTGTTCTGTGCTTATACGTGTTTGGCCTCTCACAGGTTCCAAATACTTTCATACTGAGGGTGCCTCCATGCCTCTAGGTGGTTACCCTGGCTTCTTTGTCCCCAGGCAGGTCATGCCCAAACTGTCCTTGCCTGTCAGGTCTCCATGATTTCTGTGTATGGTTTTGGCCACAGGGAACCTGGGTGGTGGTCCCCAGGAAGTGGAAGGCTGATGGCCATGTTAAGTTTAATGAGAGCGTAGAACTAGAGGGGCTGCGGGGCAATCTTCCCAACAGGGCCAGAATCTGGAAAAACACATCCCATGTCTGACCTTGTGACACACACTGGGAATGGCACAGCCCACAAGACACCAGGAAAAAGGGCCTGGGACGGAAACTCTGAGCAGCAGCTGTGGTGTCCCCAACGCACGGAAGGCCTAAGGAGGCGGCCGACAGAAGCTGGAGAGGTGGCCCTCAGAGCTGCAGTGCTGCAGAGACCAACAGGGGGCCCGCAACTCCCTGAGGGCAGACAGGAGGGGAAAGCACAGCGCGCCACACAAGCTGAGATGGCGATGAGGGCCTTGAGGTGGCAGGCCTCTGGATCCCTGCTGGGGGGGACGGGGATTCCCGAGGCTGGTCTACCGGTTTAAGGGGCAGATGCCAGCATCCCGAGATCACCAGGTTCGGTCAAGGCCCTCACCTGTCGATGACCAGCTCCAGCAGAACAGCATGGGACAGCTGCGTGAACTCGGGGTCACCCGGCACATGGTCATAGTGCTCTAGCAGGGCCACCATGTCCAGGTCACAGGCCACGCGGTCAGGAAACTTCCAGGAGGGAAAGTGCACAGGCCCGGCTCGAGAGAACACATCCACGATGGCGCCCTGCAGGTCAGTAAGGTCCTTGCGCAGACTGTCCATGCAGGACTGGCTGCCCAGCAGGTGCGCCATCCTCGGGGCTCCTGGGGTGAGCAGAGAGGGTCCCCGTTAGCCAGAGCCATGTGGCTGCTGCCGGAGGAAACTTCCTAAAATCCTGCTCTGCCCAGTCGGTCCTAGGCCAAAAGTCCAACCTAGACCCTGGGGAGAAGCCTTTCCCGGGCCCAGGCCATGGGCCCATACCTGGTACTGGAGAGACGTCACCATAATCCCGCTCGTCCACCCTGCCCCACGTCTACACTGCCAGTTCCCTCCGAGGGCCTGTGTGTGCCAGACCCCTGCTAAAGGCTGGGCAGATACAGCTATGAATAAGAAGCACCCACAGTCCTTTTCTCCCTGCGCAAACCATTGACTAGGCAACTGACGACTAAGAGAGACCTGTAGCTACAGCGTGACAGGACAGTGCTGGATCCTGCTGGGCCACTGTCATCTCCCACCTGGACCACCGCAGCTGTCTCTGGCAGGGCCGCAGGGCTGCCCCCTCCAAATGACACACTTCAGCTCTAGAGATCTGGCCCAAACCGGATCTGATCAGGTCACGCTGGCCAACGCCCCTCACGACTCCTAAGGGAGAAAGGCCACCTCTGGCCGCAGTCTCCCCGCAGCCCTCTCTGGTCCCCATGCCACCACCCCACACTCTGCATTCCAACCCCCATCAGCTCCAAGCAGCAGCTCAGGTGCAGGCACTCATTTCTGAACCTGGGCCCATCTGTCCATTCTGTCTGAAACACGCTTTCCTCATCCAATTCCCATCATCCGCCTAATTCCTCCCATCCTTCGGGCTTCCTGGATATCACCTCCTCCAGGAAGCCTTCCCTGAGCACCCTCCAGGCTAGGTGAGATCATCTCTCTGGGCTTCCCCCCATCTGGGCCCTGATCCCTCTCTGCTGGAATGGCCTCCACGCTCCAGGCCAGGTCCACAGTCCACCTTAGCCACTTTGCTATCCCCAGTATGGCCAGCCTAAGGCCTGGCCCATGGTAGAGGCTCACTGGCAAGTGAATGACTGAGTAATTGAATAGAGAAATTGAAAAGAATCCACAAAGAAAAATTTAAATGCATTGATTTTGGAGGGGGGAAACAAGTCTTAAGGTGTAAGAGAGGAAAACCTGAAAATTTGTATCCATACCCAACCTAATCACTCTGGTGATAGGGGGCCCATTATATGTGAATGCAGAGAGTCCCAGTCCTGCCTTTTCCTGGCTGTGTGGCCTCAGGCAAGTCACTGTACCCCTATGAGCCCTAGCTGTCTCAGCTGTAAGATGGGGACACCATCCCCAACCAGGCCGGGTAGTTGTGAGGTCATTAAAGGCATCCAAGAGTAAAGTGCTTGGCGCAGGGCAAAGACACCAGTAAAAGTGCTCGGGCAGTAGGGACCATTGGTCTAGTGATTACTACTCTTAGCAGTAGCAACAGCAAAGACCATCCTTGTCTGTCGCCACTGCCTGCCTTCTGTATGTGCCCTTTTCCCCCTGCAGCCCACACAGAATGCTTCTCATCCATCTCTGGAGTCTGCGGACATCTGAAGTCAATGATTTGGATGAATGGCCCCTGGTCCTTGACTCAGAAGGTGGAGAAGCATGACACTGTCCTGCCCTCCAGTGGCTCATCACAGGCCTTGCCAGAGTCACCCTCTTCTCTCTGTTCAGAGCTGGGCAGCCCTGGTCTCTCCCCACCCTGCAGCAGGGTCTCTTGTCCTTTGTGGGTTTCTCAGCAGCAGAAAGTGCTTCCTTGTACCACAGCTCCTCCCTGCAGTGTGGGGGCTGCTTGGGCAGTATTTAGGCCATGGTCGGTTTCTCTGATCCCCAGCAAGTCCAGGCCTGGTGGAGGAATCTCTCTTCCTCTGACCTACTTCCAGCTCAACCTCACTCATCCCAGAAAATGGCACCCCGACTATGTGCAACGGGGCACTTCCTCGGATTCCCTTCCTTTACCCCCATCCAAGCACCTAGGGCTGCCAATCCCATGTCCAGACCACACTGAGAACCCACTACTGTGTTCGCCGTGCTGTTCCCTACTCCATCTTCTCCCCAGACTACTGCCACAGCCTTCTGAGGGGTCACCCTCATCCTTCTGCCCAGCACCACCTCGTCTGTCTGTATATGGCCAGAGTGATCATTTAAAAGGCAACTCACCCCCCTGCTTAGAGCCCTTGAATGGCTTTCTATAGAATAAACACTGGAACACATCCCTGGGTTCCGGCCCTGGGTGGTCTGTTCCCACCTCAGCATCTTACCACCCAGAATGTGCCTTCTTCTCCCCACACTTCCTCCAAATAACACACCTCCCACAGGTCCCCAGGCCAGGTGAGTTCACCTGTTACATATTCTCAGAGCATTCTGTTCTTTTCCCTCCCAGCATACGCCACACTGGCACTGAATTATTATTTGAGTAATTATTTGCAGTTGGCAATCTGTCTCTCTACAAGTGCATGGACTGTCTTTTGAGTTCATTGTGGTATGACCTGGCCATGTGGGCCAAAGGACTTGAGGGCCAGCTGCTGCCCACAGGTCCTGGGACACTCAAAGGCACCCAGGGGTGATTCCTGAAGACTGAGCCGGCCTCTCAGGCCTCCCAGAGGACTGGGCCCTGGCCTCACCTCTGCGCAGGTGCCTGCCTGTGAAGCTGGATGTCTGGCTCTCAGGCTAGCCTGTGGGCTCTGGGGCTCAGGTCACAGGCTCATCCAGGTGCCTGGTTTCCTGTCTCTAGTGCAGGGCTGGCCCCGAGTAGCTCTTCAATCCCTGAGAATGGATGAAGGCAAGAGTGAGTGAGTGGGCAATTAGGGAGGCTTCCTGGCGGGGCAGGGAGGAGGCTGTCCCAGAAGAAGGAGAGGGTGTCCCGGGCTGGAGGAATGGAGCAAGGGAAAGCTCATGTGGGGTCATCTGTCTTGAGCCTGAGCACAGAGGTTGTGCTTTAACAGTGCTAGGCTCTGACCACAGAACCTACCGTGTGCTACTTCCTGAATCTACCTCCTTTATACAGACGAGGAAACTGAGGCTCTGGAAATTAGGGGATTAACTCAGGGTCACTCAGAGAGCTAGGATTCTTGAATCCAACATCTCTGCTCTGTCTTCAGGCCATGATGCTTCTAGGGCAGCACTGTCCAAAAGGAATATAATGCTAGCCACACGTGGGATTTTAAATTTTCTACTAGCCACAAAAAATAAAATAAAAAGAAATGGGTAAATTAAATATTTTATTTAACCTAATAAACCCCAAATACCATCACTTCAACATGAAATCAATATAACACCATTAAGGAGATTATTTTACAGTGTTTCCTCCATTCGGTCTCAAAATCCAGTGCCTCTCTGATACTTACAGAACATCCCAGTTCGGACCAGTCACCATTTTCAAATGCACCACCACATGGATGGGTGGCCACCGTACTGAACAGTGCAGGTACAGAGGGTCAGATCCTCTGTGTTCAGTAAGCAAATGATTACTGCGTACCTTTGACATCCTGGGCACTGTGTCAAGAAAAGCGTCAGAGAAGGCCATGCAGAGCCCTGTCCCTAGGAGCCACTGTCTACCTCTGAGGATCTCTACAGGGGGCAAGTCTTTGGTATGTCAGCTCTGTCAGTTTCACCCACAGGGCCAAGAGTATCTACCCTACAACACTCACAGACACACACAGGCCCACATCCCCGTACACATATGTCGGTGTCAGACTCTTGTGAGATATTGCCACTTGTGAGATTTTATATCCCCAAGGAATGAGGCAGAAACAAACTGAAACATTCTGGGTTTCCTTCCTGGAATTGGAGGGAGGAAAGCAAGCAAGCAAGCAGGCAAGCAGTCCCGCCCTGGGAGGAGGCATATTCAGGTGGCAAAGCACCTAGGACTCGGGAGCTTGTCTGTGAAGACATCGAGAAACACGGACCTATTCACCCTCAAATAACTACAGCTGCCATCTGGGGCCATCCGAGATACCAACACCTGTTAGATTCTGGTTCTGATAAGCAACCACAAATGCCAAAGCATCAATAATATGTAAGAGGAAAACACAACCTTGAAAAACATCCAAGGTTACCTTATGTCATTTCTTCTGAACATTGGGGATTTGCCGTTATAAACATGGCTTGAGAACCACTTCAGTGTGTGGCAAGTGAAGGAGCATTTGTAATTCTTTTCTCTGTAATTCCTGGGTCTTGAGTGGAACCCTCAGCCTAAAGCTGCTAACCCTGCACTGACTATTCCTGAGATCGTATGGGTGATGGCACTAATTGGGCCAACACTGCCCTGAGGAAGGAGCAGCCCCTAACTCTGCCCTCTCCTCAGTTCCCTCATGCTCAAGATGGACTTTTGACTTGCAGAATAGGGAAGGAGTCTTTCCTCCACTCCCATTCAACATGCAAGCCCCTTCTTTCCCTGAGTCATAGGACTCTACCCCTCTGGTAATGATTAGGCCTACCTCCTGGCCAGTGCCCCTGCTGAGATTCAAGGTCACCACCATGAAAACACTTTGGAAACTCTGAAACCATCTATAAATCCCAGCTGTCAGCCTCTGACTCAGGACTGCTAATCGCCTGGATCCCTGGGGACAATGAAGGGACTGAGTGAAGACAAAGGAATAAGTAGCTGCACTAGCAGAGGAGTAAGAACGGCCTGGGTTTGGATTCCCACGCCACCAACTCTGAACTTCACTGTCCTCGTCTGTAAATAAATTGCTATTAGAAATTAGTGATGTAGGGAAGCCTGGATGGCTCAGTTGGTCAAGCTCAGTTCATGATCCCAGGGTCCTGGGATGGAGTCCCGGCTCCTTGCTTAGCCAGGAGCCTGCTTCTCCCTCTGCCTGCCACTCCCCCTGCTTATACTCTCTCTGTCTCTCTGACAAATAAATAAATAAAACTTAAAAAAAAAAATTAGTGATGTAATGCATGTAGTGTTTGGCACAAGATCTGGCCAGGTAAATGTTCAATAAATCCTAGCTATCATTATCATTCTGTTAATAATTACAACAATGACATAAACCAGCTATGAAGTGTGTGTATGTGTGTGTGTGTGTGTGTGTGTGTGTGAAAAAGAGATGGGGTAAAACACTTGGGAGGGCATCTCTTCCTATCCCGCCTCCATTTCACAGGTGAAGAAACTGTTAAAACTATCCAGGCAAGGGCTAAAAGCCGGCGGGCAGTCTGGAGCTGGGATGGAGGGGAGAGGGGACAAGGAGGACAGGATCTCAGAAGAGGAAATGGGAACGGCGAGATTCGAGGTGAGCTCAGGGAAGCTAGGGAAGTGGTCAGCAAGAACGTACCTTTCGGAAAGAGGGATGGAGCTTAAAGAAGTCTTGATTCGAGACTGTCCGCGGGGCTTGAGGGCGGGGCTATGGAAGGCAGAGGGTGGAACCTAGAAAAGGCAGTCCCACCGTTAAAGGGACCAGTGGGAATTAGGCCTTGGGACTTGGGACTTGGGAAGGGGATCTGGAGGAGGTAGACGTGAAGCGGAAGAAGAGATTAAGGAAGGAGGGAGGCGGGACTTTGAGGAGGCAGGCTGGAGGGGAAGGGGCTCTCCAAGATGACAGGCCAATGGGAGGGAGAGACGAACCCACCTTTGGAGTAAAGGAGAGGGGGACCAGGGCCGTGGGGTGTGTGTGAAGAGCGTCCGGCGGGTGATGCAGAACGTCTTCCCAGTCTCCTGCGTCCCAGCCTCAGCCCTTGTGGTCTGGTCGGCTCATAGAACTGCCCCTGGCGCGCCTGCGTCTCCGGGGATCCCCCACAAATCCTAGCCGGGTGCCTCGACCGCTGCCATGGCAACGGCGTCCCGCGCAGACGGCTCCAGGGAGGGGGCGGGAAGTTGCATCACGAAGAAGGGGCGGTCCCGGAAGCGCGTCAGCTTTCCCTCCTCGGCGACGACTCTCTCGGCCGCCGCCATCTTGCGAGCTTGTCGTATCGGCCGTGCGGGGAGCTGCTTTGACGCAGCACCGCTCACCTTCAGCGAGGCGGACTGGCAGCCCTGAGCGTCGCAGTCATGCCGGCCGGACCCGTGCAGGCGGTGCCTCCGCCGCCGCCCGCGGCCACCGAGCCCAAACAGGTACCGCGACCCCCGCACCTCGACCGGCAGCCCGATCCTCGGCCCCTCCGGCGCGGGCGCTCTTCACTCATGCAGAGAAAGAAGCGGCCGCTTACGAGGGTTCGGAGGGACTGCAAGTCCCAGGAGGCAGCGCGCTTCCCACTCTGCGCTGCCTTCTGGTAGCAAAAGAAGCGCTCTTGGAACAGTGGTTCTCAAAGTGTGGTCCGCGGACCAGCAGCATCAACGTCACCTGGGAGTTTATTAGAAATGGCAGACCTAAATACTAATGCATTTTAACAAGATCTCAAGGTGATTGGTTAAAGTTTGAGAAGCACTGATCCAGCCCATCCGCAGGTTTTCTGTGGTTATTGGGCCCACCGACGTGTCCTCCCCCAGCCCGCCGGTTTTTGCCCAGTAATCCCTAGTTTCCCAGCCTGTACGGTACATTTTTGGTAATTAGCATCTGCTCGGTGCTTATCTAAGCCAAACACCGTGCCAGGCTCCGACTTACCCAGAATGAATGAAGTACAACTAGTTTAGGGAGCTCACAATTCTAAGTGAGGAGATAGATACAAGTGAATATTCTACTATTGCTTCGATCACCATAAATGATACCAGTTAGCACTTAAATTAGCTGAGGGGGAAAGAGGTGTGTAAATAATTGCAGTATGGTGTGATAGGCCCTATAAGTATCAGATACAAAAGAAACTGTAATCAACATTTTTTTGATGGAGTGAAGGGGAAATTAAAGTAGGTGAAACCCACATGAGTGATAGGTAAATTGCTTTTAGAGGGATGAATTAGTAGTTTGCCATTCAGGTGATTGGAAAAGGCTAACAGCATCCTTTATTCATTAAGCAAACATTTATTGAGCACATATTGTATGGTGACCCCTGCTTTGGGTTCAGAATACAGAAGAGGTCCATATCCTTACCACAAATATTTTAAGTACATCTGTATCCCTGGCATTTTCCCAGTCACTTGGGGAAAAGTAAATGAGTTAATACCAGATAATTGCTAAGACACCAGGGTAGGAATCAGATGGTGTCTCTGGTCAAGAGTAAATTAAAAAGTGTTGTTGAAGCATAGGATTGGGAGAGTGGTGGCAAAAGATGCATTTTGGGGCATTTTAACTTTTCCTAGTACACAGTGGGGAGAAAGAGAAGAGTTTGAAGCTGCATAATGACATTTGTGTTTCAGAAATTCAGGTAGCAGGTAGTGATGAGAATTGCTAGGAGCACAGTTACTCAAAAGATGCTGAGGGCCTGCCCTAGATGTGAGGGGTTGGGACAGAGTGGATGGACAAGCTCAAGTCACAGAATGGCTGGTGGTGCAGACTCTCCACCTAAAGTGATGTGTTGGAATCCTGGTTCTGCCATTTGGGCCAGTTAAGCTTTACGTTCCTCTGTTTTGTCATCTGTAAAATGGGGGTAATGAGTATTCACATCATAGGGCTCTTATAAGGGCCATAGAGTTAATATATTTAAAGTTCTTAGAGAAGTATATGGAACCTACTGCGTGCTTGATAAATATTATCATTGAATGTGGAGGCCGAGGAAGGGAGAGGAGGGCCATGTTTCTGGCCTGGGTGACAGTGCATGGTTGGCCATTCATGAGGAAAGCGGTTAGAGAGGAAAGTGCCTGGAAGTCAGCTGGATCTAGAGTTCTGTGACACGTAAGAATGATCTGAGACGTCAATTTGGGGGGATTGTTCAGCCTAGAGGTGGTAGGGGAAGTAAAGGACATAGTTGTGAGTGCCTGAGGACAGTGTGAATACTGGAGAACAGAATTTTCGGGAACCCTAACATAGCGCAGGAGTTGGGAACCCTAACATAGGGCAGGAGGTGAAACAGGAGCCAGGAAGGAAACTTGGATGGTGAGCAAGAAGGAAAGACACAGGAGAATGGGGCATGGGAGTTGAGTGGAGAGTTTTGTGAAGGAATGGTCACTGGTCACATGACCAGGTGACTGTCGTAGTTGGCTGTAGGCAGTTATGTTTGACTTTGGCAAGAGCACTTGAAATGGCAAGTGCTGAGAAGTACAGTTCTCAGGGAGGTGAGGAAGTGGGAATGGCAAGGCTGAGAAAATTCAGGATATTTAGCTACTAGAGGAAGAGGGGGAGAGCATGGCAGCAGGAAAGAGTATGAGGGCAGGGAACTGCTATTTTTTTAAGATGAGAGACTGACCCTTTGTTTACTAAGGAAGAAGCTGGTGAAGAAAGAATATTGGAACTTGTGGGACAGATGATGTTGTATATTCCAGTGGGGTTTCACAAAACATTTGAGCATTGAGTGGTGGTTGTGACTAGAATAGGTGCAGAGGGAAAGGGCATAAGGAGCTGCCAGCAAAGTTTCCTGTCTTTATTCAGCAAATAGTCGTTAATTATCCCGTGCCAGGCACATCCCTGGGTACAGACATGGCCTTCTGGATTCTGGAAGATGGTTTCTTAGAATGCGGTCAGACCCCCCCCCCATCTGAATCATCTGGACACTTGGTAAAAATGCAGATTCCCAGTGTCACTGAGAGCAGCTAGCTGGGGGGTGCCACGGAGGCTGCTCTTTTCACTGGTTCCCCAGGAGAGTCCTGTGCAAGCACAGTGCAGTTAAGAGAACCGCTTTTCTGGAGCAGAGGTTCCTAACTCGAGGAAAGTCCATGGGAGAGAGTCTTTATTCTCAATAAATTTTAGAGGAGTTTGACAGTTGGGATCCAGTCCCCCAGGCCAGGAACTTCAAGGCATTATTTTCCTTTTCTTGTTTTCACAGCCCACAGAAGAAGAAGCTTCTTCAAAGGAGGATTCTACCCCCTCCAAGCCAGTGGTGGGAATTATTTATCCTCCTCCAGAGGTCAGGAATATCGTCGACAAGACTGCCAGCTTTGTGGCCAGGTAACATATCTGCTTCTGCGTTGTCAGCCTAGGCCCATGAGCTCATCTAACACTACAGCATGGCGGTGGGGTGGGCCATGGGCAGGATTGATGTCTCCAGCATGGCACGGCAGTGGCAGAATGTGAGTCACACCCAGCCCCAGAGTCACCAGGAACCTGTGCTTCCAAAATAGGCCTGAGGAAGTGCCTAGGAAGCTGTTTTGTCACGGAGAGTATGTGTGTCTGTGTCTGAGCTGCTCATTGGAGGAAGACATAAAAAGGGAGTTGGTCATTCTCATTATGCAAGAACTGTACTTCTCTGAGCTTCAACTGATCCATCTGCAGATGGAATAAAATACCACCTCAGAGTTGTTGAGAGGCAGGAGAGAGGCAATGGGACTGAGTGCAGTTCAGGTACATGATACAAGTGTCAGCTGTCTTCGTGGATGACATGGAAGTCAGTGCGAGTTCCTCGCGTCCTTCCCCATCATATTTTACATGCTCCCACTTCCTCAGATGGAATCCTCTTGATGGCCACTTGACTCCAAAGGTCAACACATCCCCTAGTTTAAAGTATTTAAAGTATTCTTTTGGCAGCCAACAGGCCATATGCAGCCTATAGAGTTTTTGTTTGTCCTCACGATATATATTTTTTTAAAGATGTATTTATCAAGGAGGGAGGGAGAGGGGTGGGGAGTTGGGCAGAGGGAGAGAATTTTAAAGCAGACTACCCACTGAGTGGGGAGCCTGACACAGGGCTCAATCCCAGTACCCATGAGATCATGACCTGAGCTGAAACCAAGAGTCAGACACTCAACCACCTGAGCCACCCAGGTGCCACATCACAATATATTTTTTTTAAACTTGAATAAGTTGCCACCATTTAAAAATGAGGAGATTGGGGTGCCTTGGCTCAGTGGTTAAGCAACTGCCTTTGGCTCAGGTCATGATCCCAGGGTCCTGGGATCGCGCCCTGCATCAGGCTCCTTGCTTGGTGGGGAGCCTGCTTCTCCCTCTCCCTCTGCCTGCTACTCTGCCTGCCTGTGCTCTCTCTTTCTGTCAAATAAATAAACAAAAATTCTTTTTTTTTTTTTAAGATTTTATTTATTTATTTGACAGAGAGAGACACAGCGAGAGAGGGAACACAAGCAGGAAGAGCCACCCAGGCGCCCCAATAAATAAAAATTCTTTTAAAAAAAATGAGATTGCACAAAAAATCTGGATTTCTGTCTTTTGTCAACGAACTGGACAGCTCGTTGCATATAAGCAGTTGCTGGCCTAGAACACACTGCTGCCCTCAGTCAAGACATGTGTTCTCCAGAGGGCCATGCCTTGACCCCAAGGCAGTATCCCCATCACAGTACATCATTTTAATAGAGGGTTCCTTCCTTTCCCAACCTCCTAATAAAATGAAGCATAGAAAGAGGTTACTCTGCCTGAGGCCTTTCACTTACTGGGCTCCATGCAGATTCATATCCTCACATTTCAACGGCTTTGATTAATCAGGGTATTACATTAAATCTCTGTGCTTGGTTGAACAGTGTCAGGTTTAGGGCAGTAAGTGTTGTGTTTATGATAAATGTTTAATGTCTCATAGCAATGCTCATGCTTCCCTTTTCGCCCTGATAATTTAAAAACAGAGTAACTAGGAAAAGGGTGTTAGAGGAAGAATCACCACAGTCTCACTACCAGAATAGTTTCTACCAGCTGTTTTCACTTTCCTGTTTCCTTCTGGTCCTTACTGTCCTTTTTTAGATCCTTGTAATACTAGTAGATACTTTCACATCCTGCTTTTCCCTTTCGTGCTGTGTTATAAGCATTTTCCCGTGTTGTTCTACGGTCCTCTGATACTGCGCCGTCCTCGGTGCACCATGTTGAGGTGATGGGCCTCCCTTGACTTGGCTGTCTCCTCTGTATTTTCCTTCAAGGTTGTTTCCAACATTTCAATTTGGCACACAAAGCTGTGGGGAAATCTGAGCATCTTCTTTCCTTTCTAGATTGTTTTCTTAGAAGAAAATTCCATGTGGCACATTACTGGCTGAAAGAGCATTTTTAAAGATTTTCTTAAACATTTTGCCAAGTAGCTTTCCAGTGATTTTGTGCCAACCTCTGCTGCCACAGAAATGAGTATCCAAGTTTTCTCAAAAATGTGTGCATCCATATTTTCTAGATTTATTTTGGGCTAAGGTGATTGCTTTATAGGCATTTTTAAATATCTGTGGACTTGATTTCGTTTACGTTGCAATGGAGGAACAGACCAGCATCATCTCACTTTAGGATAAAGGAAGCCTACAGGACCATCTTTTCACTTCTGTTGGGTCTCACATATTGATTGATGGAGCGTACAGTTAAAATCACTGAGTATGTTTTTCCGAAAGAAGTTTTTTCTCTCTCTAGGTTTGGTCTTCCCTTCCCTGCATTTTCCTGTCAAGAAACTAAAGTGGAAATTACCCTTAAAAAATCCCACCAGCTGGGTTGACTCAGAATCATGTCTTTTTCTGCTGAAATCTATTCCTTGTGTTAGAGAACATAATTCTAAAATTAACATTAAGTTAATTTAAAGGAACAGAATAGCTTGGAATGAACATTCCTGCTTTCTCATTTTCTTTCAGATTATTCCCAGATGTGGTGAGGTTATGGTTTAGGAGGCAGTGATAGAGGAGGCAAGCAGAGCCCTCCCTTTTCTAGCAGCCCTTTGTCTGCCCTGGGTGTTTGCTAGGCATGATGGCCTACTTTAGCAGTATCTCAGTGTGCATTCACCTTCCTTATATGTGGTTTGCATTATTTGAGAAGGTGGAAGATGCTTCTTCCCCAAGCATGAGGTTCCAGTTGGACTCATACACTGCCTAATTGAGACCCCATGGTGTTATTCATGCTACAGAGTGTGACCAGAACTTGCAGAGGAGCTAGCCTGGGTGTTGATGACAACCACCACGGCACAGTTTGTTTTGGTGGCTAATCTGGGGCACAGCATTGCCTGTACCATGTCTTTCGCCCTCCAGTTAGCAAGGTCAGGGTGTGAAAGTCTCAAGAGAGTGAAGCAACTTGTTGCCAGCAGTCCCTGGAACCATCCCTTGATGTGTTTAGGGCATCTTTTGAGTGCTGGGCTCTGACTGAAGGAGTGAGGGAAGCCCCACAAACATCTTTTTTTAAGATTTTAGTTAGAGCGTGAACAGGGGAAGGGGCGGAGGGAGAGGGATAGAGAGAATCTCAAGCAGACTCTGCACTGAGTAGGGAGCCTGATACAGGGCTCTATTTCACAATCCTGAGATCATGCCCTGAGCCGAAATCAAGAGTCAGACACTTAACTGACTGAGCCACCTAGGTGCCCCAGCACAAACATCTAATACCCAGATCATCTTTAGTGTTTATGGAACAGCCCTTTCTAGCCTTCATAGGAGTGACAGCCCTTGCATGTTAGACCGCTGTATGATTCAAAAAGACTTTGGCATCTCCTTAATTGATTTGATCTTCTAAGTACTCCAGGGTAGAGAGAGAAGGTGGTATTAGCCACATCTTACACATGGGAAATTGAGTCGAAGAGAAGTTTGGACCCCCAACTTCTAGGGAGGGGAGAGGGGCTGGAGATTGAGTTCAGTCACCAATGGCCGATAATTTAATCAGCCATGCCTGTGTAATGAAGTCTTAAAACCCTAACCAAAGGGATTCAGAGAGCTTCCAGGTCAGTGAACAAGAACACATCTGAGAGGGTGCCAGGAGGCTGATGCACCCCAGACTCTACAGGGACAGAATCTCCTGTGCTCAGGACCTTACCAGACCTGTCCCTATGTGACTCTTCATCTGGCTGTTCATTTTTATCCTTTAAAATATCCTTTTATAATAAACTGGTAATCTAGTAAGTAAAAAAAAAAAAAAGAGAGTGGGAGGTTTGGTAACTTGGTGAGTCAGTAGTGAGAACTCAGAATGTGTGTGTGTCCATATCTTATGTCTTTAGTGTGCTTTCTGAGTGACATAGGTGTTCCATATGTGTGACACCTTGAAATATTACCATTGGGACTCTTTAAAAATCAGGGTTCCCCAAATACCATGACTTTTTTTTTTTTTTTAATCCTGAGGTTTTTTTAAAGGCATGCACGTAGGGTGTATGTGGGAAACTGTCTCGGTACTGGGAGAGATGGGAGACCTCCCTTCTATTCTTACTGTTCCCCTTGTCATCTGGATGTGCCTTATGCAGCAGCACAGGTCCAGATCCTTAGAGAGCAGTGTTTCCTGCATGGGCCTCACCCAGTACTAAATGAGGTGATTTTGGGTAGTACTTGGACAAAACATTACATGAAATTGTTTACATTTTGATGTTTTTTTCAATCCTTGTGGTTACCCAAAGGACAGAGTGTCAGTTTGGTGCTAGTATATCTTTAACACTACTCCAGCACTCTGTCATCTCTCTTTTTAACTAAGAGAACTGGCCTCAGTCTCAGCAGACTTGGAGCTTTAATATTACTTTAATACTACTTTATTTTCATTGTGTTTAATTTTGTTTCTTTTTGTTAGTAAAGCCATACTGATTTTTATTTGAAGTAGTAATATACGTCTTCCTTTTTAAGTACATTTTAAAATATTAAAAGAAAACGGTAAGTTTAGTTTCGGGAATGGCAAGACTAACAGAAGAGGTACAGGAGCAACAGAGGTCTGGGAGACCCTGTGGTAGAGGAGGCCTGGCCAAGGCTTGGAGGAGGCAGATGACTTTGGCCGCTGACACAAGGAGCCTCACGGAGGACCTCTGCTGCACTTAGGGATGGGCTAGTTTGAGTGATGAGTGGTGGCAAGAAGGGGGCTTGAATGGGCAGTGTTCTGCATTTAGGCAGTTGTAAGGGTTGTGGTGTT